>NC_092873.1:368305936-368905936 GCF_028372415.1 Notamacropus eugenii | reverse complement strand
AGTCTATAGTTAAATGTATAAATATTTTTCTGTTCTATTATGAATATGGAAATCCCAGTTGGATTTAAGATCAAAATAGCTTTGTTTTGTTTTTTAAAGGTAATTACCTGGGCTAGTTGGTTCCTTTGTTTTCTTCTCTTGAAGGTTGTGTATTGTATATTTTAAAGTCTTTTTAAGAGAATAGGCATTTTGAAAAACGTTGTGGATCATCTCCCGGTTTAATTCAATCTTTGGTGGATACACAGTTTCAACAAGTTTCGAGGCTTTCTAAAACAAGGCAAGTGGTTAGCCTAGGAAAAGTTCACAAAGTCAAGCTTCACAGAGTTAGAAAACGGACTTTGATTAAGAACCATCTAGCTCAGCCCCTTCACTGAACATTTTTGAACATATTTCTTCTCTGAAAATATGGGTTATGCACTGAAACATCTCTAGGGCTCCCTCCAAGTCATGCAGTTTTATAACCTCTAAGATATGTTTGCTGCATCCCTCTCCTTGCCCACTTGTATGTTTGTCTTTGGTTCTTGAAAAGGACCATAGCATTAAGTTGATGACATGACTTGCAGTTGACCTTGATTTGACTGAGAGAGGGCTGTGCAAGGTCACTAACCTCACTTTCTTCTCCTGAGCCATCTGGGTCCAGCGGCATGATATTTTTCAGGATGACTGGAGATGGCCCAGAATGTAATGTAAGACCTAAAGGCCAAGGTCTTATCACAATCTTACTTTGAGTGAACTACACCCATTCAATGGATAGGCTTCTATAAGTTACTCAAGGGATGGCCCCTTTAATAAAAAAAAAAAAAATCAAATTGGGAGGGGAAGACCCTCAGGGTTTGTCTTTCTAAAGCTTTGCCCAAGTAGGATTCTACTTCCAGTGGATGTGGGGGTGGGGGTAGGTGTACTGTCCCAGGCTTCAGGTATTTTGCATCAGCTGCTTGATTTCTCTGGGCCCAGAAGCAGCCTAAATGTGAATGGTCACTACACCTAACCCTCCACAATCTATCACATGCATCCTTTCTCCTCCTCCATATACACATTATTTCAGTCTCTCATCACCTCTTAGCAAGGCTTTTATTTAATTTTTTTCAGGAATCAAGCAAAAATTCAATTTCAAAGTGAGGGAAATGGCTTGCAAGCAAGGAAGCAGATTAGACACATGTGCTGGGACCTCCCAGGCAAATCTCAATACTTATACCAGTGGCTATGCAGTGAGTGGTAGCCCTGACAGTGAGGGGCAAGGGCAACAATGTGACAAGTTGGATGGGTGGCAGGACCAGTACTTGTCCAAGCTTATCTCCTGCTAGTCTGAGCTTAGAGATCACCTAGTGCAGGTCAAAGCAATACAATAATTACGTGATTTTGCCAAAGGGTGAGCACAAACAATTGTTGTTATGCCAAAATCCATGCCAGCTTCATGGCACTGCCCTTCACTGGGCCTACTCCAGAAAAAGATGTATCCAGCAGCTCCAATTTCAGTAAGGTGACCTTTATTTGCCAACCTTGTTTCACTCAGGGCTGCCATTTGGATGTGATACCTGTTGAGTTCTCTTGCAACAAGAGCAGTTCTTTCAGGTCTACTGGATTTTGTGTTGTCTATTAGCATGCACACATTCCATGTGCTGATGGTGAGTGGAATCATCTTTGCAGATGTTTTTGTACATTTTTTTGTGTTTCGACAGCAGAGTAGGATTCCCCTCCTGCTGCGGTAATGGTTGGGTAAGCAGGCAATGTTTAGGGCACCTTTTCTAGCCCCCTTCCTCACACCAGGAGGTGAGCAGTACAATCCTTAAAAGACTGCTCAGACACCCAGGGGCTCCCGAGTCCCACTGCTGCTTCCAGTGAGAAACGACCCTATGGCCTGGGCTGCCTATACTAATTTTGGCCTAACAACACCAAAAAACACAGGTGCTCCATCAGCTACCACCACACCATCCATACGTGGAATCATCAGTTACAACAAATGGAGAAGTTTTGAATGCTGTGAAGTTCACTTACCTTGGTAGTGTACTTTCTAGGGATGTACACATTGACAATGAGGTTGATGCACGCATTGCCAGAGCTAGCTCAGTGTTTGGGAGGCTCCAAAGAAAAGTTTGGGAGAGAAGAGGTATTAGACTGACTACAAAACTGAAGATCTACAGAGCTGTTGTGCTGACCTCATTGTTATATGCTTGTGAAACATGGACAGTCTACCAGCACCATGCCATTGCTTCCATTTGAACTGTCTTAGGAAGATTCTGAGGATCACCTGGCAGGATGAGGTACAAGACACTGAAGTCCTTGCTCGAGGTGAACTGCCAAGTGTTCAAACTATGCTTCAGAGAGCCCAGCTCTGATGTCTGACCACGTTGTTCGAATGCCAAATGTACGCTTGCCAAAAAGACTATTTTATGGAGGACTTGCATGGGGCAGGCGATCACATGGTGGTCAGAAGAAGCAATGCAAGGATACTCTCAAGAACTTTGGATTTGATTGTGTGACATCGGAGACACTGGCACAGGACTGCTCAGCATGGTGTGCCCATATCAGAAAGGGTGCTGTGCTCTTTGAGCAGAGCAGAATTGAGACAGTACAAAGTGAACGCAGGATGTGCAAATTTGGGATATCTACCCCAAATATTCACACGGACTATCTGTGCCCAATCTGCGGTAGAGCATTCTGAGCTCATATTGGTCTGATCAGCCACAGTCGGACACACTGAAATTTCACTTTGCAATGGTGATGTCATTTTGGTCCTCTTTGAAGACAAAGGAGTTGTTATGCCAAGTTATGCCAGTTATGCCAAGCTCAAGGGACAGTGTGCTTGCTGTACCTTAGCTCTGGAAAATAGGGTGTCTTCTAATATCTTGACAGGCTAAATATATCTTTTCTGCCTAGTCACAAACAGTTAAGGCTGGGTGTTCCATTAATGATATGAAGCCAGGCTATCAATCAATGAACAAACTTTTTTTTAAGTTAAAAAAAATTCTTCAATCTGCACTCATTATAGGTTCTCTTTCTGGATGTGGATACTATTTAAAAAAAAACTTTATTTTTAGTTTTCAACATTCACTTTTATAAAGTTTTGAGCTCTAAATCTTCCTTTCTCCTTGTTCTCCCCCTCACTGAGACCTTAGTAGGACTTTTGTAATGGCTTCCTAATAGGCTGCTGAGCTTTCAGTCATTCCTCTCTCCAAATCACCCTTCATACAGCTGCCAAAATCATCTTCCAATGGCACAGAGCTGGCCATAAAAACCCTTCATTGTCTACCCATTGCCTGTAAACTCCCTAGCTTACTTTTGAAAGTCCTCAGTAATCTGGATTCAACCTACCTTTTCAGCTTTATCTCAAACTATTTTCCTTCATTAATAACTCTTTGTGTTCAAGTATAGCTGTTCCTGACCTTGACATTTCATCTCCTGTCTCCTCCATGTTTTTATGAACAACTGGCTCTCAGGTTTGGAATGTGCTCCCTCCAAAGGTCTCAGCTACAGAAAAATGTTTAGAGAAGCTCTGTTTATTATAGCAGAAATGAAGTGGATACTCAATAGTTGGGGAATGAGCAACATGTCATGTATGAATGGAATGGAACTACTAAGGAGCTGTACGAAATGATCCGTGCTAGAAGAGAAGCCTGGTGACATAAGCAGAACCAGGAGGACAATGTAAAGGGAGGGAAAGCACTTTGCAAGACTCCAAAAGGCAGATCAATGCAGTGACCAATCATGACCTCTGAGGGCTTGTGGGTGAAGTCTGTGTCTCATCTTTCCTCCAAGAGTTACTGCACCAGAGGTGTGGAATACAGGAAACATTTTCTGACATGGCCACTGTATTTTGCTCAATATTCTGATTTGTTACAAGGGAGGCTGTCAGTGGAAAGTGACATAGCTGTAAAAGAACAGCAATACAATATATATATTTTTTAAAATGCACTTCCTCCTCCACTCAGCCTCTCAGTATCCTTGACTTCCTGCAAGGCTCAGCTCAGTTGATCTCTCCACTGTTAGTCTAGTCTCCTTCCTCAGATAACCGTCAAATATTTTTGTGCATATATTCTTCTTACCCCACCCAATAGACCATCCAATAGACTACCAGCTCACTGAGAGCAAAGGATTGTCATTTTGGTAGCCATAACTCCAACCAAATGTTTCTTGAATTGGATTTGACCAAGGATGCTGAAACTCAGAGGAAAAAGCAACCTGCCTAATACCCCAGAATCCTTCCTTTAAGGTCCAGATAACTTTGCTACATCACAGGTGGCCCCCTGAACCTGAGACGGGGGGAAAAGGGCAGGGACTGGGCCTGGATTTCACAGGTATAGGGAACTCCTACTTAAAGAAAATCCCTTTATGGATGCAGATCAGCACCTGCTTTGTTTAGAGCTGCCTAGAGCCCTGAGAGATTAACTGACTGGCTCAAAGTCTCATAAGCATTGTGAGTCTAAGGCAGAATCTGAATCCAGATCTTCCTGGCTTTGAGGTCAGCTCTCTTTCCACTGTACCACTCTACCTCTCACATAATCAAATGTTCATGGACATTATCGATCTTGACCACGAGGGGAAACCTGGTGAAACTGCACCATTTCAGGAATGCACCACTCCACTCCTCCCCCAACTCCCAGAAAAACAACTGAAAGGAAATGTTTGGCTGAGAGTGGGCAGGGAGTTTGCTAGGGTGTAGGGAGTACAGAACTAAATTCCATGCTAGGCAAGTGTAGGACCTGGGACAAATCAGTCTGTGGGTCTCTCTCCCCATAATTGCATGAATTCAAATGAAACTGCATCTCAACTAAGGCAGAAAGGCATATGTGTGGAGGTGGGAAAGACCTTCAGTTTGCTGCTCCCTAGTAAAGCCAGTATCATACTCTGTTATAGGAAGGATGGTAGATAAGTATGAGGACAAACCAGGCTGATATTGAAAAGGGGGAAGAGTCCTCCAGCCACATCATCTTCATGCAGATTTTCCCATGTGTCTCTGACCTCCTCACAGTTCTCATTTCTGACTATACAATAATATTCCAAATCAAAGGATTTGGACACAGATGTATAATACCAAGAACCCTTCACTTCAATAGACCAGTGGTCAAAGGCTAGAAAATTTTTAAAAGAAAAACTGTAGACTCTAAGTAACTGCTTGACACTAGGTTCCAAATCACTAAATAGTAAGAAAAAATCAAGTTAAAACAACTCTGAGGCTTCATCTGAAATTGAGCAAATTGGAAACAAAATGACCAAAAAACCCCCCAAACACCTCAATGTTGGAGGGTCTGCGGAAGGCAAGTACACTAACATGCTGTTGATGGAGCTGGGAGTCAGTTCAGTTGTTTTGGAAAGCAATTTGAAACTACGCCAGAGAGGTGACTGAACTATCCAAATCCTTTGACCCAGAGATCCTTGAGCAAAGGGCCCAAGGAATTCAAAGTCAGAAATAAAGGGCCAACATACACTAAATTTTCATGGCAGCCCTTTTGCTAGTATCAAAGAACTGAAAACAAAAACAAGATTTCATTGTGTGGGGAAAGGCTACATGAATGCAATGGAACAGTATTGTGAGGGAAGAAATGATACATGTCAATCAAAGACATATGGGAAACCTCGTATGACCTGGTGATGAATGAAATGAGTAAAACCAGGAGCAATGCACAATGTCTCCAACGGTACAAGTGGAAAGAAAATTAAAAGGAAGTAGAACTGTAACTGAAAATAATAATAATATATTATAATATTTTGATCCTGCTTTAAGGTTGCAAAGGGCTTTCGAAACATTATCTCGTTTTATCCTCACAACTATCCTGGGAGGTAGGTGCTATTATTCCCATTTTACAGATGAGGAAACTGAGATAGATAGTGGTTAAGTGAATTGCCCAGGGGCAAACAGGTAGGAAGTATCTGAAACTATATTTAAACTCAGGGCTTCCTGATTCTAGGGTTCTATTTACTGTACTACCTGTGCAGGTAGAAGAGATAATATACCTCCCTCATCCCAGCAGTGTAGGAGGGGGAGCACCACTAGGATAGAACATTATATGCATGAGCAGGGGAAGTCATTGTATTAGCTATATTTGTGGGTTATTTTTTTTTTAATTTTTTTTTTTATTTTGTAATGTTTAACAATCACTGCCATACAATTGCGATTTTATCCCTCCCCACCTACTCCCCACTACCCCCCTCCCTCCCCACAACTGCATACAATTCTGTATAGATTCTACATATACTTTCCTATTGAGTATATTTTCACTATAGTCATGCTATGTAGTCAGACTAAGATAAATGAAAGAAATCGTGTAACAAATCAGAACATGATACACAAACACATACACATACACAAACATGATCTGCTACAATATGTGAGTTACTTCCATATTTCTCTCTCTGAGTGTGGCAGGCATTTTGCCTTGAGATCCTCCATTGGGATTTTTTTTTTTTTTTTTTGGTAAGAAGTTCTTGTGTTATTACAAAAATCTAAGTCTACCAGAAAAAACTCTCACACACTGTGGTTGTTGCTGTGCATAAAGTTCTCCTGGTTCTGCTCCTTTCACTCAGCATCAGGTCATATAAGTCCTTCCAGGCCTCTCTGAAGTCTTCTTGTTCATCATTTCTTATGGCACAATAGTACTCCATTACATTCATATACCATAATTTATTCAGCCATTCCCCAATTGATGGACATCCCCTTGACTTCCAGTTTTTGGCAACTACATAGAGTGCTGCTATAAATATTTTTGTACATGTGGGACCCTTTCCCATTTTTACGATCTCTTGGGGATATAGTCCTAGTAGCGATATTACTGGGTCAAAGGGTATGCACATTTTTGTAACCCTTTGGGCATAGTTCCAAATTGCTCTCCAGAATGGTTGGATGCGCTCGCAGCTCCACCAACAATGAATTAGTGTTCCAGCTTTCCCACATCCTCTCCAGCATTTATCATTTTCTTGTTCTGTCATGTTTGCCAATCTTATAGGTGTGATGTGGTACCTCAGAGTTGTTTTGATTTGCATCTCTCTAACCAATAGTGATTTAGAGCATTTTTTCATATGATTATAGATAGCTTTAATTTCTTCCTCTGAAAATTGCCTGTTCATATCCTTTGACCATTTATCAATTGGGGAATGACTTGTATGATTATACATTTGGATCAGTTCTCTATATATTCTAGAAATGAGGCCTTTATCCTCGAGCTTAGCTGTAAAAATTCTTTCCCAATTTACTACATCCCTCCGGATTTTGGTTGCATTGGGTTTGGTTGTGCAAAAACTTCTCAGTTTAATGTAATCAAAGTTATCCATTTTGCATTTCATAATGCATTCTATCTCTCCTTTAGTAAAGAATTCTTCCCTTCTCCATAGATCTGATAAATACACTATTCCTTGCTTCTCCAGTTTATTCATGGTATCAATCTTTATACCTAAATCATGTACCCATTTGGACTTTATTCTTGTGTACGGTGTCAGGTATGGGTCTATGCCTAATTTCCGCCACACTGTTATCCAGTTTTCCCAGCAATTTTTGTCAAACAATGAGTTCTTATCCCAGAAGCTGGGGTCCTTGGGTTTATCAAACAGAAGGTTGCTATATTCCTTGCCTACTGCATCTTGAGTGCCAAGTCTATTCCACTTGTCTACCTCTCTGTTTCTTAGCCAATACCAAGTGGTTTTGATAACTGCTGCTTTATAGTACAGTTTGAGGTCTGGTAGCGCTAGGCCACCTTCCCAAGCATTTCTTTTCATTAGTCCCTTTGATATTCCGGACCTTTTGTTTTTCCAAATGAATTTTGATATTATTTTGTCCAGCTCTAGAAAGTAATTGTCTGATAGTTTAATTGGTATGGCACTAAATAAGTATATTAATTTGGGTAGAATTGTCATTTTTATTATATTAGCACGGCCTACCCATGAGCAACTGATGTTTTTCCACTTACTTAAATCTGACTTTATTTGTGCAAAAAGTGTCTTGTAATTGTGTTCATATAATCCCTGGGTTTGTTTTGGCAGGTAGACTCCTAAGTATTTTATACTGTCTACCCTAACTTTAAATGGGATTTCTCTTTCTATCTCTTGCTGTTGGACTTTGTTGCTAATATATAGGAATGCAGAAGATTTGTGTGGGTTTATTTTGTACCCTGCAACTTTGCCAAAGTTGTTTATTAATTCTAGTAATTTTTTACTTGAATCTCTGGGATTCTCTAGGTAAATCATCATATCATCTGCAAAGAGTGATAACTTAGTTTCTTCTTTGGCTATTTTAATTCCTTGGATATCTTTATCTTGTCTAATTGCTACAGCTAACATTTCTAGTACCATATTAAATAATAGTGGTGATAATGGACAACCTTGTTTCACCCCTGATCTTATTGGGAATGCATCTAGCTTATCCCCATTGCCTATAATGCTTGCTGAAGGTTTTAGATAGATACTGCTTATTATTTTATGGAAAGTTCCTTTTATTCCTACATTCTCCAATGTTTTTAGTAGGAATGGATGTTGTATTTTGTCAAAAGCTTTTTCTGCATCTATTGAGATAATCATGTGGTTTTTGTTAGCTTTGTTGTTGATGTGATCGATAACGCTAATAGTTTTCCTAATATTGAACCAGCCCTGTAGTCCTGGTATGAATCCTACCTGATCATAATGTATTAATCTCGTGATAAGATGCTGTATTCGTTTTGCTAGAATCTTATTTAAAATTTTTGCATCTATATTCATTAGGGAAATTGGTCTATAATTTTCTTTCTCTGTTTTGTCTCTTCCTGGTTTGGGTATCAAAACCATATTTGTATCATAGAAAGAATTTGGGAGGACTCCTTCTTCCCCAGTTTTCAAGAATAGTGTATGTAGTATTGGAATTAACTGTTCTTTAAATGTTTGATAGAATTCACTTGTGAATCCATCTGGCCCTGGAGATTTTTTCCTAGGGAGTTCATTGATGGCTTGTTCAATTTCTTTTTCTGAGATGGGGTTGTTTAAGTATTCAACTTCCTCTTCTGTTAATCTGGGCAATTTGTATTTTTTAAAATATTCATCCATCTCGTTTAGATTATCGAATTTGTGGGCATAAAGTTGGGCAAAGTAGTTTCTAATTATTGTTTTAATTTCCTCCTCATTGGAGGTGAGTTCACCCCTTTCATTTTTAATATTAGTAATTTGGTTTTCTTCTTTCTTTTTTTTAATCAGATTGACCAAAGGTTTATCAATTTTATTAGTTTTTTCATAAAACCAACTATTGGTTTTATTTATTAATTCAATAGTTTTCTTAATTTCAATTTTATTAATCTCTCCTTTGGTTTTCAGTATTTCTAATTTGGTATTTACTTGGGGATTTTCAATTTGTTCTTTTTCTAGCTTTTTCAACTGCAAGCCTAAGTCATTGATCTCCTCTTTCTCTATTTTATTTATGTAAGCATTCAGAGATATAAAACTTCCCCTAATAACTGCTTTTGCAGTATCCCATAAGTTTTGGTATGTTGTCTCACTATTGTCATTCTCTCGAATGAAATTGTTGATTGTTTCTATGATTTCTTCTTTAACCCAACCCTTCTTTAGAATTAGATTATTTAGTTTCCAATTGATTTTTGGTTTCTCTTTCCATGGCCTTTTATTACATGTAATTTTTAATGCATTATGATCTGAAAAGGATGCATTGATTATCTCTACCTTTCTGCACTGGATTGTGAGATTTTTATGTCCTAGTACATGGTCAATTTTTGTAAATGTTCCATGTACCGCTGAGAAAAAAGTATATTCCTTTCTATTCCCATTTAATTTTCTCCAAAGATCTATCATATCTACCTTATCCAGAGTTTTATTTACCTCCTTAACCTCTTTCTTGTTTATTTTGAGGTTGGATTTATCGAGTTCAGAGAGGGGGAGGTTGAGGTCCCCCACTAGTATAGTTTTGCTATCAATTTCTTCCTTCAACTCCCTCAACCTCTCCTCTAAGAATCTGGATGCTATACCACTTGGAGCATACATGTTTAGTAATGATATTGCTTCATTGTCTATGGTGCCTTTTAGCAGGATATAGTTTCCATCCTTATCCCTTTTGATTAGATCTATTTCTGCTTTTGCTTTGTCTGAGATTAGGATTGCTACTCCTGCCTTTCTTACATGAGCTGAAGCACAATATATTCTGTTCCATCCTTTGACCTTTATCCTATGTGTATCCCCCCATTTCAAATGTGTTTCTTGTAAGCAGCATATTGTTGGATTATGGCTTTTAATCCATTCTGCTATCCGTCTCCGTTTTATTGGAGAGTTCATTCCATTCACATTCACAGTTATGATTACAATCTGTGTATTTCCCTCCAACCTCTTTCCCACCATTTGTGCTTTTAGCTCTCCCGTCTCCCTTCCCCTCCTCAATAGTATTCACTTTTCTCCCCCTCCTCCTGCAGCCTTCCCCTCCTTCTTTTGACCCCCCTCCCTTTTAGTCCCCTTTACTCTTATTGCTTCTTTCCTCCCTTTTAGCCACCCTCCCCTTTCTTCCCCCTTCCCCTCCTACTACCTATAGAGCTAGTTAGGCTTATCTACTTAAGATTATTGTTCCCTCCTTTGAACAGATCAGATGAGAGTACCTCTCAAACAATGCTCATCTCCCTCCCCTCCTTCCCTCTACTATAGTTTTGTACTTCTTCCTGTGATATAATTTGCCATTTTCTGCTTCCCCCTTTCCACACCTCCTATTACATTCCCTTCTCATACTTAAATCATATTTTTGACATGACATCATTTACTTTATGCCCGTTCCCTCTATATATATCCCTTTTATCATAATAGCTGCACAGTTCTCAAGATTAACAGGTATCATCTTCCCTTATAGGGAGGTAAACAGTTTGCCCTAATTGAGTAGCAAGTTTTTGTTTTTGTTTTTTCCCCTCTGTTTACCTTTTTATGATTCTCTGGAGACCTGCATTTGAAGATCAAATTGTCTATTGAGTTCTGGTGTTTTGGTCAGGAAGCTCTGGAAATCCCTTATTTCGTTGAATGACTTTCTCCTTGCCTGAAATGTTATGCTGAACTTTGCTGGGTAGTTGATCCTTGGTTGAAGTCCCAACTCCTTTGCCTTACGGAATATTGGGTTCCAATTCTTTCGATCTTTTAATGTAGAAGCTGCAAGGTCCTGTGTGATCCTGACTGTGTGTCCTTGATATTTGAATTGTTTCTTTCTGGCTGCTTGTAGTATTTTCTCCTTCACTTGATAGCTCTGGAATTTGGCAACTATATTTCTTGGGGTTTTGAGTTTGGGATCCCTTTCGGGAGGGGAACGGTGGATTCTTTCGATGACTATTTTGCCCTCTGAGTCTAGTACTTCTGGACAGTTTTCCTTGATGATTTCCTGGAAGATATTGTCCAGACTCTTTTCTTCATCATGGGTTTCTGGCAGGCCAATAATTCTTAGATTTTCTCTCCTGGATCTATTTTCCAGGTCAGTTGTTTTTCCAATTAAATATTTTACATTTTCTTCTATCTTTTCATTCTTTAGATTTTGTTTGACTGATTCTTGTTGCCTCATTGAGTCATTAGTTTCTACTTGCCCAATTCTAATCTTCATCGTATTGTTTTCTTCAGTTAGCTTTTGCATCTCCTTTTCCATCTGACCAATTTTTCCCTTTAAGGAGCTATTTTCTCCATTTAATTTTTGTACTTCTTTTTCCATTCGACCAATTTTCCCAGTTAGGTTTTGGGTTTCCTTTTCCATCTGATCAATTTTCCCAATTAGGTTTTGGGTTTCCTTTTCCGTTTGATTAACTCTTCCTTTTAGGGAATTATTCTCTCCAGTTAATTTTTGAACTTCCTTTTCCATTTCTTCAATTTTCTTTTTCAGAGTGATGTTCTCATCAGTGAATTCTTTTTTTATAATTTTAAAATCATTGGCCAGTTTTTCTTTTATATCCTTCTTCAGATGTTCCAGGTAATCTAGTTGTGCTTGCGAGAAATTCATAGTCCCATCTGAGGTTTCAGATGGAAGTACAGTCTCAGCTCTGACCTCTTTGGTGTTTGTGTTTTGGTCCTTATCCCCATAGAAAGATTCTATGTTTCTTTCACTTTTCGTCTGCTTTTTCCGATTCATGATGTTGGCTGAGAGTTGTAGCTTTTGGTTCTTTCAGTCAGAAGATACAGATCTTTTAAGTTGAGTTGATGTGTGTCTAGGCTAAAAGCAGGCTTTTTTTTTGTTGTTGTTGTTTCCCAGATCAACCCTGGGGTTAGCTTCTTAGGTGTGTGGGAGGGGTGGTCTGGTCTCAGGAGATCTCCTCAGCTGACTTGAGGCAAAGGCAAGGTCAGCGGATGGTGATCCCAGCTTCCCTATTGTCTTCCCTTTTCCCCTGGAGGGCTGGGGCATGCCTAGAAGCTAATGCGTGTTCCCGCCCCTCCTGGGTCTCGTCTCCTGGCGCTGAGGCTTGCCTGGGTCTCAGTGCGAATTTTCTCTGCCCTGGGTCGTCTGTCCCTCCAGATCGCCTCCGCCACAGTAGGAAGAATCTCCCCTTGCCACTTTTCCAGCCTCTGGTGTTATGAGACCACCCGCCCCCTTCTGCTGTTCCCGCTGATCCAGGATTAATCTGGGGAAGAATTTTATGGTTCCCTCACGGTCATCAGGGGGGAGGAGAGAGCACTTACTGATCACTCTGCCATCCCAGTTCCTGGAAGTTCAAGTAGTGACCCACCGAAGTCCGTCTTCAGGCTGAAGATTTCAAGGACTGCTGCGCTGATGTCTGGCACTCAGCGGCTCTCACCGGCTCGGCCTGGCTTATCTCCTGCTCCGCTGGTCTTGCCCGCCACTCTCGGGCTCCTCTGGTCCCCTCCGCCCTGCCGCGCTGACCGCGCCGCGCTGCGCTGTGTGCCGGGATCTTACCCCCGCGGAACAGATCCCTCCCGTGGACCCTCCGGTCCAGCCTGGGCTCTGAATCCGTCAAAGTCCGTCACCCACTGGATTCTACACCTCCAAAGTCTGTGGGTTATTTTTCAGTCATGTTCGACTCTTCATGACCCCACCTGAGGTTTTCTTGGCAAAGACACTGAAGTGGTTTGCAATTTCCTTCTCTAACTAATTTTACAGATGAGGAACTGAGGTAAACATTGTTAAGTGACTTACCCAGGGTCACACAGCTAGTGTCTGAGGCCAGATTTGAACTCAGAAAGACGAGTCTTCTGACTCCAAGGCCTGGTGCTCTATCCACTAAGCCACCTAGCTGCCCTCATAGACAATCACAGACTTATAAATTTAGAGGAGAGGTTCCCAAAGTTATTTGGTCCACCAACCCTTTTCCAAAAAATAAAAATAAAAAACTTATGGAAGTTAATGTTGAAAACTAAAAACAAGTAAATTAATAAATTTGAGGAAAAAAATTACTCAATGCCTCCCTGGAAATCTACTTTTTTAAATCATTTAACTTTTTTTGAAATTTGCATCATTTCAAAAAAATATAACATATATTGAAAATGATGCACCTTCAATTTAATAATTTATTGTATATTTGTTTTTTTTCTGCATTGAAATTTTGATGGCAATACTATATAGACATATAGTATTGTATTTTAAACAAGTCATTACATGCACATATTCCTGCCAATGCAAGCTGGACTTCCCAATAATGTACTACATGCTTGTCTGCCAACACCTGCTTGTTAAGACCTGTTGGCAGACTTGAACACTCATCAGTTATAACTTGTATTTTGTTTGTTTATTAGGAAAATAATGTAATCACTAAGACTTCAACTGTTATACGAGAGATGAAACATATACGAAGTTTTTCAAAATTTTCTCCTTTTCTCTTCTTTCCTCATATTTCCACCACTCCCTTATTTATGTTAAATTCCTCCCCCACAATTGTACCCAAGGCTACTATTAGCCCCCAGAATCATCCCAGCACCCCTCAGGGATCAGTATCACTTACTCTGGGAACCTATGATCTAGAGTTTGAAGGGACTTCAGAGACCATCTGTTTCAACCCTATCAATCTACAGATAAGGAAACTGAGGCCAAAAGAGGTTAAGTGACTTTCCCCAGATCAGAGAGCTAGACTTGGACTTGAACCCAGGACATCCTCTTTCTTCTCTGGCTTCAGTAATCTTTTCACTGTGCCAGACTACCAAGACAGTAGATGTCTCCATTTAAAAATATAAATAAGAGCTGCAGCTTTCAAACACGGTTAAATGACTTTCCTAGGGTCACACACTTAGTAAGAAGGAAGATATCTCAGGAAGATAAGTCTTTCTTACTCCAAGCCTAGCACTCTGTGTACTATGGCACCTCCTAGTTGCTCATAATAAGTATGTTTACTAAGTGGTTTTTCTTTATCACGAGGAAGGGTTCAGTCTGGAGAAATGGAGGTGGTATTGAAATGATGGTGGCATAAATATGAGGCATCAATAAAACATTTTTTTTAAAAAGAAAGGCAGACTCTATGTTCTCATATATGCTTTGCACTCTATAACAACTAGAAAGGCAGTGAGATACAAGAAAACAAGCATTTAATGCCTGGCACTATGTCTTGGGATAAAAATACAAGAAAAAAGACAGTCCCTGCTTGGAGGAACTCACATTCCAATGGGAAAAGACAACACATAAAAGAAAATGTTCCTCTCCAACACATACTTCTCAGTGTAACTTTCTGAGGCTAAATTATAGATCACTTCCTCATCTACATTGGGAATTTCCACACTGGGAGTTCCCTACTCCGAAGAAATCACATGTCCAGAACAACAACAGAAACACTCCTGAAAGGGGGGAAACAGGGGAACAGTTGACCCAGTAAGAGGCAAGGCAGACATTCAACACAACTCTTGTGGATGGACCTAACAAGGACTTACCTCCAAAAAGGCAATCTCATCATTTTTTGTGAAGAAATGTTCAATCTCTTTTTTCATAGACTCAATTTCCCCCTTTTTCTTCTGCAGGACCTGACTAACATGGTCATATTTATCCAAAACTCTCTTTTCATCATTTTTCAGCTTCCTCAGAGAACTCTTCTCATCTGATTCAATGAGGGCTTTCATTTCTTTATATTCATGTGTCAACAAGTTCATCTTTCTGGCTGCTGTTTCCTAAGGGATCCAAAGAAGATTCTGATTTGGAGTGACTTTAAATAAGATGGAAAAGCCCCAGTGCTTTTACAGAGCTCTTTCTCTACCCCATGACAGTCATTTCACCAGAGTAGTGACCCAAGCTAAGGGCAACATCTGCCCTCTGATTGCAAATGGAATTACTCAATTACTCAAATCCATTTTTCCCATGGGAAACTTCCAAATATTTGAAGACTCTAGTCACTGCCTGAGGTATGGTTCCCTCAAATCCTAGAGGGGAACCTCTGGGCATGCCCCCTAATTTGTCAACATCTCTACATAGCAGGCAGAGGATGAACTGGGTATAAGGCTACCTTTTAAATTAATGATTTAAATGACTCACTATTTGACTTGCTCAACATTGATTCTCAGCTCTCAAGGAGAGTTAGAATGCCTTGTAAGACCTATAGAAGCATAGAATCTTTGGGGGTGGAAAGGATCTTAGATGTCATCTGATCCAATATTCCCCACTCTAAAGCAATCTCCAAAAAGTGGTCTTTGGGGCTTTGTTGGAACACACCCAGGGATGGAGAACTTAGTGCTTCACAAAGCAACCAGTTCCATTGAGAGATGATTTTAATTGGTGCAAAGTTCTTATTAGTGGACTGGAATGACAGTGAGCTGAATTATGGCTCTTCCAACTCACTAGTTCAATCACTAGACCTCTCCTTGTAAACAGAATCAATAAATTTCATCTTCCCTATGGTAGATCTCCAAATAGTTAAAAGTTTTAATCTTCAAATTAGAGTCAAAAGATTTTAGGTATGGGTCTCTCTAATCCTGCATGAGAACCTCTGGGCACAACCCCAATTTGTCAACATCTCCACTAAAATGGGACAACTGGGAGTCAGTGAGATAGCTATTATGGGGTCCCTATTGGGGAAAAGCCATAATAAATAGTAAGAGGTGAGAGCCATAAATTTAAACTCTGTGAAATGTCGAAGCCCAGTCATGGTAACCTGTTAAACTCATAATTCAGACACTGAGTCATAACTCAGATAATGTGTTCATTAACATTCATAACACAAACATGGTGACCAATTTGTGACCAATTCATGATCATTACACAGTCCTGTGTTTGGGCATTTACCCAACAACATTGGCTTAACACCCAGGCTTAGAAATGAGCTCATTACTAAACAGAAAACCAAAAAATATCCACCAATCCACAATGAAGCACTCTGTGGCTCCTCCTCCCTTTATCTGATTTCTATAATTACCACTAGACTTTCCTGGGGTCTTTGTGGGGATCCTCTGAATCATCAAGCAGCCACCTCAGATTGTCCCTATTTTTAAGTATTCATGATGATTAATTAAATCCTATAATCAATTGGTAGTCCCTTGACTTCTTTCTTTCATATCAAACTTACTCTACAATGTGGAGAAGGTACAGCATTCCCCAGCCAGGGGAATTCTGGACCTTAAAGTCACCCAAACCTGGCATTGTTTACTTACCTGGACTGTGAGCTGTTTCAACTTTAGATCTTTCAAGGTCTTACAGAGATGATCATGTGTCATCATCAGCTTCTGCTTCATCTTGAACTGCAATTAAAAATAACAGGGGTGAGAAGTGATTGGCTGGCAGTGTTCGTCAGCCCAATGCCCATGATGCTCCCAGAGGCTGCTCCCAGAGCTGTCTCCCTGTTGTATCTCAAACACTGCCTTTGTAAAGAACTAATTTTCCATGCCAATTCTCTTTTTCTGTACTTCAAAATATATGGGAATGATCATTTTAGTTGTTTTTGTTATGTTCAGAACAAAGAATTAATAATTTTTAAAAAATCAACAAAAAATTTAATTTTAAAAAGAAGTCATTTCAAGCCACTCACACAGTGCCTTGGCCCTCTCACTTTAAGTGACTCATTTTCATCTCCCAAATAATCTTGTGATATGTTGTGGATTATCTCTCCAGTTTTACAGATGAAGAAACATACTCAGAGTTCCTAACTTGCTGCAAGGCCTTGGACAGGTCATTTCAATTTTCTGGATCTTGGTAGTCTCTCTTGCAAAAAGGGAAGATTTAGACTATTAGGTGTTTTTATCTTAAAGTCTGTGAACTTATTCTTTTAATAGTCTGGTAATTACATTTCTCTATAATTGGTTTCTTTAATGATCCTATATATTATATTTTATTTTATGCATCAAAAAAACACTATTCTGAGAAGGGGGAGGCAGGCTTATATAAGGGGTATATATAAAAAAAAGTAAGAATCCTGCAAATCAAGGATATCTACGGTTACCTACAGCTCTCACATTCTTACTGTGACTTGTCCAAGGTCATACATCCAGTTCACGGAAGGCTTGATTCCAAGCTCAAACAGGGTATGGACATAGAAATGGGGATGAGGGAAGAGGTTAGCATTTTGACAATAAGGTTGCATCTAATCTCTTTAGAACCAGGAAAGAACTTCATTTCAAAAATGAATGTTAAAAAATAAAAGATTAAAATATTTTTGAAAACAAAAAGGGAGGGAGGGAAGATGGTGGTTAGAGTTCATAAGGCTCAAAGACTGTTTACAAAAATGCTCTGGGCTTCACAGATCTCATCATAGTTCAATTCAAGAATTTATTAGATACCTACTATTATATCCTAGGAGGTTCATATACCAAAAAAAAAAAAAATAACGAAAACAGTTCCTCCTTGTCAAGGAGTTTACATTTTATTAGAAGATACAACAAATAACTCCCCCCCAAATAAATGAATGAATGAATGAATACTAACAGAGAAGTTTTGAGGCATTTTTGGCCTGGAACTGAGATGGACAGAGAGAGACAGAGAAAGTCAGAGAGAAAGGGACAGAGATTTACTGGGTAGAACTGATTGACTCTGTATTTTTGATCATAGGATTTAAGAGTTGGAAGGAGCCTTAGGGATCACCTAAGCTTATACTCCTTCATTTTACAAGTGAGAAAATGGAAAGCAACAGGAGAAAGAGCTTTGGCTTTGAAATAAGAGGACAAGGGTTCGAATCCCACCTCAAACATTTACTACTTCTGTTACCCTGGTCAAGTCACTTTGACCTCAGTTCCTGATCTGCTAATATCTATTACCCTATAAAGACAAGGAAACAAAGTCTCTCATCTCAGCTTCATGATTTTAGGGCAGTGACTTTAATCCTCGGGGAAACTGAAAAGAGACCCTCTTCTCACTCTCCCATCATACATTTCAAAATAACTTTAGGACCTATGATTCCCCAGATTTAGCAATACTGACTCACAGGGAGGGACCTCTAGATTCACCTAGCACCTCTCTGAAAAAATTCTGGGGAGGAAATCTCCCTTGATCAAAGCACATTAGCATTAACCCTGCAATTTGTAAGTTACCTGGGGCCCTGAGGGGGGTAGGTGACTTGTCCAGGGTGACACGGCCACTATAGAGGAGGCAGGGCTTGAACCCCCTCAAGGAAGCCCTCTCTCGTGGACTGTGGCCTTTTCTCCTAACAAGTCTGGGCACGGGGCAGGATGACTTCGCCTCCTCCTACAGACCAAGAAACTAACACGCTCTCACAGAAAAAGGGATCGAAGCACCTTTGCCCACCTAGGTAGACAGAGAGTAGGTGCCCACATCCACAAGCCCCCTACCTGTTTCTTGCCTCAACTACAGGTTCTTCCCCCTGAAGGCTCGAATCCCGGCAGAGGAGAAATTAATCCTGGCACTGGGAAATTGAAGATAAGCTAGGTTGTAGCTACCTGCTGACCGCAAGGGCCTGCGGCTTACCCAGAGCCGCTGTCTGGCCTGGGACGTTCCCTCCACTGGACCTCTCCCCACTACCCCTCTACCCACCTTCAGCTGGGGCCTGTCCACATTCAGAGCCAGTGGGGAGCAGGTCTTGTGCCCCACCAGGCAGACGCTGCAGATGCAGACGCCATGCTGAGGGCAAAAGAATTCTTGGAGGCGGCTGTGCTCGGGGCACTTGCGACTGAGCGGCTTCAGCTCGTGGCTCTGGAAAGTGGGGTTGTCCAGGTGCGGCTGCAGGTGCTCCTGGCAGAAGGATGCCATGCAGGTGAAGCACGTCTTGGCAGCGGGAGCCTGCAAGCAGTAGTCGCAGGCCATGCTCCCGTCCTTCCCCTGGGCTGCCTTCGTGGACTGCAGGTTCGAGGACTCGCCATCTCGGGGCGCACTGTGGGGCTGCCCCGAATCCCGGAGGCTCTGGGCTTGCAGCACCTGCTTTACCACCTCACACAGCGCCGTGTTCTTCTTCAGCTGGGGCTTCTCCCAGAAGCACTGCCAGCACCGGGAGCAGTAGAAGCTGGAGCTCTGGCCGCCCCACACCTCGTCCAGGCAGGGCGAGCAGAAGTTGTGGCCGCACGGGATAGTAACGGGCTCCCGGAAGAGCCTCAGGCACATGGAGCAGGTCAGCTCATCAGTCAGGGTCTCCAGCTCAGCCATCGGGATGTGCTGCTGACCCAAAGGACTGAACTCACTCTGCAAGACCGCTGCAGAAGAGAGAGAAATGAAACTAATGGGAATTCATGGGGGGAAGGGGGGGAGGAGAAGGGGGAAGAGGGAACGGTGGGATGGCCCTGGGGGTTGTTAAAGGAAAGTATCAATATTCTGCCATTTAGAACCAAGTAGGCCAGAAAGAGTTGCATTTCATTGAACATTCTACAGTGAAGCCAACAGCCATTTGTAAGAAACTTGCTCATTCTAAACAGAGTAAAATACTCACTGTGAAACCAGGAAAGTTCTCCTTTTATTGTAGCCAATTATTCTACATTCCTAGCGAACCAGTCTCTTCTTAATGAAGAATGGGCATGTTCACACAAATGCAATGCTTTTTATATTGTTCCCAATTCGAATTTCCCACTTTGCTCTCCATTGCCTAGATGCAGCCTCCTGAACTTCCCACTTCATGTTCTCCTCTCCGATAGGTTCTCCTTCAAACAGCTCCTGAAGTATACCTACAAGTTTCTGACCTTTGACCTGATCAGAAGCCTGCTTCTTCTAGGTCACAACTCTGATTAGAACCAGTCACCTCTGACTTACATTCTGCTATCACTCAAAGCTGGGAGGAGTTTTAATCCTGTGAAAATAGAATTCCTCCTTTTGTTTCCCATCAATTCTCCCTCTTCTTTTTTTTCAAATTTTGTTTTTGCATCTTTAATATTTCCTTACTCTTTTTCTCATATGAATTCTTCCCCTTAACTATCCCCCCTTCAAGTAAATATAGGAAGGGAAGGGGGAGAAGTTGATGGAGGCATTAACAAATTACAAGGGGTCAGTCCCTTTTTATAAGTACAGATACAAAGACCCAAAAGAAAAACAATGATGAGTAATCAATTGCTCCTTTAAGATTCACAAATCTCTTTTCATCCAGCTATCTGGCAGGGAACATCATCTGATGAAGTCCTCTGGTCTGGACAACTGTTCCAGCCATCTCCAGCACACCATCTCAGCACCTTCTCATCACCTTCGTGTAGAAATCTGCCCTCTTATGTCCATTCTCCTATAAAATTGCTCTCCTTACAGAATCAAAATTGGAAACTTGGCCTATTGTCCATTATTTGTTCCCCTGCTAGGAGGAGGAGATGCCCCTAAGGAATCAACAACAGGCCCCAATACCTACACAAATACATTGAGTAATCAGTTTTAACACAATATATGTCAAGTCATAAAACAGTTCCAACTTCTAGTAATGTTATGCTTCTTTTGAGGCATTTACAAAATAAGACCACCAACCATTCTTCTTTTAACATTAACTAACAGAATAATATACTGATTTCACAAGCACTTGACCTAATTTTCTTTATACTATTACTAAGGATTAAAGGACTCTAACTTATACAGGAATATATACCAGTAACAGGTGTCAGGACTAAATAGTTGTTGGATTGAAATCCTAAGCCTAATAGCTTAACCTTAGATTTACATCTTAAGCTCAGATGTCCCTGTACTGACCTATTATTTAATAGATCTGGTATTATGCTTAGAAAACTTTTGATTATAGGAATTTGCCACTAAGAGTAGGGACATAACTAAAGCAAGGGAACATTTCCCTAACATTTCTCTAAAATCAACTCCTGGCAGAAGTTTTGGAGACTGTCAACTGGCATCTAGCTGGACTTAAAGTCTTCCAGGTGTCAGAGGGGGAAAATGAGTCAGAAGCATCCTACTTCAGTTCAGGTGGAGAACTTGTTCTCTCAATCTTCCCATGATATCACCCCTTTGCAGATAAGATCTACATCTTACAGGGTTGCTGGCATCAGTGGCTCAGACAACCTTTCTCGGTATCCACCCCTGGAGTCAGACTCAGAAAAACAGTCAATTAACAGTCTCGTAAAATCTTAAAATAGCAAGCTCCAATAATCATCTTTGGTTATGTCTATAACCTCACATCTTTAAAGTGAGTCTTAAGTAGCCTGCATGCCTTTCTTTACTTGTTCTAGTTTCTGATTAAATAGCAACTAATAATGTTTAATATAAAATTTTGGAATAATCTCTTTGTTCTCTCTGAAGCAAACTCAGAGAACGCCTCTTCCTATGTCAACAAAGCCAGCCAGGGCTGACTCTACATTCCTTAGGAGACCTTTAACCTAAGACACTATCTTGAATAATGGAACTTTCCTTTATATCTTATTATCTATAGACATATACTATGTTATGGCATATTAATGGTAAAGAAAATATAGACATCTTAGGTCATAATTTCTATTGAACTTTGTTTACCCTTTCCTATGTCAGTTATCTGTTTAGGGCAGGAAGCCTGCCATTCACTAGAGGTGGGATTTTCTTCCTTGTCACCGAGACATATGTTTATACAGCCTGGAATTGCAAGGCCCAACCGACATTACTTTGTTAATTGTCTTGTCTTACTGAATTTATGATTTGTTCAACTAGGAGAGTTCCTTTCTCACGGCAAAATGTATATAAGCCAGAAGATTTCCGCACTGGGTAGCCAGAACATTTCTGGTTCCATAATGCATTATGTTACCGTTTTCTTTAATAGGGAATTGATTAATTAATTAATTAAATCATAAAATGTATGCATTTAGCCTGTTGCCTTTTCTTTAACCAAGTTTTCAGGTCAACACAACATAAAATCAAATTTACCATTGAGATCATAAATTATTGCCCTAGTAGATTGGCATCTGTTTCTCAACCTTCTCTATTATTTTCTAACCATGCTCAGTCTAAAAGAATGACATACACATATGATAAATTCAAACACTAACTTCAACTCATGTTTAGGTCATGGAATGAATTCAAATCAAAATAGAAACATTTAACATTTGCATCAAGGCAAAAATATAACACCCCCCCCCCCCAAGAAATTTATACTGAAATTCTTTTCCCCAAACTGAAGATGTCTCTGATTTAGACTCAGTAATTAACTCCATCAATTGTGTTAATACACAATTGCTGTCACTTCATTTTGAAACATGTAAGAACCTTACATGTTTATTATATACAACTTTATTACAGTTAACTTTAAATCTCAGTCTTAGTCTATGGGATAATGATTCAACATTGTATTTGTGCCTTTGTTTCTTTTCCATCATCTAATTGTTCTCATAACATTTGGAAACAATGTTCTATTCTAGGAATTTTATCATTTACAAGACTACATGAGAGTACCAATTTAACCAATTGAAGTATAGAATAACTACTCATTCAGATTGACCATTTGCCTTGATTACAGAAATTTGCCATAAAAAGGAAAAGCTAGGACCTGACTAGATAACCCAGACTCAGCAATAACAGTCACGTCTTCTCTGAGTAGCTTATGGCCTTTCCCACAGATTATGGGTTATTGAGATTAGAACACAATTTGTTATTGTCCCAGAAGTTTTAAACAAAATTTTACCAGGACCCACATGTTAAATTTTAAATTTGTCGTAAAAGGCAAACACTAGAAATCAATTTTGTTAACTTTAAGAGACAAGTTTGGAAGCTGACAGCTTTCTGACCCAGATGTTGCCTTAGTAAGACTTCCTTGGCTTTCCAGCCCCAGGGTCATTACCTGCTGGACCTTTTCTTCCCCTCTCCCTCCTTCTATTTTGTCAAGTAGGGAAAGGTAAGCTCTTTCTTCCTTATTTGATCTGGGATAAATAGAAAAACCCTGTAACTGTTTGCATTTTACCCAAACTCCTCAAATATCAGGGTTTCACCACCAAACTCAGAAAATTCACAGTCAGTTTGAGTAAAATTTCAGTATCAAGTTATTACAACAAATTAGCTTACAAATAGATATTTGGTAGGCCTTCTAAAAATCATACAAAATATTTTACAAAACATTTCTTTGTCAAAGTATTTCTCCCTTCAGAGAAGTTCAAAAGTTATCCTAATAGTGTTTCTTTAATCCCACAAAATTCCCATATTAAGTAAAAACAATTTTTAACTGAAACTTTTAAATGAAAACAAAACTTGGAAGTATATTATTTCTTAAATTACAATATTTCAAACTAGAATGACTTAACAGCTTTTTAACCCATCCATCATTTTTTTTAACAATGTCATTCCTAATATAACAACATTCAGATATGAGAAATTACTTTTTAAACAATCCATTATCAATTTAGGTGAATGCATTTCCAAATCAGCTTGCACAGAGAATACATTTTAATTTTAATTAAATTAATTTAATTTTAAACCATTATATACATTTTCATAATAGTCAAGATTTCAAAATGGAAATTGATATTATTACTTATTTATAACCAAATATAATAGTTTTAAACTATCAAATTTTATCATTTCCTTTAAAAAAACCTCACTTGTATGCAACAAAATCCAGATTTAAAAATTACCTTAACACCATTTCTACTCAAAGAGAACTTTAGAAATACAATACAATTTAGAAATATAGTAATAACAAACAACAACTTCAGCTGATGTCAATTGCATTTCCAGAAGTTATTGATCTTATTACTTTTGGTATTTAAAACCTATTTCAAATTTATCACATATGGAACAATTACCTTAGAGAGATAATGACAATGTTATGTCTAACATATGCTCATTTTTGTGTCAAGCACTTTATAATCCAAAGGTCAAATAACAATAGGAAAACATTTTAATTATATATACATACATATCCATACATCCATATACATTCACATGTATATATACATACATTCATACATCGTACACACACACATACAAATATAGATAGATATTCTTAAGTTTAACACCTCTGGCCTTTTAAAAGGAAATATCATCCAAATTTATACATTTCTCCCCAAAAGACATATGGCTGTATATTCCCAGCTTTGAACTACCCCTCCTCCCCTTTGGCATTTTAATTTGTAAATCTCATCCTTCAGAAAAGGTTTTACAAAAAAGTTTGAATCAGATTAGCTAAAGAGTTTAGCTCAAACAAAAGGTCTAAGGAATTTGAACAAGATATGGTCCCCTATCCTCCCAAGCAGAAACTTTTGGAGTTTCATAATTAATTGAACCAATATTTTTACCATAATCAATACCAATATTGAATTCAATAAAACTGTCCCATAGATCTCTCCTGGAAGGAGATAGATATAATCAATTCCTTCTAACTTTCCATCATTAAGTCAAGCTACAAATTTTCCTTTTCAACCCCTCACCTTGCACTCTTTTACATTCCCAAATCTTCTGAAGTAAGATGGGGGAAGGGAGTGGTTAAGAACTCATGGGCCTGAGGGCACATGAACTAGCTGCTGTTCCACCCCACCCAAATCCTTCCTTTTTCTATTCTACCTTCCTAATCTTCACTCAGACCACTTCTGCCTTCCTTCACATTTCAAATAAATTAAATACTTCTTCAGCAATGAAGGACAAACACAAATTAAATATTTACCAATTTCATTCAGCTTTCTTGTACCTTAAAAAAGCTACAAATTAAGTTAAATGCCTAACAATTTATACACCAAGAGAACCATATTTCTCCCCTTATTTTGCAACTTTGCCTTATTTCCCTCTCAGCCCGTGCTTCCTCTGGGCTGCTTGGTTTCTGATTCTCTATCAGTTCTAAAAAGCTGCTGACTATTTAGCTTTTAGCCTCCTGTTCCAATTTGGCCAGTGTTGGAACTCAAAAGAAAAGAATCCCAATCTCCCACTGAAAGCTAAGATGGACGTTCTCTCCCAATGTTCTCTTTCTCTAATTACAGAAATTATTTGGAATTTTCCTTCTTAGATATTTCTCATCACAACAAACTTACAAATAAGACATTAGACAAGATAGCATGAATGAAAAACCAATTTAGAATTCAAATTCACACTGGTCAAAAGAAAACTCAGAGTTGTAATTTACTCTTTTAGTCAATTTCAAATGGCTATCCTTCCCCGAGACCTCTGCCTCTCCCAGCACCATGGACATGCTGAGATATTTCCACATCCTCCACTAAGGGATTATTTTTGGAGGGGTGCTTTTCTTTCCTTGTTCCCATCCTACCTCCCTGAACTGAAATCTTTTTATCTTACAATTTCTCTGTGGCTTCTCCCTTCTGTTCTCACAGGTCCCTGATAAGCCACCCTCCTTTGGTTTGCTCACTTTTATCAGAATCCCTCTCAGACCTGTAGGGTACTCCAACCATCAAGGTAATACTTAAATAGTCAGTTTTCTTACTATGACCTATGCACAGGGTCTAGAATTTTCCCCAAGGGATTATCTGGAATTATGCTTACAAGAGAGTCCCTTTCCTTTTCATTAGGGGAACTTTTCCTTATTTTTCCTTTACAGGGGAATCCATCCCTTCTTCTGTAGCCTTATTTTCTTTATTCCCCATCCTATCTTCCTTCTGAGACTTCAGACAGACTGTTCCACTCATGTACCTTTTTCTTTTTCTTCCTGTGCCAGGTACCTACTTCCCTTCCTTTTTTTCCTTTTCCTTTCTGTCCCAGGTATCTACTCTCTTTCTTGCCTTACTTTTTTCTTTTCTTTGCAGTGGCCTCTTTAATTAATCTGGTCCTGAGATTCTTAACAGTCTGGAAGTGAAAGTGTGGAAGCATGAGATCCATTTAAAATTAATGGGACATGTCTACCTCATCCTCCAGCACATCCTGTTCCAGATGTTCTCAAACCCAGACAAGCCCCCAAATTGTGAGAAAGGTGCTCATTCTAAACAAAGAACAATACTTACAGTGAAACCAGGAAAACACTCATTTTATTTTAGCCAATTATTCTATGTTCCTAGTGAACAGGTCTCTCCCTAATGGAGAGGATGCTTGCTTAGACAAATGCAAGCTTTTTATATTGTTCCCAATTTGAATTTCCCCCCTTGCTTTCCATCAGCTAGATGCAGCCTCTCGAACCTCCCACTTCACGATCTCCTCTCATAGTTTTCCCTTCAAATAGCTCCTTAAGCATGTGGACAAGCTTCTGACCTTTGACTCGATCAGAAGCCTGGTTCTGCTATCACTCAAAGATGGGAGGAGTTTTAATCCTGTCAAAACAGTAGTTCTCCTTTTGTTTGCCACAAATTTATTAAACACCTACTATGTGTCAAGTGATATTCTGTGAAAAATGATTATTAATAACAAATATCTTAGTTATTTAGAGCATCTCTGGACCACCCTAGTCACTACTCACTTCCTTCATGGACCCTTCCTTTCAAGGATTGAAAAAGATTACTTCCTACTTCCCCCTCCTCTCCCTCCCAGCCTCCATCTATACCTTAATCACGAATGGAAAAGAGGACGCTGCCCTTAGGTGCAGTGCCATTCATTGCAGGTCAGGGGGATGCTAGGTTCTTATTTCAACCTAAGTTAAATTTAACTCTCACTTAATCCAGTCCTTTAACTTTTGTTCCATCTACTTTCTTAAAGGGAAAAGTCTGGAAGACTTTTAGGTTGGAGAAGTATTATTCCTTAATATTTCTCTTGAACTAAAGAGGGAGGTTTTTACTATGCTTTCATGGATTGGAGGAAGAATGATTAGGACAACCTCTCCTCAGCACAAGATACCAACCCTAATGGCAGAGTTCCATCTACTAATGGGAAGTTAAGGAAAGGAAGAGATGGCTTCACTCAGTTGTTCTGTGAATTGCTACAAAGTGGAATCTGGAGACCCCAGCCAATCCCTGACAGTCTTTTCCACCCTGGGCCAGCAGGGCCTTTCCCAGTCTTGTACTCATTTGCCATCCCAAACCTCCTCCCTCGTCACTCAAGTTACACCTGTGATTTAGAACTGGAGGTACACTTAGAATAAACCACCTCATCCAGCTTCCTCATTTTACCCAGAGGAAACTTGGTACCAGAGAGGTGAAGCCATTCACTCAATGGCATACAGGTTGTGTGTGGCAAAGTCAGGATTAAAACTTCTCTGACTCCAGAACCAGAACACCTCACTGTGTAGTTCAGACTTCTCCCTTACTTCTAATACTGCTGGTTTTGTTTCTAGGCAGCCCATTTAAACTGGGAAAGGGGTATCTTTGCTTCAGTCCATTTTTCATCCTTTTCTCATGTCTTTTCCTGGGCATATGTATGCAGAAATCTATCCAAGAAAGGACTTCTTCCCTGCCTTGATGGAGTAGGAGGCAGCTAGCTATGTTACACTGGAGAGAACACTAGCTTGGGCATCAGAGGGCTGTGATTTCAGATCCCCTCCAACCCTTTCTGACACTGTCAAGTGACTAATCTGAGCCTTGGTTTCCTAAATATCTCTAAAATAATCTAAAAATTGTCTAAATAAATCTCTAAAAGAAAAGATTGGACTAAGTGCATTCCAGCTCTGGATTCAGGATCCTATTTTCTACATATGGGGGAGTGGATTGCTGACAAAGAGAACTACGTGGTAAGGAAACTCCCTTTATCCTTATAAGGCAACCCATTCTCTACTATTTATAGTGTCATGTCAATAAGTATTTATTAAATACCTGCTATACCTTTGGGATACAGAGAAACAGGGGAAGAAGTGTCACCTAGAACATGAAGAGATACAAATTTGTCCAGAGTCACCTAGTTAATATGTGTCAGAGCTGGGACTTGAACCCAATTCTTCCTTGGTGTAAAGGCTGGTCCTCTAGGCACAAAGTCACAATGTCTCTCTAGCATGTTTGTGCATGTATGTATATATATATATGTGTGTGTGTGTGTGTGTGTGTGTGTGTGTATGAGTGTTTGTGTATATATGTATACCATCAAAACTAATAAGGGAATGGAGGAGGGAGGGAATGAGAGAGTAATGTGGGGTTGAGACAAAACTTGAAGTCCTAGATAGAAACCCCTATGCTTTTTGTCTCTGCACACCCCATCTGTCAGTCAAACTTTGGGGGAGATCTCTTTTGAGGTGGGTGATGAGGCTGACAGCAACAATGAGAGCCTTGCCTAAATCTAAATCTGCCTGCCTCCCCTTCCCTGTGGTTAAAAGTACCTAACACAGCTGTTTCCTTTTTCCTGTGATTAATTGCCCCCACAGGAGCATACCCCACTCCTGGTTAAGTGCCCAAGATTTGTGTATAAAAGCAAGGCCCTGTCCTTCTCCAATCTGCTGGTGCTCCTAAGGACTAGCCCATCACTTTTGCATGAATAATACCCTCATGACTATGAGAATATCTGCCTCTTGAACTCTTTCTGGATGATCCAACTACTGAACCTCATCATTCTCTTCATTTTGGTGCTGAAACTCAGGACCAGTCTGAGAGTTGTCCTGAGTTTCAGCACCAAAATGAAGAGCCAGCAGGTAGGTGTTTGTCTTTCTCCCTGTCCTCTCCTTTGTCTGTATCCTGTGGTTGGACCCCTCAAGCTGTCTAGATTGCTCAGAGTGGCGCTGTGGGTCTCTCTGACTTTTAGGCAGTCAGGCAAGATGATTCTTCGTTTCTTGAGGAAGACACCTCTCATTTAGCCTTCTCTCATTCTCCTCCTCTTCAGGATGCTGAAGAAATGGCAAGTGATCTTGCCAAGATCTGTGGGATCTTGGACATGTGACAGACTATTTACTCTCCCCTCCATCATCTCTTAAGGCATTGGGACAAATTTGGAAAGGGGGACCTTAAGAGAGAGTGTCTCATCTTTTTCTGTAATACCGTCTGGCCACAATATAATCTAGAGTATAATACTATCCTGCAGTTAGATCTTTTTGCCAGAGGGAGGGAAAATCTTGCAAAATGCTTCTCATGTGCTTTCAATTTGGTCCTGACCTCCACCAATCTGAAGAGGCATCGAACTCCACAATCTAGATGATCCAATCACGTATAGGATTTAATTTAAATCTCTACTGACTACCTTTAAAACCTCCAGTTCTTTTTATTCCAAAGTGTTATCCCAGTTTGCCTCCCCCCCCCCACCTAGACCCTAAAGGGGCTTCTCTGAGTCCCTTAGCTTCCCTCATACTCCTTCCCATCCACCCAATACTAAGTCCCTCATATATCAGACAGGGAACCTCCTTTTTAGCGCCCCCAGCCCCAACTCCCCTTCAGTCTGTTAAAATACTCCCTCTAAGAGAAGTTCCTGATTTGAGAGGAGGCAACATCTAAGTTCATGTTCTTTTTTCAGTGTCTGACCTAACCAAAATTAAGAGAAATTATGTAAGGACCAGACAAGAACCCTGCTCTTTTTAGAAAGAGGTTGGGAGAAGCTTTAAGAAAGTATACTGACTTGAATCCTGAATCTTCTTCAGGAGCCATAGTCTTAAGTATGCATTTTATTTCTCAATTGATTTCAGATATCTGCTGAAAGCTTCAGAAATGAGAACAGGGCTCTCAATCCCCTTGAAGGAGCTCATAGAGACTGCTTTTAAGGCCTTTAATAATAGGGACAAAGCACAGGCAGATAAGAAGGATTGTAGGGCTTGAGCCAGGAATCAAGAACAAGCTCAGCTGCTTGCCACAGCCACTTCCACACCAGGGGGATCCAGTGGTAACTACTTCCACTATGAAAAAAGAAACAACCCAGTCACTGGTCAAGACAATACCCTATAAAGGGTAATTCTAAATGTCAGCCACCTGACCCTCTTTGCCACCAGGAAGATCACTAGAAGCAAGATTGTCCCTGTAGCAGCATTGGAGATTGAGCCTCAGTCCCTCAACTCTGTACTCCAGGGTCCTCAAGACCTGGAATGTCAGGTAACTGGGGAAAGCCAAGCTGCCTCCTTCAACATCTCTATGATGGAACCTAGGGTGAAGGTTGATGTTGCAGGTAAGATTGTTAATTTTCTCAGTGACACTAAGGGATTCCCCCTTTGTTAATCTTGACGAGGAATGGTACATGGATGGTTCTAGCTTTGTGGAAGGAGAGGTGAAAAGAACTGGTTATGTAATACTCAGCCTACAAGGCACTATAGAATCTACGTCCCTTCCTTCAGGAACTTCTGCATAGAAGGCTGAGCTCTTAGCACTTACCAGAGCCTTGAAATTAGGGGAAAACAAAGGGGGTAAACATCTTTATAGAATGACAAACATCTTTTATAGACAAATGCCTTCCATGTTTTATATGCCCATGGTGCTGTTTGAAAGAAGCGGGGATTCTTGACCACAAAGAACTCCCATGTTAAACATGGGAGTAATTCTGCACTTTCTTCAGGAACCATACTCTCCTAAGGAGGTGGTTGTCCTATATTGCCCCACAGAAGAGGGAATCTGAACAGGCTGTGGGAAACTGACAGGCAGGTAAGGCTACTCAAGCTGCTGCTTGGGAATTGGCTTTGATGACACATCTGATACCTCAGGTCACCCCCACTTTCACTCCTCAATGTATTCTTAAGGAACAACAACAATATCAGGCTAATGAATTTGAACTCTCCCTTTCTCATTGGTATAAGTCACCCTCTGGTCACTTAGAAATTCCAGAATCTGGAATGTGGAAACTCCTTTTTGGCCTCCACCAGGTTACACATCTAGGAAAAGCATGCACTTTATAATCCAGTGATTGTATTACTGAATCTAAAATGCTAGAGACAATTAGGCAGGTTTGCAGGCTTGCTCTGTATGTGCCCAAAGTAACCCTGAAGGAGCAGTAAGACCCTCATCTCTTCTTACCCCTGTCCAAAATCAAGGGACCTTTCCAGGTGAGAATTGTAACTACATTTTACATGTAAGTCACCTGGCAGAATCTTTAAGCTTCTCTTGGTGCCAATAGACACCTTTATAAACTGGGCAGAAGCATTCCCTTGCAACACTGAAAAGGTCATAGAAGTGACTAAGGTACTTTTGAACAAGATCATTCCCAGATTTGGTCTCCCTTGATCCTTACAAAGAGCTAATGGATCAGCATTCACTTCTCAGGTCACTCAGGGAGTTGCTGAGGTGTTAGACATAACCTACAGTCTTCATTCTGCTTGGTACTCTCAGTCCTTGGGCATGATTGAAAAATGAACCATACCCCAAAAAGGACCTTGATTAAATTGACCTTAGACATTCAGCAGGACTGGTTGTGACTTCTCCCTATAGCCCTACTTTGTGTCCTGAGACAGTACAACCACCTCTACCCCCACTAGGAGCAGAATCCTACTTTGAAAAAGAGTTAAAAAGTGAAGTATTTGGCTGGGAAGATGAGCAAACAGTGTAAAAAAAACCAAAACAAAAAACTCAGACTATAGAATCTTACTTTGGTGACAAGATGAAAACATACAACCAGAAGATGGCAAAGTCAAAACTTCTACATCAAAAGCCTCCAAGAAAAATATGAATTGGTCATAGGCCATGAAAGAGCTCAAAAAGGATTTTGAAAATCAAGGAAGAGAAGTGGAGGAAAAATTGGGAAGAAAAATGACAGCAATGCAAGAAAATCATGAAAAATGAGTCAATAGCTTGCTAAAGAAGACCCAAAATACTTAAGAAAATAACGCCTTAAAAAATAGACTAACCCAAATGGCAAAAGAGGTCCAAAAAGTCAATATGGAGAATAATGCCTTAAAAAGCAGAATTGGCCAAATGGAAAAAGAAGTCCAAAAGCTCACTGAAGAAAATAATTCCTTAAAAATTAGAATGGAGCAAATGGAAGCTAATGACTTCATGAGAAATCAAGAAATTAGAAAACAGAACCAAAAGAATTAAAAAATAGAAGACAATGTGAAATATCTCACTGGAAAAACCACTAACCTGGCAAATAGTTCCAGGAGAAATAAAATAAAAATTATTGGACTACCTAGAAATGCATCATAGTACCCTAGAGCAAGCAAGATGTTAGCCTAGCCCAAAGCCAGTGGTAATCAATCAGATCAGATCAGATCAGGTAATGAATCAGATTCTGCCAGAGCCTGGGAGACCAAGATTAGCAGAAGGAATTAGAGGACATCAATCATCAGTGGTCCCCCTACCCCAACTACACTCACCCCTTTGAATGTATCTTGATGACCCATGTTCCCTTTGTGTGTACTTCTCTACTTATGAACTCTGTGGCTATCTCCTCTTCCCTCTGATACTTTGAGTATTTGTAGGAAATGTTCTCCAGGTTTATGAAATGCTGTAACTGTTACACCATTTCAGTAAATGCATTTATCTTGAGCAAATTGTTTATGATGGCTGACTAGACTCACATCAACAAGCATTTGTTAAGAAGGATCCAAGTCTAAGGATACTGTGAAGGACCAAGCTGAGTGAATTGATGCAGCACATTCCTTAAAAATCTATAAGGCAAAAAAAAAAAAATAGAGATAGGGTGAAAATAATTTCAAAGCAAAATTATAATAAAATTTTCATATCAAATGATGCACCTGGGCCTTCTACTGTTAAGGACTTATTATGTGCCAGGCACTAGGCTAATCAGTGGAGATGCAAAGGTAAAAATAATCTATGCTCAAGGAACTTATAATCTTTTCGGGAAGACAGTATACAAACTACTACGTATGTACAAAATATATACAGTGTAAATGGGAGGCAAACTTGGAGGAAAGGTACTGGTCTTAAGAGGGACTGAGGAAGTTTTCTTCTGGAAGGTAGAATTTTAGCAGAGACTAGAAGTAAAGGTAAATGTATGGTGGGAACTTGTGAATTGTGGTATTAGGAGTGTGGACTCACAGAGTCCTTGAGGACTCAACCTGCTAGTTTAAATGTGGATGGCAGGGTGTCCCAGAGAGGTACAACAACTATGTTATTGTAAACCACTCAGGTTTTCTCATTCCAAAAGACATAGGTGAGTGTTTGAGTTGGAAGAATTGCCATTTTTCTTGGTGATAATAATAAAGATCAAGAAAATTTATTGAATAATGAAAATTTCCTCCCTGAAACTAAAATATTTAGTGGATTTTTTAAATGGAGTATGTTCAATAAACCAATGTAAGATCATCAAATTCATAAAGAACCATGAATCTCAGGTAAGCTGTCCCATTGGGATATCCAGTCTACAGGTGGGTGATTGCCTCCAGACATTACATGTATGCTACTTTTATTGTTATATTAAAATTATTTATGTGTTATAAAAGTGGTAATAAATTCTTAATTTTATTTGAATAAAGTATGAGTCAAAACAAGATGGGATAGAAGAGGAAGGTGTCATTACATAAAGTTTGGAAAACTTTACCTTTCACTCTATCTTCCAACTCCACCAATGTATTAAAAGTACCCATCTCCAAGGTTACTAATATTTTTAACCGAAGCCCAGGTAGTGTGAGTGTCTTCCTCAAATCCACACACAGTAATAAGTAGCAGGGATAGGACTCCTACTCAGGTCTCCTAAGTTCTTTCTTCATGGAGTACTTAGAGGAGCAGAATAGTTGTTGAAATGGGTGATGGGGAGAAGTTACCTACTTTCCTCGAGTCTTGAAGCTAAAGTAATTTCTTTCCATTTCTGCAAGTCTTGCTTCTCTTGTGGTTTTTAGCCCCTTTTCCTCCTTTGTCCTGGTTTGGGGAGGAAGGAGAGAGGATAGAAGAGAGAACAGGGAGGAGGAGAGAGAGACTGCTAAGAAATTATATGCATTTTTTAATCTTTTTTAAGTCCTATCCAACTCTTCATGACTCTAATTGGGGTTTTCTTGGGAAAGATACTGGAGTGGTTTGCCATTTTCTTCTCCAGCTTGTTTGACAGATGAGAAAACTGAGGCAAACAGGATTAAGTGACTTGCCCAGCGTTATACAGCTAGTAAGTGTCTCAGGCCAGATTTGAACTCAAGAAGATGATTTCCTGACTCCAGGTCCAGCATTCTATCCACTGTGCCATCTAATTGCCCCAAAACATATATACTCTAGAAATGAAATATAGCACATCTCTCATGGGTAGGGTTTTTTGCTAGTTGTTTTGGCTTTGTTCTCCCAGGATGGGGTAAAGGATGTGGTTTGCATTGATGATGGTCTTGTAAAGATAAAGACTTAACTAGTAAGTAAGCATAAATTCAAAGCATATATGAGGTGCCTAGGGAAAGGTTTAAAAGAAATAAGACACTGATTTTTCCCACCCACCCCACCCCCAAACCTGTGATTTTATTGGTGTAGGAAACTCCTGGTGAGGAAATATCTTGTAATAATATAGATAGGCAATTGTTCTACAGTTTAAGAGTCTTAGAGCTTTTCTGGGACAGAGTTAGCAAACATTTTCTGTAAAGGGCCAGATAGCAAATATTTAGGGCTTTGCAGGCCAAGAAGCAAAATTGAAGATAATATGTAGATACTTATATAACAAGAAAGAAAACAAATTTCCAAAAATTTTTATTGATGAAATTCAAAATATAATAATAATAATAACTGAGTATAATTTTTTTTGTAAAGCTATACTATATGAATATAGTACACTAATGAGAATGGTATCCTTTTTGGAGGGGATAAAATTTCATTTAATTGGGGTTCAAAATTAGTGCTCCCTATCCTCAAAATTGATTACAAATATTCATCTGTCAATGCTGATTTTTAATGAGATTTTATATATTTGATCTTTGAAAATGACTTTTCACTTAGATAAAAACTGACAAATATTAATATCATTCCATGAATATATGGTTTTAATTTGTTGATATTCATTGCTTGGAAGGCATTTATAGAATTCTATTTGTTTTTTCTCTTGATATTTGCCTTTTAACATGTCATTACATTGCAAATTAATCACTTCCAGTTGAAGGTTAGGTGGAGGCTCCTCAGTTGCCCAGTTAAACGGATTTTGAAATATGGACATTTCTTTCATACTTATATAGAGGTCCAAAAAGCACTAGCGGAACTGCAGTTTGGGCTCAGAAAATATATCAAATGCAAATTTGTGTGGGAATGGAGATCTTATTTTTTGTTTTAACTTTTGAGATTATGAGAAGTGTATAGAGCAGCTTGACATTACTTGTGAATTCAAACAATATTAATTGTCCTAGAATTGACTTTACCACAGTATAAGTTTCACATAGAAGTGTTGCTTTGACTTGTGATTTTAGGTTGAATTCACTAAGAAACAATATCAACAATATCAAAGCTACTTTCCAAAGCCATTCAGTGTTTGATAATAATGGTTGAGGGCAGCTCTTTTCATTCAGAAAAATTTCTATCTCAGCCCTCAACTCAAAATACTGTAACAAAACGTTTTTTTCTCTTCTTTTCTTGTTTTGATGTGATGGGAATACATTAATAATAAAAAAAAGCATAAGATGTTTTTTAACATGGCACTCAAAATGATTCTGAGTTATAACTACATTGCTGAATTTGTAATGTACTGAGCAGTGGTACAAAAAGATGAGAGTGCCGCTTGCTATTGGAACTTCTCAGCTTTGCTGTTGTAGCTTACAAGTAGTCAGAGACAACATTAAATTAATATGGGTAGATATGTCCCAATAAAACTTTAGTTGTGGATATGAAAATTTGAATTTTATGTAAGTTTTCACGTTTCAAAATATTATTCTTCTTTTGATTTTTTTCAACCTTTTAAAAATGCTAAAACCAGGGGCAGAGCTGAGATAGCAGAGTAGAAGGATGGACCTGCTCTAGCTCTACTCCATAGCCCATAAAACACCTGTAAAAATGACTCTAAACAAATTCTAGAGCAGCAGAAGCCAAAAAATGACAGAGTGAAAGAGATTCATAGCCCAAGGCAGCCTGGAAGGCTGACAGGAAAGGTCTATCACACTAGACTCAGAGTGGAGTCCAGCCCAGCCTTGGCCATGTAGCACAACTCTGACAGGATTAGAGCAGGCTTTAGGGCATGGAATCAAGGATTCTATGGTTCCCAGGTTTCTCAACCCACAAAGGCCAAAGACAGTTTCAAAGGTGAGTAAGAAAGTTTTTTCACCTGGATGAGAGGGGGGCATGGGTTTGGTGCAAGCCCCGGCCCAGGGCAGCAGAAGTCACTGCAGCAGTGTCCTCTTTTGGAGCCCTTGGCTTTAAGATTGTGGGGGAATTGAGCAGCTGATGTGGATCTCAGCCCTGAGTGGTGGTCCTGGCGTGAGGAGGAGCTCTGGCATGGTGGAGCTGGTGAAGATGGTGGAGAGGGAACCCTACTTGCAAATCCTGGGCAGAAAAGAGTGTTTGTGATTGCTCACGGGCAAGAATGCAGGCCAAGAGAGGAGTAAACTCTTCTCCCTTGATTGTGCCAGCTGGGAGGAACTGAGAACTTACAGGTCCCCAGAGTATACTGTACTCTTGAAAAAGGACCCGAAAGGCAAGTAGTTGTTTTCGAAAATGCCCAAAAGAGGGAAAAAAAAGTTAGACTATAGAAGGTTACTTTCTGGGGAACAGGTATTCTGTCTCACCCTTTAGGATGAGGAAGAGCAAAGTTTACCATCAGAGGAACACCTAAAAGTCAAGGCTTTTGCATCCAAAACCTAAAAAGTAAATGTCCCAGGCTATGGAAGAGTTCAAAAAGGACTTTGAAAATCAAATAAGAGAGGTGGAGGAAAAATTGGGAAGAGAAATGAGAGCAATGCAAGAAAATCATGAAAAGTGAGTCAACAACTTGCTAAAGGAGATAAAAAAAAATGCTAAAGAAAATAACACCTTTAAAAATAGACTAACCCAAATGGCAAAAGAGGTCCAAAAGGTCAATGAGGAGAAGAATACTTTAAAAAGCAGAATTGGCCAAATGGAAAAAGACTTTCAAAAGCTCACTGAAAAAAACAGTTCTTTAAAAATTACAATGGAACAGGTGGAAGCTAATGACTTAATGAGAAACCAAGAAAGAATGAAAAAATTGAAGAAAATGTAAAATATCTCATTGGGAAAACAACTGACCAGGAAAATAGATCCAGGAAAGAAAATCATGGGACTACCTGAAAGCCATGATCAAAAAAAGAGCCTAGACATCATCTTTATGAAATTATCAAGGAAAGTTGCTCTGATATTCTAGAACCAGAGGGCAAAATAAATATTGAAAGAATCCACCAATGGCCTCCTGAAGGAGATCCAAAAAGAAAAACTCCTGGGAATATTGTACCCCCTTTTCAGTCATCATCACCTGGATGAATGCTTTTCTAGCATAAAAGAAGTCAACTTTGAGAAAAAAAAAAATCTCCTTTTCAAAGTCATCCTGTGTGCTAAAATCTATGACACCCTAAAATGAGGAACTTGTGCTGAGTGAGTTGTTTTTTGAATCCATTTGCCTATCACTTAGAGAAAACTATGTGATTGTAACCAATTCTAATTGCCCAAAAGCCCTCAAAGAAATTGGTATTAACTGGCATTTGTAACCACTAAAGAATCAAAAAGGGGTTTACCAGAGGACTTAAGTAAGTAAAAGAAAGAAAGAAAAATGTTGCATAAGGAAATGGGAAAAGTTAAGGATGAGTTGGAGGGTAAAGAAAGTTGGAGTCTGCAACTTTCATCATAAATTCAGGGTTTGAAAGCAAAGGGTTTTAGAGTTTTTGAAAAGGAGATTTCAGAAAAGGTCTTAATCACACTGAAATTAAAAAAAAAAGATTTAGTATTTAAAAAAAAAAATCAATGCCTCTTTGACAGTTGTTGCTGGTCTGCCTTCCCCAATCAGTACAAGACTACAAAATATGTTTATCTATCAATCAATTAACATGTATTTTATGAAGCATATTTTGCTCTGATTTAAATAGTCATGCTAAAGGATTACTAATTTAGAAAAATTTAAAGGAATTGGTTTGGCTCTTTGGGTAACTCAAAGAAAGAAAGAAGCAGTAATGGGAAATTGGGAGTGACACCAGGAAATTTTTTTTCTCAGTATAAGCCAACTAAAAATAATGGAACCTTGTGCCTAATAAAGTTTAGTTATTGCCACTAGTCATTGTAAATCAGAATTGATTGGTTTGAAAATATTGTAATGGTAGTAAATTAGAGAATCTAGTCAGTCCTTGTATGTACAAAGAGAATAATGAATATTTACACCTATTTCCCACGGTTCTTGGAAGAAACACATAGCTGTGAAGTGGTTAACACAGTGCCTGACTTGGTTAAAGGATGGCCTTTGTAGTGTTCACACCTCATAGGAATACAGTTGAATAAAATGCTATCCCCTTCACAACTACTTTTTCTGATTGGCACAGAATGTTAACAAATTGAGAATTACTTATAAACTAAACATTTTAAAGTATTACTAAAAACAAGCTTAAGCAAATTCCAAGACATAGAAGAAGTCTGGCACAATGGTAGGCGATTAGCATGAAAATGCCAGGAATAATAAAATAAATGACTTTCTGTGAATTGCTGAGTTTGAAAGGTATTTAACTAAATTATTACCACCTGATTAGTAATGTTTTTAAATATGAGAAAGCTAAGAGAAGATGTCAGAGCAAGTTTCTTTCTCTTTTCAATCTGAATACTATCACATTTATTTGTCATATGATTATTAGACTATATTAAAAAAAAACTAGAAAATAATAATAATAGTAAATGACTTACTGTTGGTGAAAAACATGGTATAATCCTCTTAGGAAGTCTTTGTGAGGTTCCTCCGGGTGAGCCCTACTGACAGGGTATTGTGAAACTTTGCAGTTCTTTGAGAACTTAGGCCTCTCCTACTCAATGGGGAGAAATGAAACTTTTGAAGTTTCATTTTTCCATTTTGAGTAGGAGAAATGTGGAAACAGCAATACAAAGCGAAACAGGTCTCTTGGGTCTGAGTGACTGAGAAAAGTTAAGGCACCCCTTCCTAGAATTTCTGTCACCAGGTATATTTTTTTAGTTCATAAAAGTGTGTGTGTGTGTGTGTGTGTGTGTGTGTGTGTGTGTGTGTGTGTATGTACATTGTGGCACACAAGGGATTATAGATTTAATTAAGCAAGAGTGGTTCCAGATACCACCCCAAGGCAACTTGCATGACAGCCACTTCTCCAACTTGTGTGGCTTTTAATCAGCTTACACTCCACTGGTGACCATCTGCTAACTTTCCCCTCTCTTTGAGCACTTAAAGAAAAAGATCACTATTGTGCACAAGTTTGTCCTTGACCAAAGTTGAACTACTACCTAGTTCATGGGAGGGGAACTTGCAGCCTCAAGGCCACATGTGACCTTCTAGGTCCTTAAGTGTACTGGTAGTAATGGTACTAAATTAGAGAATCTAATCAGTCTTTGTGTGTACAAAGGGAATAGTAATTATTTACACTTATCTCCCAGGGTTGTTGGGAGAAACACATAGTTGTGAAGTACTTAACATGATGCCTGGCTTGAATACTTTGGATTCAGTCAAAGGATTAGGACCTAGAGGGACCTAGAGGACCTGGAGGGTCACATGTGGCCTCAAGGCTGCAGGTCCCTGACCCCCTGCCCTAGTTTTAAGGCCACCGTGTCTTTCTGATAGCATAACTTTTATCAAAGAAACTGTGCCCCTTTATGATCCACTTGCCTAGGGACTGGGCTGGGGAAATCTCATCTCATTCTCATCCCATTATATTTTAGAAGTGGTCTAATGTTCTTCATTTGGCTTTATTTGCATACAAAGTGGATGATACATGAATAGATGTAATTTATGAATGATAGTTGTGAACAGATGAAATTTGCGAATAGTTTAGAAATTCTGGATGAAATTTTGAGGCTAATATATGAGAAAAAAAAACAATTAACTAGCCTTAAGCTGTAATTAGTGAAATTTTGCTGTTTGAGGAAGAGTCTCTTGGACTTTTGCTACTACTCTAAGTCTTGAATCCAGGTATAAGTGTCTGATCCTTCATAAGAGCTGATGGTTTACCATTCAAGGGAAATACCATGTGCCTCTGTAGTCTGAGGACTGCTACAAATGGATGTCTGTCTCTAGGAAAGTTGAGAGAAGAACCTTGTGAAAATAAAGGTAGGATTCTCTTGACCTATCCCCATCTTGGTAAATAAGAAATTTTCCCACTTGGTTAATTCTGAACCCGGCTATGACACCCTGTCATACAATTGGATGCCTATGACTCACACCTGAAATCAAACAGAACAAATGCCTCTACGTCCCTGTTTTTCTCTTCATATAGCAAATTCCATTGACAAGGGCAAGTGTAAAAGAAGATGAATCAGAATTTGAAAATTTTTCGGTTCTTATTTGAATTTGCCAACCTAAAAATGTAAATTCTCTGGTCTAGTGATGTTCATATTATTGCTATTAAGGTTGGGCTAGCTCTCACTACCTCATCTGGTTATTGTTAATAGCAAACCAGAATTATATTAAGATCTGTTTTGTCAGAGATTTTCAACAGAGAAGGGGATCACTGCAAGTGACTTAAACTGGAGAATCAAATCCACTAGAAACTGCTCTGAAGCCCCACTCACTCCAGTATTCCTAAGTGGAGGGATCTCCAGAAGACCACAGAGACTGGACTACTATAGCAGAAGGGATGAGTAAGCACAACACCTTTATTGTCCTACTCCTCTCCACAGATGGTTTCTAATACACTTGTTCCTGAGCCTGCAGTGATTGAAACTTCAAATCCTCCTTTTCAGTCAGTTCCCTACTTTGGTTTTTTCTCCTCCACTGACAGCAATGAATGATAATACTGGTAATTCCCTTCTTCGAGAAACAAAGCCTATTCCTTGTTTTCCTCCACTGCCTAGGCTACCACTCTCTAGTTCCATATGTGTTGCCTGTAGGGATGTTGCCTCTCCTTGACATAATGAAGCTGCTGTTTGTCAAAACTGTTTAAATTGTTCTCACAAATCCGAGAGATTTCCAGAGCTTGTGTGTAGGGCAGACCATCCTTGCTTTGCTATGCTTAAACAAATGTCCTCTGGTCCCCTGGTGTACATATATTATAGGGCATACTTTACTAGGAGGGACCTGTCCCTTGTGGTTCTTGGTCAGCAAGAGAGTCACCTTAGACATTTATTGAGTTAACGTTTACCATTTTCCCTCTTCTCTAATATCACCTTTCAGTGAGGGGACTGCCAGTTACTGGTTTTGTGTCACCCCATGGAGGACTGACCTCCATAGTAACGATCCAAAGGAAGACTGAGGTCTTTCTCTGGATTGAAATGGGAAATGGGGAAATTAATTCATTTGGATCCCTACTCTATTTGAATCAGTATCAATCAATTTGATATAGTTCCATAGGGATAGTGATTATAACTTTTGTATATTGGGTTTCAGAGTTGTGAGCTACAGTTTATAAGATCACTTGCATAATCATAGGAAGCTAAGTAGAGGCTCTCCACCCTTGTTTTTCCTTGTCATGGTGACCAAGCCCAATGTGGCAGAGGTGATTCAATTACACAGAAAGTCCTCCAATTTATTTTTATACCTCCAGATATTCTCTTTTGTCCAATGCGAGCAGGTGACCATCTTATGACCATTTAGTCAGTGGAGAAATCCTATGCTTCATCGAATTAGTGACCCTGCTGATATTTTTGCTTAATTTGGTCTATGTGTCATATGTCAATCAATGGGATTATTCTGTATTTGGTACAGCAATTCTTGAATAGCTAGATATCTAGCCATATAAAAAAACAGGGCCCTGAAGAAGAGGGTTTCTCAAATCATGAGGAAAACCTGAAGTCTACTTCATTAGAGGAGACCCTATACCAAAGTGTCATTGGCTCAGAGCTCTGTCTCAGTCTCTTTTTTGGGATAATTTTACTCCCCACAAGAGCAGAGAAAGCATCAGTGTCAAATGTTGCAGAGAGGCAAAGAAAAAAAAAATCAAAAAATAATAAAAATCAAGAAAAAAATTAGATTTGACAAATGAAATATTATTGGTAATTTTAGAGAAAGTTTCAAGTTGAGTGGAAAAGTTAGATTGAGGAGTTAGGGAGAAAAAGAGGAAGTGGAGGCAAAAAGGGTAGGCAGATTTTTCTAGTTTGATTATGAAAGGGAGGAAAACATTCTCCAGGTTAGCATATTTCTATTTCAGTATTTTTGACCTTGAAAGAAAAAAGTAATGTTTCTAAATACATGTCAGAGAGCTGCAAAAAAAGGATCATTGTAGAAAGGTTCTGTGTATCTTCAAGGATCATCCTAATTTACTGTGCAAACTTGGAGGAGGTTACCTGCAGGACCTCATATGGATTGTGTTCTGACAATCCACTGGTCTAGGAATTTCAGAATGATCTTATTTGGTTTTACAAGGAATAGTTTGGTGGGTATTTTTTTGTCCCTTTCAGCTTTAAATCTATGATCTTATGAAGACTTGATTCCAGAATATTCCAGCAGTATATCTTTATACAAACTGAGGGGTAAAATAGTTAAGTCTGTGGTGAACCAGGTTGGGAGGAAAATAATGAAGGTCTTCAGAAAAGTCCAGTCACCAAAAGTAGCCTTCAGATGCTACTCCAGTCCTTTCCACTGCTCCCATACATAGCTATCTGGGACAGAGCTGATAATCAGATGAAACACACAGAGCCATTATTAGGACTTCAATATGTCTTTTATAAGCACTGAACTAAGTAGCAGGTCAATAGCCTACCATTTTTATTGTTTCTATGATTTATTGTTTGACCCACTCATTGTTTAGAATTAGATTATTTAGTTTCCAATTAATTTTAACCTATCTTTCTATGGTCCTTTATTAAAATAATTTTTATTGCATCTGCTCATCATTTCTAAATCATTCTAAAATGAGATTATTTAAATATTTTATTTCCTCTTCTGTTAATCTGGGCAATTTGTATACCTTTAAATATTCATCCATTTCACTTAGGTTGTTAGATTTATTGGCATACAGTTAAGCAAAATAGCTCCTAAATATTATTTTAATTTCCTCTTCATTGGTGATGAACTCATCCTTTTCATTTTTGATACTGGTAATTTGGTTTTCTTCTTTCTTTTTTTAAAATAAAATTAATCAAAGATTTATCTATTTGACTTTTTTCATAAAACCAGCTCTTAGTTTTATTTATTAGCCCAATTGTTTTCTTACTTTCAATTTTATTAATCTCTTCTTTGATTTTCAGTATTTCTAATTTGGTTTTTAATTGGAGATTTTTAATTTGTTCTTTCTCTAGTTTTTTTAGTTGCATGCCCAATTCATTGATCTCCTCTTTCTCTATTTTATTCATGCAAGCATTTAGAGATATATCTCCCCTAAGAACTGCTTTGGCTTCATCCCAGAAATTTTGGTGTGTTGTCTCATTATTGTTATTCTCTTTGATGAAATTATTGATTATTTCTATGATTTGCTGTTTGACCCACTCATTCTTTAGGATTAGATTATTTAGTTTCCAATTAGATTTTAGCCTTGTTCTTTTCCATGGTCCTTTATTATACATAATTTTTATTGCATCATGATATGAAAAGGGTACATTTAATATTTCTGCCTTTCTGCATTTTATTGTGAGGTTTTTAGTGTACTAAAACATGATCCATTTTTGTGTAGGTATCATGTACCACTGAGAAAAAGGGATATTCAGTTTTCTCCAGAGTTCTAGCATATTTAACTTTTCTAAAATTCTATTCACCTCCTTAATTTCTTTTTTGTTTATTTTGTGGATAGAATTATCTGGTTCTAATAGGTTAAGGTTTAGGTCCTCCACTACTTTTTTGCTGTCTATTTCTTCCTTGAACTCACTTAACTTCTCCTATAAAAATTTAGATGCTATACCACATGGTACATGTATGTTTACTATTGATATTACTTCATTGTCTATGGTGCCTTTTAGCACATATGGCTTCCTTCCTTATGTCTTTAATTAGATTTATTTTGCTTTTGCTTTGTCTGAGGTCATGATTGCTACCCCTACTTTTTTTTTTTTTTACTTAAGATGAAGCATAATAGAGTCTGTCCCAGCCCCTTATCTTTGCTCTATGTGTATGTCTCTGCTTCAAAAGTGTTTCTTGTAAAGAACATGTTGTAGGATTCTGGTTTTTAATCCACTCTGCTATCCACTTCCATTTTATGGATGAGTTCATCCCATTCATGTTCACAGTTATAATTATTGTGTATTTGCCTCTATCCTATTCCCCTCCCCCCATTTATTCTTTTCTTCTCTTCTCCCCTACTCTCCCCTCCCCTCTCCTATCCTCTTCCTCTTCCTCCTCCTTATTCCCCTTTCTTCTTTATTTTCTCTGTCTCTGTCTCTCCTTTCATCCTATCCCACTTCATCAGTGTTTTGCTTCCAACCACTGCCTTCCCTGATCTGCCCTTTCTTCTATCAGTCCTCCGCTCTTCTCTTGTTTCCCTCCTTTCCTACTTCCCTATACGTAAAATAAATTCCTATGCCCAACTGAATGTGTCCCTCTTTGAGTCAGTTCCAATGACAGTAAGGTTCAAGTGATGTCCACTCCCTCAACTTTCCTTCCACTGTAATGTCTTTTGCACCTCTCTATGTGAGATAATTTACCCCATTCTAACTCCTCCCTCTTCTCTCAGTGTTATCTTCTTTTGTGCCCCTTGTTTTTTTTATGCCATTTCATCAAAATCACTTTATACTCACACACTCTGTCTATGTATATAGACTGTTCTAACTATTCTAATGGTAATGAAGTTCTTTAGAGTTACAAGTATCATCTTTCCATGTAGGAGTGTAAACAGTTCGACTTTGTTGAATCCTTTGTTTTCTCTTTCCTGTTTACTTTTTTATGCTTCCCTTGAGTCTTGTATTTGAAAATCAGATTTTCTGTTCAGCTCTGATCTTTATATCATGAATGCTTGAAAGTCCTCTATTTCATTGAACATTCATTTTTTTTCCTCCTGAAGAATTATAGTGAGTTTTGCTGGGTAGGTTGTAATCATAACTTCTTTGCCCTCTGGAATATAATTTTCCAAGTCCTGTGATCCTTTAATGTAGAAGCTACTAAATCCTGTGTAATCATGACTGTGGCTCCATGATATTTGAATTGTTTATTTCTTAGTGTTTGCAGTTTTTTCACCTTGACCTAGGAGTTCTGGAATTTGGTTATAATATTCCTAGGAGTTTTTATTTTGAGACCTCTATCAGGAGGTGATCAGTGAATTCTTTCAATTTTTATTTTATTTCCTGGTTCTAGGATATCAGAGCAATTTTCCTTGATAATTTCTTGGAACATAATGTCCAGGCTCTTTTTTTGATGATGGCTTTCAAGTAATCCAATAATTCTTAAATTTTCTATCCTGGATCTATTTTCCAGGCCAACTATTTTTCCAATGGGACATTTCACATTTTCTTCTATTTTTTCATTTTGTTTTTATTATTTCTTGATGTCCCACAGAGTCATTAGCTTCTACTTGCCCAATTCTGATTTTTAAGGAATTATTTTCTTTAGTTAGCTTTTCTACTCCCTTTTCCATTTGGCCAATTCTACTTTTTAAGGAGTTGCTTTTTAAAATAGTTTTTGTACATGGTTCCATTTTTGATGCTTCCTTTACCAAGCTCTTGCACCACTCTTATTCCTTTCCCCAATTTTTCTTCTACCTCTCCGATTTGAAAAATCCTTTTGGAGCTCTTTCATGAGTTTTTTTTTGGGACTGAGACCAATTCATATTTTTCTTTGAAGCTCTGCATGTAAGTGTTTTAGCATTGCTGTACTCTTCTTAGTTTCTGTTTTGAGCTTCTTTGTCACCATAGTAAATTTCTGTGGCCAGGTTTTTTTTTGTTGTTTGTTCACTTTACAGCCTACTTCATGACTTTAAAGTTGGGTTCTGCTCTTGGGGTGAAGTGGGCACTCTCCCAAGCTTCTTGCTCCAGGAGAGCAGAGCCTCTCAGCTAGCTTGCTGTTCTGGAAGTGTGATATCTGGCCACTGGCTTCCTGTGCCAAGGCCATGGGGCCTGACCTGTGCCTAGGCTCAGGGCTTTGTCCCTGGCTTGTTGGGGTGAGGCCTCCTGTTGGCTTTCCTGGATGCCACATGCACTGGACTGTGTGCTTTCCTTTTACCTGAGTGAAACAGACCTTTCTTGCCAAGCTTCCAAGTTGTCTTAGGCTGGAAAATTGTTTCACCCCATTGTTTTTTGTTGGTTCTGCTGCTTCAGAATTCATTTTGAGGCATTTATTTTATAGTTGTTTAGAGGTCAGTTTGGGAGAGTTCAGGTGAATTCCTGCTTTACTTCACCAGCTTGACTCTATCCCCAGCCCTACCATTTAAAAATATTTATTCTTAATTTAATTTTTAAAACCTCTTTTCTGAGGGATGCTATTTGAAGGACCATCTCACACTCATCAATGTGTTTTAAATTATGCCTCCTTGATTATTATTTAGATGGGAAATCTCAGGTGATTATTTGTAATCCATCTTTTATCTTGTTGCCCATTTATCCATTAGAGACATTGGTGATTACCACTATTGGGCATGCTATTTCAAGAAAGGTAGTCAATTAACATTTCTTAAGCACTTTTTTTTGTGCTAGACACTGTGCTAAGTGTTAGGGGCATATATTGTTAATGTACTTTTTCATAATGGGTTAATGTATTTTTGTTTAAGAGAAGATCTTTCCCATCCATTAACAGACTGATGTGACCCGCTTAAGTCACGTGGAAGCCTGAGTCACATGAATCTAAGTCAAATGGAACAGGGAGGGGTGGAGCAGGAAGAGGCAGAGCTGGAGCAGAGCTGTGAGGAAGTTAGTCAGAGACCAGCCAGAGCCAGGAAAGGCAGCTGACTAGTCTGAGTGAGAGAGCTTATTTGTGATTTTGTTTAAGGGAGCAGGTTTGTGGGAAGCCTAACAGAGGGAAGGTTTGGGAATGGTGTTGCCCTCTGCATTGTTTCTTTGTTTGATTTCTTTGTTACTATGATGGATTTGACTTTCTGGTGTTGGGATTTGGCTTTCTCATGTTTGAATAAATGTTTTGGTTCTGTCTTCCATGTGGAGAGTCCATTATATTTCTCAATTCAGAACTGTGCTGGCATATTCATGGCTGCTGTAGGTGCTGTGAATATTGTGTTGTTGTTACAGGGTACAAATACAAAAAAGACACAGTCCCTGACCTCAAGGAACTTAAAATTGAATGGGAGAAGACAATACACAGGAGCAAATAGAAAAACTGAGTGGGTATGGAAAAGAGGGTACTTGGCAGCAGCGAACAAGCGTGATGGAAAAGTCCAAAGGACTGTAGCCAAACAAGGCCTGGGCAATCTGTTTGGGAGTAACTCTCAGCTCCACCTTCCAATCAGAAGAATTCTGGGGCCTAGCTACAGATGAAGCATGAGTAGCAAGGCTGATGTGATTCTGCAGAATTATGAGGTTCTTGTGGTTATAGATGAGAAGTACAAAAGAGTGCAGTCAAGTGGAAAAACAAATGACAATGTGTCCAAAGACAGGCAAACAAGTTGATGAGAGAACTAGAAATTCTGTTATGAGGAACAGTTGGAAGAAATGGGATTTTTAACTTGGGGAAAAAAAAACTCAGGAAGACGTCATTACTGTCTTCAAATATTTGAAGGGAAGAGGATTTAGATTTAGTTCTATATAGCGGATAGACTTAGGACCAACCAATGGACAGAAGTTAAAAGATGGTTCTGTTGTTCCAGAATTCATTTTGAGGTATGTATTTTATAGTTGTATAGAGGTGAGTTTGGGAGAGTTCAGGCAAATTCCTGCCTTACTCCACCATCTTGGCTCCATCCCCAGTCCTACCATTTAAAAATATTTATTCTTAATTTAATTTTTAAAAACCCTTTTCATATAAGAGAAATAGAAGAAAAATTGCAGAAAGAAATTAAAATGATGAAGGAAAATTATGAAAAAAGAGTCAATAGCTTGGAAAACTGTTTAAAAAGTAGTTCAATTCAATATACATTTCATTAAATACCTGCTATATACCAAGTACTGTGTTAAGTGCTAGAGATATTAAAAGCTAAATTAGAACTACTGAAAGCAGGATTGTGAAGTAGTGAATTCTCTAACTGTAGAAATACTCAATAAGAGTCAGGATGTTGTAGAGGAACTTCATTCCTTAGGTGGCCTAGATAATCTTTGAAATCCCTTCCAACTCAAGTATGGCATGATTTGGGGAAGGCAGAGAGAGATATTCAATCCAAAGTTCAGGCAGATGAAATTCTGGGCCTGAGCTCACCAGAATATGAGATGTCAGGATTGTGTATAGAGAGAAGGTATCACCAGTCTAGTCAAAGCTGTAAGAATAATGAGTTCTGCAGCCTCTCAACCCCCACCACGAAAAATTGTTTTCACAGAGGAAGGGACAAAATAGAAGGAGTGAGTTGGCAACTGGAGTTGGGATTGACTTATTCCTGTCCATTTAAAATGTGACTAACCCAGAATGGAAGATGTAACCCTAAAAACAATGATGGAATTAGAATGGTATATATGTATGAGCAGGTAACTTAGAAAAGGTACCTTTATGCTAAAAGGGTACATATGTTTGAGAAGGAGGGAGGAAAAGGCATATATGTCATTCGTTGGTTTCTAGACTTTAGGTGACAGGTAATCAACTCCACATTCCACTGCCTGGCATTCAAAGTCTTCCATTGTTTGACTCTATTTCCACCCAGACTTCTCTACCACTACAACAGCAGGATAAAACTCTCCACTCAATCAAGATATTTTCCTTGTTGTCCCATGAACACATCATGATTGTTCTGATGGTACTTTCATTTAGTCTGTCTGGCAAATAAATACTGACTTCTCTCTTCCTTTCAACATATTCAAAACCTAACCAACCTGAAAATCTGACTCTTAAATAGAGTCTTTTCTAACCTCCTCAATTCAGTTTTCTCTCATTTCTTTTTATCACATAAGTTAGCAGTCGATAATAGTTTAATAGACATGGCTGTCATGTAATGATGATTTGAACAAACATACAAAAATGGGGCAGCTAGGTGGCATAGTGGATAGAGTGCTGGGCCTGGAGTCAGAAAGACTCCCCTTTGTGAGCTAAAATCTGGCCTCAGACCCTAGCTGAGTATCCCTGGACATGTCTCTTAACCCTGTTTGTCTGAGTTTCCTCATCTGTAAAATGAGCTGGAGAACTAAATGGCAAGCCACTCTAGCATTTTGCAAGAAAAAGTCATGGAGTCACAAAAACTTGGACACAATTCAACAACAAGAACGAAGTTATTTAACACTACATATGTATACATATATATGTATATATATGTGTGTGTATATATATATATGTATATATATATATACATATATATATGTAAAAGCACTTTACATATACATATCTCATTTGATTCTGCCAAGCAGCCTGGGAGACAGGGGCTATTATTAACCCCATTTCACAGATGATGAAACTGAGGCTATAGTGCTTAAATGACTTATCTGGGTCACATGGCTAGTATCTTAAGCAGGACTTAAACTCTGGGCTTTTAAAGTCCAAATCCAGGGTCCTAATTATTACATTATCTGGTTGCTCATATGATTTGATAAATTCTTGTGAAGCCTTATTAAAAGTACTTTTTCTTTTCTTATAATTGGAACATAGGGTCACTGTAAATAGACCATATGAACACAGATATTGATCTGCTCCTGTACAGTTTGAGGGAAACACTTGACTTAATAGCTCAGCTTAAAATTATGGAGAAATTAAAAGGAGGAGAAAACCTAGTCAAGTTTAACATGTCCTCACCATTTGGTTCTTTTGGAGTTTCCTGCTGTTTTCCTCCTATCACTTTCCAGTTGTCAAAGAAAAATATTAACACTAGGCAAGAGAGCTGCAGCCAAGAAGATCTGAGTTAAAATCCTCCATCAGACACCTAGTGGCTGTGTGACCTTGGGTGAGACACTTAACTACTATGCGAGTTAAATGTATCATAGTTATATTTAGTAGCTTTGTGAGTTAAATGGCTTATAGTTACAGTTAGGAGCAAGTAACTTGTAAATAGGCTAGATAGGTCAAGAATGACATATGTCCTTTTCCATTTGGCCAATTCTACTTTTTAATCAGTTTTCCAAGCTACTGACTCTTTTCATAATTCTCTTACATCAGTTTAATTTTTTTTTTGCAGTTTTTATTCTATTTCTCTTATATGACTTTTAAGCTCCTTTTTGAACATCTCCTTAAGTTCTTTTTGGGCTTAGTTAAGCCCATTTTCATTTTTCTTTAGAGTTTCGCGCATAGCTGTTTTGACATTGCTGTCTTCTTCTGAGTTTGTCTAGATCTTCTCTGTCTCTATAATAACTTTCTATAATCAGATTCTTTTGTTGTTTTTTGGTCTTTTTTTTTTTTTTTTTGCCTTTTTCCTTTCTTTTAAATTTGATCTCTGCTCCCAAGGTGGAAGGGGCTCTGTCTCAATTTGTGATGCCCTTAAACGACTCATACTCATCTAGTAGATTGACTGAAACTGTGGACCTCCATGTTACAACCAAATATTCAAATGCTTTCCAACAAAAAGCAGACACAACAAAATCATTAAAAGGTTGATTTTAAAATTATTTTTTTTTGAAATTAAGTACATAGTAGTTCAATTTTTACAAAATAATGTACATTTTAAGTATGTCTAATTGAAGTTTCTTGAATGTGGCTTTCTTTGATTATAGCTAAATATTAATGTGGCATTCCAACATGAAAAGGTTCCCCACCCTTAGCCTGAGCCTAGATAGGGCATATGGTTGGCATTGCAGAGGAGGAGTCTGACCATAGGGGAGAGAATGTAATCAAGTCACAGAGGAGAAAGTGACCTTGAGAGATAATGGAAGACTGATGAGATATGTGATAGGAGATAACACAATTATAGAAATACTAGCTATTATTTTGGTGAAGTTTGAAGATAGGCGATTGAGAAAAAGATGGGCATTAGGGCGTGTGTGTGTGTGTGTGTGTGTGTGTGTGTGTGTGTGTGTGTGTGTGTGTGTGTGTGTGTGTGTGTGTGTGTGTGTAGAGAGGGAATGAGATGACCATATAGTAAGGGGCAGGGGATGACCCAATGTTATAGTTGGGGGAAGATCTTTAGCTAAGGGGCTTCTGCCATTGGGAAAAAGTAGTATGAAGACATGGCAGTTGGGATGATGCCTACATGCCTCATTTAGAGTAAAAGGTATTTTAGAGATCATCTAGTCCTAAACCTTCATTTTACAAATGAGGAAGCTGAGGCCCAGAGAGATTATTTGCCTAAGGTTGCATTGGTCATAATTAGCAAAGCTAAGATTTGACATGAAATCCATCGTAACATCTTTTCTGATTCCGAATCTAGTATTCTTTCCATTATACTTCATTTCTACAGGGAAGAATTATAGTTAAGTATTTAAGGCTGGATTTCAACTCAGGCTTACCTGACTTTAGGCCAGGTACTCTATTTACTACTGTGTCACTTAGCTGCCCCAAAGTACACCAGACCTGGTTAAAACTGATGAGGGTCACGTTGAATCAAAGCATAGAAGTTATGGAAGTAACAAGTACTACTAGGTTAAAACACTGGTTCTGCTACTTACTGTAAGTTTGTAAATATAAAAATTGAATGTGTGTAAATTTGTTTAACTGTGTAAATTTGAATGTCACCTTTCAGGGCTTCATTTTCTCATTTGGAAGAACTTTGATTAAATTATCCCTAGGATTCTTTCCAACTCTTAATTGCTAAGGTTACTCAGAAGTACTCCATGCTTTAGACTTCTTTGTAACTAATTAGTAAATTATGACACCTTGGGCAACTATGGAAAGGAGGGAGTTAGATGATCTGAAATCTTTTGAAAATTTAAACATTTTATGTTCCTAATTCTAACATTCTATGCTTTGAGATCACTAGAAATTCTGACAGTCTGTGGTCTCCTGTAACATTCTATCTTCTACGATACTTTCCAGTTATTCCCTTTCTCAACTATTACCATCCTTATTCAGGAAGATCTGAGTTCAAATCTCAGCCTCACACACTTACTGGCTGTGTGACCCTAGGCAAGTTGCTTCACCCTGTTTCCTCAGTTTCCTCATCTTTTTTTTTATATTAATTTTTAACATTTATTTTCACACAATTTTGGGTTACAAATTTTCTCCCCTTTTATCCCCTCCCCCCCCAAACCCGAGCTTTCTAATTGCCCCTGTGACCTATCTGCTCTCTCCTCTATCCTCCCTCCCTGTCCTTGTCTCCGTCTTCTCTTTTGTCCTGTAGGACCGGATAGCTTTCTTGACCCCTTAACCTGTATTTCTTGTTACCCAGTGATAAGAACATTACATTTGGTCCTAACACTTTGAGTTCTAACCTCCTTAGCTCTCTCCCTCTCCACCCCTTCCCCTTGAAAGACAGGCAATTCAATATAGGCCATATCTGTTTAGTTTTGCAAATGATTTCCATACTAGTTGTGTTGTATAGGACTAATTATATTTCCCTCCATCCTATCCTGTCCCCCTTTACTTCTATCTTCTTATGGTCCTTTCCCTCCCCATGAGTGTCGACCTCGTACTGCATTCTCCTCCCCATGCCCTCCCCTCCATCCTCCCCCCCACCCTGCTTGTGCCCCTGTCCCCCACTCTCCTATATTATGAGATAGGTTTTCCTATCAAAATGAGTGTGCATTATATTCTTTCCTTTAGTGGAATGTGATGAGATAGACCTCATGTTTTTCTCTTGCCTCCCCTCTTTATCCCACCACTAATAAGTCTTTTGCTTGCCTCTTTTATGAGAGATAATTTGCCCCATATAACTTCTCCCTTTCTCCTCCCAATATTTCTCTCTCACTGCTTGATTTCATTTTTTTTTTTTTAATATATGATCCCATCCTCTTCAATTCACTCTGTGCACTCTGTCTTTATGTATGTGTGCGTGTGTGCATGTGTGTGTGTGTGTACTCCCATCCAGTGCCCAGATACTGAAATGTTTCAAGAGTTATAAATATTGTCTTTCCATGTAGGAATGTAAACAGTTCAACTTTAGTAAGTCCCTTATGATTTCTCTTTGCTGTTCGCCTTTTCATGGTTCTCTTCATTCTTGTGTTAGAAAGTCAAATTTTCTTTCCAGCTCTGGTCTTTTCATCAGGAAAATTTGAAAGTCTTCTATTTCATTGAAAGACCATTTTTTCTCCTGAAGTATTATACTCAGTTTTGCTGGGTAGGTGATTCTTGGCTTCAGTCCTAGTTCCTTTGACTTCTGGAATATCCTATTCCATTCCCTTCTATCCCTCAACGTAGAGGGTGCCAGATCTTGTGCTATCCTGATTGTATTTCCACAATACTTGAATTGTTTCTTTCTAGCTGCTTGCAATATTTTCTCTTTCACCTGGGAATTCTGGAGTTTGGCCACAATGCTCCTAGGAGTTTCTCTTTTTGGATCTCTTTCATGCGGTGTTCTGCGGATTCCTTGAATATTTATTTTGCCTTCTGGTTCTAGAATCTCAGGGCAGTTTTCCTTGATAATTTCATGGAAGATGATGTCTAGGCTCTTCTTTTGATCATGGTTTTCAGGTAGTCCCAGAATTTTTACATTGTCTCTCCTGATTCTATTTTCCAGGTCAGTTGTTTTTCCAATAAGATATTTCACATTATCTTCCATTTTTCGAATCTGCGTGGTATGTTCTGAGATATCTGTCTTTCTCGAAAAGTCCTTAGCGTCCATCCGTACCATTCCAGTTTTGAAAGATCTATTTTCTTCAGTGAGCTTTTGAATCTCCTTTTCCATTTGGTTAATTCTGCTTTTGAAAGCATTCTTCTCCTCATTGGCCCCTTGCACCTCCCTTGCCAGCTGAGTTAGGCTAGTTCTCAAGGTGCCAATTTCTTCAAGATTTTTTTGGTTCTCCTTTAGCAGGGAGCTGATCTGCTTTTCATGCTTCTCCCTCATCCCTCTCATTTCCCTTCCCAGTCTTTCCTCCACCTCTCTAACTTGATTTTCAAAATTCCTCTTGAGCTCTTCCATGGCCTGAGCCCATTGGGTGGGCTGGGACACAGAATCCTCGATTTCTGTGTCTTTGCCTGATGGCAAGCATTGTTCCTCCTCATCAGAAAGGAAGGGAGGAAGTGTCTTTTCTCCAATAAAGTACCCTTCAATAGTTTTATTTCTTTTCCCTTTTCTTGGCATTTTCTCCAACCAGTGGCCTGACCTCTGAATGTTCTCCTCACACCCACCTCGCCTCCTGGTCCTCCCAGCCAGCGTTTGGGGACTGAGATTCAAATGCTGCTTCCCGCCTTAGGATTTTTGGCGGGGGCAGGGCTGCTATTCAGTGTGAGAATTAAGTTCAGGTGGTCAGGGGCAGGGCCGCCTCTCAGGCACAGTTCCCTCTGGGGGTTTATGAACAGACCTTCCACAATGGATCCAGGCTCCTGCCCGTTTGGGGAGCCCCCGTCCACAGCCACCCCTCAGCCCCCACCTCCCGGGGGGGCCCGAGCCATGGGGGCACCCCACTCCCCTCTCAACCCGCCAAAGAGACTCTCTCACCCACCCCCGTCAGTCACCTGTTAGTGGGGGGGCCCGTGCCGCCGCTGAAGATCCCGCCTCTGGAGCCCTCTCAGATCTGTGCCTCTCGGAGCCGTGGCCGCCGCCACCGGTCCGGGCTGGGCTCCGTGTCTGCAGCGTGACGGACCTTTTGCAAGAGGTTTGCAGGTCCCTCTGTGGGTGGGGGGACCCGCGTGGCCGCTGGAGATCCCGTCCCCGTAGCCCTCTCGGATCTCCTCCCCTCAGTGTCGCGGCCGAGGCAGGGCCACACTCTGCTCCCTGTCCTGGTGCCCAGTCCGCGGCGCGAAGGACCCCCCGCGAGAGGTCTGCAGGTCTCTCTGGAGCAGAAATCTCCCTCGCTCCAATACTCTGTGGTCTCTGGGTGCAGAATTAGCCCTGGCTTGGTCCCCTCTAGCCGTTCTGTGGTTTGTGTTTTCGGAGCTATGTGTATGTGCGTCTTTCTACTTCGCCATCTTGGCTCCGCTCAGTTTCCTCATCTTTAAAATGATCTGGAGAAGGAAATGGCAAACCACTCTAATATTTTGCCAAGAAAATCCCAAACAGAGTCAGGAAGAGTCAGATATGATAGAAAATGACTGAAATAAAGATCATAATAAGAATAGCTGACATTTATATAATCCTTTGAGGTTTGTGAAGATGATTGGTGGAGACACAATGGACTTGATTCTTGCTTTCGTTGGTATGTTTCAGGGGTTAACGCACAAGAAAGCCTCAAGCCCATAGAATTATCCTGCTTACGCCATTTTCAATAAGAGGATTCCATAGTGAGGAATGACAAGACTTGTCCTGATTTGGTTTTCAGTTTTCAGGTGAAAGCAAAGTTACTGCATTATGTTTAGGAATTAATCGTATGACACAATTTTGTTGAATGAAGGATACTCCCAAGAACTATTCCCCATGTAAGGTTTCTTGTACCAATAAACGCCATGAACAACAATAACACCAATGAACTTTTCTAATACATCTAATGTAATGGACCAGTTCGCATTGCCTGTTGCTTGTTGTTCCTTAGCATTTGTACATTGCTGAATGTTTGTAAGCAATTGCTTATTAAATAAAATTTAAAAAGAAGAAATGGAACTTTTCTCAGTGACGTGTTACAGAATGGGTAGGCGATAGGGTCAGATCAAGGTGTAATATTTACTTATCGCAAGCATCTTCACAACGCTTGAAAAGCATTGGCCCATTGCTAAAAGGAATCATTTTTAGGCTTTGGACATTGTGATTCTTCATCTCTTCTGTCACGGATCTGGGTCCAAAAGAACCATGCTGCTCATTGCCTTTTAGATTGTCAGCTGTAGAGGAAACTTCACTGATGGACTCATTGTCGCTGGAGTCAGAGGAAGAATATTCTCTTTCTCTCTTGTACATTGCATTTGTAGCATTTATGTAATCAAATTCACTATGTGAATATTCAACATTGGATATATTGGATAGAATATTTCTTACTAGTTTTTAAAATCTATTCATCAGAGTCTCTCAGACATTTTATCTGAAAGGAGGTAAGCAAAACTGTATTATCATGACAAACTATAAACTCTCAAAATCTCCCGCCAGAGAGCTGATAAACTTAAAATGGAGAAGAATCATACATTTTGGGGCATAGCCAATGTAGGAAATTTGTTTGGTTGAACATTTTAGTCTTCTGACATCTTACTCCCCACTATAAACCCTTTAATTCAGTGACACTGTCTTCCTGGCTGTTCTTTGAACAAAGACACTCCATCTCTCAGCAATTTTCTCTGTCCCCAATCACTGCAATGCTTTTCTTCCTCAACTATGCCTTCTGATCCCTTTCCAATCATACATTTCCTTGAAGTGCTTTATTTCACTTCTTGTGTATGGTTGTCACTGGAAGTATGCTACAGACTTCATGTCCACCATGTGTTCCTCTACTGTTCCCTGGGTCACCCACAATTTTGTTTCTTTGTAGAGAATGGTATTCCAAAATTCAAAGTCAAAGAGGATTCATCATTGGGAGATGTTAAAAAAGAGGCTTCATGTCAGGATGACTGAAAATACTGTGCAGTTTTTCAAATGCTATTTATTTAGCCTCTTCTATCCAATGCTAGCTGCATATCATAACTTGGGCAGTCATCTTCCACTTGAGTTTTTTTCCTGAGTGGCTTTAAGCATCTGATCTCTTTTGGGTATCTGTAGAAATTATCAAATTATCAAGGTAAATTAAAAAAAAAAAGCAATATGCCATGAAACAACCTGACCCTTTTAATAAGTTAAAAAGCTTAAGACTTTGAACACAAGAGTCTGTTCACTCCTATTCTCGACACCAGGATCATAGATCTGGAGCTGGAAGATATCTTATCAGTCACTGAAGCCACATCCCACACCCCATTTGTTGTTGGAGGAAACTGAGGCACAGAGCCCAGTTATCAATCATATAATATTTTCTATTAAACACATTTCCCTCCCCTACTCACCCCCATTCTTAGAATGATTTGGGTATTTGAGAATAAGGAAAGTAAGTCAGCTTTCCAAATAAATTTTAAGTGTACTTTATGTACTTTTAGATCCTACAGTCCTTCTGCACAGACTTGTGAGAACATACTGTACAGGGGTTTCAGACCTTAAGGACAAGTACAGTAGTATGTGACTGATTTGCCTAGGATCACTAAACTACTGAATGCTGAGCTAGGATGTGAACCTAGGTCCTCCCGACTCCACGCTCAGTGCTGTAGCCGTTCTAGCATGCTGCTTCTGATTAATCAGTTTATATCCATGCTATTGTTTAGTTATGTCCAACTCTGTGACCCCATGCATCTTTCCTGGCAAAGTTGCTGGAGTAGTTTGCCATTTCCTTCTCTAGTATGTCCCCATTAACAGCAGCAAATACAGGTTAAATGACTTGCACAACTAGTGACTGAAGCTGGATTTGAATTCAGATCTTCCTGATTCCAGACCTGGGGAGCTATCCATTGCACCACCTATATATATACAAGTTTATAAGTGTTTGCAAGTCTTTTTAATGTCTAGTTCAATGCTAAGTAAACTAGAATTTCCTTGGGTAGGATTGTATATTCCATTATTTTCCTGTATCTTCTTCTCTACCCATGTCTCATAAACCTACATCTCTCCTCACCCCAAAAGTCGGTAATCTAGGATTCATCATGACTAATTTAACTGAATCTAAATCATTCTGGGTATTTTACCTGTGTCTGTAAAGATGTCAAAATATATTTCAAGACCAAACATTTTTTTTTAAAGGTACAGTTTTATTCTTCTGAAGAAATAAATAATTCATGCCTGAAGTTTATTAAAATGTTTTAATTCACATTTTAATTCACATAACAAAAGCAGAATGTAGCAGTTAAGTGATGGATACTCAGTGATAATTTAAATAAATAAATATTAATTTACACATCTAAAAAGAACAGAAAACAAATGAATCACTTATGCACTTTACTAGAACAGAGGAAGAAGGGGCTAAATAAAGCCAGTGCTTTACTACTCATCAAATATCTTAATGTCAGGAAGTGGCCAACTCACCACTGCTCCTCCAGAGAACCTCAAACAAAACCAAAATAAAACAAGAGAAAAAACTTGTTAATATAAATGAAAAATCAAAGGGCAAATAAAAGGGTGAGAAGTAAAAATAACTGTACACAAGTCACCAGTTACCAATCATATAATATTTTGTTTTCTATTAAATACATTCCCCTTCCCCACCTTGTTTTAGAAAGAATGCTTTGGGGGTCTGAGAAAAAGTAAAGATAAGTCAGCCTTTCAACCAAATTTTAAGTGCATCTGATGTGCTTTTAGATTCTGTAGTTCTTCTGCACAGACTTATGGGAACTGAAGATATGGGGGACATAGGTCCTAAGGGCAATTACAGCAGCCTGTTTGTCAATTTCTTTAAAATACAAACAAAGCAAAACAAATCACTCTTGGTTCTTGTGTCTGGAAATGCACCTTTACAGAGCTTGGGCTGGAGTAAGAAAAAGGGCATTTCCCCCGCTTTTAAGTTTCTGCTTAGTTTTCTTAAACTCCATTATGCCACACTACTAAATCCTCAGATTTGCCAGAAAGATTTATCTCTAAATAAAGTGCTGATTCTCCCTTCTCCATCAACATTCAGTGTGGGGGGAAGGTATGGAAACTTCAGCTCTTTCACTGCTCATTTGAGACAAAGAGAAGTTATATGTTTAGACCTACATTAATCTAAAATGACAGAGCTTTAAAAGACATTCTATTTAGTGCAATATTGGAATTTCATAAAACATATCAAAATAAAAAATTTACTTATATTACAACTGCAAAGTATTTCCAAAAAAAGGAATACATTTCCACTTCTGACATGCTGGTAGTTTCTGGGTTTACATGGCAAAGAGGACTTAGCTTCTGAGTCACAGTATGTTACAATACCAAGTAAGCTACTGCATTTCAAAATACAATTATTATACATTTCTATGACAGACCTTAAAACAACAAAAAATAAACCACTTTGACTACAAAATTCTAAAAATGTTAGTAAATTCACGCTAAAGACTACAGAAAGCAAACATTTCAGATAATAAAAATTATCTGATACTATTAGTATCAGATAATCTCTTTTTTAAGAAACAGTCAAACAACTTAAAAAATCTTCAATGACTATAATCCTATTTCTCTAAAGCTCACAGCAAAAGGAAGCATGAATGCCTCAAAAATTTTCAAACAATTACACTTATTAGGAATTAGGGATGCATCAGGACAGTGAAAGAGGAGAGGAATCTAGATATATACTCATTTTGCACAAATGTTCTCTTCCTGAGAAATTATAAATTGATTTTTTTAGGAAGGGAAGGAGTATATAAAAACAGTTTTTAAACAAACTAGGAGAGTGCACAGTGAACAGTTCTATGCAATGAAACATCCCTTGTGATGCAAACACTTTTCTTAAGACCAGGCTCTGCTACTTTGGACTTTCTTAATCAGATTTTCTTAAAGTGAAGTTCACTTGTGTATTGCTTGGCTGTATATCCAAAGGCTTAAGCATACTTTGTTAAAACAAGATAGGAATACTTTTTGTAGAGCATTTTCCCTCCTTAATACACAGTGACATCCCATAGTAACTTTTTAACAACAAATTTTGTTTAAAATCTTCACTTGAGTGACACTGGAAATGACACTAAAAATGGTTCTATATAAGGAAAGAGAAAGGATGGATGAACTAGTTAAGGATATAGGGCTATTTCAAAATCTACTAGGTGATTTTGCTTAAAAAACAGTGCTTAAAGGTTATTTTATGCAGTGGTTTGACTTCTGATTATGATTAAGTGAGAGAAAATTATGGATGTGAGACAGTGTTGAATGAGAGAAACATTCAGTTAACTAGTTCCTTTGTCCCTCCTCCCTGCACTGTGAATTCCAAGAAAAGGATGCTTCAACCCTATGCATTAATCACAGAAAAACATGAAATATGCTAGTGGCCCAAGGAAGAATTTTGATTATGGATCAAATGTCATTATACTCATACATGATTAATCTGTTCAAGAAAGCAGAACAAAGCAAAAAACCAAACCTGTGAAATTCTACCACTACCATGATAAAGTCCTTCACCAAATCTTCCAATGCTAGAATCAGGGCTCACTCCCTGAAACTTGGAAGAGACAAAGTTAGGATAAATAAAAAAGGTACACATACCTCACTATCCCCTAAAGATATTATGGGTTGGAAATAAAAGAAGGTTCAAAAATGGGTTTAAACCAATTTCTAAATGTTATACACACACATACACACACACACATACACATATATGTACATATCTGTATATACACACACATACACATGCACACACACTCATATCCAATTATTAAGAGAAGCTAGGAGTGTTGGTGGTATCAGGGGTACATTCCTAATATTTTGAGGCTGATACTAAAGAGAAACAACCCAGCCTCTACTAAAAACTGTCAGGACTTGGTCATGACACAATAGGTTGAATGGAAAGACAGCGAGCCCGTCTGGGGCCAAGGCGTGCCCCATCCCGGGGCTCTGGGATCAGTCCTTTAGCACGACCTCTCACACAAGTTTGCCAGGTTAGACAGACAATACAAGATCCCAGGGGCACAGTCTAATCCAAACAATGGTTTACAGATGCGTCAGTTAATCAAAAGTCACTTACCAGTGTTTTTAACTCTTTTTTGAGCTCTTAGGAAGGCTATAACTGGAGAACAATAACATTCTGGTAAGCTGTGGTCTCCCATCCAGGCAAAGGCTATAGACTTCCTTAAACAGTCACTGAGCTGGATTTAATTTCCATCTGATAAATTTCAATCTAACAGAAGTAGTTACCACACTATATTAAATAAGCTGATATGTGTTGCACACACCAGGCAAATAAATAAGTAAAAAATATATATACACATATTTCTTATTTTAAATAAACCAGAAGATGTAAACACTTATTCACTGTTTTTTTTTTAAATGGGAGAACATCAAGAACATTGTATTTCAAGATATCTGAGAATACTAAAAATGCCTACTTACCATACTTCTGCATTTTTTTCTTAAAATTTCCCACTGCATGTAAAATGCATCAATTATTCTTACTGTACAATGCCTGTTTAACAAATTTTGCCTGAACATTTAAAATATACCTTAAAACTTCAATGTCTTTAAATTACCATCTGGAAGAGAGTGAAGTGACACATATTTTGATGGATAGTGAGCTTTAACAGAGCTCACACAAAGTATTCAATTATAGTATTTTCCCCCTAATTAATTTTGAGTGTTTTTTGGCTATAAAAATGTTACAGGTTTTCTGAAACCAAACTGAAACCAAGGTATCATCAGTAGGTTAATCAATTAAAAGATGGCCATGGGCCTGCCATCTGAAAATGGTCCTACAATAAAATTTAAAGGTGCCATTTTTCTTTAATGGCAATCTTTTTTAGTTTCCTTAGAATTAGTATTTGTGGATGAACTCTCTGCCTGGTGATTTAGGAATCTTCAGTTAAACAAATAAAGTGCAGCTAAGTAGATGGACATTTTTATCAGTCTAAGATTTCTTTAAAATTCCATGCAGTTCTAGCTTAAAATCAGTGCATTTCCATAAAAATAATAGATAAATTTTTAAATGTTCCAATGCTATCAACTAAAAAATGATAAAAGAAAAGAACTCTATTTTTTCAGATCACACCTTGATGCACATAAAATGTGCACACCAGACATTTGCTACAAAAAAGAAAAAAGAATGAGACTTTAAAAGACATTAAAAGAATGAATCCCTCTCACTGAAAAACATACAATGAAAAAAATACATTTTTCAAATGGCATAACTTCCTATAACTTTTAGTTGAAGAGCATACAATGGAAGTATTTTACTGAAACAAAGCATTGGGCTTTTTCAAATAGCTAAAAGCTTAGCTTTCTTCAGAATGTCTTTTTTTTTTTTAGACAGTGCTGAAAACATTCTAAAGAAACTGCAGAGTGGAATAAGATCTCAGCGGTTGGCCTTGTGTAGATGATCACATGTCTTCATCAGAGGCTGCATTCTCCTGGGTGTGCTCCTGCTCAGAGGCGCTGGAGGCATCATCATCTGTTTGCTCCCCAGTATAATACAACATCTTTGCACGTGTCTTATGAGTTATGGTAACTGTGCAGGGCCCTTGGGCCCAAGGCTCTCCATCTATCTGCATTGGCATCTTTGAGCTCTTCAAAATCAACTAGATTGGGGTGGGGGGCAGAATTAGAAAAAAAATAAGTGATTACTGGCAGTCTATAGAAGCCTTTACTAACTAATGCTTATCCAACTACAGCGAATTATTCCATCAATAGATGTGTTTAGAAGGAAGTTGGATAACTATTTATCATAGAGGGAATTTACAGAAGGGATTCTTAACCTTTTTTAAGTCATAGACCCATGGGTTCCTTTTCAGAAAAATATTTGTTGCCTAACATTCATGACCGAAGAAAATGCTAAATTTTAGTTAGTAGTTGGGAGAAAAAAGATCATATTTTTCCTCCTTGTTTAACTTCTGAAATTTACCCACAGATCAACTGGGAGCCCCTGGATTTATTTATGTTACTGCTTTTCTATACAAATTATACTGAAGAAGGATAATATCTAAATTTTTTACCTTGGACTACTCTAGTCCCTAGTGTCTGAGAAAGTGGCTCTTAGCAGTTTGATGTGAGGTAGGTAGGAAGGGACTAGGAACTTGGAGAAAGGAGAGAGTGAGGGTTGGACAAGCAGAAGTTAGGCGGGGTTTTTTTGTTTGTTTACACACCTTAAGAAGTAAGTACTAGATCTGAAACTGTGTTACAAAGCAGCAATCATCAAAACTACTTGGTTCTGGCTAAGAAACAGAGTGGTGGATCAGTGGAATAGGTTAGGTACATAAGACACAATTCAATGACTACAGTAACCTCCTGTTTGATAAACCCAAACACTCCAGCTTCTGGGATAAAAACTCACCATTAAACAAAAACTGCTGGGAAAACTGGAAAATAGTATGGCAGAAACTAGGCATAGACCAACATCTTACACGGTATAACAAGATAAAGTCAAAATGGGCACATGATTTGGACATAAAGCCTGATACTATAAGCAAACTAGGAAAGCAAGAGACAGTTTACCTGTTATATCTATGAAGAAGGGAAGAATTTATGACCAAACAAGAGATAAGGAACATCATGAAATGCAAAATGGACAATTTTGATTACATTAAATTGAAAAAGTTTTGTACAAATAAAGCCAATATAACCAAGATTAGAAGGAAAGCAGAAAGCTGGGAAACAAGTTTTATGACCAATATCTCTAATAAAGGCCTCATTTCTAAGATACATAGAGAACTGAGTCAAATTTATAAGAATACAAATCATTCCCCAATTGCTAAATGGTCAAGAGATATGAACAAGCAGTTTTCAGAGGAAGAAATTAAAGCTATCTATGGTCATATGAAAAAATGCTCTAAATCACTTGATTAGAGAAATGCAAATCAAAACAACTCTTAAGGAACCACATCACACCTACCAGATTGGCTAACATGACAAAACAGCAAAATGATAAATGTTGGAGAAGATGTGGAAAAACTGGAACACTAATGCATTGTTGGTGGAATTGTGCACTAATCCAACCATTCTGGACAGCAATTTGGAACTATGCCCAAGGGGCTATAAAACTGTGTATAATAACCTTTGACCCAGAAATACCCCAAAGAGATCATAAAAATGGGAAAAGGACCCACATGTACAAAAACATTTATAGCAGCTGCTTTTGTGGTGCCAACAACTGGAAATTAAGGGGATGTCCATCAATTAAGGAATGGCTGAATAAGCTGTGGTATATGAATGTAATAGAATGCTATTGTTCCATAAGAAATGATGAGCAGGCGGACTTCAGAAAAACCTAGAAAGACTTACATGAACTGATGCTGAGTGAAGTGAGCAGAACCAGGAGAACACTGCGTACAGTAACAGCCACAGTGCTCAAAGACTGACTTTGATAGACTTAGCTCTTCTCAGTAATGCAAGGATCAAAGACAACTCTAAAAGACTCATGACGGAAAATGCTGTCCACATTTAGAAAAAGAACTATGAAGTCTGAGTGTGGGTGAAAGCATTCTATTTGCTCTCTCTTTTTTTGGGGAGGGGAGCTTTCTTCTTTCCTGTCGTTTCCTTCTTTGCTTCTAATCCTTCTTTACAACATGACTAATGTGAAAATGTTTACTATGAATGTATATGTAGAGCCTATATCAGATTGCACACCATCCTGGGGAAGGGAGAGAATGAGGGAGGGAAATTTAGAAGTCAAAATCTTATGGAAGTGAATGTTGAAAATTAAAAATAAATAATTTTAAAAAGAAGGAAGTACCTTTGGTAGTAAACATTTTTGGACTAGTGGGTGAAGAACCTTGCAGTCCCTTCTACTCTAAGTTCCTATAATTCTGAGGATCTAATTCCAGAACAGTTCCACATTAACTTGTATGTTGTTGTTATTGAGTCATCTCAGTCTTGTCTGACCAGCCACATATTTCTACCACAGTTCTTACCAGGTCATACCCTTACTCAAGAAATATCAGTACTTTGCTATTATCTCTAGGACAAAAGACAACCTCACTTTGGGCATTTAAAGCCCTTCAAAACATGGCTCCAGCCTATCTTTGCAGATTCTGGGTCAAAATCACATAGGCCTCGCTGATGTTTCAGTACATGATATTCCATCTCCTGTTTCCACTTTTTTTGGGGGTGTGGGGATACAAGCTTGTTCCTCACTCCCTAGAAAGCTCTCCCTTCCTAATTTCTGTCTCTTAGAAAATCATTCATTCCTGGCTCACATGTACAGCCCTTGAATCTTATCTTTTCTATCTCCACATCTCTTTCAACTGTGCCTTCCCCCTCTTCACATAGTGTCCATGTTCAGGCCCTCATTGACTCTTGCCTGGATGACTGCAATGGTCTCCTCATTGGTCTCTCTTCTCTCTCCAATTCATCTTCCACATGGCTGCCAAACTGATTTTCCTAAAGCCCAGATCTGGTCTCCACTACTCAAGTTCTAAGTGCTTCCTTTTACCTCTAGGATCAAATACAAAGCTCTCTAGTTTGGCATGTAAAACCCTTTCCAACCTGACCCCAACCCACCTTCCTGACGTTATTAGACATCTCTCCCTCTCATGCATGTTACAATCCAGCCAAAATGGACCTCTTTAACGATCCCCATGATTGATATTCCATTTCCTGTCTCCAAGTCTTTGCATTGGCTGTCCCCTTTTTTCTGCCATGAATATTTGCTCCTTACCTATCTCCTAAAATGCTTGGTATTCTTTAAGACATTCAGAAACACGAAGCCTTTTATAGTCTCACCAGCTACTAGCCCTCTCCCCTATTCCCAAATCACCCTATTTTTATTTTGTATTTGTTCATATGCATAAATGTTACTTCTTTCAACAGAATGTGAACTCCCTGGGAGGAGGCCTGTTTCTTTTTAGTCTTTGTATTTCCATAGCCTATGGCTATGCCCAGCATGTAGTAGGCCCTCTAGTTCACTTCAAGGTCCAATTACAGTGCCGGCTACTAAGAAAGGCTTAGAGGTCTTTCTGGATTTCCTCCATTTCTCCCCCCACCAATTTCTTTGCATTTATTTTTTATGTATTCTATATTCTGCTTATACGATTTCTTATGATTCCCCTCCCCACCCCCAACATGTTTATGTTTTCGCTAACCAGAGCATAAATCCTTGAAGGTCAGGGGCTATGTCTGTGTTCTTATCTTAGCATGCAGGGCAGGGTCACACACCCAGTCAATGTTAAGCAGCCACAGTCACTTAGAACCACAACTTTTATGTTTTCTGTCCCAAGTTATATTCCTCTCCTGGAGGCCTAATCCTGCCGTTTCCTTGCACGACAGAGACAACTCTGGTCTCTGAAGGCCAAGACAGGGGCAAATAGGCAGATCCTCTGAGCTGGAAAGGCCCCAGGGTCATGCCCAATGAGGCTTGGCACCGTGCTCACTCCTAGGAGATGCACAGCATTTCATGAAGACTAGCAATAAGAGAAGGGAACCCACATCAAAGAAATCACCGATCCTTTAAGTACCTGAAGAAAGACTGACATTAGTTTAAGAATGGAATATTTAAGAGTGACCTTAAACTGACAGTTAAAGAATGAATAGGGATAAGCCTATTCCATTATACTCACCCGAACTGTATGTGCCTGTCCTATTCGGAAAGGATTGGCCAGTTTCACTTGAATCTGAGCACAGTGGAAAGACCCATACACTCCAACTACCTCCAATAACCCATCATCATGCCTAAAATTGGAAAAGCAAACAGTGACTATACAAGACTATAAAATAAAATCCACTTTGCCAACTGCAATTCAAGGCAATGCCTGATTTTAATAGGCTGGCAATGTACAAAATTCTATCAGCTCTCCATTGTTATTAATCTACCTCTATTCATAAATAAGATAGACAAACAGAAAAAGAAATCTATAAGGGAAAATATCTTTCAACTTAGTATTGACACAGGTAGAATCCTATAAAAGTCATTGACAAGATAACATGAAGAATGAGCTTATATACCTGGCTAGAGGATAAGTCTCATCTCCCATTCCTTCCCACAGTCTGCAGCCGCCTCCCCAGTACGCAATATTGAGAACTATGATTCCTTCCAAATTAGGCAGATCTACTCGTTCACCGTCCAACTCTAGCTTTAAAGAGATACGACAAGTAGTGAGTAACTAAGAAATAAATTGCGCCTAGATGTACTTGCTTAAGTCATGCTTTAAAAAATAAAAAACAAAAGAATTCAAAATCTTTGTCCATGGATATATGGCATAATAACTGTTATGATTACACGGGAGAAGAAGGGGGTATGATGGATAGATGACTAGTCTTGGAGCCAGTGACTCCTGAGTTCTGTCTCTGCTTCTGATACGTACTGGATGTAATCCTGAGCACATCACAACCCCTAATTGCTCAAGGAAATTCTCTTAGCCTGTAAGTTACAGAAAAAACACCAATCTGAACTGGTAGAATGTCCTTATTGGGAGTTCCTGAGACCAATGAAATCATAGTTCCAGTTCTTATCACTATCTATAAAGAAATGGATGGGTATTTCTATCAGTACTGCACTGAATCTATAATTCACTTGGGAAGTACTGACATGCTATAGAGAGAGAGATTATATTTACTACCCATCTAACCTACTGATATGCAAGGGACATTCTTCCAATTAGTTAGTAATTAGGTACAATTAATACTTGAAATATCAAAACTGGTCTAAGGATGGATATCTATTGATTAAACTGACTTATGGTGAATGCATGTCTGAGGACTATACTACTTGCTGCGTATGCTATCGTAGGGATTCTTTCCCTTCCAACTCTCAAATTCATTAATATATTTTATTTGCTTAACTTAAATACAATTTCAAAGGTTGTAAGAATTTACTGAGCACCTATTACATATTATATGAGGCAAGTTCCCTGTCTACAACACTAAACACAGATGCAATAATTATAAACAGTCTAAGTATATATAACAAAGTGCCAAACTGTGTGATTTGAACCACAAAGAACTGTCAATATTCAGAAAAAAGGGACATAAAAAACAATAAAAAAATCTCATTAGAGGATGGATCCAGTTATATGGTGGTAATTATTAACAAGAATAACTATCCAGATATCTAATTGGGTCCCTGAAAATCAAGATACTTGGGGAATGAACAATTTTGCTTTTTTGGACAGGACTCAAGAAAAAAAAGAAACAAGAACTAGAAGGAAGGATGAGGCCTTACCTCAACTTTTTTATTCAGATCTTTACATTCTTGCACTAAACAATCTTTGGTTCCATAGAATAAATAAACAGCCTATGGAAAAATGAAAGGGTATATAACATTAAACATGTGACAAGACCTTTAAATATTAAAACACTACACTAAGCTTACCTCTTTGATGTATGATGAAAAGGAGAAACTATGTTCTCTGACATACTGTGAGACTTCTATGAAATTTCAGTTTACTGCTACCTTCCTCCCCAAGGGAAAAATTACCCCTCAAATCAACCCAAGACTCTTTTCCTCCTTGAAAAGATTCTAGATGAAGAATTTAAGTAAAGCCTTCAATGGAGACTAGGATGAAATAATGGAAAGATGAAACAAGCTTTAATGTACTATTATGTTTTATTCTATTAGGTTACTGGTAGTTTAAAAGTGCTAACAAACTATGGAATGGTGGGTTAAACGACCACTCTTTTAGTAAAACACTGACATTTCTTAATTGTTTTCATGGCTTTGTCCCATTGAGAACAGGGGTCATTTAATTCTCTGCAACTGTATTCCTAGCACCTAAGACAGTGCTTGGCACAAAGAGGTACTTAATAAATGCTTGCTGATTGAATGACTGTATATTTTGACTCATTAATTTTTTACTCGATTTTCTACTACAAAAGGTCTATCTAAATTTATGAATAAATAAAGCTGTATTTAAATGAAGTAGGGAATCATTTCACTCTAGCAAATTTGTTATTGGTTTTGAAGGTAGAAAGCTGAAGTGATTGAGAAGGTGAGATAATTCAAAATCTTGCAAATAATCATCTTTGTAATAAAAATTGTCAAAAGATACGGTTTAAACCCTTGGTATGTGAACGTAATGGAACAATGAATATAAAGAAAAAGGAGAACACAGGGAGACTTATATGAACTATAATGCAAAATGAAATAATTGGAACCAAGAAAACAAGATACACAAAGGCTACAGTGATGAAAATGGAAGTAACTACAACAAAACCATTAAAACTGAATGCTCTGAAATTATAATGTCCAAACTTGGCCCCAAAGAAGGGCTATGAGCAAGCACCTCCCTTTCCTTCTTGACAGAGATGAGACATGGTGCATGCTGTCAGTTGAACTGACATGTGGATTAGTTTTACTTGATTGCTGTTTTTTCCTCCATTATTACATGGATGGCTCTGGGTGGGAGAGAATGGTAGGATATACTGGGAAACAAATGGGAGTTAAAAAATAAGATATCAATACTTTTTTTCTTTTAAAAGAGAAGGTTTTAGAAATGTGTAACAAGACAAAGCAAAACGATTTTGCATTTATTTTGTGTGTCCTGTTGTTGAGGCTTTGAAAGTCATGTTGAAAAGGTCCAAAGGAAATTGATTCTATGAGGAATTTAAAGGAATAATTCTGGCAAATGGCCACAGCAAACAAGCTGTCTCTATTTTTGCTGTGAAATTTTTGTCACTTGAACAAAAATAGTTTTGTTTTTTTTTTAATCAGTAAATGTTACTTTACCAAAAACTTCTTTTGGCTAAAATTTATTCTTGATTTTGGTTGGCATCTAGTCAGAACAAGTTATGAACAAAACATGCTAACTTATCACTTTAAATGATTGGATGGTTGTTATAAATTATATTGGACTTGATGGAAATTTTTCCCTTTATTTAAACACTCAATTTGACAGTCTTAAACTGTCACACACACTGAAGAATGTGTAAAATGTTTTTGCAAGTTAATTCAGTACCTCAAAGATGCCAAATAAGAATGGAACTGTTTATTTTTACTGTACCTTCAGCAATAAGCAGGAAATGTTATTTTATCCAACACACCTTATTAATAATTCTGCTGGAAAACAGGGATGGCGTCTTCTCACGGTGAGCATGAAAATTTAGAGCCATGAGAGCATCAGGTCCAACGGAAAAATAGTTGTTCATTGTGAACACCTGCCAAAAAAAAATCAGGTATACTAACATACTGTTTTTGAGCCCAAGATTTTGTCACACACTCAAGTATATGAGGTTTTAGTCTTCGTGCCTATTGAAAATGTAATACTTGCAATATCTGTTTTTCATGTAAGACTTGTGTACACTGAATCACAGAATTGTAAAGCGAGGGAAGCTTTGGGATTATCTAGTCTACTTCCCTCCCTTTAGGAACCTAAAGGACCACAGAGGAAAAGTGACTTGTCTAGACCACTAAACAGAGATATCCAAATGGTAGTTCAAAAACTGACGATCACTGAATATATATCTTTGAAGAACACAAATCATACCTTTGGCTTCCTTAAATTGTAATATCTTTTCTTCGTTATCTGGACCTTCCACCTAAGAACAAGAGAAAGAGATGGCACATGGTGCTTTTCACCCACAACTATCTAGAAGACTAGCGAGTGAAGGTTCCTCTATTGTTTAACGCAGCGTCTAATAAAGGCATGAAAGTCATGCATACTCATTGGAACACGTATGAAACCACAAACTCTAAACGCTGCCCTCCACTCCCACCCCCAACACTCACATCATCTGACACTGCATGAGGAGAAGCCAAAAAGTGGACATCCATTTTTTTTAGATATGGAGATGTGCAAATGACACAGTCTTGGCTGGCCACCAATGCTATTTGATAACTCCTCTACTCTAAACTGCCTGATTAAAGTCCTTATTCTTTTCCCCATATGACTCTGTCTCCTCTTCCAAAGAGTAAGACCATCTACCATAATGACGTCTGTCATTCCCCTTCTCTCACTTCTATTTCTTAAAGTTCATGATCAGCACCTACTCTTCCCTTCTTCTTGCTATTCTCAAGCGATGTCCCAACTGGTCATCACTAAAGGTGCTCCCTTGGTCCCACTGCTTTTTGCTCTCTTTTCAGTAAAACAGTCAGTCCTTTGCTTGATTTTTAAAGCAATCTCTTCCCACTCCAGCCTTAGCTTACATTCCTACCCATTACAAACACTATGCTCCAGTTACCCTGATGTCTTTTCTCTTGGTGTCCCACATGCTCTTCTACCTCTGTGGCTTTGTGTATGGTCTTCAGAGCCACTGGGACCTCCAAGGTCATCTAGTCCAATTGATACCATCTCCCAAAGATGGGGAACCAACTACATTCCAAGGCAGTTCATTTCACTTTTGGATGGCTTGAATTTAAGATGATACTTTCCCTTACTTCAAACCTAAATTACTATATAATTCATTGCTCCTAGGTCTTTCTGAAGCTAAGAAGAACAAATCTAATCCCTCTTTCCCCTGAAAACTCTTTAATTACTTGAACCATCACATCCTCCTTCTAGGCTTCTCTCCTTTAGCTCCTTCAAATATTCTTTCTGTAGAAGGGGCTCCATCCTATCCTCTCTTTGTTTATCAAACTCCTACTAACCTTTAAAAGTTCATTCAAGGGATATCCTCTCTGAACCCTAAGTCATTAACAACTCCCTTCCCAATGTGTGTGAACACACAGCACTGAATTTGCAAAGTCTCTAACGCTCTTGGAATGTAACATCTATAATACACTTCTCTATACTTCTGCCTTTACTAAACTGGAAGCTCCATGAAAGAAAGCCCATGTCTTATCAACATTTTCCATCTCTTGAGAAACTAGTACAGGTTTTCAATAAATGTCTTAATATTCTCACTATTATGTCCTAATATGTAATGCAATTCTGTAGTACAAAGTTGGTAGCAATTCTGTTCTTGTTTTTAAAGAGTCTTAATGATTCACTCTGATCTCTCTGGTGTTACTTTTAAACATACTCAAATCTCAACAGGTAAGTGTACCTGGTATGCTGCTACTCAGCACTGAAATTGTGGTTGGTTTATTATGGCTGCAGTTCTTCAGCTTTAAATGTCAACAATACTCCTAAAGCTCAGGAATTTTACTTTTCCTTTATTCCTTACCGATCTAGTTCAATTCCATCTGCTTCCATTACATTTCTTAAGATCTGTGCCACTGGAATTTCACCAGCATATCCTGAGCCCCAGCCCAATGTATTGGCCAGATCATTGCCTGTTCCTAGAGGCAAGATCGCAACTTGTGGAATGTACCGTTCTTGTCCCTGGAATTTGGAATGGACAGATTTTAGGTTTTCTTATTAGATTATTTTTAGGTCACCACGTTTGACAGAATTCAAAGTCCAAAATGATAAGGTTAATGATATAAGCTAGATTACTATGCTAAAGCATATACTAAGGAGAAAACACAGGAAAAATAAAGATTCAATTTAATTTTTCCTAGTTGACAATGACTTCAGAAATTTACATGTGTCCTTTACAACCAGGTTTTCTTTTATTCTACATCACCAGAACTATAAATTCCCTTCTTCTTTAATAAATTTTATTAATAGAGGATGATCATATTCTGAAAGGAAACCAGTATATCAACTTCTACATCTATGACACTAAAGTTGCCCCTTGCGGGGGGAGGGGGGATGTCCCATTATAGTAGCATATGAGGTCAAGAAGTCTCAGTACTTTAAAAAATATTTAAATACCTTGATCTTCATTTCATCAATTGCATCCAGGACCCAGCCTACAGTGCCATCCCCACCACAAACAAGAACTCGAGCACATTTATCAGGAAGAAGAACGCAAAGTTGCAAGGCCTTGAAAGGGGGAATTTCAGTGAGATCAAACACCTTGAGAGAAAGGAATACCAAAAAGATGATTTTATGAATCAGTATCTGCCAAATCTGAAGATGACTCACTGATAGTGACTTATGTTCATATGTCCAGGTGTAGATAAAAAGGTCTTTGCCATATGAAATGTAAAGGGTTTTCTTTTGTTTGTAATTACAGCTATTGATATGAAATACAATTCACTCCCTCACCCTTGCTACCCAAATCTTGTTCATAAAGCTGTCCTATGTCTGTGTATTTTTCCCCTTCCTAAAATATTTCATTTTAGAGGTATGGGTTATAATTCATGAGCAGGGAATATTTAGACTATAGTATATGTAGTTTGGCCAGACACCAAAACAGATAATGAACTAGGCCCTGAACTGAATATAAAGGAAACATACTGGATTGCCTTTGGGAAACTGAACAGGGATTTTAATGATCCAAAACTTCTCCATGGAAAAAAAAGGCTCATTCTTTACAGTTAACATTCTTCCAGTGATTACCATGCAGTTTTGAGTCATAAAATGTTACAGTTTAAGAAGAATGAAAAATTTGGGGGCCTCCAAAGGCCAGTGGAGAGATGTATGGTGAGAATCAGTACACTGAAACACATTACCAAACATTGCACAGAAAAAGTGGTACAAAAGATTTCATTAGAAAGATGTATGTCCTGAGAAGGAGGTGGGGTGGCCATAGAATATGAGTAAGGAAAAACCAATAGCAGTAGGCCTGGGAACTCCACTGGCAGCCATCCCGTGTTCAGAAATGGGGAGAAAAGCGCCAAGTCCTTTAGGGGTCTACATAGAATGAGGTGTGGATAGGCTGTTATTTGCTCTGTTGGAAAGAGCTTCCTCACTGATGAGAGCATAGATCCATTAAAATAAAGTAAGTTTGAAGATCATCTTTGCGAATTTGCCTTTTCAGTACCTTTACTCAAAAAACTGTTTCTGAATGACGTACTGTGTTTTTTCACAACTAAAGATAGCAATACACAAATACGAGTAGCTTTAGTACTCTAAAATTAATCACATAGTTCCTTTGTATTTACTGTTCATCTTTACAATGAAATGACTAACACTTATAAGGGCTAACAGTGTATGTGAGAACAAGAATTTAACAATTAAGACTTTTCCAACAGTTACCTGGACTGGGTTTAGTAGCATCTTAAATTGTCCCAGTAGGCCTTCCCCCATGTTATTTCCACTACGAGTATTGGCTAGGATGATTATTGGGGTCCATGGCATTAGAAAGGGTAAGGCAAGCTACAGAAAGAAAAACACATAAAGAAATAGGTGTAATAGATAAGAGGTAGTAAGAAATGAAATTTCCATTCCCTTTTATCATAAAACCTGTGCTTTTAAAATGATCATTGCTACAGCGTGCTGAGACAAATGTAGAATTCTCAGTACTAACACTACAGCCTACAAGCATAGATCTTAGGAGAAAGGACGTAAAGCAATATACAGTTCAACCTTCTAGACAATGAAGAAATCATGTTTACATTAGCCCTGAAAAATGTTTTCCAGAATCTCAGGACTATTCTGGTGACAGGTAACTTACTAATTCATAAATGAATGAAAAAAGGATTTATTTAGCATGGTACTATGCTAACAAGGTGGTCTGTTTCAATGCTGGACAACTCGAATTGTTAAATTCTTCTGTACTGTAAACCCAAAGCTGCCTGCCTCTAACTTTAGCCATTGTCCTAGCTCTGTTCTTAGGTACTTCAGGGAATATAATTCCTTTTTCACACAGATACATAGGTGCCTCAAATAGGAAAAAATGCTATATTATTTTTCTCATTGGCCTCATTATTCTTCCCTTAGCCTTCTCATATTCCAGCGTGGACATCCCAGTTCAATTGTTCCTCATGACATGATTTTCAGACCCATCCCCATCTTAATCACTCTCTCTCCTGGATATCAATGTCTCTCTTAAAATGTGGCAACTGGAACAGAACACAATATATTAGATGTCAAAAGGCTGCTACATAGAACAGAGGTTCTTAACCTTTTATGTGTCATGACTGTTGTGCCAAAAAAAACCAGTTTTGGCAGTCTTCAGGTAAGGTGCACAAATCCCTTCTCAGAATACTGTTTTTTAAATGCAAAAAATACAATACATAGGGAATATCTAGGAAACTAATTATACTGAAAATTGCCAAAATATGGAGGGAAAAAAGTACATGGACTGTAGGTTAAGAATCCCTGATACAAATACAAAAGATAATTATATTTCCTCTTAACCACTTTTTCCCCTTTCGATTTCTCTTCTTCAGAGATGTATCCACTTATGACTATAGGTCACAGTTTTGCTTAGTAATTTTTATTTTTGAGTTGATGACACTCCAAGGTATTTCTAGCCATCTGAAGGAGCGTTGCAAAATATATATTTTTAATAAACATACACACATGTGGTAGTATTTATAGTTGCTAAGAGGGCTAGTCATGGAATTGGGATGTTGTGCATTCAAGTTCTGCCCCGATAATTACTGGTTGTGAGATCCCAGTTCAGTCACCTGACCTCTGAGCACCTTAGGTAACTCTGTAACACTCCAAGTTGTTCTGTGATTGTATCTTTTCTAATGGATGTAATAAATCTAAAACACTGAAAAGACTATGGCATTTTGGTCCTCAGGCTCAGACTGAAGACTGACCAGGCACTTACTGTGCAAAGGCTGATGCTGAACCTTTGCCCTAACACTGAGCTCATAGTAGGATATTTTAGAGAGCTATTTCAACAGGAACTGTAAGTACCTTTCCATAATCAAATTTTTTGTCTCTACCCATCTGATTGATGTCATTCAAATAATCTGGGGGAATAATGAGGCTTCTGAATTCTCCAAGATCACACTTTTCATCCTCCAGGCTTTCCAAACACTCATCATGCACGGTGCGCTGACACCAAATGCACCTGTGGAAGAGAATATGCACGAGAAATTAAATTTTTATAGAGACTGTAAAAAGATCAAATGCTCTCATTCATTTTAACAGACAATTATTTTGGGACTCCTCATCAACTGTGTGTTTTTTTCTGATTAAAAGCAAAATGAATCTATCACCAAACCAGTATACATTTTCACAAGAATTTTGTAACAACAGCTTCCAAACACCTAAAAATACTTTGAAAATAGTGGAATAGAATTTCAGTCTTTGTGATACTGAAAAACAGATCAATCTAAGATGAGCAATAAAATACAGTCAACTTCCAGCTATGCAATGAGGAGGAAGAGATGAGACAAGGTGAAAAACTGACAATAGGACATTATGGATACATTGCAAGATGAAATGAAATAAAAGTTTACAAAACAGATTATCTCCTAGGTTTGTACCACCTATTATGACCTAGAACCCTAAGCTAGTAGGATTAAGGTCCCAGATTTCCATGATTTTCATTCACAAAAAACTGTCACAAAGTAGACTGAATAGACTGAATTCTACAAAGAGAGGCACAGAAATCAGTGGTGATAAAAGGAAGAAAATGAATTTGGCTTCACTCTGATCACAACTTTTTTTTTCTGTCAGAATTTCAGGAATATGAAGTCTGTAACAGTGGGACCAAGAAACCATCTTTATTGCTCATAGAAGGGAACCAGCATTTTCTATGACCTGAAAAGAGAAGAAACTTGGGAGTAACTTCTAGAGCAGCTTTTTGTTTGATCCAAGTGAAATTGAGGTTTGGGCAACTACTGGAAAAGATTTAAGCTTTTGCTTGTAAATTAGAAGTACAATACCATCCTCTATTTTTACCACTAATAAATACTAACTAATAAAATGATAGAAGTTTTCAGCTTTATGAACATACATAAAATGTCAACTCTTAAGGCTAGTTTTCCCCTAGTTCTTTCTTCCTCCCAGGGACAACAATGATAGTCAAATTAATCAGATATGTAAAATAAGCATTTCCCTTTCCATCAGACATAAATTATTACTTTCTTTTATCAAGTGTCTATTTCTATAAACCCTTTTAAATAATTATGCACATGACAACTTGCTGTGATCCAACAAGTATTTGAATTGCCTCTTACATGCAAAGTGAGAGGCAGTGTGGCTTTAATGCATTGGGAGGGCAACCGGGAAAGTCAGCAAACCCTAAAGTGTGAAGGTCAAATCCCCACCTCCCTTGCCCCTCCTCCCCAAGTCCCAAGCAACTACAAATGCAAGGTGTAAACTGGCAAATAAAAGCAGGATAATTAGGGGATTAGAAATGGCTGCCAGTAGGGGGCCTTGAAGGTAGAGATTCGGAGGGGCAGGGGAGCACAAGGCTTACTCCAAATGTGAGACAGCCTGGGGAGAGGCCCAGACCCGGGAAATACATCTACGGCCAAATGGGAGGAACAGTGAGCAAGTTGTAGAGTAACACGCAATCAGTTTGAAGGGGTAAAGTGACGTCAAAAGTGTGATGGACTTTAAATTCCAGTCTGTGGAGTACTTAAAGGTAATAGGGAGCAAAAGAAGGTTCTTGTTCAAGGAGAGTGCTGTGGTCAGGCTTGTACTTCAGGAAAATTATTCTTGCAACCTGAAGGGTTCATTTAAATTTTCTAAAAGTTTCTCCTAAACTAGTATTTGGAACTATTTACATTTTACTTTGGATCTTTCTACCAAGTATTTTAAATTAAGACCCATTCCTCTTACTCCCTACCCCATTCATCTGACTTGAGCTAGAAGGTAAAACCTGACTATGATATTAGTCTAATATAATGAGTAGAAAAGCAGTCACCAATTAAAAGCTCACAACAATTAGGTCGATGTATAGATAGAGGAGAGATCTGAGTAGCAAATGTAGCCTCAGACGCTTACTAGCTGTGTCACTTACTAGCAAGTCACTTAGCTTCTTTTTGCTCGAGTTTCCTCATCGGGATAATAACAGCACCTACCTCACAGGGCTGTGGTGAGGATTAAAAGAGACGATAGTTGTAAAGCACACAGCACAGTGCCTAGCACAAAGTAGGCACTACACAAAACTGCTAGCTGTTATTATAATTAAATAATATTTTCTGTTTTCAGTGATTAAGGAGCAGCATGGTGGAGTGGATGGTGCTGGATTTGGAGTCAAGAAGAGCTACGTTCAAATCCTGCTGAAGACACTTAGTAGCTGTGGGGCTCTGGGCAAGTTACTGAACTTCTCTGGGCCTCCCGATTCCTCATCTATCAAATGTGGGGGTTTGGCCTCTACAACTTCTCAGGTCTCTTCCGGTTCGAAATCTATGATCCCATGACTAATAAACCCGTAGATCAGTTTGAGATTTAAAGAAGGTATAATGCTGATAACAGTACCAAGGAAATGATATTTTCTTGTATAACTTAAAATTAGTAGCACAAAAACCTCTAATAATTCATCAGTTACAGTTGCATTCAAGCTTCAAACTCCCTCTCTTCACTCATCAAAGGAACATACTGAGCAAAAATAAAAAAAAACCAAACTAAAAGGACCCAAGGATACAGCTGAATATAATGCTGGTGCTGATTGTTTGCTGTTGAAGCCCAGCACTGACATCAGGTGAAAACTGCTTATGACTGTCACTAATTTCCATAAAGACATTAACACCAGGAAAAGGAACTCTTGGCAATGCTGTTTGTTCTTTGTCTAAAAATAACTACCAGTTTACATCAGGCTGCTCTTCCTGAAAAACACTGGATGAGAATTTGGTACTTTTTTCTTGCTTCAGAAGTAAATGCTGTTAAAGGAAATGTTAAAAACATTCTAATTGTAAACAAATACAAAACTGAGGCCAAACCAAAAAAGGAGATCACTTAAGATCACTTTTTAGGACAGTGAAAGGCAATCTTTTCTATCAATTTAAAGGCAGAAAAAATAAGCTGAAAGTCAAAGGCAACTTCATTTTTCCCCCCTTAGAAATACTTAGAATAAATTTGGAATTATACAAATAAAGTGGTTAAAATGTCTATGATTTCACTATGAGGCATATAATCCAAAGGTTTCACTTAAAAGAGTCATGGAAAGATTTATTGCAACTGATGCTGGGCAGAATATAAGTAAACAGAACCAAGAAAACAATCTCTGTGTATATTGTCAGATACTTTTGATTACTCAGTTTGGTGATTATATTTTCTCTTCTTCCTTTTTCTCTTTTAAAAATATGTATTCTCTGTTTTATGAGATGACTCTCTGGAAGGGGGAATAAGGAGGGACACAACAGAAGATTTAGGTGATGTAAAATAGACCAATGAAAAGTGTATTAAAAAACCCACAACAGAACACTGCTGATTATCTGTGGCTGCAGAAACAGTTCCTCCTAGATGTCCTGTAGGCAATTCAATATATCTAGAACAAAACTGATTACTCAGGCCTTAAATCTTAGCTACCACCAAACTTGAGGGCACCATCTTCCCACTGACCATGTTTTCAGCCTCTGACTTTGTCTTTCTCCCCCAATCCAAGTTGGCTGCCAAGTTCTATTGATTCTACTTTATCCACTGACACAGGTATCATCTTTGTTCACACCCTCACAGTTTCTATGGGGCTACTATAATGGGATTCCCTACTTCAAATCTTTTGCCTCTCCAATTCCATACTCCACATTGCTGCCAAAATAACCTGCCTAAGGCACAGGATGATCAACTCTGCCTGAAACTCTTTAAGGACTCCCTATTGTTTAGAGGAGATGCAATCTTAGACTGACATTTAAAGCCCCTTCTCCACAATCTGACTCCTACCTTTTTAGCCTTATTTCATATCATACTCTTTCATTCATTTTCTGCTTCAGCAAAACAGGATTGTTAGCTGAGTCCCAAATTTGCCATTCCATATCCTGTACCTCCGTATACCCTTACTGTATGTTCCATACCTGATGGCTGGAATGCATTCTCTTCTCAATGCCATGTCTTAGAATCATTATTTTCCTTCAATGGTCAGCTCAGCTATCACCCTGTAAGTGAATCCTTCCCTGATTATTCCTTCTCACTCCTCAATCTCTTTCTCAATTTTCCTTCTATTACACTTATATGTATGTGTATGTGTTCTATTTCTTCTTGTTGAATGGATGCTTCTTGAAGGCAGGGACTCTGGTTTTTTGTGCCCCAAACACCTAGATCAGTATCTTGAACATGAGAGGCACTTAATAAGTGTTTGCTTAGATTAAAAGTTCAATCCACCAGCTTTTAAGATGAAGAATATAGAACAGGTCTACAGAAAGTTAGAATGTAGAACTTGCAACCTCCCTTTTTCACAGATAAGAAAACTGAGGCCCAGAGAAGAGAGCTGACTTAGCCAAAGTCACACAATTAATCACTGTTAGAAATAGGACTAGAACTCAGGCTTTCTGACTCCCAGTCTTGTGCTTTTCCATACTCTTTAATTTGGTAACTTTATCAGTTCTCATGTGTTTAACGACCATTTCTAGAACTGAGTTCAAATTCGATCTTTAGATACTTGCTGTGCGATCCATGGGCAAGTAACTTAACTTCAGCATGCCTCAGTTTCCTTGACTAATAAAATGAGGTTAAAAACAGAATCTACTTCCAGGGTTATTGTGAAGATAAAATAATATAAATTTGTAAAACACTTGAAATACAAGTTATATTATTATGATGAAAGCTTTGTAACTGTTGACCAAAAAAAGATTACAATCTCTACACTGATGGCTCTAAGACCTCTATCTCCATCCTAGTCTCTTTCTTTAGCTCTAGTCAATTATCACCAAATGCCTTTTGGACACTTCCCATAGTCATGTCAAACCATCACTCATGAGATCTGTTCCCTCAAATGCATCCCTCTTCTAAAGTTCCCTCGTTCTGTCCAGGTTACACATTCAAAACTTTGGTGCAGTACTCAACTCCCCACTCTTACTCATCCAGCCTATCTAGTCAGCTGTCAATTGAGACTTTTGAATTCTCCCACCACATCATAACTATCCATCTCCTCATCTGAAACTCTTTATATAACCTCTTGCCTTGACTCTGGTAATGGAGTAATTGGTTTTTTCCGTGGCCAAGTTTCTTCCTACTCAAATACACCAAGCTGTCCAAATGATTTTTGTGAGGTTTAAGCCTGAACATGTCACTTCCCTACTCAAGCTTCAGTGGCTGTTGATTGCCTCTAGGATCAAATGTAAGTTTCCTGGTTGGTCTTTCCAGCAGGTTCCCAACCCATCTTTATTGTCTACCTCATTTTACATTCTCACACTCGGTTGTTTCTGTTCCTTTTCCACACCACTCCATCTTCAATCTTTAAATCCTTACACAGATCATCCCCCACACCTGGAGACTCTCCTTCAACTTGGCACTGAAAAATTCCTACTTCCTTAAACACTCAGCTCAAACATCACCTTTTTACATGAAGCCTGATAGCTCCTAGTACCTCCTTCCCTAAATCACTTGGTATTGAGTCTGTATACACCTATATAGCTACATGCTGTCTCCTCCAGGAGCATATAAACTCCTTGAAAATAGTGACCTTCATCCTTTTCTTTGTGTCCCCAATACCTAGTTCTAATGACCGTTGATTGATTGTCTTTGCCTCTTGAGGCCTCAGTTTCAACATCTCTGAATGATGGTATCCCCTAGACCTAACACAGTGCCTGGCACATGTTGCTGTTGTCCAGTCGTTTTTTCAGTTGCGTCTGACTCTTTTTGACCCCATTTGGGGTTTTCTTGACAGAGATACTGGAGTGGTATGCTATTTCCTTCTCCAGCATATCTTACAGATAAGGAAACTGAGGCAAACAGGGTTAGGTGACTTGTCCTGGTTCACATGGCTAGTAAGTATCTAAGACCAGATTTGAACTCAAGAAGATGTCTTCCTGACATATTGTGGATACTGTATCCTTGTATCCCTGTGGATACACTGGCAACCTAGCTGCCTGGCATGAAATCTACTTAATAAAAGCTTAGTGACTGATTAAGCAAATAGGTCCTGAGATTTAGGGTTAGCAAAAGGTAAACTTCTTTATTTACTTAACTGGACATCTAACTTCAGAGAAACACTTAAAATGGCAATGATGAATCAGTTGGTTAAACACTGTTTATATTACTAGAGCTATTTTTTAACCTAAAATTTTGGGTAATTATTGCAATTAGAAAATGTTGCAAAATTGCCTCAAGGGTCAGATACAATCAAGCTGAGAACCAAATTGGATTGGTTTCAGAGGTTCTAAATATCCTATTTCTTGTTCTGAACCACCTCACTCCGATAGCAGACTACTGACCTAAATCTACCTAAACATTACTAAATGTGCTGCTTTTTCAAGCAATGTAGTCTTTCCCTCAGGGAACTTATAAACACTGAAAGGAAGAAAGTAAATCTAACTAGAAGCAAACGAGGCTGCTCACTGCTTCCTTCAAGAATAAATTATGGAAAAAAGGAACCACTATTTACCACTGATTATTAAATATAGATAACCAAATTACATAAAAGAAATTTGTGTTAATTTTATTGGATGAAAAATGTTCTAGAAATTATAGGTGAAGAATCAATTTCTTTAGAAAAGGGGAAAAGATGGAGATGATTTCAAGATGAATCCTAAATTTACCAGGGACAAATCTACTATGTATTCAAAAATAAATGTCCACAGTGTGAGAGCCTTAGATTCACCTCTTATGTAGAATCCCAAATTAATTATTTTATGCCAACCTAATCAGTTGCTTGTTAGCTGTTCAAGAAAACCTCTTTTATCTAATTCTGCGCAGAGCCAAAGACTGGGAAATATCACAACACTATATTTGTAACTACCTTCTTTATAGCCTAATCCTAACTCTCTGGAATCAAAGCCTGCCTACAAGCTGCTACGAAAAATATTTCAAGTCACTGCTAATCTAGCTATCAATGAGAATAAAAGGATAAAGTATAAATAGAACACCAAATCCAAAAAGACAGACACCACACCACTATCCAGATCTACCTCTTTGAAAGCTAGCATACAAGTCTGCGAATCTCCTAGGACATGAGAGAAGGGTTTAGAAATAAAAATCAAAACCAAACCCAGAGTCTGACACTATAGGAATGTCACCTTTACTAGTAACATATATAAACTGGCCTTCTTATAGAAAATTATAAACCCAAAAGAGCATTAGGAATTTAACACAGTGTCCCTGCTTTCACAAAATCTCATAGCAGGAAGGAGTTCAAGGACCATCTAGTCCAAATTATATTTGAATAAGAATCTGCCTACCCATATCAGATAAGTGGTCAGTCATCCCTCCAATGAGGGAGAACTGACTGCTTCCATTTTTAGATACCTCTAATCATTAGGAAGTTTTTTTTTTATCATAAGCCTCAATTTGTCTCTTAATAAATCCTACCTACTCTAATAATAAGAGCTGGTATGTAAATAGTGTTTAAGATTTGCAAAGCATTGAACATACATGATCTTAGAATATAAGAAACCACATATTCAGGAGAAGGATGCTTGCTCACTCCTTCTCTCCTTTTTTTCTCTAAGTTTCTCTTATTTTTCTAAACCTGCTCAGCATGCCTTGGTTGAAAAGGCAAGAGCAAAAGATGCAATGGGGGGAAGATCCTTAACTACTGCAGTTTTATCTTAGAATATGCAGGGCCTAGCTCAGAGGAGTTGTTTAATAGCAGCTGGTGAAATGATTTGTACAGCCATTTTTTTTTTTAATGGAGGAAACTCAGGCTCAAAGGAATCAAGAGTCTTGCCCATGGTCATGCAAGTATGGGAGGAGTGATTTGAACTCAGATCTCTCCTGACTTTCAGTCCAGCACTCTTTCTGCTACAAAAGTGTTAACAATGTTGTTGCTTCTGGTAAAACACACCAGAGGAGGCACTAACAACAATTTTACTTTTAGACAGTAATGGTAAATTATTTTCACTTTTCCTTTCAGACTATATTCATAAAATGAAACCCCAACACAAAGCAGCAACGGAGGATAAGAATGTGCTTACCTAGCACTAGCACACAAAATTCATTTCAAGGTCTTTTTGCTTGGTCAAAGCCACTAATTATAAATACAGTGAAATCTGTTAAGCAGACTTAAAGATCATCTGTCAAAAGAACCATTTTTCTATGGCCTCCTTAAGTGAATAAGCCTGTCAATAACATCCATATGGGGACTCCCAAGAACTTTAAAGTGCTATCTAAGAATGTCACCTAGAATACGAATATTCTTTGCACTCTATGTGGCCATTAGGAGACTTCTGAATTAAGAATAAATCAGTTTTACAATCCTGAGAAAATAATTAATATTTTTCTAACTCCATCCCCAACTCTTGCTCTAGGGCTGAACTGGATTGGAAGCATAAGACACATCATGCTGTACATTCACTGAATGGTTCCCTTATTTGTCACTGCAGTCCATCATCAGTGCTGGTGAGATGAGTCATACCAGTGATGCTAATTAGCCTGCTTATGAAAGCACCCAACCCTGGAACATTAGCAGGGATCAAAGCAGGCCTCCACATGGACATTATGCAATCATCCTAACCTTGTGCCTTCCAACTGCAATACCTGTAATCGCAGAGCTTGGGTTGGTTACCACATTGCTGCTTGCAAACCAGACAGTAACTGCAGAGAGGGACATTGCCATGGATCCAATGATGACGCATGCCATTCTGGTGAATATCATCACTTCTCAGCATGATCTCTTTGCAGTTGAAACAGCGATCTGCTTTCTTGAGGCAGTCTTCACCAGTGCACAGCCCACAACAGTTACAAAAGGCACCCTGGAGGATGTGCTGGGAGCACATACAGCAGTAGGTTGGTTGGCTGAAAAGGTCTGTGTCCTGCCAGGTGTGTTTGCTCTTGCGGAAAATATCCTTCTGGTAAAGCTGCCTCCGGGATCTCTGGAAGCTACACCACAAGGTGATCAACACAGGCACCAACACTGAGCAAAGAGTCCACAGGATCAAACTCTTATCAGCAAACACAGGAGAAGGAGTGAGAAATGGTTGCGTATTGTCTTCCATGTTTTCGGTTTATGCTTGTTTAACAAGAAAAAGAAATCAGAAGGATTAATTGCTAGTTTTTTTCTTCTCCCCTTTCACCCTATACTTTACCTTGCTATACTTTAGGGAAACATAGAATCTATAATTTTCTTCTTTGACTTTTTTGAGATATGTCTTACTGCTCTCCTGCCAGCACTGGCCAGGATACCCTGTCAAGGAAGTTACTGCAAAGCAGCTCCCCATAAAAACACCTTGGGTCCAATTCAGCACCCCTTCTCTCGACCCTGCTCCTCTTATGCCCCTGTAAAAACTACATGAAAAGCAGTCTCTTCTCATCTCAGTATCTCTTGACTATTATCTTGGCAAATCTTTCTCATAGTGCCATAGGATTTAGAAATGGAAGGGATTTGATATCAACTAGCCCAGCCCAATCTCCTTGTTTCTCTGCTCAGAGACAAGAGATCACATCTTAGCTATGGCTCTACCTTTCCCAATAAAGTTGGCAACCTTGAAATCCTGAGTTGTCCTCTTAATGAACAGACCACTGAAGAGGAACAGGCTGTCTATGCCAGCCTCCCCTTCTCCCTCCCCCTCATTAGAGCTGAAAGAGACCTCAGAAGTCATCTAACCTGGGGGCTCCCAACTTTTTTTATCCCTATACACCTTGACCTTCGGTAAACCTTCCTATATTTTCTATTCAATAAGAAATAAATTCAAGAGTTTACCAAGCATATTTACAATAAAAAAAAAAAATTTTCCCATGCCCCCTATTTCAATGTTCAGTCTGCTTCTTCATTTGGGGTTTGAACTTCTAGCTCTAAATCCAGGATCCTATGAAATACTGGTGTTTATCATGCATATAAGAAAAAAAAAAGTTCCCATACCTCCAATTCAACAATCAGTCTCAGTTTCTAAACCTGTAAAATGGGGAGGGGGAGAGCTGGATTTGATGATCTCTGAGGTCCCTTCTAGCTCTCAATCTAGGATGCTAAGGCATTCGAGAGTGCCTTATGCACGTAAGAAGACGTTCCCATACCCCGATAATTTAATAACCAGTCTCAGTTTCCACATCTGTAAGATGAGAGAGGGTTCGATCTCATGACCTCCCAGCTCTAAATGTATGATCCAAGGGCATCCTAGAGTTTACCACGCATATGTAAAACCTTCCCAAGTTCACTGATTCTTTGCAAAAGGAAACAAAGACTAGGATTTGCCATGCATATACACATAACGAAATAAAAGAGATTAAATGCGATAGGATAATACAGTTAGTTGTTAAAATATTCCCCACATCCCCTGGACATGCTTTCTCCTGCATCGCCCAGGTTGGAATAGCCTGATCCGGTCCACCCCCAAGCCCTCTCTTTTTTGTAGATGAGGAAACTGAGGCCCAGAGAGCAGGTCTAAAGTCTCACAGAAGGTGGCCGTGCCAGAATTTGAACCCAGATCCAAGGGTTTCCAAACCCTGCCGCCTCCCCTTCGAATCGACGATCGAAATACCGGCTCTCTGCCGGCCTCTAGGGATCCAGGGACAAAAAGGAAACAGCCGCTGCTCCCCAAGTGAGGGCGGGCCTCAGTTTCCCCAGGGGAGCGAGGCGGGGATTGCCCGTTCTACAGCCTGATTCTGACCAACTCGGGCCCTCCTACCTGTTGGGACCAGAAGCTCGGCCTATCCCGCCCTCGCTTCCTACCGGCCTCTCTCGCTCCCTCTCGGCCCCGCCGGGGCCGGAGGGGCTCGACTAGCGGAGCCGGAACGGGAGGCGAGGGCGGGGCCAGGGTGGGTCTCAGAGCGCAGGAGAGGAAGTGGCATCACGAGGGCTGGGCGATTGTGGAGAGCGAGCTGATCATTGGCCAAACAGTCTGGGGCTCCTCCCAGGAGGCGGGGAAAAGGGTGGGACCTGAGTGGAGGAGGCGGAAAGCCGGGGAAAAGGGTGGGGGCCGAATCTCGGAGGCCAGATGGGAGCTGGAAGGGAGAGGAGAGGCGGCTACTTAGAAAGGCGGGGAGTTCAGGTGGGGCTAAGGGGGAGACATCATCATAGCCTGTAATCTACCGGAAACTTCTGGTCTGGGCCCCTCAGTTCTTTTTTTTCTTTTTGTTGTGGTTGCTGTTTCCTTTTTTGTATTTGTAGCAACCACCACGAACAAAGGCAGGGAGACAAAGTAGCAAGGCTCAGCGGATGGAGTCCTGGGCTCGGACTTAGAAGTCCTGGATTCAAATCCCTTCTCTGACCCTTACTAGCGGTGTGACCCTGGGCAAGTCACTAGAGTAGGATCCCAGACCTGAAGTTAAAAGGGATTCTCTGATGCTTACTTGCTGTGGTGTCCTGGGCAAATCATGCGCTGTGATAAGCACGAGGAGAACCAAGAAGGGGAAAAGACAGATTCTAGTGGGGTGTGTGTGGAGGGGGAGACAATATGGAAACAACCCAGCTGGACACAGGATAAACCGGAAGTAATTCATGGAGAAGACATTAGCATTAAACTGGATAAGGAAAGCCTTCTTGTCGTAGAAGGAGAGATTTTTGTTGTTGTTTGTCCGTTCTCCAAGAGGACGATGACATCAGGAAGATGATGCCATGGACTTGCAAGTGAACTGGATTTCATAGTGCAAAGTCACTTGCCTCACTCTCTCCTCCATAGCCATCTAGGTCCAGTGGCCAGATGTAGATCAGGACAACTGGAGATGGCCCCACAGAAGAAATTATTGTCTGGAACTCTAAGGAAGCTAGGGAAGCCTATGGAGATGAGGAGGGAGAGCATTCCAGGTATGGGGAATAATTTAAGAGACTGGAGTGTCTAGTTCCAGAAACAATAGGGAAGCTAGTGTCACTGGATCTAGAATATATAAGGGTGAATAAGATTTAAAAAGACTGGAAAGATGGGGGAGGATCCGGATAGGAAGGGGTTTGAACACCAGAGGCAGCTAGGTGGTCCAGTGGGTAGATTGGGGACTTGGAGTCTGGAAGACCAGAGTTCAAATTTGCTCTCAGACACTTACTAGCTGTGTGACCCTACCCAGATCTCTTTAACCTCTGTTTATCTTAGTTTCCTCATCTGTAAAATAGGAATAATAATAGCACCTACCTCCCAGGGTTGTTGTGAGGATCAAATGAGATAAAGTACTTAGCACAAGGCCTTTCACATAGTAGGTACTATATAAATATTAGTTATTATTAGTTGTTATTAAGAGTCGTTTAACTAACATGCTGGATCAGTTAGTCAGCTAGCAGGCATTTATTAAGTGCTTTCTATGTGTTAGGCTCTGTGCCAAACACTTGGGATACAAAAGAGAGACAATCTCTTATCTAGAGGGCTGGAATTGGAGTTGGGAAGACCTGGGTTCCATCAATCAGTAAACATTTACCAGTTGCTTACTGTGTGACCAGGCACTGTGCTAAGTGGGGATACACTGGGGATACAAAAAGGGGTGAAAGACAATCCCTGCCTTCAGGAAACTTACGATCTAATGCTGGAGACAACATGCAAACATACATACCAAGCAAGCTATATACCAGATAAATAGAAAACAACAGAAGGAAGGCAGTGGAATTAAGAGGGCTCTGGTAGTAGAGTGTAGTGTAGAAGGTGGGCTTTTAGTTGAGTCTTAAAGGAAGCCAGGGAGATCAGGCTTGGGGGGATGGCCAGAGAAAATCTCTGGAGCTCAGATATGTTCAGAGGACAGCCAAGAAGCCAGTGTCACTGGATCAGAGTATGTGTTGGAGAGTAAAGTGCAAGAAGACTGGAAAGGCAGGAGAGTCTGGGCTATGAAGGGCCTTGAATGCCGGACTCAGAAGTTTTGTTTCTTATTTGCTGCTGGAGGCAATAGGAAGCCATTGGACTTTATTGAGTGGAGTAGGTTGATAGGACTGGATCTACATTTTGGTAAAATCCCTTTAGTGACTAAATAGAGAATAGATTGTGGTGGGAAGAGAAATGAGGCCGGCAGACTCATCAACAGGCTATTGCAATAATCTAGGTGTGAGGTGATGAGGGCTGTAACCAGAGTGGTGTCAGTAAGACAGGTAGAAGGAAAATCAGGAGAGAGGCTGTACCAAAAACCTAGAGAGAAGAGAGTATCAAGGAGGATAGAGCGATCAACCATGTCAAAGGCTACAGAGAGGTCATGATGAGAATTTAGAGGAATTTGGCTATAAAGGGCAGAAGAGACAGAGGATAATAATGAGGATGGAAGGATCAAGTAAAGTTTTTGAGGATAGGGGAGATGTGGGCATGTTTGTAAGCAGTAAGAAATGTGGAGAGAGCACCAGCCCTGGACTAAGGAAGATCTCAGTTCAAATCCAGTATCAGACACTTACTAGTTGTGTGACCTTTGGCAGGTCACTTAACCTTGTTTGCCTCAAAAATAAAAAAGGAAAGAAAGAAAAAGAAAAAAGGAGAGAAAGAAAAAAGAAATAAGCCAGTAGAGAGGGGGAAATTGAAAATAATTGAAAGAAGAGGGATGACAGGAAGGGGCAATCTATTGGAGGAGATAGGATAGAATGAAAGAGGGGTTAACTTTGATAGTGAGGCCGCTTCATCAAGTGAGACAGTAGTGAAGGAGGAAATAGTGACAGAAGGCACTTGAGTGATAAGACATGAGGAAGAATGAGAAGGAGCTCATGGCTAAGGGACTCAGTTTTTTTTTTTTTCTGTAAAATATGAGGAAGGTTTCTCAACTGAGATAGTGCAGGTAGGGGAAGCCATGGCAGTTTTGAGGAAGGATGTAAAATTTTGGAAGAGCCACTGTGGAGGGTGATAAGGGAGTTGCAGTAAGATTGCCTAGCAACAGAGAGGGTCCAGTTGGTTCAGATCTTGCCTCTTCTGTGCTCTTATTAGCTGTATGTCTCCTGGAGGAAATCCTGTATCTAGAGTTCTGGATTTGGAGTTAGTGAGACCTGGGTTCAAATCCATCCTCCAACATTTACTAGCTAAGACCCTTGGCAAGTCATTTACATTTTTCTTGGCTAGGGACATGTAGCTATTAGATGTAGGAGGTGGGATTTGAACCCCGGTCTCCCTAACTTCAAGTCTAACACTCTGGTTAAATGACTTTCCTAAGAGTTACCTAGCTAGTAAGTGACAAAAGCAAGATTTGAACCCAGTCCTTCCCAACTGCAAGCCTAGAATTCTGGCTAAATGACCTGCCCACTGTCATGCATGTATAAGCCACACTCTCCTCTGTGATAAAGGGGCTGGATTAAACAGCTTCCAAGGTCTTTTCCAGCTCCAAATCTAGGTTCTTTTAATCTAGGAACTTTCCCGAGTCTCAGTTTCTTCATCTATTGAATGGGAATAATAATTATCTCACAGGATTATTGTGAAGATCAAATGAATAATAATGTATGTAAAGTACATCAAAGAATTTAAACTATTTATATAAATGTCAGTTGTATTTAATAAAAATCATCTGCATTCTGCCCAAGTCAGAGCAGGCTTCCAGGAGGACGTGAAAATAATGTTAAAAATATACATATTTTAGGGAAGGTGAAAGATTGATTTATTTGGGAAATTTAAGTACACTGTATTGATCCAAGTATAAGCTACATTTTCTCCCAAATCTGGCATGTATAAGACCTGGGTGTGGTCTATAATCTGGCTCAAGGTACCACAAACACATTTAAAACTCACAAATCTCAGCAGCAACGTCTCTTCAGAGTATTTTTTTGCTTTTCATTCTATGAATTGTGAAGGGCAGAATGAGTAGGAACGACCTTCTCACTGTCCCACACATCCTCTGGTGGAGACTATGTGGGGACGCTTCCCCAGATGGTTCTGTAAGGGGACAGAGGCACTTTTTGCCTTTGTACTCCTAGCAGTGGCCTATACAGGCAGGGCACTCAGCTCAAAAGTCTTCACCTTTTCTATCCTCCACCTGGTCCTTGAGGCTAAAGAGGACCCAACAGTGCCTCTCCCTAAACAATGTGCAATTTGTCCCAGGACAGATCTTTTTGCTAAGCTAATTAGGTGGCCTAGTAGATAGTATACAGGATTCAGAGTTAGGTAAACCTGAGTTCACATCCTTCCTCAAATACTTACTAGCTGTGTAACCCTGGGCAGGTTACTTTAACCTCTGTAAAACAGGGATAATAATATCACTTACTACTTCAAAGTATTGTTTTGAGGATTAAATAAGAAGGGCTATATAAATACTAGCTATCAGCATCATTATCATAATGATGGCTTCTAAGGGAGCCATCCAGCCCACTCCCCACCCTCATTATTTTACAGATGGAGATAGCTAGACTCGGGAAGGTTAAGGGGACTCACTCAGTCTTACCTATGTAGGATGTGGCAAAGCCAGGGCTCTGACACAGCCCCTGGTGTTCCTTTTGCTATACCAATTTGAAATAAGGCAGCATCTCAGTGTAGTGATATACATAGAGAGAAGGACTTTATGATACAGTGGAAAGTGCTAGCTCTCCTGGATCAAATGTCACTTTTGATGCTTATTGGACAAATTGTTTAACTTTTCTGAGCCTCAGTTTCCTTATCTGTAAAATGTGGGGATGGACTAGATGATCTCCAAGGTCTCTTCCCACTCTAAATCTATGATCCACCTACATAGATGAAGTTATAGTTCTTTGAAGCACTAAGCTATAAATTCTATAAGGAGAGTGAGTGTGTCATTCATCTTTGTTAAAACCCCCACAATACAGTGCCTTACCCAGGGGAATGTGTGTGTGTGTGTGTGTGTGTGTGTGTGTGTGTGTGTGTGTGTGTGCGCGTGTGTGTTTGTGTGTTTAGTAGGAGAGCTGAGGAGATGTCAGGTGGGATTAGAAGGTCAGGAATGACATAAGTTTGGGAGGAGCAAGATTTTATTTCCCTTTAAAACTAAGGATGGCAGCTAAGTGGGACAATGGATAGAGTGCTGGGGCTGGAGTCAGGAAGACATCTTCCTGAGTTCAAATTTGGCCTCAGACACTTATTAGCTATGTGACTCTGGGGAAGTCACTAACCCTGTTTGCCTCAGTTTCCCCATCTGTAAAATGATCTGGAGGAGGAAATGGCAAACCACTCCAGTATCTTTGCCAAGAAAACCCCCAGCGTGGTCATGGAGAATTGGACATGACTGAAAAAGCAGCTGAATAGCAACATCAAAACCTAGGACACATGTTTATAGGAAAACTCCATTATCAGCCCTGATCACAATTCTTCAGATTTGGAAATACTGGTTATCAAATCACACCTCTCAATCTATTCTCTAAAGAATGAGCTTGTGATTTAGAAGTGATAAGACTGGCAGTCGAGTGTGGCTCCCAGGTTCAGGCTCATTACTTTAAAATTGCGATACTAGTGATGCTACCAGTTGCTTCTGAATAAGGGATTAAGTGGCAGCTGATTTTAGAAGTGGCAAGATTCCCCTTTCCCCTCCAAAAATGCTTTCCTTCTTGGCTTACTGGTGCAAGATATTTTTCCACTAGAGATCATTTCTTTGGCTTAGAATCCCACAGATTTAGGGTTTGCAAAGGACTTTAGAGGTCATCCAGTCCCTTACAAACACTACTCAAGCTTACTAGAACTTTCTATTTTTTCTACCGTTGTTCATTGTTCCAGTCACTTCTGACTCTTTGTGACCCCATTTGGAGTTTTCTTGGGAAAGATACTGGAGTGGTTTGCCATTTCCTTCTCCAGCTCATTTTACACATGAGGAAACTGAGGCAAACAAGGTTAACTGACTTGCCCAGGCTCAAACAGCTATAAGTGTCTAGTAACTTGTCTCATATCACAAAGGTTTGGAAGATCCAGGACTTTAATCAGATCCTCCAATGCCATATCCAGGATTTTCCTGTTACCCTAAACCGTCTCTGTGTTTAAGTTTTTGCTTCTTACAATGCAAATATCCCTGAGAGAGAGAATACTTTAAGTCTCTGTGGTCACTGGCAACTTTGAATTATGTTTTTAAAGTCTTGCCCTGGGGTCTTTCATGAGGAATTGGAGAGGAGGCCAGGAACATTTAACATACTTTCCCTACTTTACAGTTTTAATGAGGTTCTTGGACTTAATCTGTTGTAATAAGATTGAGTCTGAGCCTTATGTGGGCCCAGGTGGGCTATAGACACCTTCAGGATGATGTGGGAGATGGAGGTGGTAGGCAAGGGATGTTTGGGGGCTCAAATGAGATAATGGATGTAAAGTCCTTTGCACACCTTAAGTTTCTGTATAAATGTCAGTTATTATTATTATTAACCTTCGATAGCTCCAATTTCTTTTATTGCACTCCTGCTGAGATCCAGCAGTGTTTAGAGAGCAATACTGGGGTGGTGCTGGCAAATATTTAACATCAGGACTGGGGGTAGTGGAAGGATTCATTGGAATACTGAAGTAAGTATGGAGAGACAGATAGATCTGGCACCAATATGGTAAACGTCTGTGAGTGGAGAGCCACCAGGCTTCCTCAAAAAAAGGGCAAAAGGGAGCAGGTTGGAAAAATGGATCAGGTTAAAGTTCTCATGTTTATCGGTAGTGGGGTCAGGCCTGTGAGTGGCCACTAAACATCCAGGATAGGCAAGATAGGGTTTAAAAAAAGAAAAAGAAAATAGAAAAGAAGAAATATGGGATCCATGTTTATTGTTTGATCACAGTTTTCAGGATGTCTTCTTGGTCTTTTTTCCGTTGTTTTTGATAATAAAATACTTTATATTTTCTTCTTTTTTTCCCCTTCAGTCTTTTCAATTCATTATCTTATGGAGACATTAAATTCTGTTGGCTCCATTCTATTTTTTTCAGGGAGTCTACTAATTTTCCATCTTCTATTCAAGGTTTATTAATTCTACTTCCAATTTTTCCCTCAAGAGTTCTAGTTTTATTTTAAAAAATCTTTTTGTGTTTCAATTTTCTGGCAATTCTTGAAGTCTTTGTTGAGAGTCATTTTTTAAAAAATCCTCTGAGACTTTGCTTGAGTTTAATGCAGGGTTATTTTCTTCTGCATTTACTACTTGAGCTTCTTTTAATTCATAATATGTTTTCATTGTATTTTACATTCTCTTCTGTTTACTCATATTGGTTTCTGCATTGGGACTTTGTGATAGGACCAAATCCTACTCCTTCCTATAAACCTGGATGAGCAGATGCTGCTTGGTCCTATCTCCTCTGTACTATGAATGCTGTTCCCTGCTGTTGTTCTAGGTCAGGTTGCTGGTGTGTTCACTTCCAGTTTTTTGACAGGCTCCAGGTCCCAGAAATGTAATTATTGCAGTTCTGGATCAAGTAGCTAGGGTTAGACCCAATCCTTTGCTAGAAACTCTGGCTTCTGTTCGCAAAATGTAGCAGATCATGTTTGTGTATGTGTATGTGTTTGTGTATCATGTTTTGATTTGTTATATGATTTCTTTCATTTATTTTAGTCTGACTACATAGCATGACTATAGTGAAAATATACTCAATAGGAAAGTATATGTAGAACCTATACAGAATTGTATGCAGTCGTGGGGAGGGAGGGGGGTAGTGGGGGGTAGGTGTGGGGGGGATAAAATCTCAATTGTATGGCAGTGATTGTTAAACATTAAAAAATAATAAAAAAAATAGACAATCCCTAAAAAAAAAAAAAAAAAATGCAAGAAGTGTTTAGGTCATAGTAGGGCCTTGGGCAAGAGACGGTAGATTAGTTCTCTGAGGAAAAATGGAATTCTAAAATAGTGAGGCATTAGATTTTTTATTATTTTCTCATGGCTTAATGCTTTCATCCCTCAGTGACTCAGTAGTTCCTGGGGAACAGAGGTAATCTTGGATCCAACCATTTCTTATAATTAACAACATTTCTGTGTTCTAAAATTTTAAATGAAATAATCATAGTTTGAAAACTTTAGGAGAAAGCACCCAACTTCTGAGATTACAGTCTGAGAACTGCCTTGTGCTATGACAAAGCAAAAGCAGTCATCTCAATCTAATTTGACCAAGTTTATGCGTGTGTATGTGTGCATCCACATGTACACACACAAACACATATGCACACATTCCTTTGTTCCATCAAGGTCACCTGCTCACATGAAAGATATTCCCTTTTAGATCTGCATAAAGATAAGTAGCTGGAATCAACTCTCATTTTAGAGCAGCTTCCAGGACATTTGACATGGATCTCAAGAAACCACAAATCAGTGGATCTTACCTGTGCAGGTCATGATGGTCCAAGGTTCTAGCAAGTCAAAAACTAAAGTCACAGATTAGTTTCTCCAGAAACTAGCTGTTTCTACTGTATAGCATATGATGCCTAGAGGCGATGGGCATTTTTCTATATGCACATTTATATTGTATTGTATGTATCCTGTACTTTTTTAATAACCAGAGTGTTGTACTTCGCATTATCGCTATATCAAATGCCATTTTATGGGAAAAAAAAAACCAAAAAACAAAACTCTGGCTTCTGGGTCCATCTACTAATGGTCCAATTTGGATTTTAGCTTTGCCCCCTTTCTATTTCCTTCTCTTTGCACAATCTCAAACTGAGAGTTTACTCCATTGTTTGATGTGGCCCTGACTGGCCCCAGTCATAGATTGCTGTAGTCACAGGCATCCTGCAAGTATTTTTGCCAGATCCTCTTTGTCAAACAATGAGTGTGTGTGCACACATGCGTGTGTACACACACACACACACACACACACACACACACACACACACACACACACACACCCCTCTTACTTAAAGTGTTATCATGATTTGGAGGTAAACTTGGATTTCCAACAGCTAATCCAGTAGACCATAAACCCTGGCAGATTTTACCAATCTGGGGAAGCTTCTGAGCAGGGACCTGCCAATAGACTATGCGTAAACTAGCTTAGCTCAATGAAGATTAGTTTATCATTAGGAGGTTGGTCCCTACTAATGAATTTTTTGCCTAAGGAAATCCGTGAAACAAAGAACAATGTAAAATGGTCCTTAGTCTTGGAAGAGTCGTGGAAAAGTAAGGAGAGGGTATGAAAGATCATTTAGTTTTTAGGTGATCTATATACATTCACTTGGAGTGAATGTTGGAGTTCTAAATGTGAGATCTATCTATATGTCTCAATTTACTTCAGTATTCTGATGAATCAACCTACTACTGGAAGAATGGAATTATATCAATCTTGCCATTCATGCTATAAAGGAAGCCAGAAGTTACAGCTAAATAGAAGGATGATCAGTCAGTCATTCAGTAAATATTTATTAAGTTCCTACTCTGTCCCAGGCTCTGTGCTAAGCTTTTCAGATATAAAGAAAGGCAAATGACAGTCCCTGCTCTCAAGGAAGCTCACAGTATAAAGGGGGTAGACAAGATGCAAAGAACTCTATGAATAAGCTATTTACAGGACAGCCCACGGTTTCTTCTGGGAGAGACAAATAAAAGAGATAGAAGAATTGTTTTTAATTATGCATTCAGAGGCAGCAAGACATCATTTTGTGACACTTCCCTGATTTGTCATGAGGAGCTCCTGAAAACAGGTCTCCTGAGAAGAAAATTCCTTATACATAAAGTTAGGGTCACACACAGATCTAGAGATGAAAGGGTCCTTTGAGGCTGTCTAGTCCAACTGCTTATTTTATATGTGAGAAAACCACAGTCTAAAGAGAATGCATGACTCATACAAGGTTCTCATGCAGATATTAAATGCCAGAGCTAGTCTTTGAATGCAAGTCCTTCATCTCTAAATCCAATGCTCTTAGCACTGCCCACAGCCCTCTCCCACCCTGGCCTCCCTTCTGTTGCAGAGAATGAGGAAATAGAGAATTTCTTGAAGAATTTGATAAGACCTTCTAACTTCAAGCTAAATCTATTTTGTTTCCTTCATCATTATTTCTTCTTCTAGTTGCGAGCATCATCACTCCTTCCATTTTTCTTCTTCTTCCCTTGTACTTTGTTTAGAACTTTGCTGGAGTCTTACTGGATTGGCTAACTCCCAGAATGGCTTTGTCTGGAATGCCCTCTCATTTTGTCTCTGCCTCCTAGCTTCCTTCAAGTCCTGGTTAAAATGCCCCTTTCTCCCAATTTGGATGCCTTCACTCTGTGTATTCCTTCCTATTCATCTTGTACGTAGCTTGTTTGTGCATGGTTGTCTGCATGTTGTCTCCCCCATCAGATTACAAGCTCTGAGAGGGCAGGGAATATTTTTTTGCCTTTCTTTGTATCTTCAATGCTAAGCACAGTGCCTGGCACATAGTAGGTGCTTAATAAATGTTTACTGACAGAGTGGCTGACTGAAGCCCGTTTTAATTTACATTAATACTTAGTGACTTCAATAAAAAAGAGAGAGGAAGGATGGCAAAAATTGTGTTGGAAAATATAGTTCAGTATTAAGAAGCAGAAGATCCTGAAGGTTGCAAACTCCTTAGAAGCTTCATTACCATATACCATGAATATATTTTTTTTTTCAAGAAGACAGTGGGGAGTTGGACATTGTGAATGCTGAATGAAATCATAAAAAAGAAATTAACTATATTTTAAAGAACAGGAAATGATTTGTTATTGACATGGAAGTCACACACAAATCATTGTTATCTATGTACAATTAGACCATTAACTTGTTAGAGCCAAGTTCAAAATCATTGCCAAATTATAAGAATAAAAATGTGATCTGATAAATATGAATGACAATGAGATATGATTTATATAAACAAGCTATTGACCATGAAAAGTGGAAAATGGATAAAAAAAGAACACATACCTACATAGACCATCTTTTTTTTTAATCATCCTTTTCTCAGGAAGTATAATCCTTCATTTATAATTCACCACAGTGAAGAGGCTGGAAGAGCTTAGTTATTGCTTATGATCTCCTTGCTAAAAAGGGAGATATGATAGTCAAGGCCAACACTGACTTAGAATGCAAATATGCTTTTAAAAACTTAGGGGGGAGGATGGTGGAAGGTTATGAGCAATATCACCGCATAAAACAGTGAGAAGTAGTGGATAGAAAAATATTTATAGAAAGTTTGGCAACAATCTCAAGAAAGATCATCCTGAGTACGTTTAACTGGAGGAACACGGAAATGTCTGTTTAGATTTCTAGAACAAACTTTTTTTCCCTGTCAATGACAGTGGGGCCACTATAGTTGAATTTTAATATTGTAGTCCCCAAAGTGTTACTGGAGAAAACAGGAATGGCACTGATAAAAACAAAGATGAGAAGGGCCTCTGGACCAGAACACTTATCCACAGAGGAGAGCCATGCTGAGGATGACACAGTTTGGAGGTTGTTGAGATGTCGATGTTCTCAACCTGTCTGAAAGTGAGGAATATACCAACTACTTAGAAAAAAATCACAGATGTTATCACAATAAAAAAAAGACAATTGAAAGAGTGGCAATATCTTCTGACCACATGACTACTTTCTCATCTCTATAAAATCTGAGAAAAATCTTCCCTCACATTGAGGGCATCTGTAATGAAGGTTCTTTGTGAGGACTCAGTCAGTCTCTGCCTTCAGAAGAAGTTAGCAATCAGTTAAAGGGGGAGATGGAAGAATTGTACTGGACTTGTGATTTCGTTGGTATAGAAAACTACCTCTAGGTAGAGCAGGTAGACACTTGCTCTATAACTTATGGTGTTGCCTGGGGCATTGAGAGTTTAAATGAGGTCACACAACCAGTAAATATTAAAATACTTGAATCTATGTCTTCCTGATTCCAAGGCTGGCTCTTTGCCTGGTAGGTTATGTGGTCTTTCATTAATGAAGATGGACAGTGTAAGAGGTAGGGGGAGGTGTTGATAAATGCTCTCTTTCCTTATCTCCACACTGTTCCTTTCCTCCAGCCAATGCATGGCTAGGTGGCACAGTGGTTAGAGTGCTGGTCCTGAAGTCAGGAAGACTCATCTTTCTGAGTTCAAATCTGAACTCAGACACTTACTAGCTGTGTGACCCTGGGCAAGTCACTTAACCCTGTTTGTCTGAGTTTCCTCATCTATAAAATGAACTGGAGAGGAAAATGGAATAGCACTCCAGTATCTTTGCTAAGAAAACTCCAGGTGAGATCATGAAGAATCTGTGTGAAACAATGCAATTATTGACCCAGAATACCCTGTAAGGTTCCCGCAGACCCAGGTTTGCATTCCCGTCAGGGGGTCAGGTTCCTCTCCCACTAGCTCTTTCTGTCTCTCTCTTCCCCTCATCACTAGTGAGATCTCTAAAACAAAGCTAACATATAGATTACGTTTAGGGTTTCCTCTCAAAGTAGGGGTAACAGGGTCCCCTCCCATAAAGGTACTCAACATACAATACAGGTGTAGAACAAATTTTATTTCACCCCTACAAGAAAAATGCTTAAAGGCATAAAGAACTCAGAGACATTCATGAACAAATACAGGAAACATCAAATATCTCAAATCATCTATTAGACTCAATTTACTTCCCCCAATCAATCAATCATTTGGTCAATCAACAGGAGTTTATCTGTTAAATATCTACTATGGGGTAGGCACTGTGGAGACAAATGCAATGAATGGAAATAAATACTATATATCTTCTGAATGGATTATCCTCTCTGTTCCCTAGGAGAATGGCTGTTATTGTTCAGTTGTCTTTCAGTCATATTCAACTCTTTGTGACCCCATTTGTAGTTTTCTTGGCAGAGATACTGGAGTGCTTTGCTGTTTCCTTCTCCAGCTCATTTTACAAATGAGGAAACTGAGGCAAACAGGGTTAAATGACTTGCCCAGGGTCACCCAACTAGTAAGTGTCTGAGGCCAGATTTGAACTCATAAAGATAAATCTTCCTGACTCCATCAACTTCACGAGCTAGCTAATAAAGGGAGGGTGATGGTTATTTCCAAATTGCCTCATAAATTAAAACAAAATAATTAAATGAGTAATTATTCTTAATAAATTATAATAGATAATCTGTAATATAATCAAGAACAAATCAAACAATAAGATAAGGTAATTAAATAATTAAAATAAAAGCCACATCCTCAGACTACATGCTAAATCATGGGATGTCAGTTAGGTCTTACTTTAAGAATCTTTTGGTTTTGCTAACCGTCCATGGTCTGTAAGCCTCAGATAAGCTCCAGACATCTGCAGTAAGACCAACAGAGCACCAGATGTTGCTGATAACTTTGAGAGGATGTGAATATGTTTTATTTTTTCACACTCCCTTCCCCCAAGGCTGTGGGTCTAGAGTGACCAAAGACCTGCTGCTCCACCCCCAACCCCATGTTGGGTTGAACTCAGCCCAAGGCAGCATGGGTAAGAGCTAGTCTGTCCTCCACCAAAACCCTATACAAATGAGACACCAAACTCCTGCTTCCCAAGAACGCATCCATTTCCTAAGGGTCCATGCTGAATGCTCCCAACTCCAACCCATAATTACATAAGTGACTCTCTGTGCCTCTTTCCTTTCCTATTCTCTTCCCCATGATGCCTGCCTTCTTCTACCACCCCATCCCCATGTTGCTTCTCTCTGAACCTTCTCCCCACTCCACTCCCTTTGTCTTTGTACTTTATGTGCTGTTTGCCGTAGTACTCTCTGTGCCTTATTAAAGAGTGATTAATGACTTACTCCCCACACGCTGCCATCTCATGGTCTTTTCTGGTGAGTATACAAAGAACCTAGCATGCCTGTCCCCCACGTAACCCAGAGGCACCTCCTTGTGGTCCCATTCCCTTATTCCAAAAATTAATTAGCAATTCAATATCTATTTCTATAAGCACTTATACACATATGTCTATATACTCATATCTAAGTATAAATAAATGTGAATTATCTTTTTTAGAGGATGGGAGAAGCAAGGGGAGCCATTAAAGAAGACAGAAGAGCATTTGGTGAAGAAACAGGAGTGAAGTGAGGGAAGACAAAGGGAAGATTTTTGGGAAGGAGAGAGTGGTTAATAAGGTTAAATGCAGCAGACACAGAAGAAGGGTTAGGAAAAGTCTATTGTTTCTCTTTTACCCAGGAACCCTGAGGGTCTTCTCCCATTTTGATTTTTTTTTTTTGATTAAAGGGGCCATCCCTTGAGTAACTGCTTAAAGAAGCCTATTCATTGAATGGGTGTATCTCACTCAAAGTGGGAATGCTATAAGACCTTAGCCTGAAAGGGCCAGGGTCTCCCATTGCATCCTGAGCCATCTCCTGGTCATCATCCTGATGAATATCAGGTCACTGGACCCAGATGGCTCAGGAGAAGAAAGTGAGGTTGGTGACCTTGCACAACCCTCCCTCCCTCAAATCAAAGTCAACTGCAAATCATGTCATCATCTTGATGTTATGATCCTCTTCAAGGACAAACACAATGATAAAGTAGCTAGGTGGTTCAATGGATCAAGAGCAGAGACTAGATTTGTAATGGTAATAGAATAGGAAGATCTTCCCCACCTGTTAATAGGCTTAACACATGAAACCTGGGATCACATGGAGCCTGGGTCACATGGAGCTCAGACTGGGAGGAGCTTGCCCAAGGAGAGGAAAGAGAGAGAGACAGAGACAGATACAGAGAGACAGACAGACAGAGAGGCAGAGAGAGAGAGAGAGACATAGAGCACAATTGGAGGGTGAGAGCAGGTAGAGCAGAGAGAGGGAAGCAAGCTGTGAGGGGGTGGAAGGAGGAATTTGTCTAGGGGAACTTGTTTTTGTGGGGAGGCCTGACAGAAAGAAGGTTTAAGATGTTGGTGCTCCCTGGATTAGTGATAAGTACTCTGTTAAATCATACCTCTCGGCATTCTAATGATGTCCCAAATAAATATTTTGTTTTGCCTTTGAGGAAGAGAGTTTGTTATATTTTGCAAATTTGCCCTGGAAATACACATGCATAATCATAGCGGCTGCTTATGGGTATCACATTGGTGTTACAGGAGTCAGGAAGATGTAAATTCATCTTCCTCATCATGCCTCAGACCCTTACTAGCTATGTGACCCTGGGCAAGTCATTTCTCTTGCCTCAGTTTCCTCATTTATAAAGTAAGGGGAGGGTTGGACTTGATAGCCTCTAATGTACCTTACAACTCTAACTTTATGATCCTATAATCTGATTAGTAGGGCATCATTATAATCTTTGAGGGAGTTGTCTCCATAGGGTGATAGAAATAAGCCATCTTACAAAGGGTTGGTGTATGAAAGAGCAACTGGAGGAATCAGAGGAGGCAAGTTTATACTTCTCTCATGAAGGCTAGTGAACAGTGGAAGGAGATGGAACAAAGAACTCAAGGGTTGAGAAATGGGGGATGAGGGAGACTTGAGCATGTATGTAGTCTAATAGGAGGGACTTGCCCAAGATCATTGGGTTGGTGAGGAGTGATGGAGCCAGGGCACAAATGCAGTTCTTCTGAATCTCACTCTAGTGCCCCCTCAGGACAGGAAGAAAGGAGAAGCCAGTGACGAAAAATACCGTAACCGATGGTGTTATAGAGTGGGTGGGGCATATTGGCTTCTAGGTTCTTCCATCTATGTTCTTGGCATCTATGTTCTTCCCATTCCTATAACGGTGGGCAAATTCCTCTAAAAACAACAAAAATACTGTAAGAAGTAAAGTTCAAGTTTACTGTTGATGATAAAACATTTTTTTCTTTGTATTCATCAATATGTGCTTATTAGCTTTTTGTAGTTTAAACATTTTTAATGGCAGAAGAAATAAACTGTTTTTTTATTATATTGATCCCTATCATGAACAATGAGTACCTTTCCTAGGAGGGACCCCATTTTGGGAAGTCCCCCACTTTTTTGGGGGGACCCACGACTCCTGAGTTATGAGTTGCTTTGGGGTGACAGCAATGAATCAGGGGAACACAAACAAGCCTAACATCCAAACCCCTATTTAGGGTCAGGTCCCCCTCCAAAGGAACTCAGTCCATTTAATTCTAGAGCCAAAGCCCCTTGTGGGATAGTAAGAGTTCAGAGGGACAGGAGAGATTACATATACTTTTGTATATACTTCTGTGGGAACATGTCTCCCCTGGAAGAAAGTAATCTTCTTGAGGGCAGAGACTTTTGCATTTTTTTTTGTCTATTTACATCCAGAAGTTAGCATAGATGTAACAGACACTGAATAAATGCATATTGATTAAATTTACTTTATAAATTACCAAATATATACAGTAATTTACTTGATTAAAGTAGTGGAAAGATTTAATAATTTTTCATTTAGTTTTTCAAAAAAAATCTTTAATTTGAAAACATTTTCTTTGGCCCACAAAATTTGTGTTGGATTGTTGCCACATTTGCCATCACTACTCCTTTTCTCCCCAACCATCTTGATCACTATTATGTATTTTCAAGACCCAGGTTATTATGTGAGCTAGCAATTGCCTTCTGTTGCTCAGAGAATGATGTTTATGAGGATGACTGTATTCTGATGTCATCTCTGAAACAGGTAGACTTGATCTTGACAACTTTTATGGGAGTTAAGAATTCCTTTAAAGAAAGGGACAGTACTGTGTGGCTTTTGGATTGCATTGGAAAAATGCTCCTTGCTTATGTAATTGATGGCAAGAGACTTATTTTAGGAAACCAAAATTGGTTGTGTATCCTGGCTTCAGAAGAATGACCGTTCTCTTGATTGGTTCTGTGAGGAGAAAAACAGAACTTTAACTAAGGAATGTGCAAAAAATCTAACATATGCACTCTTTCGGCAGCGAAAGGGCGTAGGGAATAAGTATTTCTGTAGCACCTACTATGTGGCAGGCATCATAATAAGTACTTTACAAATATCATCTCATTTGATCCTCACAACAGCTCTGTGAGGTTTCCTTACAGTTAAGGAAACTGAGGCAAAGGAGAGGTTATGTGACTTGCCCAGAGTCACACAGCTAGGTATATCTGAAGTAAGGTTTGAATTCAGGTCTTCCTTGCTCCAGGCCCTGTGCTCTATCCACAATGCTATCTAGCTCCATTGTTAGTTACTTACAATGAGGTTAGCACCTTAGTTTGTTTTTCTTTTTGTTTTTTTTTTGTTTGTTTGTGTTGTCCATACCTGTGATTTTATTGATGTGGGAAACTCCTTGGGTAGAAACTCCTTCTGATGAGGTTTAGGGGTGCTGACATGGTTTAGGGGTGCTGGGACCCCCAAAATGTCAGAGTACAGGAAAGTGTCACCTGGAATGAATTCACATACTAAAGCCATCTTCCAGTCAAATGGCAAAGTTTATTGTGACCCCAAGAGAAGCAGGCAAAGTTCCTTAGGGAACTTGCAGGTTAATGTGGATGATGCTAAAGTTTATATAGAAAAAAGCCAGTGAAAAGAATGCCAAGTATGGATCAGGGAGTATTCAGCAAAAGCATGTAGTCTGGGTGCTGGGTGCTGGGAAAATCCAGGGAGTCAATAGAGACAGGGGATAAGATAGAAGGGTTGCCAGAGCATAGTCTTTAGGCAGGGACCCTATCCCTGCACTGAGAGTGTTTATCTGAGGAATTACAGCTTCACCTTGTGCCTGTAACAAGGAGAGAGAATTTTCTCACAGGACTTTACTGAGATTAGGGGTGTTTTCAGAGACATGGTCATTACCTTTTGGGGTCCAGGTCCTATCACCCCATCACTTCCACTCATGCAGAAGAGCAACCCTCTATTACTCATAGTCTTAGAGAGTAACCTGGGCGGGGGAGGCAATAAGAAGCTAAGTGACTTACCCAGGGGCAGAGGGAACACTTGAACTGAGGTCTTCATGATTCCAGGATGTATCTCATACAGCCTCTATGGCAAGAATAACTAAAATAGGAAGCTACCAGTCTTTGGTATTGCTAGTAACACCTACCTGTGAACAGTTAGAGTAATTAATTACCTTTTAAGCGATCAACTATTTATATATCATTTTTCATTTCATCAATTACAAAGTTGACTGAAGGGCTTTCTTTGTGCTTCTTGTGCCAAGTTCCAAAATTTCTGGATATAGTTCTGGAAAGAAAGAGGAATTATTGGACAATGACTACACCTCACACTTCCCTCTCACCACTAGGTAGTGTTACTTAGTAGAAATTATTAAGAAAAATTATCCTTTTATTGTAACACCTCAAAAATATATTTCCTGGATGTCCTAGAAATCAATAATTCAGCAGTTTGACTCATTTAATAATCTCTATTTTTAAAATTTAGATCAGTATAGGAAACTCCCAATGACTAAGCTCCTTCCATTTCTTCACCTATAACTTGTCTTAGAAAATTGCCTGGGGATGATGATAGATTGAGTGATTTGTCTACAGTAAAACAGTTATTCAACAAACATTCATTAAATGACTACTACATGCCAAGGAACTGTGATAGGTGGTGAGGAGGCAAAAGACAAAATAAAAATGGTCCCTGGCCTCAGGGAGTTTTCATTCTACTGGTTTAGCCACTACGTGTGTCAAGTGGCAGGACTTAAATATAGGTCTTCCTCACCCCAAATATCCCTCTTTCTACTGCGCCACAGTTTCTGTCTATAATGGGTATTTGATAATTCTTTATGTTAAAGTTGATTAGATTTGAAAAGGACTAAATGAGCTTAGTGAATTTTTAAAAAATATTAATTATTTTTAGTTTTTAACATTCACTTCCATAAGATTTTGAGTTACAAATTTTCTCCTCTTCCCTGCTCTCCCTCCACCCAAAGCTGCATGCAATCTGATATAGGCTCTACATATTCATGCATATTAAGCATATTTTCTCATTAGTCATGTTGTAAAGAAGAATTAGAACCAATGGGAAGAACCATGAGAAAGAAGAAGCAAACAGAGAGAGTAAATAGTATGCTTTGATCTGCATTCAGACTCCCTAGTTTTTTCTCTGGGTGTGGATAGCATTTTCCATCATGAGTGTTTTGCAGTTGTCTTAGGTCATTGCACTGATGAGAAGAGCTAAACCTGTCAAAGTTGGCTTTTTCACAATGTTGCTATTACCATGTACAGTGTTCTCCTGGTTCTGCTCACTTCACTCACCATCAGTTCATATAAGTCTTTCCAGGTTTTTCTGAAGTCCACCTGCTCATTATTTCTCATAGCACAGTGGTATTCCATTATATTCATGTACCACAACTTGTTCAATCATTCCTTAATTGATAGGCATCCCCTCAGTCTCCAATTGTTGGCACCACAAAAAGAGCTGCTATAAATATTTTTGTACATGTGGGTCCTTTTCCCATTTTTCTGATCTCTTTGGGGTATTGCTGGATCAAAGGTTAGGCACAGTTTTATAGCCCTTTGGGCATGGTTTCAAATTGTTCTCCAGAATGGTTGGATCAGTGCACCATTCCACCAACAATGCATTAGTGTTTCAATTTTTCCACATCTTCAACATTATCATTTTTTTCTGTTTTGTCATGTTATAACCAATCTGATAGGTGTGGTGTGGTATTTCAGAGTTGTTTTGATTTTCATTTCTCTAATCAATAGTGATTTACAGCATTTTTTTATATGACTATAGATAAATTTAATTTCTTCCTCTGAAAACTGCCTGTTCATATCTTCTGACCTTTTATCAATTGGGAAATGACTTTTATTCTTATAAATTTGACTCAGTTCTCTTTGTATTTTAGAAATGAGACATTTATCAGAGGTACTGATCATAAAAATTGTTTCCCAGCTTTCCGCATCCTTTCTAATCTTGATGGCATTGGCTTTGTTTGAATTATTTTTAAAACGTTCTTGGGATAGCACAGTGGCACAGCAGATAGAACACTAGCCCTGGAGTCAGGATGAAGGTAGTTCAAATTCAGCCTGAGACACTTACTAGCTGTGTGACCCTACGCAAGTCACTTAACTCTGATTGCTTCAAAAAAACCACGAACAAGTTCTTGATAGTGATCATAACAGATATTGAATCCTTTATGTATGTTATTATCCAACATTCCTCAAAGAGATACAGGCCTCAACAAAATGTTAATAACCCACACAAATAATTTTAAAGTGTAACTTATTAATAAAGTGAAAAAAAAAAGTTGATTTCATAATAATAACTCACATTTTCATGTTTTTCAAAACTACCTACCTTTTTTGTTGTTTGGGGTTAGGTGCCTTGCTCAGGGTTACACAACTTCTAAGTGTCTGAGACTAGATTTGAACTCAGGTTCTCCTGACTCTAGGGCTAGTGCTTTATCTACTACCCTACCTAGCTGCCTCCAAACTACTTATCTTTAAAGTAGTGTATTTTGGCTTAGGACTACAAGCCTTATCTTGACCCTGATAGGAGAAAAACTCCATTCCAGTTAGATAGCACAGGTATTATTTTGTTGGTCTGGATGTGTGAGTTCATTGAATGTAGGGTATTCCTGGATGAGGAAATTCCCTTTACTTACGCAGATCAACAACTTCTCTGCAATTTATAATCTTAAAGAGTTGCTTGGGGCTCTGAGAGATTAATTTACTTGTTGAAGGTCATCCAGAAATTATGTGTCTTAGGCAGAACTTGAACAAGGTTTTCATGATTCCAACTCTGGCTCTCCTCATTATGTCATGAAATCTCTTGATATAAGTATTTTATATTTGCCTTCACTTTGCAAATGAGGAAACTGAGGATTTGGAATTTTAAAGGACTTGTTCATGGCCACATTGCTAGTAAGTTTCTAAGGTAGGATTTGAATGCACTTCTCCTAAGTAGGAGTCTAGGGCTGGTATTTTATGCACTTGGCCATGCTGCCTCATTTATACATATCAGAAAGTCAAGATTATTAGGACTGAGAGGCCCATTAGAGACTAATATTCCAGGATAAAATTTTAGAGGAACTGGGAAGGAAATATTTGAGCTATTAATCAGAACCATCCTGAAAACTCATGACCAGATGGCTTAAAAATCATGCCATGCGGTCCCATTGGGCAACGTAAAAACAAACATCTGTGCCTGGTGCAGCTTCCTTCAAGTAGGTGGGTGGCACCTCAGTGCTAGAAGCTCACTTGAGAAGGGAGAGAGGGAGAGAGAGGTCAAAATGAAGATGTTACTGACCCTGTTCCTCTTTCTCTTCACCCTGACCATCTTTTCAGGTAGGAGATTAATATATGAAAAAGCACAGCAACTATTTATTTCTAAGATGGGACCGTTGACGGTATCTTTGTTATTCTGACTTCAAAACGGCACTTTGGAGAGAATAAAGCCAATATTTTGGTAGTCTTTTACAACAGATTTCTAGAATCCCTTGTTAGCATCATTGGAGATAGACTAAGCTGCTTTGTCTTTAAATTAATATTGTGAGTAATCATTTTTATTTATTTTTTAAAACATTATCAATGTTTTACTATATTGAGTAATCATTTTTAAGAAGTAGTGATAGATATTACTTCATTAGACAGACCCCTTTTATGTGGGAATATTTAAATTGCCTGTGGTTTTCTCATTACTGAACATCTCCCAATAAAAATATAATAGCGTTTAGTCTTGAGCTCTAGCTTAGAGTTGGTGCATAAAATATTATTTTTATATTTTTAAGAAATGACCCTCAAGCCATCAGAAAGATTAAACAGGACATGGAAGAAATGTTGTATCTTTTTGAAAATGTAAACTTTTTAAATGAACAGATAGTTTTTAATAGAGTGGACCATTTGCAAAATAAAAGGAAGATATTTCGCATTATTTTTTTCAGATGATCTGATCTCCTTTATTGTCATCACAAATATATTTTAAAATATTCTAAATTCCATTCCAAACCTCCTGGAATGCACTCTCTTGGGATGGGGCCTTAAAAGAAAGAACACTCTTGTGTGTTAACCCAAATCACACTTGCAAATATTTTGCTGTTGCATGGTGAGTTAAACAATCAGCTTCTTGTTAACCTTAATATCTGCATCTCTTCTCTTCTCTCCTCTCCCCAACCTTTAGATTCTTCCCCAATACTGACAGAAAAACAAGCAAAGCAACTCTTGAGAAGTCGGAGACAGGATCGGCCTAGCAAACCTGGTTTTCCTGATGAGCCAATGCGGGTGAATGCTTTTCTTGGTCAATTTTAAGGAAAATAAGGTCATTTTTAATGGTAGTTGTTGAAGGTATCCAGTCAAAGAGATATAATTTAAACATCAAATTAGGCCAGTTGCTAAAGCCAAATATTAATTCTTTTAAACCAAGCATTTATTAAATGCTTATTATTATTTATCAAGTTCATGCTGAGAGGCAGAGCTTGAGGGAAGGGTAAGAACACTGGACAAGTATTAAGGGATAATTCTTGCCTTTCCTGGTATCCTCAGTACTTAGCACCATGCCTGGCTTGTAGGAAGGGCTTAATAAATGCTTGTTGATTGACACTGGGCTGGGGGGCACAAATAGTGGATAGAATGCTAGACTTAGGTCACAAGGCCAACATTCAAATCCTGCTCCTGATACCAACTCTCTGACAATAGAAAAATCACTTAACCTTTCTGGGACTCAGTTTCCATATCTATAAAATAGTAATATTAATTTCTATAGGTCCTACTTTATGGGACCATTGTGAGGCTCAAGTGCAATAATGTGTATAAAATACAGTGCAAATCTTAAAACACTATTTTCTTTGTTTTCTTTCTTGTTTTGATTCTGAACTTACCCACATTCTCATTTCCTTTCCTCAGAAGGATTGTATATGAAACTGTGAATCTCCATTTCATAATGCTTGCCTTTTTTTAATAATAATTTAATAAAATAAATTTCATATTACTTTCAAAACTGTCCTGCTTATCTGAGCTTCCTTCTAAACTTCCTTCTGTTCTCTTCTGTGTATTTCAAGAAGAAAATGTTTCAATGGCCATCTTTTTTTAGGCTTCAGTATTACTAACCACCCATGCAGTCTCATGTGTCCCTCACCCCAGCCTCCCATTAAAAATGAGAGGAGAACCCTGCCCCCTCCACCACCAACAGCCTTGTAACAAATAAATGAAATCAAACAGAATGGAAGCGCACAGTGACCAGGTCCAAAAATGTTTCTCTTTTCACCTTGAGTCTACCACTTCTCTCCCAGGAGATGGCTAACTCCTTCCCACAGGTCCGGTGGAGACAAGGTTAGCCTTTGCATTGATGAAAGTTCTAAAGTCTTTCAAAGTTATTTTTCTTTACATGGTTCATGTCTTTGTAGAAATTGTTCTCTGGGTTTTACTTGCTTCACTTTGCATCAGTTCATATTACAGAGAGCCTAGGATTCTCTGAAATCATCTCTTACAATTTTTTAAGGTGTGATAATAGTCCATAACATTCATATAGCACAATTTGTTTAGCCATCCCCTAATTGATGGATGACTCTTTAGATTCTAGTTCTTAAAAAAAAAAAAGTCCCTCCTTTCAATCTACTCTCCAGACCTAGGAGTTTGTTTTGCTTGTGAGTGTTCTCTTTCTGGTATTGTCCTCTCTCTCTTAACAAGCCCCACCCTCCTTCATTCCCTCCCTCCAACCCAGTTTGGTTCCCTGTCAAGTTTGATATATTTCTGTACTAAACTCTCTCTCTCTCTCTCTCTAACCTTCCTTTGTCCATTTCAGATTAGATTGAGATTTGTCTGATGTCCTCCTTTCCTCCATACTTGGGGGCTCTTCTCACCCAATGCAATTATAAGAAATAGCAAGTTCCACTCTCTTTTCCTCCTCTACACTAATGTACTCCTCCTCTTATCCTTCCTTTTCTTTTCTTTTTCCTCTTCAAACCCTTAGAACAGAAGCAATTCAGGGCCTTCCCCCCCCCCCCCCCCCATTTAATTCTCACAGCCTAGGAATACATTAAAGGTTCTGAAAGGTCATTTGTTCCTTCTCCTCACTGTGAGAATGTTAGCATTACGTCATGATGTAGCTTCTTCCATTGCTCAAAGGAAGCCCAGATACGCAGGAACTCTGAGGTCCTGAGTACTCTGTCCTGAGAGGACAAGGAAACGTTTCTAGATTTCTCTTGAATTTTGTGTTTGTGTTTAAAAATTCCTACTCAACTCTGATTTTCCTCAGAAATGCTTGGAAGTCCAGTATTCCATTAAAGATCAATTTTTCCTCTTACCTGTAGGATTCTACTCAGGTTTTCAGGGTAAGTTATTCTTGGTTCTATGGCTATATCTTTTTCCTTTTAGAATACTGTATTCTAAGATTTCCTCTCATTCATAGTAGACATTTCCGGGTCTCATGATCCTGACTGTGGCTTCTTGGAACTTGAGCTGCTTCTTTCTGGATGCCTAAAGCATTTTTTTCTTCACTGTGGGAGCTCTGGTTTTTGGCTATGCCATTCCTGGGACTTTTCCTTTTGGGATTTCTTTCAAGAAATGATTGGTGGATTTTTTCCCCATCTATGCTTTCAGTTCTAATATATTGGGGCAGTTTTCATTTATGATTTCTGGAAATACAATGTCCAGGCTTTGGTTGAGTGGTTTGGTTAAGTGATTCTTAAATTCTATTGCTTTTCAAGGTCATTTTTAAAAAATCAGATCTTTTATATTTTCTTCCATTTTTTCCAGGTTTTTAAAAAAATTCTAATGTTTTTTGATGACTTACAGAGTCATTGATTTCTGTTTGATGTATTATAGTTTTCATTGATTCTGTCATTTGGGTAAGGTTTATCACTTTATTTTCTAAACTACTTATTCTCCTTTCAATTCTTTCATCCAGAGATGCTATTTCATTTTTTATTTCTTGCTTCATTTCTTCTAGGGATCTATGTAGTCCCTGTGGAAAATCCATTTTTTTTCTCTTTGGGTCTCCATTTGAAGCTTTTATAGAATTACTCTTTTCTTCTAAGGTGGAATTTTGGGTATCACTTGAATTTCAGGGACTTCCATGGACTCTCAGGACAGAGTACTTGGGACTTCAGAGTCTCTGAATGCCCGGACTTCGTTGATTTGAGCACAGCTCTCTTCTAAGCACTGCTATGTTGCACTGTTACCTTCAGGAACGAACTGTTAAATGTTTAGCAACCAGGTCTGAAAAAGTCTGCATATGACATACTTTGAAATTTAATACACATTATAAACATTTTGTTACTCATTTCCTTAAGTCTAGACCACAAACAAAACAACAAATCAAACTCTGATTTTTGTAGCATTTGCAGACAATGAGCTTTCTGCAGTGGTAAGTGCTGGCTCTGACACACCCCTGCTTCCATGTCTGCTGCCTTTGTTGTCTCCTGACATGGAGCCGTGTAGTGTGCACATGTTGGTGGACTATCACTTTCTATGTTGGGGGACTGCTGGGCTGTTTGCCTTTGCTGGTCCTGTCCCTGTTGGCAGCACCTATTTCTCTTGTTTGAGGGTTTCCGGTTGGCTTTTTGAGCAGTTCTGAGATGGAGACAATATTTTATATAGTTTCTTACAGTATATTTCCTAATCAGTTTGCTTTGGTGTGGGTTTCAGGTTCTTCCTGGAGTAGGTGTGGGGGAACTGGGTAATCTATCATCTTGGCTAAAAGCCTCTTAAAGAATTATGCGGATGTGTTAGCTCCAACTCTGCTACTAATTAAGTGTGTGACCTTGGGCAAAATCCACATTCCTTATCAGCAAAAGTAGGGATTCAACTCAATGTATTTGGTTGTTTCTTCCCCCAGAGGCTTTGTCGATACTGAATAACTGAAATATACCTCTGTAACAATTGATTATTAATGGCATTTATAAATAGTCATTAAAACTTCTATCTATGAAATTTTGCCAAAGTCAAATCACTTCAACTTTCTGGGCCTCAGTTTCCTCAGCTGTAAAATGAGGGGGTTGGATTAGGTGACTTTTAAGGTCCCTTCTAAATCTATGAGCTTATGAACTTAGGTGATTCTTTTTCTTTGCCCTTATCAATCTATGATTTCATTATCCCTCTTATCAGAAATGTTTATAGTAGAAAAGTAAGAGTGGCCTAGGACAACACTGGGCCTGGAATCAGGAAGATCTGAGTTCAAATGCGTTCTCTGATGCTTACTGGCTGTGTGACCCTGGGCAAGTCACTTAACCCTGTTGGCCTCAGTTTCCTCATCTGTAAAATGAGCTGGAAATGGCAAATCACTCCAGTATCTTTGCCAAGAAAACCCTAAATGGGGTCATGGAGAGATGGATGTGACTGACTCAACCACAAAACCACAAAAACCACAAAACAACCACAAAAAGGATTGGTAGATTAGGGAATAAAAGGACCCAATGAATGATAGGCTACATGATGATAGTATTGCTTGGTAGCATCCCCCACCCCAAGCGACTCTTCGGGTGTGTCCCTAGATTCAAGGTATACTGAATCCCCCCAAACTACTTCTTGAGCCTCCACTCATATGTTTAATGCTTAGATGGAGGACATAATTATTTCAAAGCAAAGGAATTTAATGAAATGAGATAAGAAAAGTAGAAAAAAATATTTCTTCTCTACGCCTGGGACATATGTACTCTTTCACAAATATATATATCAGTCCTCACATAGGATGTATAAGTGGAGAGCAACACATGCATGTGACCAGTACAACTTTGGGTTTAGATGGTGCAGGGCCGTTGATTTCTCCTAGTGATGTCATCATGAAGACCTTGCAGGCCTTGTGATCTCCTACTCTCAGCCCAATGCTGTTGGGTAATGCTCTGTTGGCTGTGTTTGTCTTTGCTGAGCAGGCAGTAACAGAGCAGTACCCTGGCTACTGGGCCCAGATGAGGGGCATTTATTTGGCCCAACAGCATCAGATAGATGCTGCCTGGAGGCAGGAAGTGAACAGAATGGGTAAGAGCAGCCGCAAGACATCAGTGACCATTTAGCATCAAAGGTGGATGTTTCTCCTTCCCATACATGTCCTGGATTCATGTGTTCCCTATGTGTGTGCTCCTTCATGTGTGTCACTCTTCCCGCAGAGGTTGTATGTATCTGTGCACCATTCCTTCCTCAAGTTTGTGGGGGAAATATTTGGTTGTTAATTTTCCATACTGAACTTTCATTTAATGTCCCTCAGGAAAAGAATCAAGGGTTGTTATGCTCAAGCCAGCTGTGTCTGCATACCTCATCCATGATCTAGACTTGCCTGTGGGCCAGAAGGGACTTAGGGATCATGTGGGTATGTAACTGTCATAGACAGAGTTCAAATCACTGGTCTGATCCTCTCATTTTACAGATTATTTTAGAGGAGGGAAATGATTTGCTCATGATCACACAGGGAAAAAGGGGAAATTTTACTGGTCATTTATAAATGCAATGATAATAAATTATCACAGTGGCATCGATCAGTTATATTATTTTATTTTGTTTTCTTCCTATGTCCTTTGTTTTTAATTTGTGTGTTTATAATAGTCAAAATGACTTAGTTGCTTAAAGTTGTTCTTAAAATAGTATTGCTGTTACTGTGTACAATGTTCTCTTGGTACTCCTCATTTCATTCTTCATCACTTCATGCAAGTCTTTCATTGCCTTTGTTTTTTAAAAAATTTATTTTATTTTCAATTCATGGATTTATTTTAAACAACAATATCTAAGTGAATAAATCAACTGAGAATAAGATCCTTTATAATGAAGTCCTTGTTTAAAAAAAAAGAAAAGAAAAAAAGTCTTCACTAATCATTTGAAGGTCAGCTGCATACACACCATTGCAGCCCCTAACCAAAATACTTTCCCTGCTCTTGGAATTTCAAGGACTTCCTAGAAGCTCTAACCCTGCTGGTTCTGCATTCAGCTGCTAAGAATCCCTGTTGAGCTTGGTCTAGGGAGTGGGGTTCACCTGCAGGGTCTCATCGAACCACAGAGCAGGATAGTGAGGAAAATGCTGATGTAAGAGTCAGGTGACCTGAGTTTTGTCTCAGTTTCTGCTACTAACTCACTATGGCCTTGGCAAATCACTTTTCTCTGGGTCCTGGTTCCTCTTTTGTAAAAGGAGTGGATTGGACTTAATGATCCCCTTTGCTCAATTCTAGTTTTAATATTCTATAATTCTAGCCTGGGGCCGCTAGGTGGCTCCATAGTGCACACGGTGCCAGATCTGGAGTCAGAAAGACTCGTCCTCTTGAATTCAAATCAGGTCTCAAGATACTTACCAGCTGTGTGACCCCGAGCAAGTTACTGAATCCTATTTGCCTCAGTTTCCTCATCTGTAAAATGAGCTGGAGGAGGAAATGTCAAACCATTCCAGTATCTTTGCCAAGAAAACCTTAAAAAGGGTCAGAAGATTGGACATGACAAATGACTCAGCAACAGCAAATCCTACCCTGGTTGGTTTGGGTGCCCTACTCCTTCCCCTATAACAGACCCTTCCTTCCATTCTCAATCTGTTCTTTCACGCTCATTTGGAACCTTGCATTAATAATTATAAGTATAGCAACAACCGTAATAAATTATATGATGTTTTAAAGTTTGCAAAGGGCTTTATGTATGACCTCATTTTATCCTTACAATATCTCTATGATATGTGGTATTATTATCCCCATTTTACAAAGGAAGGAATTGAGAAATAAATTGTAGCCTAGGGCTACACAGCCAGAAAATATCTAAGGCAGGGTCTTCTTTGCTCCAGGCCCGGTGCTCTAGGAACTGTACCACATTGACTTGGCTATGCCTTTGCCATCCTATTCAGTCTAGAGGCTGAGCAGCTCCCTGATTTCTCTACCCTTACCCTGCATTGGGTCTATTTCATCCAATTTATTCTCACCATGTTCCTCTCTCTCCATTGCTCACTGGACCGTCTCTCCCCTCTGATTTTAGTCTCACTCTTTGGGTTGATAGCTTCCTCTTTATACATTAACTGACACTGGAGTTGTAACTTTTGCTACTGGCACCACATTACCACCCTCTCTGTCCCACCAGCCTGACTCAGGTCTCAGTCCTGTGCCTTCTTAGTCTGCCTTATTCCTTTTGTTGCCCTTAATCTGATGACAACAATTATGAGACATTAATTTGTTCCCACTGAGTTGAAAAGTATATGGTACTGCCTCTCAGCAAAGTTATGAAGTCTGTGGAGTAAACTTCTGTATCTCCAATGTCAACTTTTTGCTATTTCCCTCCATGTTATTCATTCACTCTCCCTCCTAACTTCAGATATCCAATACCTTTATTTTCTCTTCATTCTCTACTGCTTTTAAAAACAGAATAGGACCCGATAGCAGCTAATTCCTCTCACTTGTTGGCTAATCAGTTAACTGAGGTAGCAACGCAAGGCAAGGAGCATGTAAATATTTACTATGTGCCAGGCACTGTGCTAAGAGATGGAGATACATAAACAAGTAAAAAAAGAAGAAAATCCCTTCTTTCAAGGAGCTTATATTTCAATAGAGGAGAGCAGGACATAAAAGAGAACTGAAAAGTTTGGGGTTAGGGGAAAGAGACCCATAGGGGGGTATAGTCCAGAAAGTCCAAAACAACTAGAAAGATGAGCCAGCTTGAGCTCTGCCCTCATGGTGTTTCAAATCCATCAGTTTCTCTGGGCTCAAGATCTTGGGCAACTTGGCAGCCCAGTGAAGCACACAAGGCTTTCCTAGGGTCAGAAGAAGGGACTTAAAGAGAAACTACTCAGCCTCCTGTATGCCCTCCCACAAAATATGGCTAACTGGATATCTCTTCTCCCAAGATAATCAGTTCTGAAATAGCAGTATAATGGACCAGCCTTTATGAACACCAGCCAAGAATTATGTTTCTCCTAGTTTTTATGTGTTGTCTACAAGTGTGGGAGAAAGGCTGATGCAGTACTAATAACTATTGCTCAGTACAGCTTCCTTGCAGCCCCCACGAGTGAGCTGCCTTGGTTTCTTTATTCTGGACATCTTAGCTCTGATTATTCCTATACAGGATCCATTCCCACCAACTAAACCAGACTAGTCATTGTTCCCCCACTAGAAAGCATGCAATCCCAGCTTTCTACCTTTGCTCCCACTTAACTCCTGCCTAGAATAGTTTTTATTCTGTTCTCAACTTATGTTACCCTTTCTTCAGGACCCAGCCTAAGTTCTGTCTTTGTTACCAAAGCTTTCTCATAACAATATTTTTAACACTAGAACAACCAGGTTGTCAGTTGACACAGACATTTGCTTCATCCTGTGAGGCATTCTGAAATGCTAGTCCTTCTAATATTGAAGAAAATGCTAAATTTCAGTTAGAAAATAGAGATAATTTTCTTCCCATCCATATTCATGGACCTCATGAAATCTATTTAAGAATCCGTACTTTAGAGGATGGGCATAAGCTACAGAATTAGTTTTAAGAGTTGTAAGATCATAGGATTATAGCTCTAGAGTTGGAAGGGACCTTACAGGTCATTTAGTCCAATTCCTTTGCTTTATATGTTGAGGCAGCTAGGTGGCACAGTGAACAGAGTGCCAGACTAGAGTCAGGAAGACCTCAGTTCAAATCCAGCCTTGGACACTTACTAGCTGTGTGACTCTGGGCAAGTCACTGAACCCTGTTTGCCTCAGTTTCCTTATCTGTAAAATGAGCTGGAAAAAGAAATGGCAAACAACTTCAGGGTCTTTGCCAAGAAGACCCCAAATGGGGTTATGAAGAGTTGGACAAAACTTAAAGGACTGACCAACAACAAAAGCACAGTGGATAGAGTGCTGGACCTGGAATTGGGAAGACGTGAGTTCAAACCTGGCCTTAGATACTTGCTAACTATGTGACCTTATATAAGTGACTTAATCTCTGTCTTAGATTCCCCATTTGTAAAATGGGGATAACCATAGCACCTCCCTCCCAGGGTTGTTGAGAGGATCAAATGAGATAATTGTGAAGTGTTTAGCGTAATCCCTGGCACACATAGTGTTATATAAATGTTAGTTCCTTCTCCTTCTCTTCCTCTTTTTCTGCTTCTTCCTCTTCTTCTTCCTCTTCCTTTTCTTCCTCTTCTCCTCCTCCTCCTTCTTCCTCTTCTTCTTCTTCCTCCTCTTCTTCTGCTTCTTCCTCTTCTTCTTCCTTTTCTTCTTCCTCCTCCTCCTCCTTCTTCTCTATTTCTTGAACATCATCACATTCTTTAAACCTGGTCAGCCCATTTTTAATACACATGTGCTCTATGATGCTATGCTCCATGATGTTGACATTTTTCTTCTACTTGAAAATGTGACTGTAGAATGTATCTACAAGTAAAGAGGGGGTCTGGGGACTTGTTGATGCTCAGTACTCTCTACCTGTTCCCTATCCAAATGGAGGCTTGGTGAACCTGCTTCTAAGAAGGTGAAGTAGAGACCCCTGATGCCTATTTTAGAGCATGTACAGCCTGTCAGCTTACTGGTGATGAAAAAGTTTTAAATGGCTGATGAACCAGACTGGATGTGTATATAAAAGGCAAGAAGAGATGAAATTTCTCTCTCTCCAGCTACTTTCAAGTGAGCAAGGAAGAACTTGTTCAGCCCTCTAGATGAGGAGAGGGGCAGCCACTTGAGCTCCCTTATCTCCCAACCATTAATGGATGATTCTACTGTTTCCTTTTTCTGATTTACTCTTTCCAGTCACCTTTACATTCAGAAATCCTATTCTTTGTGGCATATGTTAATTACTACTGAAAGTATTTCTTTTAGGGAACAATCCTTTCTTGGAAGTATTGGGTTGTTTTTAAGAGGCCTTTCCATCGCCTCATCTAATTGACCAAATTCAAGTTTTCTCTTAAAGCTCCAATTTAAGGAGGAAAATGGTTTTGTTGCCAGGATGACCAATGGAAATCTCTAGAAAGATGACATCCAAGTATAAATTATTTCCTTTGTGAATACATGTTTAAGTGCTCAAGTGCTCTGGGACTACTTCTTTTCTAAGCAAATATTCTTTGATTTGGCCCATGTGCCCTCAAGGAATGTTCTTGATGGTGGTGTATAAATCATGATAACTGTTGTAAATAATCCTAAAATATCCCTTCACACTCAGCCTGTTGGACATAGTAATTGCATTATCCATTTGTTCCTAGGGATCTTAAAGCCTGAGTCAAGGCCATTGAGATTTTCATCATTTAAAATATTAATCTATGGTCTTTTTTTGGAGGGTGGGCATATTCACTTTTTCCTTTTTGGGGAACAGCTCATTGACCATCAAACAACAACTCTTCCTATAAACTTGCCTTTAGTTTATTTAATGAGCTAAATTTCTTCCAAATGTTGATGGAACAGTTCTCTCTCCTGACCTCCCACTTCCTAGTGAAGATTACAATGGAAGGGTTTAACCATTCTAAAAAAAGTTTCTGCTGACATGTTAACTGCTATTTGACAGAAAGTATTCTGGTCTTCTGCTCTCCCTCAAACAATTATATATCTACATATCTGCTTATATGTTATAACACCCTTCCCTCCACCCAAATTAGTATGTAAGCTTCTTGAAGGTAGGGACTGTTTTTTGTTTTTTTGTTATCTCTGGTTCTTAGCACAGTGCCTTGTATATTATAAGTTCTTAATAAGTGATTGTAGAATTGGATTAGATGCTCAGTGTTCAGTTTATCTTGCGTATCTTACTAGCTATATTTCCCTGAACAAGTCACTCAGACTCTCCAAACTGGTTTCTTCATTAGCCTACCTGCAATTTTCTGGACCTAATTAATATTCTATCTCCCTCTCCGTGACTTTATAGAAGTTTTCCTGCATGCCTCAAATGCTTTCCCTCTTTGCATCCCAAGCGCCTTTCAAAGCAAAGTTCAAGTGATGCTTCCGACAAGTGACCTTATCTGATTATCTTAGCTGATGTTGCTCCCTTATACTCCCACACAATTTTATTTATTTTGTGCATATTTTATAGGGGATTATCTGTGTACATGGTGTTTCCCTTCCAAAAGAAGGTAAGCTTCTTGTGGACAAGGTCTGTTTCATTTTTCTCTTTGTATCTTTGGTGTCTAATGAATTGAATCTGCAAAATGGGGATAAAAATATTTGTATTACCTATCCTGTAAGGTTGAAATGAGAAAGTGCTTTGCAAACCTTAAGGTATCATAGAAATGTGAGTTATCAACTTTATTATTTTCTGCCTTAATTAGCTCCTTGTGAAGTTGATCATTGGATTATTGAACTTTTTACATGTCATAATGAAAGACCTGTTGCAATTAATTTCATTTGACATTTGAGGTGGGATTCTCTCTGGTCCTTATTATTATTATTATTTTTAGCAATTAACCATAGTGGTTGAAACTGATTTACCATCTGCCCCTTCTTCCTCAGTCCAGGAATAGTTGAGTCAATTATTAAGGCTGGGTGATGCTGCTCAAGTTGTGGTTTCCAGCAGATTGGACATTTGGCTCTTCATCTTTGAACAATGATCATTTTTCAGCCTTGTGGGGGATTCATTTTCATAACATTTTCAATAAATAATGAAATACCATGGAAACTCCTGCAGGCTTTGGGCTTGTTTTTTCTGCACCGATGATTTCAACTGGCCTTTAGGAAAGACCATGTACTGACTATTCTTTGAAGTGTTTTTATACACTCATTGTTCCTGGCCCTAAAGACAGTGAGGAGTAGTAAATAGAATGCTGGATTTGGAGTCAGGAAGACCTAAGTTGGAATCACACCTCTGATACTTACTGTACACTAGCAGTGTTATTATGGGCAAGTCACTTTCTGTGTCTCAGTTTCCTTGTCTGTGAAATGAGAGAATACTAGAACCTACCTTACAGGATTGTTGTGTGGATCAAATAAAATGAGATAATACTAACACTTACCTTATAGGGTTGTTGTGAGGATCAGATAAGACAGGATATGTAAAAGCACTTTACTTATCTTAAAACACCATTTAAATGCTATTTTTTATTATTATCATTGAAAGAGCACTGAATGAACATTAGGAGATCCAGGTTCCAGTCTTGGATCTTTCATCGGCTAGCTGTGGGGCCTTGGACAAGTTACCTCACCTTTCTCAGACTCAATCTCAATCTGTAAAATGAATGGGGTGTTCTAAATAGTCTCTCAGAGGCTGACTCTAAAGGTCCCTGACTCTGATGCTTCAAATGCAACTTCTAGAGTTAGTCCTTGAGGTATTATTTCCCATTGAAATGCAAATTCACTTGGGAGGAGGTCACTGATTAAGTAGTAATTACTTATAAACACATTAACCTCATTAGCTGATCAGCTCCTTTCCAGACTAGAAATCCTAGTTGAGAGCAGATATTTAATAGGGAAAGGGAAATATGGGTCTAGACTGCAGAGATGTTTTTATGTCATGTAGCCCTTTAGCAGTCTGGGAAGCTCATCTATCCTTTCTCAGAACAATGGTTTTTAAATGCATGATATACAAAGCATTACAAATAAAACTAATTAGATCTAAATTTTTATAAAATATTCACACATGTATACATATACACGTATGTATATGTAAATATATACACAGATGTGTAAACATGCACACATATACATATCTCTGTGTGTATGTGTATATACACACTGACTACACATATATATGCATATGTACACACATATACATATATGTGTATATATGCATGTATACATATATACAACCCAAATTCATGGGCCCCAGGTTAAGAACCCCTGGTATTAGAACATTGGTAACAATGGTCAAATAGGTCTGAATGGATTTCTCTGGGCAGCCCCCTTTATAGTGCATGTCTCTGTGAAGATGATGACAGAAAAGATGAAGGATGAAAGGGAAGGTGAAGAAATAAAGGGGGAGAGGTTTGCCCAGGCCTCTGAGCAGTGGGACCGCTCTGTCATATGCAAACATATACTTACTCACCTATTCTCCTTCTCCTTCCAAAGTATTTGGACACTCTGAGGAACGGAAAATGATGACTACTGTGGGGAAATGGATTTTGAGTCAGGGCATGTGGATTTGAATCCCAGCTCTGTCCCTTGCAACCTTTGGCTTGTAACCCAGCTTCTCCAGGTTTCAGGTTCCTTTGCTGTGAAATGAGGGTTTGGATGAGATGATCTCTGAGACTCTTTCCAGTTTTAAATCCTACGTTCTCTGTGTTGATCCATTGCCACCCATGGAGACCTTCATTAATTTCTAAGTTTTGATTCTATATTTATTGAAGAACAGTGAGTCACCCAGAGTTACTCATTTGGCAAAGAAAAAAATCAATTGGAGCCTGGAACAGCTATTCCTCTTTCTTCAGGAATTCCACTGTGCTTAAGGAAAAAGATTGCTTTATTTGTGTGTTTGCAGGCAAAGCAGAGAAATGAAATAGTTTATGTTTCTTGTTCTTGCATTTAGGTATTCAATTCAATTCAGCATTTAGTAAACCACATTGTACAAAAGACACTGACCTTTCAAGGAGCCTGTGGTTTCATTAATGCGACTGCTCCATCTAACCATACACATTGCAGCAAACTCGTACCTTTTCGTCTTGTGCAATCTTGTCTGTGTTCTAACATGATGCTTTTGGAAACCTGCTTGTAAGTCTTTTAACATTTTGCATCAATTGACCATTAAGTCAATTTTAAATCAATACTGTACAACTGTGGCCCCTTGATATTGCTAGATGACTGGTCCACTTTCTCTTCTGACCCATTTTTGGTTCATATCATAATGGAGAGAAAACTAGTAGCTCAGTGGATGGAGTGATGGGCCTAGAATCAAGAAGACCTAAGTTCAAATCTAACCTTGGATACTTACTGTGGACCCTGGGTAAGCCACTTAACCTCTGTGTGCCTCCATTTTCTCAATAACACCCACCTTGCAGGATTGTTAGGACATTAAAATGAGATAATATTTGCTAAAAACACCTAGCCTGACACAATCGTAGATGCTATGTAAATGCATATTCCTTTTACTGTAATGGGAGTCTTTTAAAAAAATCCCTGTAATTGTCTTATAATTCATCTTAAGTACATATGATTTTCAATATTGGAAATCTCTATTCTAAAACTGGAAATATCCTATATAAATTACTAATTTATTTTTATTTGGTTCAATATTTAGAACACCACATGCTTGAAGAAATGTACATATAAGACCAGAGAAACAAGACTGGAGGATGTTTTGGCGCAATAAAAACAAAAAGAGCTTCCTTTCACCTTTCTCTGATTATCTTTCTCTCTCTGACCACCAGTTATAGATTTTTCCATTTTCTCTTCAAATGAGACTGAACCTATGATTTTACTTGTAAAATACAATATGGCATATTTGATTGACAGCTGGCCTATGTCGGGCTTTCTTCTGCTCAAGTTCCAATGCTGACACAAATTGACTTTGTGACCCTGGGCAAGTCCCTTAACCTCTCAGAGTTCCAATTAACTCTCTAAGAATGTGACTTGCAGAGAAGGTACTGAGCTGCATTGATAGAGGGAATTTTCTCATCAGGGTTCCCTATGCCAGTGAAATCCCAGTTCCTTTCCATTGAACCTCTTCTTTTCTTATTCTTTCCACACTGTTATCTAGTACCGCACTTTCCTAATTTGGAGATAGAGTGGGGAGACTATGATGTTACCTGTTGATTTTCACCTTTAGGGATAATTCATGAAATAACTCTCACCTTGGAAAGGCCTCAAAAGTAGCTGCAACCTTTCTGCCTTTTGGTCACCTCTTATCTTAAGTAGTGAAAAATATATATAATATATATATATTATATATAAAAATATATATATATTTGGTAACTGATGTGTGTCCCCATGTCTGCTTTTTTCCAACTGATCTGACAACTGAAACATTTGAGTGGATGAATGGCTACTCCTGACCTTTTTTTTTTTACTTATTAAAATCTCAGACTTTACCTCCTCTACAAGACCTCCCAGCAAAGAAGGGCTACGATTGCCCCACAGATGCAGAATTACTATAGTATTTGGAAGTTCAAGAATTGCCTCCTCCTCAGTTAGAAGACATCTTATTCTTGTTCGCAAATAGAGATGGCTGCCTTAATTTCTCTAAAATAATATTGATGTCACCTGTTGATATACACACACATACACATATTGGTCTAAGGCCTTAGTTAAGTTGTAAATTTTCCCTTTACTCCTATTGCGTGATGCAAGCACAGTTCTCTGGTTCTAGGGAGACCTTCCCTGATAGAAAGTATTTGCACATATGCAAGAATCTCTGTGCTTACTTTCTTATTTGTTTACTTGACCTAGGGGCAAATATTTCTGAATTTATTTATTTATTTGTTTAAAATAGTCTGGTTCAGAGTACAGGGGAGGCAAAACTATCAATTTTCTTTTCTTAAAAAAATGCTTTACTAGAGATTGCCAGATAGCCAAGTATACAAAGCTTTTTCTGTATTCTATCTGTAACCTTGAATACCATATTTTTTGGATGGTTTTGGTTAGGAACCGTTTGCATTAGAATACAGAGTTAGGGAGACAGAGTCAAAGGACATGAGTTTAAATTCATTTCTCTAATGTTTACCTCCCTGGGCCTCAGTTTCATCATCTGTAAAACGAATGGTTTAAACTCAGTGGCTTCTAAGTTCATTTATGATTTATGATCATACTTGTTTATATTCTGTTAAAATGTCTCGTGGTCTTTTTCTTCTATAACCCCTGGGTGGTGCTAGTGGGCACCATTCTTCCCTTGACTGCACATACCTGGAGAACTCACTGCCTGCCAAATCTCCCTCATCTCCAGTGGGCAAAGCTTTTCTGACAACTGGAGCATGACCTTCCTCTGCTCCAAACTGTCTTCTCTTGAGCATACTGTAGGGCAATATAGCTCCCTGTCCCGCTTGCTCAACTGTCTTCATGATTAGGCTTTGTTTACTAGAAGTGGATACTGAGGATTATTCCCTTTCTCTTTCTCCCTCCCTTTTTTTTTGCTCATTTGTTGACACGGTTCATAATATGTTTCTTGAAGATCCTTATTAGTATAATGCCTGCCAGTCAGCTGACTGCCCTTCCAGTGTTTTGCTTAGCTAAGTAAAGGGTAAAATGCCTGGGTGGGTTTCCCACATTGGTTAGATTGAATATTTAAATGTTACAAGTGCAGCAGAAGAGGGATGTATCGCATAAATATTGACTGTCATAAACATAAATTGATTTTCCAATGAAAGAATTTAATCTGTGAAAAAGAGACAACTTGTTGAAAGTTGCCTTTAAAATAATAATAATAGATAGCATTTATATAACACTTTAAGATTTATATTAAGATTTATCTCATTTTATTCTCACAACAACCCTGGGAAGTAGGTGCTACTAATTATCCTCTAATTACATAAGAGGAAATTAACCTTAAGTGACTAGTCCAGAGTTATATGGCTAGTAGGTGTCTGAGGCTAGATTTGAACTCTGTTCTTCATCATCAGAGGTCCAGATTGCTATCCACTGTGCCACCCAGCAGCTGTTATATATTTTTCTTTGATGAGTCAAAATTTGCTTAAAATTTTTGGTCAATAGTCAAAGAACAATATAGATAGCAGGATTTTGTATTATCCGATACCTTCCAACAAGTTGCATAACTATGGAGATTCCATAGAAGATGTCTACAAAAGCCTCCCTATTCCCTTCTCGTATTTTCATCTGGGAAACCCTCAAGATGTGCCTAGAATGTTCTCACAAAGATTATATACAGACGAGAAAGAATGCAGATGGATTAATACTTATTCTTTTTTGGTAATAATAATAATTCACAAAAACTTTAGGCAGAATCTGACTAATGAGACATGAGGTATATTAATCAGTCAGTTACTCAAAAGCATTTATTAAACATTTACTACTTCCAGGCATTGTGTTAAGATGTGGAGATAGAAAAAAAAGGTGAGAACCACCCTTCCCTCAGGAAGTTTACCTTCTAATCTTAGGGAGTTAGTGAAAGTCTGTACCAGGGGTGGGGAACCTGTGGCCTTGAGGCGACATGTGGCCTTCTAGGTCCTTGGGTGCAGCCTTTTGCCTGGGTCCAAGTTTTACAGAACAAATTCTTTTATAATGGGGATTTGTTCTGTGAAGTTTGGATTTAGTCAAAGGGACACACTTGAGGACCTAGAGGGCTACATGTGGCCTTGAGGCCACACATTCCCCACCCCTGGTCTATCCACATGAACATAAGAAACAGAAAAAAAAAGTCAGATGTAGGAAGGTTGACCACTCTCATAAGGAGGAATATCATTGATGAAATTCTTAAAACAAATATATATGCACATACTATAATAATTATAAAATACTAACATTTATACAACTTTATATAAGTATTGATGCAACATGTGGGATAGAAAGATTTGAAGTCCCGAGACATTGGTTCATATCCTTGTTCCCATTCTCATAATAAAACCTCAGTTTCCTCAACTGTAAAATGGGGTTATAACATTTCTACAATCTACTTTATAGGTTTGTTGTTGATGAAAACGTTTTATTAACCTTAAGAGACTTTAGAGTCAAACCCCTCATTTTTCAGATAAGGAAACTGAGGCCCAGAGAAACAAATTTCCTTGTCCAAAGTCACACAAATGGTCAGGTAGAAGGGCTTGGGGTTGAACCCCAGGTCCCATGACTCCAAATACAATGTTTTTTCCCCTACACTACACCAAGCTGAAACAGTATAGAAATGTGAGATATTAATTGTTATGCATAGTCTCCCTTAGTATTGATGAGACTTTTAATGAAAGGTCTGGTTGGAGATTACTAAACATTTTGAAAAACCTCTAGGAAGTGTGAATTCAACACTGAGTGTGCTTTATTTTAAAAGAAAGAGAGCATGACATGAAATTTCAAGAGAGGGAATTGTGAAATGTTCAACTTGATTGAACTCCCTTGCTTTTTGGTTGGAACCATGCAGTTTTAATTTGTTTTGGTTATCATTGTTGTTTTAATTGAACTAATCAGAATGCAACAGATGTCCTGGTCTCTAGGCCGCTGGTAGGCAGTCTTTTCAGTCAGCCCCAAACTTCCAGTGGGGAAGAGGGAGCTCCTTGTGTGTCTGAACAATGATCCCCTTGGCTGCTTACTGAAAGTATGCAAAGGCTTTGAGTAGAGAGCTACTTCAGCCAATCAGCCTTAGCCAGAAGAAGAATAACAAGTAGAAGTAGGAAGACAGGATGGAAACCTTGCAGAGAAGTATCAAACCTTATTCTACCTACAACAAGACATTCCTTGACCCCCCCCATTGTTTTTCCTTCTCACCAAGAGATACTTAAGAAGTAATATGAATAACAGTATGTTTTTCTCCTTCGTCTGTAAGAGGATGTAGATTTGGTGTCAAGTTGTGGAGCAGGGAGGAAAGGCCAATGGATACAAAAAACCATTTGCAACAATAATCATGGAAACAGAAGAGACCCTGCTGATCTTAACCATATACTTGGCTTTTAAAGACGAGGAAACTGAGGGCCAGAAAGGGGACAAGTGACCAGCCTTTGAGGACAGAGAGCCGTATATTATCTAAACTTTGTATCTCCCCCATCATCTGTGGTGTGCTGTACCTAACAGACCCCTAGAAAATATTTATTGTATTATACTTTCCAAAATCACATACTGGTTAGTGGTAGAACCAGAATAGAACTAGAATCCTAGTCTTCTGACTTTTAGTCTAGAGGTCTTTCTACTAGAGGAAGTAATAAAATAGATCTCAAACCTATTATTATTATAGTTCTTATTATTTAATTGTGTGTTCATCCTTCGTTGCCGAAGAAGACCATGCCATCAGAGAAATAATGACATGACTTGCACTTGACTTTGTTTTGAGTGAGGGAAGGCTGTGCAGGTCACTAGCCTCGCTTCTCCTTCAGAGCCATCTGAGTTCATCAGGATGGCTGGAGATGACCCAGGATGAGGCAGTTGGGATTGTGACTTGCCCAAGGTCACACAGCTAGCGAGTGTCAAGTGTCTGAGGTGAGATTTGAACTCAGGTCCTCCTGACTCCTGCATTGGTGCTCTATCTGAAAGGACAGAGTTATGTTTCCCCTCTTTGGAGGTCTTCATGCAAAAACTATGGTTGACTATTGAATCTGCTATGGGGAATGGGATGCTGGGAAATCATGTTTTCTGATTCAGCTTAAACTCCATGACCTCTGAGATCCCTTCCAAACTGGAGATTCTGTGATCATGAAGGTAATCTCACAACCGACATTTTTTTTCTGAAAGTTTTGCAAATGCCTTCAGTCACAAGAATTACATTTCTTTTTTTTTTTTTAAAGAATGTGAAAATTCTTTTATTGACTTTTATACTTTGTTTAGTAAAATAAATCCATCATAATAAGCCATGCTGAATACAGATGAGCAGGACAAAAAAGGTTCAATATAATCATTTAGAAACTATAAATAAATACATGTTAAAATTTAAGGACAGGATTCTTCCCTCCCTCATCCCCACTGTTCATCACAGGTTTAAAAAGCAAATTTTAAATTTTCTCTTCATCTTTTGTTAGACTATAACTTCTTATGGTTAACAGAATCTCCCTAGATTTTAGAGATAGTAGGCAAGTAAATCAGCAGGTAAAACTTAAAACTGTGCATCTTAGTACCTCAGTAACCAAAATTCACTTGAGTCAGGCTGGCTCCCAGAAGGTCTTACTCTACACTATCTTAAAATAGCTCTCAGGCTTTAATTGTTCTCTTCTATAATCAAGTCATTCTCTCTACGTTTTCTGATCCACACTCCTAGTTCATAAATAGTTGCAGTCTTTTTGATTTTTAAAACTTTGATATGAAAAATGTACCTAGCTGAAAAACTTTTTAGAAAAGGTTTTGTCCTGTTATTTCTGCCTAGAACAGTGCTGTTTGAATTCAAGTATTTATACAAAAAGCAGTCGTAAAACTTAAAACTACTTTCTTTTCTTCCTTTTTTTTTAAGGTCCCACTTTCAGAATGACTAACCTCCATTTTCACTCAGAATAGAGGTAAAGAAACCAAACCTTTGAGACATCACCAGTTGCCTTAGAATCTTCTGTACTTGTTTAATAGTTACACTGAAATTATTTCAGCATGTTTCAAAACAGCCAAGCAGATAAGAAGGTAATCAATATTTTAGAAGTAAATATAATCCTTCTTTAGACAAATACTTTTATCTGAACCATAAAAGAAACGAAGATACTGGAAAAGTCTGTCCCAATCATATTAAAACTTAATTTGTGTAAATTTGCCACATATAGATTTTTTAGGCACATGTTAAATTTAATCTAGCTAAATTGTGAGTGTGTCTACAGGCATGCGTGGTTTTTGTTTTATTTTTAAATAAAAAATCTTCCAGATGTATACACTATTTGGCCATGTATACACCAAACACATATGATTTACAGTCACCTAGCCAGTGGTCTTTCTACATATTCAAAGAGTGCATCATCTATGATGGTCCTCATAAAAGAGAACAAGGTAATTTTAAAATGAATTCAATATGGAGTTTTCTAGACTCACATTTTTACATTCTATGAATTTTCTCATGTTCAACAAATCTATTCAAGTGATTCAAGTTATCCCACCATTTAAAAAGAAAAGTCTCAGCAATGATTTTGAACCAGGGTGTAATCTTAATTTCACCATTAGCTGCTTTTTCCAGGAGTTCTTCTAGTTCTTTTTTGGTCACATAACAATAGCTTTTAATCTCATTGGGATCTGGATCTAAGGTTACATTCTTCCTCACAAACAAGATATAATCAATTTCATGTTCTCCCCAAATCCCATCAGATTGTGCCTTGTAGTGGATTCGTGTTAGATAGCAAATATCTTCTGGAGGAACCTGTTCCATGGGAATTCCTAGTTCAGCTTTTAAACGTCTCTGAGCTGCCCGCCTTACTCCAATGGCGTTATTTTCTTCCAGTTCCACTGGGTTGCTTAGTGGATGACTACAACAAGTGTTTGTAAAACAGCCTTTATCAATGTTTTCATTCAGGTGGCAATTCTTTTTAGTCTCTGCACCAATCTTGTTATCATTTTCATCAATAAGAATGCACATCTCTGCAAGGAGCTGAACTTGCTGCTCATCAAGATTGTCAGTGTTTATTTCAGGCATGGTTATGATCTGTTCAATCCTTCCCAAGAAGCCTGCGCTCCTGCCGAGGGCCCGATGCTGCGGCTCCGCTCCGCTGACCACGCCGCTGGACCGGTAGCCGACACTGTCCAAGAATTACATTTCTAACATGAGCTAGATTTATAACCCAACAGAGTGCTGACAGAAAGGGAGATGTGAGTGGTTATTATTTTATAAACATGAGATAAGTAACTACTAGTAGATACTTTGTTACAGTTTCTGTTAAACTTCTTCCTTAACCAGTAGGTGGGGCTGCTATCCACTAACCTGATCCTATTTAATTAGGTCCTGTACTCACCCTGGTGATTGTATCTTGATTTTTGTTTAGGAGTGCTGAGCAGAAATGCTTCCTCAGAAGCAGAGGTAAGGTATAGATGGAATGCAATGGACTCTTCACATCTAAAACAAAAATTAGGAAAATGTCTTAGGTGATCTATTCCAGGGCTACTCAACAGAAAAAAATTTCACAGTCCATCTAAGTGTTTTCTCTTTGAATGTCATCACTGAAATGGACAAGTCAGAGTTGGATAGAAAGGGCAGATCTCTTCTTCCTTGTCTCATAGTAGCCTGAAGGGCTACTTTTTTATTCACAGTCTATCAACAAATCACAGTCACACAGTCATATGACTGTCATATCATAGTCGATCAGCAAATATTTGTTAAGTACTTACTATGTGTGTACCAAGCAAGACTGCTAAGCATTGAGAATACAAAGGCAAAGAATAAAAGAAGTCTCTGCCCTTATGGATATTGTATTCTATTGGATGATTCAGTATGTTTATATCTAGGCACAAATACACGTGTAGTAGTCGGCAGGTAACCTTAGAGGGGAAGGCACTAATAGCTGAGAGAAAACAAAAGGCTTCCTAAAGAAAGTGGCACTTGAGCCAATTGCAAAGAATTATATTAAATTGTATATATATATATATATATAATATCAAATTATAATTTAGTATATCTAAAGAATCCAGGAATTCTAAGAAGAATAGATGAGGACAAAGAGTATTCCTATCATGAGGGTCAGCCAGAGCAAAGGCATGGTGATTGGAGATGGGAGTTACATGTGGGAGAAGCAGTAAGTAGACTGATTTGGTACATGGAGGGGAGTAATGATTAAGAATTTTGGAAATATAGGAAGGGATCATGTTATGAAGAGCTTTAAATGTCAAATGGAGAATTTCATATTTGATCTTAGAGGTAACAGCAAGTCACTGGAGCTTATTGAATTGGAGCGACATGCTTAGACCTACACTTTAGGGGCAAAACTTTGACAGCTATGTGTAGGATAGACCGCAGTACAGAGAGATGAGTAAGGAAGACCAATGAGAAGGTTGTTGCAGTAGTTCAGACAAAAGGTGATAAGATCATGAATTAGGATGTTGGCTGTATGGGTGAAGAAATGAGGACATATGCAAGAGATGTTATGGAAATAGAAATGATAATATTTGTCAACTGATTGAATACAAAGGATGAGTTAACATGTGGAATCAATGATGGCACTGAAATTGTGAACCTAGATGACCAGGAAGATAGCAGTACCCTTGGCAGTATTGAGGAAGTACAGAAGAGGGATGGGTTTGGGGGCAAGGAGGAATGATGAGCTCAGTTTTGGACATGCTGACTTTGAGATGTCCCTGAGATGTCTATTAGGCAGTTTAGTGATGTAAGACTAGAACTCAGCAGAGAAAATAGGGCTGGGTGTATAGAAGCATCAACATAGATATCATGGTTGAATCCTTGGAAGCTAATGATGTCAAACAAGAGAGTGTAGAGAAAAAAACAACACAGAAAAGGATCTAGGGCAGAGCTGGGGGACCCTTACAGTTAACAGATGTGACATGGATAAAGTAAAGGAGATTGAGAAGGGATGGTCAGATGGGGAGAAGGAAAACCAAGAAGGAGCAGTGCCATGAAAACTCAGAGAACAGAATCCAGGGGAGAAGTCTATCAACTATGTCAAATGCTACAAAGAGGTAGAGAAGGATGAGGACTGAGAAAGAGCAACTAAGAGATTTGGCAACTAAGAGATCATTGGTAACTCTGGAGAGACAGTTTTAATTGAATGATGAGACTGAAAGTCAGAAAAGAAAAGAAAGTGAGAGGAGAGGAAATAAGGTCGCTTAGTGTAGATGTCTCTTTCAGGTAATTTAGTTGAGAAGGGGACAAATGTAAAATGATAATTATCAGGGATCATAGAATCTAATGAGAGTTTTTTTTAAGGATAAGAGAGTCATGGACAAAATTTGTGTTCATAGGAGGGTGACCATGATGGTAAGAGATCTGGATATCGTCACAAATGGAGAAAAAAATGGAGCAGGAGACTGATGGATTTACAGTTAGAGGAACTGGTTTGAATTCTGCTCTCTGCTCATTACTACTGCTGTGAGGTGTATGGGGTGTTCAGTGAGGATCAGTAACATTGGTGTGAGGGCTTGACAAACCCTTTTCAGGGCTGCTCATCCACTTTCAGTGTCTACTTCTCAACCAATTCTCACCTTTTAAGAAGCTGTAGCATGTGCAGTGGCCATCTCAGTAAACCATCTCGGCAGATGAACTAACCCAGATTGAGGGTAACTAGCAGGCCTCAAAGCTGTTGGCGAGGTAGGGGCTGTCTACACCAAGAATGTGAAGACTTCACCCAATGAAACAGGTAGATGAGAACAATTCATTCCAGTGGCCACGAAGGAGGCTGAAGCAGACACTGTGGAGTGCTTAGAGCTTGGTCAGATATCAAAGATGCTGAGGTCATTCACTGTATCTTGGGCTGTCATCAGTCATCCTGACTTTTGTTTTGCCACTGGACTTTGATAACTCTGGAAGAGAGAGTGAGGCTGATGACTTTGGGCAACTCTGCCTCACTTAAATCCAGTTCACGCAGGAGTCAAGACATCCCCCATGATGTCACTGGCACTCTTCAAAAATGAAGGATGAACAAGAACAATCACTAGGTGACTTTGGGCAAGTAATGTCACCCATCTGGATTTCATTTCACTCATCAGTAGAACTGTGAGATTTTCAAGGTCTTGTCCACTTTTAAATCTAATCCTATATAAGAACCAGTGAAGAAACTAAGGAAACTTAGATTGAGGAAAAGAAGGCTTCGGGCTGAAGTGATAATAGTGGTAGATTGGAAAACTGTCTTCAAATATTCAAACATCTATGGGACTGAATTTGTTCTCTGTGTTATATAAACCAATGGGTGGCAGTTAATAGTTGCACAGATTTCAACATCAGTGTAAGGAGAAAAACAATAACAGAGCTATCCAACAATGGCATGGCTTGTCTTGTGGTGAATGAGCTCTTTACTTGCAACCTAGGCAGAAGATGGTTCACCAATGGCCAGGAATTTCATAGAAGGGAATGTTGTTCTTGGTGAGGTTGAATTGGAGAATGTATAGTATAGAATGTATAGTAATATACACATAATATATATAGTAATGTATAGAATATAGCCCATTCTGGTACTATGATTTCTCTGGCATTTTTAATGGCTTCATTCATTAATGCCTCACCCCCTCTACCTCACCCTTCCCCCAGATTAAAGGAAGTTGGCCACTGCAATTCATGTATCATTCAATTAGTGTTTATTTATTAAAAGGCTACTATTTGCCAGGCACTGGGTATACAAAGACAAAAATGAAACTGTCCCTGCTCTCAAGCAACTTCTATTCTATTGAATGTATATGAGACAACATATATCTTAGTAGATATATATCTATATTATATATATCTTAGTATATACAAAAATGCAAGGTAATTTCAGAGGAACTGGGGAGATTAGGAAGTAGGAGGTAGGATTTGAGATGAGCTTTGAAGGAAAGTAGGTATTCCAAGATGGAGAAAATGAGAAGGGAGTACATTCTAGACATTGGGGACAAAACACAGGCAAGAGATGGAGGGTCATTTGTGAGGAAGAGCATGAAGGTCACTTTGGCTAAACCAAAGAATGTATGAAGGAGAAAGATGTAGAAGGAGACTGGAAAGGTATGTTGGAGATAGGTTTAAAGGGCTTTTTAAATCCAATTATATGCAAAGACAATTTTTAACATTCATTTTTTTAAAAATAAAATTTTGAGTTCCAAAATTTCTCCTTTCCTCCCCCTTCCCCTCCCTAAGACAGTAAATAATTTGATGTATGTGCAGTCATGTAAAATATATTTTCATGTAAGTCATATTGTGAAAGAGGAAACAGAACAAAAGAAAAAAACATGAAAAAATAAAGTGAAAATAGTATGCTTTGATTTGCATTGACTCTATCAGTTCTCTTTCTGGATGTTGATAATATGTTTCATTATGAGGTTTTGGCAATTGTCTTTGATCCTTGTATTGCTGAGAAGAGCTAAGTCAATTATAGTTGATCATTGCACAATGCTGTGGTTACCGTACAGTGTTCTCCTGGTTCTGCTTATTCTGCTTACTTCACTTGGCATCAGTTCATGTAAGTTTGTGAAGGACTTTAAATGACAAACAAAAGAATTTTTTTCATCCTAGAGATTAAAGAGGGCCCCTTGAGTTTGCTGAAAAGGGGAGTGACATGGTCAGACCAGTGCTTTAGGAACACTAATTGAACTGCTGTGTGGAGGAAGGATCGGAGACACTTGAGGCAGGGAACACAATTAGGAGGCTATGCAGTAGTCCAGATGAGAATCGAATCTGGGCCAAAACTAGGATGGCAGTCCTATGATTGGAGACATCGGGACAAATGTGAGTGATACAGTGGAAGTAAAATTCACAAGACTTAACATGCTGGGTGAAAGAGTGAGTTTAGAATGATTTTGAGGTTGTGAATCTGGGTGATTAGCACAGTGATCCCTCAACAGAAATAGAGCAACTAGGAAGAGGGAGACATGGATGAAAGGAAAGGTGATGAATTGTTTTGGATATATTGAGTTGGTGGTCCTTACAGGACATACATTGATGTTGAAGTTTATCTACTATGGAAAGGAGTTAACTACTGCACCATAGATGCAATCTCTATACTAGTAAAATTATGCCTTTGTTAGATCACTGAAAAGAAATCTCATCTCAAGTGGTCTTCAGCCACTTATCCTACAGCAGTATTTGAGCCTTCCTAGTCCTACTTCATTCTTAAGATTCCTCTACTCTTACTCTGAAGTTGGCTTCATCCCTTACGATTCTATGTTTTATGTTCTCTTCCTTAGCTGACATTCTTCTTCAGATTCCTTTGTTGTGTCATTTATGTCCTGTCCCCTATCTGTTTTTGTGCCCTAAAATTCCATCTTGGGCATGCTTCTCTCTTTATCCTCTTCCTTGGTGATCTCATCACCTTACATAAGCTTAAAGATAATTTCTATGCAGATGATTCCCACATCTATATATCTACCACTACCACCCTACCTTTCACATGACCTATTGCAATAACATCTTACTTGGTCTCTCTGTCTCAATTCTTTCTCTTTTTCTGTTACAAAACCTCCAAAATGATTTTTCTGAAGCATAGATCTGAGCATGTTACTACCTAATTTGGTAAATTCCAGGCGTTCCAGTAATTCCAAAGATGGAAATATACATTCATCTGATTGACATTGAAGTTATTTGCCATCTGGATCCAACCTATCTTTACAGCCTCATTATGTGTTGCTCTGTTTCATGTACTCTATGGTCTAGGCAGGCTGTCGTTGGTGCCCCTCACACACAATGCTCTATCTCTTGTTTCTGTACTTCGGTGTTGGCCATCCCCCATGAGAGAAAAGCACTGCTTCCTCATCTCTATCTCTTAAAATCCCTAGTTTCCTTCAAAGTTCAGCCCAAGCACCACCTTCTTCATGAGACCTTTCCTCATTCCTCCCAGGTACTAGAGTCTCCTCACCAAAACTACGTTGTACTTATATATATTTTATATATGGTCATATGTGTATATGCCGTCTTCCCTGATGGGATGTAATTTCCTTCGGAGCTATTTCTTTTTTTTCTTTGTAAAGCCATTGCCTAGAACAGTGCCTGCCTGGCACCTAGTAGGTGCTTACAAAGCGCTTGCCACTTGATGGAGTGGTCAGATGAGCCTTGACGTATTCACTTTTCCCACCTGCAATGTGATGTTTTATTTTCAATAGGAATACATGCTTCACCTTCTTCAACTGGAGCACAGAGCAGAGGAGCAATTCCTTGAACACTGGCTGAATCCACACTGCAAGCCACATTGTGACAGGAATCTGGTCCATCCTATCTAATAGGTCTGGAATTCTCAGGTATGCTGTTTCCCAGAATGCTTTTCTCCCAGTATACTCATTTATGTGAATTTTTCTTTCTCTTCTTTTTACTTATCACTGTTTTACTTATCACTATTCCCCTAAGATGGGGGAACATTGGGACTTGAGAGGAGAAAGTGAGTCAGCTGCTAGTATGTTTTGTGTCTGTTTTGTGATTCTGTAGAGTAGGTGAGATATGTAGAATCTTGCATGTTATCTTGGACAGTAACAAGAAAATGTGCTTTATTTGTGTTATATCCTACCTGTTTTCCTGGCTCCCAATTCCTTCCCTCTTTAATCCTTTCTTCACGTAGCTGCCAAAATATAAAGTTGCTCTGACCAATTCTGAATCCTTGCTCAAAAACCTTCAGTGGCTCCCCATCGCCTCTAGGAGAAGGTGCAGATGCCTCAGCCTTGCACCTGAAGCCGTTGGCTCACCGCTTTCTTCTCAGCCTCACTTCTCATTAGTCCATTTCACAAAGTCCACCTTGCAGTCAAACTATACTACTTACTGTTTCCCTGGGTCTTTGCGCAGCCTATTTATCTGCCATGCCTAGAATGTACACCTTCCTCAACTCAACCTTTCAGGGAATTTACCTTCCACTGAGGATCACTGGATCATAGATACAGAACTGCAAGGGACCTCAGAGGTAATCTAGTCTAAATTCTTCATTTTACAGATGAAGAAACTGAGGCTCAGATGATTTAAATGACTTGTCTATGGTCATACAGATAGTAGGCGTCAGAACCTAAGTTCTCAAAGTCCATTGCTATGGCTTTCTCTGTTGTCATTGTCAGTCAGTATATTTATTTAGCACCTACTGTAAGTTCCAGGCACCGTGCTAAGCAGTGGGGATACAAAAAGAGCAAAGGAATTCAAGGAATTCACAATCTAAATGGGGGAGACAACAAGCAAATAAATCTGTCCAGACAAGATACATACAGAATAAATAGGAAATGAGTAAGAGAGGAAAGGCACTAGAATTAAGAGGGGTTGGGAAAGGCTTCCTGTAGAAGAAGGGATTTTAGTTGGGACTAAAAGAAAGCCATTGTGTTACTGTGTCACCTTCTTCAGAAAGCTTTTCTGAATTCCCTGATTTCTAGAGCTTTTGTCCTCCTAAGTGGGTTTATCTTACATTACACTATCTAGGTATATGTTGTGTCCTTCATTAGCATGTACAGTTCTTGAAGATGAGGACTATTTCTGTCTTTGGATTATCAGCATTTGGTACAGTGCATTGTACCCTGCAGGCACTCAGATATTTACTGAATTGAACGATATTTTGTTGATTCTTTGGTCCATAGCATCGATTCTTACCTGATGGTAGAATCTTCTTTCTGGAAGGTTCTAAAAATACACTAGACAAACATTTGCCTTGGGTGACTTTGAAAAAACTTCAGAACTCAGGGGGCTAACCTTTTAATTTTGTGCAGATCCATGGAAGAATGAATGAACAAAAAACATTTATTGAGTGCCTACTGTTTGCCAGGCACTCTGCTGAGAATATAAATACAAAAATTAAAGACAGTTCCTGCCTTGGACGGGAACAAAGAGACAACACACAAAAGGAAGTGGTGACTAGGGAGGGCCACCTCCTAGTGGATGGTGAGTAGAAGGTCCACAGCAGATGTAGTATTTCAGTGGTCACAAAGATGGCTTGTTGATCATTCATTTTTTAAAAATCTGGATTTTAATGAACCCTTTAAAATAATATCAATCAATCAATTAATTGATTAGATAAAAATAATTGATACATGTTAAAGCAATTTTTAACATTTTGTAAAAAAAAAAAATTTATGTTCCCAAACTCTCCCTCACTACTCTTCCCTCTCCCTGAGATAATAATCAATCTGATATTTTTACAATGCATGCAAATTCTCCTTTCCACCGGATGCATTCCTAGAAATCATGGGATGTGAAGCATGATAGAGAGAAATGGTTCTCATAGAATGCTGTTTAAACCTGCAGTTGCTTCTTTTCACCGCCAGATGACAGCATCAACTTGGTAAAATGAAAAGATGAGTTGGGGAAACTGCAGAGTGGCCCTCCTTGTTTCTGAGATGGAGGAAACATGAAAGAGGCAAACTGGTGGAAAAGAAGAGAAATAAAGCAATGAAGGAGGGGTAATATGCGTTAGGGAAGCAATTTTAGTTATGAATTTGGTTTCTGCTTTGGGTTTGGAGCCTCTAAAAGCTTTAAAGATGAAACAGGGGTGAGGTGCAGGACAGAGGAAATAGTGCCACATTGAGTGACAGATGACCTGAATTTGAATCTCAGCTCCACCACTTACTACCTATAAGACTTCAGACAAATTTCATTTCTCTGAGCCCCAATTATCTCATTTCTAAAAGGAGGAGGTTAGTGTACATGACCTCTGAGGTCCCTATTAATTCAAAATCAGTTATCTGAGTCCATCTATTCTAAGCCTCCAAATAAATGCCATGATTCCATCTACGTTATTTCTGAATAGTGGTCATTCATTTAGTGGCTGCTTCAATGTTTCCAAAGAGGTGAAATTTACAAAGCAGCTTGTTCTATTTTTGAATAGTGCTGATTGTTAGAAAGTTATTATATTTAAGCAAAATCTGATATCTGTAGCTTTCATACGTTGGCACTAGTTTCCCTTTCAGAGTTTTCAAGGAATAAGTAATTAATTACTTCTTGCTCTGTGATATTTGATGACAAATCTCATGTTTTTACCCTCACAAGTCATCCCTTTTCAAAATATCACGTATTCAAGGCTAGGAGGGACCGCAGAAGCCATCTAGTCCCATCCCCTCATTACATTTTTTTTTTGACTTTTGAATTTTACAAACACCCACTAAGATGAGGATTTCTATATACTTAATAGAAGAGAAAACGAGAATTGAAAATAAACATGAAATTCCAAGTTTCTCTGAAACTGTCCAATTCATTATTTCTTATGGCACAGTAATATTCCATTATATTCATACAACATAATTTGTTTAGCTATTACCTAATAGATGATCACTCCCTAAGTTTCCATTTCTTTTCTACTATAAAAAGATCTGCCAGAGATATTTTTATCCAAGTGGATCCTCCTCCTCCTTCTCCTCCTTCTCCTTCTCCTTCTCCTTCTCCTTCTCCTCCTCCTCCTCCTCCTCCTCCTCCTCCTCCTCCTCCTCCTCCTCCTCCTCCTCCTCCTCCTCCTTCTTCTTCTTCTTCTTCTTCTTCTTCTTCTTCTTCTTCTTCTTCTTCTTCTTCTTCTTCTTCTTCTTCTCCTTTTCCTCCTCCTCCTCTTTCTCCTCTTTGGCTTTTTAGTGATAGTGGTGGGTCAAAGCGTATGCATGGTTTAGTGTCCTTTATAGTACAATTCCAAATTGCTTTCCAATTCATAGTTACACCAATAGGGTCTGTTTTTCTGCAGCCCACCCAACAATTTCCATTTTTTGGGTGATATTTAACAATCTGATGATTGTGAGGTAGAACCTCAGAATTGCTTTAATTTGCTTTCCTCTTATTATGTGATCTGGAGAATTTTTTATATTTGTTTATTGTCATCTTGGATTTCATTCATATCTTTTGACCATGTCTTTTGCCTATCCCTTCATTTTACAGATGGGAAAATTGAGGCCCAGGGAGTTTAAGTGACTTGACTTAGAAAATATAAGTAGCAACAGAAGAAGTATTTGAACACAAGTCTTCTGACTCCAGAACCACTGTGCTTTCCAGTACAACACACTTCCTTCAGGTTTCTAGCAACTATTAGATCTCTTTCTCACAAGGGCACATAGGTCCAAGCTGAACCCCTGGGCTAGAAGAGGAAGCATGATGTATACTAGGAAGGGCTTTGAGAATTTGGTTCAATCGTCTTTTGTCTCTGTGAGCCTCAGTTGTCTCATCTGTAAAACTGGTCTCATAATACTTACACTGCCTACCTCTCAGAGTTGTGAGGAAAGCACTTAGGGAATATTAATCACTATAGACATGTGAATGATTATTTTTAATATTTAGGGAGTCATGGGCATTTCTTTGCACTTGACTTGACAATGCTGAATTCCGTACCTGGGACAAATTTCTTCTCCAAAGTGGTTTAAAAGAAATCATACCCATTTTTCTTTTAGTCTCCCACAAATCTGATTCAGAGAAATAAAACTTTAAAATGGCAGCTTCCTTTAAAAATATATCAATATCTAATATATGTTAATTTATAATTTATATGGAATTGGGCTAAACACACATAGGGACATGTAATTCATGGATGGCCTGGATACATTGGATCTGAAGTTTTGTTCCCTTTGGCTGAAAGTAAGAACAGGGTCAGGCTTGTACCACTAGCAGCCTAGCATGGGGGAGGGGCAGGCAGGATAGCTGAAAATAGGCTAACACTCCAGTCTCCAAGAGAGAAGTCAAAATAAAATTGTACCTGCCATCCCTCAAATATCTCCAGTCTAGGGGTTTAATAGGTTTAACAAAAGCCACTTCCCTGAATGATATCAAGATATTTATCCCTTAACTTACACTTTTCCCCACCAAATGCTGGTTACACAAAAGACCATCACAAATAGTGAATAATGAGTGAACTCATTTATGTAAGCAGCAAACAGAAATCAGAGAAGCTCTACGATTTGAATATCCCCAAAAAGATCCAAGAATATGTTCACCCTTCATCTGAGAGTGAGATAAAATCTCAGCTCAAACCAGGAAGAAGATAATAATCTCACTCAGGGTGGGTCCACTCTCCACAGTTTTTGGAGCCCTAGAGGTCAAGATACAAAGTGAGGCTAGAGTTCATATAGACATCCGTGACCTCAAGGGCTCCAGTTTGCTTTTCACTCATCTCTTATCTCCTGATGGCTTTCCTGGAGTTTCTCTCTCAAAAGATCCCTTACCAAATGAAATAAGTCTCTTATGCCGATATGTAGGGTTATACTTAGCATTGTCTTAGGTAATAAGGAGGGCAGCTAGGTGACAAAGTAGATAGAGTACCAGGCCTGCAATCCTGAGTTCAAATCTGGCCTCAGAAATTTACTAGCTGTGTGACCCTGGGCAAGTTATTTAACCCTGTTTGCCTCAGTTTCCTCATCTGTAAAACAAGCTGGAGCAGGAAATGGCAAACCATCCCAGTATCTCTGCCAAGAAAAACCAAAATGGCATCACAAAGAGTTGAACACAACTAAAAAGTGACTGAACAATAACCATAGGCAATATGGGACCATGCCTCAATCTGTGTTCTTAACACTGATTGCAGGAGACACTGCACTGAGACCTTGACTTCGTGGGAATGGGTTCTACAGTTTCTATCATGCACTAACCATGCCTTTTGTCCCTGAGAAAGACCTGATCTAACTTCTAACTGAGGGGTGGCTTTTTAGCACTTATCAAGTGCTTTAGCAGTTTATAAAGCTCTATCCTCATAAGAATTTTGCAAGATAGTTATTGTAATTTTTATCCACATTTTTCAGGAAAGAGAACTGAGGTTCAGAGAGCTGCAACGCTTTGTCTACTGTCATACATCCTGTAAATGTCAGGCTCCAATCCAGGTCTTCCAATGTCAAGTGCAGCTCCCTTTGAACAACACTGTGCTGTCTCTGGACCCCTCTCAGGAGGTGTATACAGTGGGAAAGGCACTGGATGTTACAACAGAGGGCTTGGGTTTAAGTCCCATCTCTGCTCCTTACAACCCATGTGACTTTGGCAGGGCACTCAGCCCCCCTGAGTTTCAGTGCCTTCATCTGTAAAATGAAGGGCTTGTTCTAGATGGCTTCTGGGGTCTCTTCTCTAAATCTATGATTCTGCGTTCATTAGTTTCCTCTTCTGTAAAATAAAAGACCTGGAGTAGATGACTCCTAGGGTCTCTTCCAGCTCCAAATTTGTGATACTATGAGGAGTTTAGTGGAGAAATACAAAACTAAGGTGAGAAATCCCTCCCTGCTCTCCCTCTGTGTTGGGCTCACAGTGCCACAGTATTCAGGGATGACTTCCAGGGTGGGACAGCTCTTCTCAGGTTACCATCAGGTTAATATCTTTGCCCAACTCTTTCAAGAGAACATATTGCAAATATTGCTGGGTAGCTATTAATAATAATAGCTTATATTCCTATGGCATTTTTAGGTTTGACAAAGCACTCTCCTTGCAATAATCCTGTGAGATAGGTAGTGAATATGTTGTGATGTACATTTTGTTATTGGGGTACAGAGTATGGCACAGGGGAAAGGACTGGCTCTCTGGTCAGAGGATCTGGGGTCACATCTCACCACTGACACTACCTGTGTGACCCTGCGCAAGTCACCCAACCCTTTTAGGCTTACTTTCTCACTTACAAAATGCTAAGATTCCCCCTCCCACTTAATAGTATTTTATTTTTTTCAATTATATGTAAAGAAAGTTTTCAACATTCACTTTTATAAGATTTCGAATTCCAAAATTTTTTCTCCCTTGCCAAGATGGTAAACAATCTGATAGAGCCTATGCAGGTGCAATAATACTAAACATATTAGTCATATTGTGAAAGAAAAATTAGAACAAAAGGAAAAAACCCCAAGAAAGAAAAAAAGACAGAAAATAATCTGCTTTGATCTGCGTTCAGACTCCATAGTCCTTTCCATCATGAGTCTTTTAGAATTCTCTTAGATCATTTCATTCCTGAGAAGAGCTAAGTCTATCAAAGTCAGTCATTGTACCATGTTTCTAGTTGGTCACTGGACCATGTTGCTGAATGCAAGGTTTTTAATGGATGAAACTGACTCAGTCCAATCCCCTGTTAGTCTAGGTTCTGTATTGGCACAAAATGAGACACTCAGGGACCATTCGATGCTTGACAAGAGGAGGTTTACTTAGTCATCAATTAGAAAGGATACTTGACAAGGATGCTATAGCACTTAACTCAGGTTCAGTCAACTGGGCAGAGTGTGATGATTGTCATGGCTTGAGGATATCTACCAAGTCTGAAGGACCTTAACTCTACATGGGCCTTTTCATGTCACATCAATAGGGCCAGGAGCCACCAGGAAAAACATAGCTTGAGTCTTATCCCTTGAGCCAGCCAAAACCCAGGGACATCTTTCTTCTTGCCTTTTAGGGAAAAAAAATAACCTTTCCTGGATCGGGGAGGGGGCCTGGTAGATAGTGATTCTACCACAGAATTGGACTAACTGACCTCAGCGTCTTTCCAGCTCTAGAACTACAGTCTTAGAACATGCCCAGGGTCATATAGCTAGTAGGTATTTGCAGGGGATTTGAACCCAAGTCTGCTGACTCTCAAGTCAAATACCTTTTCTACCATGCCTCTACTGCTTTTCTAGCACTGCCCTTAGCCTTGGTTCTAAAAAAAATATTTTCTCATTCTCTTGCAGATGCCAACAATTGCTTTTTGAGGAAACAACCCATATTGCATTTAAGCAGTATAAATGTCCTTCTGCATTTCTTTCCTGACCATAGGAATGGGTATCTTCAGGGCTTGTGGAATTTGGTGCCATCTTACTAAAACACACCAATTGCAAAGGTTGCCCAAGGGATGGATGATATATTTGCGTTTGATGCTTCATGCTGCCAACTGCCCAGATCCTACATACTAGTACAGCATGGAAGCCTAGGTGCCCATGGAGGTTTCCTACTAGGTTTGAGGGTGAGCAGAGCAGTAGAGTTTACATTCTACTAAGGGACATGTTCTAGGCAAGGAGCTGCCAAGAGGCCTCTGGGCTTAAGAATTTGGGTGAAAACATTGTTTATAGTAGTGAAGCATACCACTTGGGCAGCATAAATATTCTGATTGCTTCAGTTATACTCTACCAGCTTTCCCTAGTCTCTCCCTCCTGTCCCCCACCTATTATAATAAATAAATACTGACATTCAATCTGTTTTTGTAATGCTTTGATTTCTTTGAAAGCCAGACAAGCAAGTGGAAGAGAAAACATAGGGATAAGCAGATAACAAGGGGCCAGGCATGGGTCAGACAACCTGCAGCAAGGGGCATACTGGGGGACTATGTTTAACAAAGGGTAGCTTAGGTGGTGCTAATCTGGCCTCAGATACTTACTAGCTGTATGACTCTGGGCAAGTCACTTAACCCTGTTTACCTTAGTTTTCTCATCTGTAAAATGACCTAGAGATGGAAATGGCAAACCACTCCAGTATTCTTGCCAAGAAAACCCCAAATGGGATCACGAAAAGTTGGACAGGACTGAAATGACTGAACAACATGTCTAGCAAAAGGATGGCTGAGGAATGAATGAGTTTTAACTTAACTCACAAGCATTAATAAGGGCCTAGTATGTGCAAGTCTCTGGAATAGGTCCTGGAAATATAAAGGCAAAAACAAAATAGCCCTTACCTTTAAGTGACACATTCTATTGAGTAGATACAACAGGTAGAGAGATAGTAATAATATTAATAACAGCCATAATTTGTATAGTGATTACTCTGTGTCAGGCCCTGTGCTAAGTACTTTCCAACTATTATCTCATTTGATCCTCACAAAAACCCTGGGAGGTAAGTGGTATTATTCCTCACATTTTACAGATAAGGAAACAGAAGCAAAGAGAGGTGAAATGACTTGCCCAGGGTCACAGAGCTAGTAAGCATCAGAGATTAAATTTGAACTCAGATCTTTCTGACATCAGGCCTGGTGCTTTATCCACTGCACCAGTTCCTCTTTCTCTACCCATTAACCATTTCCAATTATATGTCCTACCTAGACAGAGACTTCTCAGGAACTCTCCTAAGCACTAATTTCCTAGTCTAATGACCCTGAATCAACCTATTGATTGGTTATAGTTATATGCTAAACTCTCATCAATAGCACCTCTCATTGACTTCAACCCATGCACTGACCCTAGCCAACCGATGACCTGTCCTATGGCCAAGGTGCAGTAAGGAGCTCAGCTTCTTTCCTCAGCACTGTCTGGGTTATGCCCTTTGAGTCCCCATTTTGAGGGCTTTACATAAATGCCTGGCACTGTGTTAAGTCCTGTATACAAAGACAAAACAATGAAAGTCCCTGCCCTCAGGGATCTTGTATTCTCTCTCCCTACCTAGGGGTTCCTGGGAATATAGAGAAAGCACAAGCCAGCTGCGACTTTACTTCTGGACAGAGGCTCTCTGTCTAGTTTCCTGTGTGCTCTCCTACCTTAGTGAACTGACTGGCATACTTGCAGAGAAATGGTCTGCAAGAAACTTAATAAACGTTACTAGTTCCTGTCTGCAGAGCATGAACCTCTGGTATAGCTACAGATTTTGTTTTTTTAAACACATGTAATTCCTCTGACACACTTCTCTGAAGTTGCTTTCTTGGTTCAGGAGACTTGAGTTCTAGTCCTGATGTAGGTAATTAAAACATCTATCACCCTTGATTTGATGTTGTTGAACCTCACTTTCTCTTAGTTATAAAATGAGACTTTCACAACATTGTTGTGTAGCTCAAGTAAGAGTTGAGAATGAATGTGTTTTGTCAAGTATTATAGAGCTAAGTGGCACCATAGTTGTGTTTGTCCTTTGTTTTCAAAGACATCAGGATGATGACATGACTTGCAGTTGACTTTGATTTCAGTGAGAGAGGGCTATGCAAGGTCGCTAACCTCACTTTCTCCTTCAGAGCCATCTGGGTCCAGTGGCCTGATATTCATCAGGACGACTGGAGATGGCCCAGGATGCAACGTGCAACCCTGGCCATTGTAGGCTAAGGTCTTATCAGATTCTTACTTTGAGTGAGATATGCTTATTCAGTGAATAGACCCTCTTTAAGTAGTTATTCAAGGAATGACCTCTTTTAATAATGATAGTGCACAGAACGCAGGCCTGGAGTCAGGAAACTTATCTTCCTGAGTTCATAACTATCCTGAGACACTTTCTAGCTGTGTGACTCTGGGCAAATTACTTGGCCCTGTTTGTCTCAGTTTCCTTATCTGCACAATGAGCTACAATGGCAAACCATTCCAGGATCCTTTGTTAAGAAAATGCCACATGGGATTACAAAGAGTCAGATACAACTGAAAAATGACTGAAGTCATACTGTATTATGATTTTTTTTTTACCATTATTCCTCAAAAGAACCTTTCTAAATGTTCTTGAGGAAAAATTTTGATGAGATTTGATAGATTAGATCTCCCTTTATTCTAAGTATGGCTTTAATTGTGACCTAGGAATTTAATTTCATAACTGTAGAGTTGAAAGGGAATTTAGAAGTCACTTAATCTACTCTCCAATTATTGATGATTTAATTGAGGCTCCTAGAGGTTAAATCATTTATCCAAAGCAAAGTGGTAAGAAGGAATATAGCTTGTCAGGTACTCTGACTCCCTATCTAGTTTTCTTTCCACTGTTCCATATTCTCCCTAATTCCTCCCTTCATTGACCTTCACAGCATATCTTCTCCTAAAGTTAATTGTTGAACATTTTTTTTTTGGGTAGATCACTGAGGGGGAGAGAGGAAAGGAGGAATTGTTCTTACTTCCTCTCCCTACTATGTCTTTGACATCTTTTTTGGGGGGCAGTGCTGTGGGAAGGGGAGGCAGGATAAGTTTTTGGGATTTATAGTTACCTTTCTGTCTCTCTTTTCTGGTCTCCAGTGCCCTGGGAGAGCCTACCCTGGGCCTCCATCTGGCCTTACCTTTCTCTGAGCTTGGTTCATCCCGTTCAGATTATTCAATAATAGGATATCACAGATCAATTCTCTTTCATTCTCCAAGTATAGATTAAGGAGCATAGTGTATGCTAGGCACCATGCTTTGTTCCGGGGCTACAAAGACAAAAATGAAGTCTTTGCTGTTAAGGAGCTTACATTTTCCTCATGGGATGAAAGGGGATGGAATTTGCTTTACAACATCTACACATGTAGCCAGATTCTCTTGTAAACTTCCAGAGAACAATTCCATTAGTCACAGAGAGAGGGACAACTTCCAAGGATAGAATTCTCTGGAAACTTGCAGGAAGGGCTACACATAGAAGTATAGAACAAAGGAAAATGAGGAGGGTGAAAGTAGGCATGAACAGGAAGATCTGAGAAGGCTTCACAGGGCAGGTGGCAGCTTAGGCTTGGAGGAAGACAAGGCATTCTGAGGCAAGATTGAGGAGAGTCCTATTCCAGGTCTGGAGGATGACTTGTAGACAGTCACCTAGGTGGGGGATGGTGTCAACTTTGGGGAACACCTAGTTGCCCAGTTTGACTGTAGTGTAGAGTTTGTGAATACCAAAATATGTATTTTTTTTGAGAGGTTAACAGTTTGCAGCAGACTGTAGGGCGTAGAGATAAAAGGAAACTTTGAGCCGATACTTATTCTACATATGAAAAAATTAGAGCCCAGAGAGGAAGTAGTTTTACCCAAGAGAACACACATTTATAAAGTGCCTACTATGTGCCAGGCACTGTGCTAGGTGCTTTACAAATATTATCTCATTTGATCCTCACAATAAGCCTGGGAGGTAGGTTATTATGTCCATTTTACAGCTGAAGAAATTGAGACAGAGATTAAGGAACTTGCCGAGGGTGACACAGCTAGTAAGTCTCTGAGACCAGATTTGAATTCAGATCTATCTTTCTGACTCTAGACCTGGCGCTCTATGAACTATACTACCCAGTTGCCTCCAATACTGTCATTATTTATCGTCATCATCATTATTACAAGTAATAATAATAACTGATATTTATGTGGCACTTTGAGTTTTGCAAAGTACTTTACACAATGTTCTCCTTTGATAAATAGAGCAAAATTCAAAACCAGATTTCCTCACTCCATATCTATCACCATTTCCACTACATCAGCGTTGCTGACTTTGGTAATCTGTCACACTGTAGGAGACCAAAGAGTGTTTCTCCTTGAACTGTTAGATGAGTAACAATAAAACTCCCAAACTCCCATTTCCTTGGTGCCTCAATCTCTGCTAGCAGCCAGGGAAGACATAAACTAATTCACACTAAGGGGTTAGTGATCAATAATTATTTAGTATGTTATAGTCTGATCCTAGGTAGGATGGCCTGTTGGCTAGTATTTGATTGACTTTGCTGGCATTTTATTACAGAAGTTGGTTGCTTTTTTTTTTTTATTGATGCCTTTTATTTTTGAATTAGAGTTATTTCCTGCTATAATCCTCCCCTCTTCCTGTATTGAACCCTTCCTTGTAAAATGGAAAACCCTCCCTTGTAACTTTTGCCCTTGATTCTATTGTTTCTGTCCTAATTACCCCCACAATCCCATGCTTTCTGTCTCTAGATTTCAACTTCTCCTTTTCTTGTGGTTCCTTCCCTACCTCCTACAAATGTGGGGCAGCTAGGTGGTGCAGTGGCTAGAGCACCAGTGCAGGAGTCAGGAGGACCTGAGTTCAAATCTCACCTCAGACACTTGACACTCACTAGCTGCGTGACCTTGGGCAAGTCATTTAACCCCAATTGCCTCATCCTGGGTCATCTCCAGCCATCCCGACGAACTCAGATGACTCTGAAGGAGAAGTGAGGCTAGTGACCTGCACATCCCTCCCTCACTCAAAAAACAAAGTCAAGGGCAAATCGTGTCATCATTTCTCTGGTGGCATGGTCTTCTTCGGCAACGAAGGATGAACACACACACACAAATATACCCAAACCTCTCCTATTGAAAAATGCTTCACTTGAGTCTACCATTCCCTTCAAGCTACTGTGATATCTCTCTCCCTTTCGCAGCTGGGCTCCCAGCACAAGGTGTCCATCCTTACTTGTTGCCCCATTTCCTTTCCTCTCACTGACCTCTCAATTTCTGGCAGTCTGTTTTTGATCTTATCACTGCTCTCTCCAAGGTTAACAAAATTCATTTTCTTCCCCTATGTCAATCCTTCTCTTCCCTTCTTTTTCCAGAGGGAAGGGCCATTCTGCCTTCATAAACTTCTTTGAGTTCCTAGAAGCATTTTGATTAAAGGCCATTTTTTTGTGACACCGTAAGACAACTTAGCTATTCCAATGTCACCCTGCTCTTATTTGCTCAACTTTGCCCCACACCGCCTCTCCTAGATGAAAGACTATTTAGCACAAAGGTAGACAGGGTTATACATAAATTGAATGTAGACTCTGAAGATGTGTCAGTTAGCAAATATGTATTAATCTTCATCCTTATGATAGATATATGTGTGTGTCTTTGTGAAAGCCAGTTATCAAATTTTCAGTGTGAATCTCTGTTCAGTTGTAGTAGTATCTGACTCTTCGTGACCCCATCTGGGGTTTTCTTGGAAAAGGTATCGGAATGGTTTGCCATTTTTTTCTCTAGCTCATTTTATAGATGAGGAAATTAGGGCAAACCAGGGTTAAGTGACTTGCCCAAGGTCACACAGCTAAGTAAGTGACTGAGGCTGGATTTGAACTCCGAAAGATGAATCTTCCTGTCTCCCAGCCTGGCACTCTATCCACGGTGCCACCTAGCTGCCCTGATACCTCAGAAACAGCAATTACTACAAATCAGGACTTGATTTGTTGTTTTCTTGCTTGTCTAGGCTTAGGAAAGTGTTGGCAATGCAGATCTATCTTAAAAGTGTGTGTGTATATTTATTTTTCCCAAATGTTAAACAGTTACCAGAACATCCCTGTATTACTCTATAAAATAACTTGAGCTCAGCAAGACTGTAGTCGAAGAGAATGACATCATTACTAGACTGGAGGCCTGGTGAATGGAGGCCTTCTGTAACAACCACCACCACCACCAGGTGATTATTTAGTGCTTTAAGTTTTGCAGAGTGCTTTACATCTACCATCTCATCATAACTTCACAACACCCGTGGGTGCTTTACTATTATGCCTGCATCTCTCTTATCTTGCTTGGACTGGAAGTTAAGTGACAACCCATGGACCTGACTTCTATGCTTACTGGCATGGAAGCTTTGACCTGCTCTGTTTCCGGCTTGGGCCAGTTTGCCCCTTATGTAGCCTGTTCTCCTCATCATCCTAGGGGTTCCCCATATTGGTGTGAGATTTAGAATGGACACCTAATTGGTGTTAGTCCTACTGCAGATCAAAACTCCTGAATTCAGGGAATCAACCAGCTTTAATCTTCCCAGCAACAAAGACTATGGATATGCATCATCATACCGGATCCAGCAACAGTTGTGTGTCATCAAGTATAGTTGTGCTGTCATCACTCACAAAGTGACAAGGAAAGATATTGGTACTGAACAGCATGGGATGATCTACTGCCCTATATGTCTACACAAAATCCCTGTGACTCCCTAGACAAAAAGTCCTTTCCCTGACCACCATTCACTAATATGTGTTGTATCTTCTTAGTAAACTCCTTGAGGGCAGAGACTATCATGCTTTTACCTTTATTCATCACTTACACCCAGCACAATGCCTGACAGAGAGTAGGTACTCAATAAGAATTTATTTATTGATTAGAGGTTGTTGTTGTTGTTTTTGTTCGAATCTATGGTTTCATTGGTGTACATATGATAAAAAAGGAATGAGGAAACAATCGATACTGTTCAAAAAGTAGTTAACGACAAATAAAAGCAGTGCTTTCCCTCAAGGAATTTTTCCATGCATACAGATGAAGTAAAGACAAACCATATAAACCAAATGCAAAGCAATATGAAAGTTTGGTGGAGGGATGCAGTAACTGGTATGAGCAGGAAAAACCTCTCAGAAGAGATGGCTGGTGCCTTGAAGGCAGCTAGAGTTTCTAAGAGGAGAAGGAAGGGTGTGTGAATTCTAGGCATGGAAAATAGCCTGGGCAAGGACATCAAGACAGAAGATGGAGTGTCATATGTGCAGAACATCAAGGAGACCAGTTTGGTGGGAACACCAAGTATAAGATGACAAGTGAGGTGTAACCGGAATGAAAGCTTGGTCCCGGGGAAAAAGCACTGGATTGGGAGTCCTAGAGTCATGGAACTGGGCTGCCACGGACCTTGGAGACAATACAGCGCCTCTACTTCATGTTATCATTGAGGAAGCTGAGGTTCAGAGAGGGGAAGTCATTTATTCAAGGTCACACAGCGACTAAGTGATGAAACTGGGTTTATTGCCCAGGATTTAGAGATGGAAGTGACCTTGGAGACCACTGAGTACAATCCAGTTGATTTCCAAATGATGAAACTAAAGGCTAAAAGGATGGTGTCCAATGTCACATAAGTACTATATGATACCCAAACCCTGGTCATCTGTCTCCAAATCAAACACTATTTTCAATCTACTGGGGAATCAGGAGAGTTGATCTCACTGTAATTCTGTCACTAACTGGCTACACCCATGGGTTATGGTTTTATCCCTAAATGAGGGTGCTGGAGTAGATGTTCAACTAGTCTCTTTTATTATTAACTAGAAGAAGCATTACCTCTCCTGAGAATCGCCACCTGGTGGTAGGTGCAGGTACTTTCTCTTTTTTGGAATACAGGCTGCCTGCATAGGCTCAGGGTCATTAAGTCTGACTTTGGCATCTTCACCTATAGGTGAAGACATTATTAGGTAGAGGTAATGTAGTGAGGTGGTAGGAATACTGGTTTGTGGGTATGAAGACGGGGATCTGAGGCTCAACTCTGACTCTGACCAGTGAGGTAATTTTGGTCAATTGCTTTATTTCTCTGGGACTCAGTCTCCTCGTTTGTAAAATGGGAATACAGTACTTGCACTACCTATCCCATAGAGCTGTCATGAGGAAAGTACAATTTAAAACCTCGAAGCAGCCAGGTTGCACAGTGAATAGAGTGCCGGGAGTCTGAGGTCAGAAAAACTTAAATTCAAATCCAACCTCAGACACTTACTAGCTATGTGACCCTGGATGAGTCATTTAGCCTCTATAGTATTCAGTTTCCTTATCTGTAAAATGAAAGTATTGGACTCCATAGCACTTGAGGTTTCTAAATTTATGATTCTGTCTCCTCAGATCTTTATCTCTCTGTCAAGACAGCAGTCTCACTTTCTTAGTTTCCTCTTCCCCTCCCTGCTCTCTCCTTTAGAATATAAATTCCTTGAGAGCAGAGACCATTGTGTTTTCTTCTTTTTGTATCCTCAGCTCTTAGCACAGTGCCTGGCACATGGCAAGCACTTTAATGTTTCTCTCTCTCTTCTCCCTCCCTCACTCTGTCTCTCTCAGTCTCTCTCTCCCTCACTCTACTTGTATGCATGCCTGTATGCATGCATGCCTGTATGCGCGGGTGTATGTATGTGTGTATGTGTATGTGGGTGTGTGCGTATGTATGTATGTATGTATGTATGTATGTATGTATGTCATTAAGGTCAAGGGATGTAGAGAGGTTGTAAGTTGCTTGGATTACCACTAGGTGTCACTGTGTCTGCACAAATGACCACTACTTCATTATGATTGGTTCTGAGTGACACTTTTGACAGTTTGTAGCATTCCTGGGGGGAGGAGGGGTCCGTCCCTCTGCCCTTTAATTACCGCATCTCTCCTTAGCAGAGAAGGGGAGCCCAGACAACTAAAATAACAAGCCAATGTTCTTTGCGAGGAAATGCAGGAGGTGGTTAAACCGTCTTCTCCCTTCCCGGGCTTGGGCGGCATCAATCAGGATCCAATTGTGGTTTCCTCCTTTCTGGTTATCGTGGTGCCGCTCGGTGGGCCACGGAAAATAAAATCTGCTGAATTATTTCTTTTCTGTTTTCTGTCTCACCGAGGAGGAGGGTGTTAATGTAGTCTGGCAGTTGCTTGAAACTGAGATGGATAGCAATGGGGTGTGTTAACAAACAAGGGCAGGAAATAGAATGTCATATTTTCTGAAGGGTGAAACTCTCCCCAGGAGACAGATGGGCAGGGTCCTGCTGAGGAGACACTTGGGAAAAAGCACACCAAAAAAAATCCCAAACCCAACTTCATACTGTATCTTTTTTGTCCCCCAGCGCCTCTTGGGAGAGATCCATATGCAATTCTATCATTCAGCTAACTGGCAGATCAGTGAGTGTGGTATAAAAGTATTTGGTATTTTTGTGCTCTTCCAAATGTCATTTTGAATGCTGATGTTTGAAGTGACAAGCATATCACCAGATTCCCAGGTAGCTTTAACCACTGAGAGTGAAATCCACCCTCTTGAGAACATCCTGGTCAATGTCTCCTGCCATTCCCCACCATGCTAATGCTGCAGAATGAATCATAGGTTCCTAGGATTTAAGGATAATAAAACCAGCTGATATTTATGGAGTACTTTCATGTGTGCAAATTGCATACGGTAGAAAGAATTCTGGATTTGGAATCATCGGACCTGGACTGGAATCCCACTCAGCTACTTAACACCTATGTAACCCTGGCTAGATCAGAAACCTTGACAAGGGCAAAATGATGGGAATAGACAGTGTTGGAGGGATTGTGCAAGGTAGCAGACATATCTACTGAAATTCTGTGGTGGCAGAACTGTGAGCTGTTCCAGCCAGTCTGGGAAGTTATTTGGAATTATGCTTAAAAAAGAAATTATGCTTTAAAAAGTGACTAAAATATTCATATTTCTTGATCCTGAGTTCCCCCTACCTTCGGGCTCTTCATCTTTAAATGAGGGGTTTGGACTAGAAGTTCTCTAAGGAAGTCCCTTTCTACATATAATCTACAATCCAGACATCTTTGAGCTTCACAATATTTCTGTGAATTTTGCTGTTGTAATAGTTTTTGGTCTGGGTTTGTGACTTCATTTGCACAAGGATATTCCTGAGAGGAATATCTCTACCTATATAGAGGGGTAATTGTTCTTTAACATATAGTCTGAGAGTTGTATGGGGGCACTGAGGGTTTAAGAGACTGGCGTGGAATCATACAGACTAGGTGGGACTTGAACCCAGATCTTTAAGACTCTCTAAGGCTGTTACTCTAGCTACTACCCTGTGAGGTAGGAATTATGGAAAATATCATGGTATGATGGAAAGAGCACTCACTCTGCAGTCAAGGTGACAAGAATTAAAATTTCACCTCAAATGTTTACTCTCTTTATGTGACCTTGGGCTGGTCATAGCCTTACTATGCTTTAGTATCCTTTTTATGAAACCAGCAGTTGGATTAGATGCTATCTGAGATTCTTTCCAAATCTACAACTATGCTTCTAATTCCAATTTTGCAGACAAGGAAACTAAGGCTCAGAGAGGTAAGCAGCTTGCTAGTGGTCACATAGCTAGTAAGGACTCAATCCCAATTCCCAGTTGTCAGTCCAGTGTCCTATCTTTTATACCACACTGTGTCTCAAGATGTGGAAGGCATATTTGGTAGAAGAGGAAACTGAAAACTAGGGGAATATCACATAGTTGACACAAAGTGAGCAGAAGCAGAACTTAACTTCAGATGGTATAGTGGATAGGTGCTGAGCCTAGACTCAGAAAGACCTGAGTTCAAATCTGACCTCAGACACTTACTAGCTGTGTGGCCCTGAGCAAGTCACTTAACTCTGTTTGCCTAAGTTTTCTTATCTGTAAAAGGAGTTGGAGAAGGAAATGGCAAACCACTTCAATATCTTTGCCAAGAAAGTCCCAAATGGGGTCATGAAGAGTAGGACATGACTGAAAATGACTCAACAACAAACAACTCCCTTTTCCCATGGCTCTGTGCTTTCTTACTGCAGGTGGAAACAGCATAGGGCTAGAAACAGGGAGCTGTTATGGTCAGGGCAGGTGTAAGACCACACTTCCTATTACTTTCTGATAACCTTATTTCTTTTAAGTTCATCATGATTACTTTTAAACCTAGCGTATTTATGCAAACAGATAATACCCAAACTTTGAGCCATCCTAATCCAGGCAGTTTTACCCACATGTTACATTATGAATCTGGGACCTACCCTATTTTTTGTTTTCTAACATTTGATGCCTTAAAAAGGTTATTTATGACCTTTTAAAAATCATGTACACTTCCAAATATGACCCTACCCTCCTATACCTTTTCCCTTGTAGAAATAAGTATAAAGGGAGAAAACGATTTTATTAAATCAACAGAAACATCTGACAACATATACTATTTTCTATATTTACCTTTCTAATCTCTTCTCAAAGGCCAAGGTTGATTGTTATAATTATAGTGTTTAGTTGAATGTTAATTGTTCTTTTCACTTACATTGTATAGTTATATGTATTATTTTCCTATTTCCGCTTACTTCACTCACATCAGTTCATTTCTTCCCATACTTCTCTGAATTCTTCCTCTCTGTCACTTCATATGGCACAGCAATAATCCATTACATTCATGCATCACAGTTAGTTGAGCCATTTCTCAGTTAATGGGCGTCTACTTTGTTACTCTCAAAAGTGATGCTATGATTTTGGGACATATGGGACCATTCTTTCTGTCTTCGACTTCTTTTGGGTTAAATATCTAGTAATGTCTGTATACCGACCACACCTACCCGAAGATGTGCTGACATTTTAGTGACTTGTTTTTAGCATAATTCCAAATTGCCTTCCTTAATGGTTGGAATAACTCACAGTTCCACCAACATTACTATGCCTATCTTTCTAAACTCTTCCAAAATAGACTCCATCTTTTGTAATTTTTGTCAATTTACTGTGTATGAATAAAACCTCAGAGTAGCTTTAATTTGAATTTTTCTGATTATTATTCATGTGGAATACTCTTTCAGGTTGTTGTTAGTAGTTTCTAATTCCTTTAAAAAACTGTTCAAAACCTTTCACTATTTATCTATTAGGAAATGATTATTGATTTAATATATTGTGTTAATTTTTCATTTGTCTTGGATGTTATACAGTAATCATAGATATTTGATGTGGAGATTCCCCCTTGTCCCCAATTTCCAGTTTCCCAGGTTGATGGTTTCTTTTCTATAATAGTTGCAATGATTTTATTCATGCAAAAGTTTTTTAGTTTCAGGTAATCATAATTGTCTGTTTTAGTTTTTATTATCTCCAGAATCCCTTGCTTGGTTAATTATCCCTCTAGCTATAGATTTGAAAGATATCACCGTCCATTTTCTTTCAATTTAAAAATGATAGTTGCTTTTAATTAAAGCATCCATTTGGAACTTACTGTGGTATATAATGCAAGATGCTGATCAACATATGGTTTTTTGGGGATCAATCTATTTTCCAGTTTTCTCAGTAGATCTTGTTAAATAGGGAATTCTTTCCTAATTAGTTTATGTTCTTGGGTTTATGGAATATTGGGTTATTGAGTTTGAGTAATTCTGATTCTTGCTTCAGTAGATGGTTACACTGATTTACTTTTCTATTTTTTTAACCAGTAAAAAAAGTTCTGGATACTACTCTTTTTAAATATAGCTTAAAGTCTGGATGTCCCTTTCCTCTCCTCTTTTTCCATTTTATCCTGGGTATTCTTGACATGTTCTTTCTCCAAATGAATTTATTTTGGGTTTAGTTCTATAAATTAATCCTTTGAGAACTTGATTGGTATAATACTAAATCTGTAAAATAGGTAAAATTATAATTTTTATATTATACTGATATGGTTTAAGTGAATGTTGTTGTTGAATTGTTTTTCAGTTGTATCTGACTCTTTGTAACCCCTTTTGGGGTTTTCTTGGCAAAATACTGGAGTGGTCTGCTATTTCCTTCTACAACTCATTTTACAGTTGAGAAAATGGAGACAGAGTTAAGTGATTTGCCCAGGGTCATACAGAGAAAAGGTGTCTGAGGTTAGATTTGAACTTCCTGACTACAGGCTCAGCACTCTATTCACTATATTTTTATTTCTGTAAAGAATGATTTATAATTGTGTTGAATAGTTTTGATAGAATAAATTCCAGATATTTCTTGCATTTTGCAGTTATTTTAAATTAATCTCTTTTTGTAATTTCCTCTTAGTTTTTGTTATTGTTATATAAAATGCTGACAAGTTTGAGGGGTTTGTTTTGTATCCTGCTACTTTACTAAGGTATGAATTATGTAAATATTTTAGCTGATTCTCTGGGGTTTTGTAACATCATGTCCAAATATGTATGCCTTTAATTCCCTTCCAAATATGTGTTCCTTTCATTCTCTTCTCTTTTCTTATTACTATTGTTAACATTTCTAACACTGTGCCAATCAATAGGGAGGACAGGGAATGTCCTTGTTTTACCTCTGTATTTATTGGGAGGGCTTCTAGTGTTTCTCTAATGTTTCTAGATATATACATTTGTGGTTTTTATATTAATTTTATTTGTTTTTAGTGTTCTACAATCACTACTATAAAACTTAGATTTTTTTCCCCCTAACTACCCACCACCACACCCATCCCTCCCTGAGATGGCATACAGTTCTATTTAGGATCTACACATACCTTCCTACTGAATACATTTTTGCTATAGTTATGCTGAGTAGAAGAACTAAAATAAATGGGAGAAATCATATAACAAACCAAAACATAATACACACACACACACACACACACGCACACACAAATGATCTGCTACATTCTGCAATTGAATTCCATAGTTCTTTCTCTGGATGTGGAAGGCATTTTGCCTTAGAAGACCATTGGGAATTTTTTTTTTTTATTTCCTTGCATTGCTATGAAGATTCAAGTCTACCAGAAAAAACTCTCACACACTGTGGTTGTTGCTGTGCACAAAGTTCTCCTGGTTCTGCTCCTTTCACTCAGCATCAGTTCATATAAGTCTTTCCAGGCCTCTCTGAAGTCTTCTTGTTCATCATTTCTTATGGTGCAATACTATTCCATTACATTCATATAACATAATTTATGCAGCCATTCCCCAATTGATGGGTATCCCTTTGATTTTCAGTTCTTGGCCACTACAAAGAGTGCTGCTATAAATATTTTTGTACATGTGGGACCCTTTCCCATTTTTATGATCTCTTGGGGATACAGTCCTAGAAGGGATATTGCTGGGTCAAAGGGTATGCACATTTTTGTAGCCCTTTGAGCATAGTTCCAAATCGCTCTCCTGAATGGATGGATGAGCTCACAGTTCCACCAACAATGAATTAGTGTCCCACATTGTCTCCAACATTTATCATTTTCCTGTTCTGTCATGTTTGCCAGTCTGATAGGTGTGATGTGGTACCTCAGAGTGGTTTTAATTTGCATCTGTCTAATCAAAAGTGATTTAGAGTATTTTTTCATATGATTATAGATACCTTTAATTTCTTCCTCTGAAAACTGCCTGTTCATATCCTTTGACCATTTATCAATTGGGGATATACATTTGGTTTTAAATATAAACATTTTTCATCATATTGGAAGTAGCCTTCTGTGCCTATGCTAGTTAGGAATTTTAGCATATTGGTCTGTATATTTTCAAATTTTTTTTATGTCTATTGCTGTATTCATGTGGCATAGATTATCTCTATTTTTAGTATCATTATATTAGTTGCTTTTTTAATGTTGAACCAACCTTACATATCTGGTAGAAATTCAAAATAGTCATAGTAAATTATTATTTTTTATATATTCTGTGGTCTTTTGCTTTTTTGGAGAATAATTTGTGAAGTATATATGTTAATTGCCATTTAAGTGTTTAATAGAATTCACTGGTAAATTTATCTGGAGCAGGGTTTATTCCCTTCAGAAATTTCATTATGGCTTGCTTAATTTCATTTTCTGAAATCGGATCATTTGAGATCACAGTTTCGTTCATTTTAATTCACAGATTTTATATTTTTGTAAGCAATCATCCATTTCCCTCAAATTCTTAATTTGCTAACATATTGCGATAATTCTTTTTATTTCTCCTCTTTTACAATGTAAGCTCCTCGTGGACAGCTGTTGTTTCACTTTTGTATTCATATCTGTAGCACCTAGAATAATGTTGAGCACAGAGTAGTATTTCATAAATGCTCATTGATTGAATCTTACCTTGTTCATCATTTTCATTGCACTGATTTAATTTCCTCTTGTTCTTTTTCTTGTTCTTCTTCTCTTTGTCTCTATCTCTCTTTTGTCAGAATGGGGAAAATTTTAATAGGCATTGGAGGAGGAGGTTACCCAATGACATCATTAAAAATAGATTATAGGGGGGCGGAGCTAAGATGGCGGAGTAGAAAGACGCACATACACATAGCTCTGAACCCACAACCCATAGAATGGCTACAGGGAAGTAACTCACGGCGAATTCCGCACCCAGAGGCCACGGAACACTGGAGCGAGGGAGATTTCTGTTCCAGAGAGACCTGCAAACCTCTCGCGGGGGGTCCTTCGCGCTGCGGACTGGGCGCCGGGACTGGGAGCTGAGTGCAGCCCTGCCGCGGCCGCGGCACCGAGAGGAAAAGATCCGAGCAGGCTTCACAGACAGGATCTCCAGCGGCCACGCGGGTCCCTCCACCCACAGAGGGATCTGCAAACCTCTCCCAAAAGGTCCGTCGCGCTGCAGACACAAAGCCCAGCCCAGACCTGCTGCGGCCACGGCTGCGGCACCGAGAGAAACAGATCCGAGCAGGCTTCAGGGACGGGATCTCCAGCGGCCGCACAAGTCCCTCCACCCACAGGTGACAGGGGTGGGTGAGAGAGTCTCTTTGGCGGGTCGAGAGGGGAGTGGGGTGCCCCCATAATACAGCCCCCCCCCCCCCCGGGAGGTAGAAGCTGAGAGGCGGCTGCAGACAGGGGCTCCCCAAGCGGGCGGGAGCCTGAATCCATTGCGGAAGGTCTGTGCATAAACCCCCTGAGGGAACTGAGCCTGAGAGGTGGCCCTGCCCCGATCTCAGCACCAGATCATAATCTCATACTGAATAGCAGCCCTGCCCCCGCCAAAAGCCCTGAGGCTGGAAGCAGCATTTGAATCTCAGACCACAAACACGGGCTGGGAGGATCAGGAGGTGAGGTGGGTGTGAGGAAAATATTCAGAGGTCAAGTCACTGGCTGGGAAAATGCCCAGAAAAGGGAAAAGAAATAAGACTATAGAAGGTTACTTTCTTGGCGAACAGGCATTTCCTCCCTTCCTTTCTGATGAGGAAGAACAATGCTTACCATCAGGCAAAGACACAGAAATCAAGGCTTCTGTGTCCCAGCCCACCCAATGGGCTCAGGCCATGGAAGAGCTCAAAAAGAATTTTGAAAATCAAGTTAGAGAGGTGGAGGAAAAGCTGGGAAGAGAAATGAGAGACATGAAGTCAAAGCATGAACAGCAGATCAGCTCCCTGCTAAGGGAGACCCAAAAAAATGTTGAAGAAATTAACACCTTGAAAACTAGCCTAACTCAATTGGCAAAAGAGGTTCAAAAAGCCAATGAGGAGAAGAATGCTTTCAAAAGCAGAATTAGCCAAATGGAAAAGGAGATTCAAAAGCTCACTGAAGAAAATAGTTCTTTCAAAATTAGAATGGCACAGATGGAGGCTAATGACTTTATGCAAAACCAAGAAATCACAGAACAAAGAGAGAAGAATGGAAAAATGGAAGATAATGTGAAATATCTCATTGGAAAAACAACAGACCTGGAAAATAGATCCAGGAGAGACAATTTAAAAATTATGGGACTACCTGAAAGCCATGATCAAAAGAAGAGCCTAGACATCATCTTTCATGAAATTATCAAGGAAAACTGCCCTGAGATTCTAGAACCAGAGGGCAAAATAAATATTCAAGGAATCCACAGAACACCGCCTGAAAGAGATCCAAAAAGAGAAACTCCTGGGAACATTGTGGCCAAATTCCAGAGTTCCCAGGTCAAGGAGAAAATACTGCAGGCAGCTAGAAAGAAACAATTCAAGTATTGTGGAAATACAATCAGGATAACACAAGATCTAGCAGCCTCTACATTAAGGGATCGAAGGGCATGGAACAGTATATTCCAGAAGTCAAAGGAACTAGGACTAAAACCAAGAATCACCTACCCAGCAAAACTGAGTATAATACTTCAGGGGAAAAAATGGTCTTTCAATGAAATAGAGGATTTTCAAGTATTCTTGATGAAAAGACCAGAGCTGAAAAGAAAATTTGACTTTCAAACACAAGAATGAAGAGAACCATGAAAAGGTGAACAGCAAAGTGAAGTCATAAGGGACTTACTAAAGCTGAACTGTTTACATTCCTACATGGAAAGACAATATTTGTAACTCTTGAAACATTTCAGTATCTGGGTACTGGGTGGGATTACACATGCGCACACACGCTCACATACATAGAGACAGAGTGCACAGAGTGAATTGAATAGGATGGGATCATATCTTTAAAACAAAATGAAATCAAGCAGTGAGAGAGAAATATATTGGGAGGAGAAAGGGAGAAATTGAATGGGGCAGGTTATCTCTCATAAAAGAGGCAAGCAAAAGACTTATTAGTGGAGGGATAAAGAGGGGAGGTGAGAGAAAAACATGAAGTCTACTCTCATCACATTCCACTAAAGAAAAGAATAAAGTGCACACTCATTTTGGTAGGAAAACCTATCTCACAATACAGGAAAGTGGGGGATAAGGGGACAAGCAGGGTGGGGGGGATGATAGAAGGGAGGGCATGAGGAGGAGAGTGCAATTCGAGGTCGACACTCATGGGGAGGGATAGGATCAAAAGAGAATAGAAGTAATGGGGGACAGGATAGGATGGAGGGAAATATAGTTAGTCCTATACAACACAACTATTATGGAAGTCATTTGCAAAACTACACAGAGATGGCCTATATTGAATTGCTTGCCTTCCAAAGGGGAGGGGTGGGGAGGGAGGGAGGAAGAGAAGTTGGAACTCAAAGTGTTAGGATCAACTGTCGAGTAATGTTCTTGCCACTAGGAAATAAGAAAAACAGGTAAAGGGGTATAGAAAGCTATCTGCCCCTACAGGACAAAAGAGAAGATGGAGACAAGGGCAGTGAGGGATGATAGAAGAGAGAGCAAATTGGTCATAGGGGCAATTAGAATGCTTGGTGTTTGGGGGGGGAGGGGAGAAAAGGGGAGAAAATTTGTAACCCAAAATTTTGTGAAAATGAATGTTAAAAGTTAAATAAATAAATTTAATAATATAAAAAAAAAATAGATTATATTCTTACAGACAGGAAAAGACCCACAATTGTAGTAGTTATCCCTGAATCAGATTTCTGTATACAGTCAGATCCCCAACTTGTCTCAAAATCAGTATAAATAAAAAAGAATAATGAGAAAAATAACAAAATGGAAATAATTCAAATTTGGACTATTTTGGAAAGTATTCAACAGTGAGAAATTGGAATCAGATAGAATAAATGACATTGTTATTGGTTATAATAATTTTACACAGACGTTTAACTGCTGTAAATCTATAAGAAGACTAAAAGAGTCCAAAAATGAGCCTTAGTCAGCAAATATTTGACTTACTTGCTAGGTGGAGAGAGATGGTGGCCAAAGACAACACTGATTTAGAATATAAACTCATTTATAAAGACTTATGTAGGAGGTGTGTGGTATGTGTGTTTTGTTGACCATGTAGGTTATATGTGTCCACATGGGTCTGTGTAGATATGTCTTATGCTTACAGGGAAGCATGAATAGATATCTCTTGAGTCTCCTCCACTCCTCTCTAAGGGAGACTTTGATTCCTGCCAGAGGGAGAGGCAGGAGATTTGTGCCAGAGGCTAGCTACTCTGCTCTCCTCAGAGAGAAGCATTACTGGGCTAGAATTGTATTTATCCACCCCCTAAATATTATACGTCTAGGGGAAATAATTTTTAGTTGTAAACTGTGTTCCTGATTACTATCTCTTAACAGGGAAGGAGTGCCCCAAGCTATATATCCAAGGTTTTGCTCCCTTCCCACCAAATACCAGTTTCACAAAGACCACATGCAGCAAATAGCAAATAAGCCCATTTATCCAAGCCAATAGCAAACAGAAATCAGAGAAGGTATACATATGAGAATATACTAGTTAATACATACAGTGAGTGAATACACACAGGAGTGAACTCTCCCACTGGGAGCATGATATCTCATCTCAGCTACAGGAGAGAGTCCTGGATCTCATATGAAGGGGAGTTTCTAGTGTATTAAAACGGGCATAGTGATAAGATCAAAGTGCCAAATCCTTTACATGTCACCTTCTTCTCAGAGTCTTCTCTGCCTCCTGGGACTTCTCCCTGGAAAAGAATCTGGAACTACATGTCTTTTTTCCCCCTCAAAGCTGGAAGATAGAAGATAAGATCTCTCTTCTTTCAAGCTTTTGCCACCTCTGTCATTCAGGCAGGTGCTAAGCACTAAGTAATGGATCTCCACAATGAGGAGGATCTTATGCAAATGGGTTTTGAGCCATAGACTACATTCATGCAGAAATAAAATGGATAGTTATGAGCAGTTTTGTCTCATAAAACAAAGGGAAGTGGCGGTGGAGGGCAAAACAGTTTAAATAGGTTTGGCAAGAGATCAGACTTAGCAAAGTCATCGTAAAGGCACCGAAGGTTGAAAATGAAAGGATAACAAATAGAAGAAAAAAATTGAAAGATCTCTAAAGGTTACTAGGACAAATTGTTTTAAATATCAAGGACAGTGAAGCCACCATACTTGGACCCCAACATCACAGTGTCTGATGTATTTATAGGGAAGGTAGAAATTCCACTGAATAATACAAATATGGGAAAAACACTTGGATTACACCAAGTATATACAGAAAAAAATCCAAGTGGGAGAAGATACAATTAATTATAAGCATCCTGATGGATAAAATGCAAATTATTTGAAGGAGGGGAAAATATTAAAAAAAAAACTGGATCTAATTACTGCTTTAAAAAAAAAGAGACTTAGACAACATCAGCAACTATTGCCTTACCTTCCCACCTTTACAATTTTTTTTTAAATGTGAGTGATTATATACTAATTGGGGGTATGCTTGATGAAGGTATTAAAGGGGACAAATGACTTTTGCAAGCAAGATTCAACAATGGAACATATCTATTATTTCACATTTGACTTAAAGATACAATGAGAATAAGATATCACAGTGCTTATGTTTGCTGTCATTTTATTTGGTAGAGCAAAATACCTCTTTAAAAGCTCTTTCCCAGAAAGGTGTCTCTTAATCCAATGTGTCAAAATCATTTAAGACTTTTTGAATGACATAACAGATATAACTCAGTTCATTAACTGTCTGAATGCTTGCTGAAGGTATTCATTATTGTGATTAAGGAGACCTAGTACAGAGTCCAAATTGAAGAGATATTTTCTGAAGATGGTGAAGTCCTCCAGATTGATCTAGTTTACGGATGACATTATGCTGGTTGCATTGAACACTGAAACATTGCAGAACTTAGTAGAAAAGTTCTATAATCACTCAAAAGAGTTTTGATCTGACCATCCACCAAGGAAACACCAAATGAAGAAAGGTTATTTCCTCTATTATGACAAAGTATTTGAATAGATAACCTATTGAACTTATTCATTGCTATACGTATTTGGAACAAATAGAACAAGTTGACCATGAGTTGGGCCAGGTGTTAAAAAGAGGAAGAGAGAAGGCTATATTACCTTCAAACAATAGTGAAATTACTAATAACTCTCATGAAAACAAAGGCTATTTTAAAAATTTTAACATTCTAATGGTGTAGCAGTATGGCAGTGAGGTATGGAATAATACAGTGGTCTGAATAATTAAAAATGAATATTATAGAGGGACATAGAGAGCTGAATGGTGAAAATGAGCAGACTTCAACATACAAATAATGTGGAACTTCAAAGAAGAATAGGAATAAAAGAGGTCATTAAGGAAATGTTTCATTGGAAGAAAAGTTGGGCTAGGTACATTACAAGGGCAAGGAATGATTGGTGAACAGCCAGAATACCCCACTGATACATTTGTAGTGTCTGGAAAAAGCAACGAATATGTTGGGTAGATGCCCTGTGGTCAGCTTATGGAAAGACATGGATAAAGCCACACTAGATAGGCAGATGTGGATGGGCTGTGATTTTCATTATTGAAGGAAATGTTCAAATAGATGACATCATAAATCTATTTGAGTATTTGCATATAGGATAGTCCATAGATTCTTCTTTGAGAGGCAAAGAAAGAAATTGATGGAGATGATTTTATTATGAACCTAAAGGCATCATTTCATAGGAATTTGACATTGACTTCACATTGACAAGTATTTACAAAAATTTGGCATGAAAATAATTGTAGCCTATGACTCAACCTCTATTGAATAGTAAGGACAAGGAGAGAAATTCTACAAGGGACTCAACTAGACCCTTCAAATTAAACCAACAGGTTCTTCAATGCTTTCATATTAAGAGGCAGCCTGGAGTAATGGCTAAGAGAGTCAGTCTCCTTTCAGAAATACCTGGGTTCAAGAACAAATTTTGATGAATACTGACTGTATAACCCTGGGCATCTTGATTAATATCTCAATGGCCCAAGGAACATTCTAAGACTATAAATTGTGGGATCAGGAAACAAAGAAAGCCTCTAGGACATGGACAAGAGACACATAGAAAGGGAAGAGATGGGTAGGATGTGATCTTCATTGAAAAAAGGAACTCCCAAATGGATGAAATCACAAATTCATTTGAATATTTGAGAGCTAAAGATTTATTGATTTTGTTAGTCTTTTCAAAGAACCAACTTTTAGTTATTATACGTGCTTACCAACGTATCTATTCAGAGACATAATTTTTCTCCTGAGGATTACTTCCATTGCTTCCCTCAAGTTATGTTGTGTTATCATTATCCTTCTCTTTTTTGGTTGTTGATTATTTCAACAATCCATTTTTTGTCCCACTTATTCTTTGGGTTGTCATTATTAAATCCATTTGCATATGTAACCTTTGTTTTTGTTTTCTGAATTTTTTTTGTCTATAAAAATAATGTTTTATTATTCCTGTCTTTTCATATTAATTTTTAATTTCTCTATGCATATGTATATTCTCTATGATTATGATATTTATTTGTTAAGGTACCTTGTGGTGCTGAGAGGCATGTTTATTCTTCAATATTGCCATCCAAAGATATAACTTTTCCAGCAGTTTGTTCAGATGACCTGAATTCAAATCCTGTCTCCGACACTTAATATCTATGTGATGCTAGGCAAGCCCTTCATCTTTTCTGAGCCTCATTTTTCCTCATACAAAATGGAGATAACAAGAGCAACTATTTCACAGGATTGTTGCAAAGATCATAGCAAAAATATACGTAAAGTACTTTGCAAACCTTAAAGCATTCTACAAATGCAATTGTCTGATATTTCCCTTTAAAATGTATTAACTGAAAAAATGAAACAAAAATTATGTACGATGTATTAATGTATTAAGATGATTATAGCCAAAAATATAACAACTGCTCACTCCTCATCAATTCTTGTAATACAATCCTACCATTCAGTTTTCTTGAGATAAAGTCAAATATTTAATGATTTTTGAAAATATTTATTTTTAAGAGTTAAAACAATTATCTCAGGAAAGAAATTTATCTTCATCCTCTTTTTCTTTGTACTTTATTCAGTCTCTCTCCAACCATGATAACTCTGTCACAAATGACAACTAAATTGGCAATCCTTCAATTTGTTGTCTCTTAAAGATACAATAACATTATCTATACTGTCTGTGGCTACCAAAACTAGTATTACATTTCTTCTCTAGTCAAAAAGTTTTCAGTCCCTAAAAGTCATTTGGGGATATATCAAATCTGCATTAATTTCATATGTTATAATGTACACATTATTATAACATAAAGCTTTGAGAAACATTCTGAAGTTTCTAATCTATTTTTTGTATGCAGCAAATTGCTGAGTTTTGTTTTCTCATTCATTTTGCTATTCTCATTTACTTTAGTGACTTGTTTAATCCATTCACATTTAAGTTTATAATTGTCACATTTATTTTCCTCTGCTTATTTCTTTTGTACTGATCCTATTATGTCAACACTTTGTTTCCTGTGATTCATTTTACTTAATACTATTATAGCATAGTTTTGATATACTGTCCCACAGAGATTGAAAGAAATGTAACTGTCTCTTTAAAAGGCTTTAGAATATTGAATGATTACAATTTATTAATGACTGAAGAAAGATTAAATGAGAAAAAGAGGATGAAGGGAACTTCTTTTCTGATAAAACTGTGTCAACTCATATCCTACAAAGAAATATTATAAAGAGGAATTCCTGAGAAGACAGAAGTGAGAATCCTGGAAAGTTTTAACTATCATTCTGGACAGTTACATGTCAGGGCTATAGGGAGACTGTGAGAGGAAAAAGAGAAAGAAATGATTCTTAAGAAGACTGAAGTTAACCCTTATATTGTGAATAAACAAAAAAGAGGACTCTTGAGAGACTTTGACTTATCTGGAGAAGCTGAATGATGGAACTGTGCGTTTCACATGTGAGGAGAGGTCTAGGAGAAGCTAAAATTAGAGGACACTAATGGGGACTTTGGTCATAGCTAAACTATTGTAAATAATTATTTGTGTTTTTTTGCTATTATTTATTATCTTGTTAATAAAATATATAACCAATAACTTTGATATTTATTTAAGTAGGGAGGGATATAGCATATATGTATATATGCATATGTAGATTTATTTATATATAAATATTCATATGAAGCAACTGCTTATGACAAAATAAGTTTTTTCAGTTTACTGAGTATTATTTGTTTAATAAAATGAGTGGGATTCAGAGCTAACTGGCTAATTAATGATTGAAGCAGCTAAGTGATGAAGCGGATAAAGTCCTCTGCTTGCTTCAGTTTCCTCAACTATAAAATGGAGATAATAATAGCGCCTACTGCACAGGGTTGTTGTGAGGATCAAATGACATAATATTTGTAAAGCACACAACCTGGCACATAGTAGCACTATACAAATACTCGTTGTCTTTCCCCTAACATGCTGACAAAAAGGTTGTAGTTTTGGTAATTGATAAAGAAATATTCAAATATTTATATGACAGACATAAAAATAGATAAATAATTAAATTTAATGAATTTGGAATATTGCAGGTAAAAAGTAGCCAGAGGTGTCTGATAGACCACCTCTCCATAAATTACATTATAAATCAGGATAATGAAAATGAATATAATAAAAAGTCAAATAATAGGCCATAGGGTGACTACCCAATTCATGTAGGCTACACACAAAGTGGTGCTGGTCAAGAGATGATTGTTAAGTTTTCAGTGTGAGCATTTATACCTCAGAAATCAGCAGACTGTCCCAACCAGGGATGGGTTTAGTGTTTTGTTGATTGTCTGGACTTAAGAAAATGATGGAGAAAAATGTTAGTAATGCAGATCAAACTTAAAAGTGTGTCATATGTTTGGCTTTTGTTTTTTTTTCTTATTTTTGGAGTTGGTCTACTTCCTAAACACAGATACTGTTTTGATGTTAGTCTCTTCCTACAGACTTTCATCCTCTTCCACCTTTAAATATTTCAAATTTATTGATTTTAATTATCTATCTATCTATCTATCTATCTATCTATCTATCTATCTATCTATCTGTCTGTCTGTCTGTCTATCTATCTACCTATCTACCTACCTACCTACCTCTCTCTCTCTCTTTTCATCCATCCATTTGCCTATCAGGTCAAGCATTTATTAGGAGTATACTATGTTCCAGGCATTATACAAGGCATTGGAGATGCAAAAATGAAAGTGAAATTATTTCTGGTCTCAAGAAGCTTATATCCTATTAGGGGAGACATTATGTATAAACACACATAAGCATATGAAGAATATATGCAGTATAAGGGATTTTAGGGAAGACTAAGAAAGCTTCATGTTAAATGTGCAATTGAACTAAGTTTTGAAGGAAGCAATGGATTACAAGAAGCAGAGATGAGGAGGGAGTGAATTCCAGGCTTGATAAGTAATCATGCCGAAGAAAAAAGAAGGAAAATTGAGTGCTGTGTATGAGAAATAGCCAGAAGGTCAGTTTGGGTGAACAGTAAAAAGGAAGAAACGTAGAAGGAAAATGGAAAGATTGGTTGGGGGCAGGTTATGAAGGACTTTAAAAGCCAAACAGAGGAGTCTATGTTTTATCCTAGGGGATATAGGAAGCCACTGGAGTTTATTGAGTAGGGAAGTGACACATATTGATCTATACTTGAGTAAAACTACTTTTCAGCTGTAGAGAATATGATTTGAAGTGGGGAGGGACTTGAGGCAGGAAGATCAATTAGAAGGTTCAACTTTTCAAGATATGGATTTTTTTTTTTGAGTTGCAACTTGAGTTTCTTTACCCTTTGGAATATCCTATTCCATTATTTTATGAGTTCTCATGGCTACAGAGTGATCTTGAGTTGTTTGAATTGATGTTCCTTCATAGAAGAAGTCTTTTCTTTTGGATACTTGCAAAATTGGTGGTTTGATATTAAAATGGTGACAATTAATCACTGCATGCCTTTCAAGCATGGGATTTTTCTCTTAAGGTAATCTATGGATTTGATCAATCCCTTTTCCACTACCCATATTCAAAAGTTTTGAAAGTTACTTATATTATTTGTAATAATAATAACAAATAATTTTTTTTTACCTTTTGTAGAATTTGTGTTCTCATAAAGCTATTGTTTTTTATTTCTATTCTGCAAATTTTTCTTTCATTTTTGTATAATTTTTTGAGTTCCAAATGTGTCATTCTCTCAGAATCTTTCCTATGGAGAAATTCCCCATTATATATTTTAATATTACTATTATGTTATTTGTCTCCTTTAATACTGCATTAAGAGCTTCTATTAATATCCTGACTTCCATCCTAATAACTTATTTTGAGCATTATATTTCTTTTTTGAATCATTCCAGAATTTTTCTACTATTTTTAATCTCTTGAAAATCCACATACTTCTCTTTTTCACTGAGGATTTTTGGCTCGTATTCCTGCATACTATAAAACTTCTTCAAAGTGCTGTGGTCTTATTTTTGATGGTTAAAAATCTTTTTTCTTCTGACTTTATGGGTTTCACTGCTGGTTTATCTGCTTAGGAATTAAACCTTTCTTCTTTGGACTTTTTTTATCCTTTCAGTCATTTTCTTGTATTACCAGTAATTTGTTTCTAGCTTCTCTCCTTTAGTTCTTCCTTCTTCCATTGCTGCACAGACTCCCAAGGTTGGTCATCTTCAGAATGCTTAGTTTGGGGGTCATGGGAAGTTAGCTGGTTTCCTACATTGAAGAAAAAAACCTATGAGAATAGGACCGACTTTAACTAGGTTTCTAGTCCTCTTTCCCATGGGCATAAAAGCCTCTTTCCTTCTATCTGTTTTCTGTGCTGTGCAGCAGAAATTTTGGACTGTTCCTTCCTGCTTCCATGGCCAATATTTTTCGTTGGACTTCCTTTTTGTGACTGGGTAGAATTGACATCTTCTGGGGTTTTTTTCTGAGTGTGTGTGTGTGTGTGTGTGTGACAGAGAGAGAGAGAGAGAGAGAGAGAGAGAGAGAGAGAGAGAGAGAGAGAGAGAGAGAGAGAAAGAGAGAGAGAGAGAGGAGGAAAGAAGGAAGGAAGGAAGGAAGGAAGGAAGGAAGGAAGGAAGGAAGGAAGGAAGGAAGGAAGGAAGGAAGAAAGAGAAAAAGAAAGAGCAAGAATGAGAGTCAGTGGTGTGTGGCAATTGGTCAGGGACACCAATAGCCAAGCCTTAAGACACTGAGACCCTGAAACCTTTGGAGTTTCCAATTCTTTTTCCTGTAGTTACAGAAGCTTATTTACTCCTAGCTATTTCTGTGCTGTGTAGCAAAATCTCTGCTCTGTCCTTTTCTGTGTTGGTACCCCATATTTTTGCTCTACTTTCTGCTCGCCAGTCCTGGTCCATAGCATTGGCTGGGAGTGGGGACAGTGAGTGGCAGCTTTATGTATTCAGGTTCTCCAATGTTATTTCATGAAGCTTTTACCTTATGCCACAGTTTATAATTCTCATCTTGAATTTGAGTTCCCCTATAGTTGGTGTAGATTTATTTTTTGAGGTTTTTAGATTGGAGAAGCTTGTGGAAAACAACTACTCTCTCCTCTTGTCAATCACATGACTACCCTCTCTCCATTCATTTCCTTTTTAAAGACATCTCATACCCATGAAATGACAAATGAAGACAAACATATAAGATCCCACAACAATCACTCACGTGATATAACATATTAGCAATATATAAATCAATAACACATATCCATCTGAGACTTGGTATGTGATACATTCAATGACTCTGTGGTACACATGGACATACGCTTGCAGTTAATGAATCTAGCTGGCTTCCCTGGGTGGATGTAAAGATTCTAAGAAAAGAAACCAAAGAAGAAGAAAAACTTAGGTATATTCAGAGCCATATGCAATTAAATGGTAGCTTACTTACTCCCTTTAGTCTTGTACTAGCTCATGAGTTGACACTTCTTCTTTAAGACTGTTTGGTAGACCCACTGTTGTCCAAATATCTCCACATTTCTTGGTTGTGTTGTGAATATCATCTTCTCTGAGAACAGGAGAAAGGTAATTGAGAAGCTGAGGGGGGCAGGGATTAAAAACCTTTAGACTGGATAGAATGACCCAGATTCTTTGGAGCCAAGAGCAAATCACAGGCTAGGAGAATTAGAAATTAAATGCCATCCATGGTTCTGGAGGTATAGCAGGAATAGTATAGTGCTCTGTACAGAATGTGCATTCCATAAATAATATTGCTTGATTGATGGGTTGGATAGGTCTGGATGGAGCTAGAGCCCAGGGTAGTTCTTCTTGGGAGGACCATGGATCTTTGCCTGGTGAATTTACATACTTTTATGAGATACATACTATATGCTTTGAACTCTTAAGGGCATGGGAGGAATTAACAATGGTTTGAGTCTCTGATGCCTTTACATGATGGCTTGGTCACAGGGAAGTTTGCACCCCTTGAAAGTTACTTTTGGGAGGAATCAGAAGCTTCTTCTTGCTCTCTTATGCACTGGTCAGAGTCTTGCTACAACCTCTGACCTAGTCTAGACTTGATATTTTCCTGACTATTCTTTATTTTACTCCAGTATGAGATTTCCCTTGGCATAAATTTTATCCTTGTAGTTCTTTCATTCTGAGGAGTGAAATATATTGAAAGGGGCTCAGATTCTTGGTCTTTCACTCATCTGTGAGACCTTGGACAAGTTGCTTCATCTTTCTTGGTCTTAGTTTCATTTATAAAATAAGAGGATCAAACCAGATGCTCTCCAAGGTTCTTTCCAGCTCTAAATCTGTAATCTATCTCACTTGCAATTACTTAGTAGTGAAGGAAACTATTTTTACTTGGAGTGTGTGGAGCTCTGGAATAATAATAAAAACTCAAACCTGATGACCCTGTTAGTTTCTTGCAAACCTAAATCTAGTCCATGACCTTCATATTATAGAACTGTAGAACCATAGAGTGTCAGAGCCACAAAGAACTATAGGAATCCTCCAAACCAGTAGTACAACGAGTTGGTCATGGCATAATACCAATGAATAACTAGTAAGAAGATGGAAAGATAGGTTGCATCCTAATATCTCTGCAAACACAATTGCACTATCTCTTTCACCCCTTTCCCTATAAAACTCCCCTAAACCGAGTCTTCCTGCAATTGGCCTCCTGTGTCTGGATAGCTGGAAATGAATCTGTTAGGAGGGACCTCAACCTGTGTATCTGCAGCATTGCGAACATTCATGTCCCCATTGCAATTCAACTTTTCCACTCAAATTATCTCCTGGCTATGGCAGACACTTTTTAGCGGGGCATGTTCTGTGCTCTGGGGCAGTAGCTGGTAAGAATAATTCTTACCTCTTCTTCCCTTCCTATTTTCAATGGGATAGAGACAGTTACACAGGATGAGCAGATGTGGAGAAATTACGATTTGCATTGCAGATCTTACATTAGATAGTAGAGCCAGGTCCCAATTAGTGCCAACAATAGGATTCATTCAAATTCTCAATACATATTTCCATTGTGCTGGAACCAGTTACCATATTTTACGTAATTATGACTTCAAATACTATGAGTTCAAATATATGTGACAACCTCATGGGATTCATTAATTCTTACTAATCTGGACCTAGGTATATCTTTTCCCACAAAACCTCCCTTTTCCAAACTGCCCATCTTCTGTATAGACAACCACCATCCTTCCAGTGTCCCAGGTTCTCAACCTCCGTATAATCTTTGACTCTTCACTCATCTGAAACTACACTCTTCAAAGTTGCCAGTTATCTCTTAATTGCCAAATCTGGTAGCCTTTTCCCATCCTCACCTTTCTTAACCTCTCAGAAACAGTAACCCGGTTGACCACTATCTCCTTCTGGATACCTACTCTTTTCTATCTCCTTCTGGATACCTACTCTTTTCTATCTGGGTTACTAAAAATAATGTGATTATGTGACCTAATAAAAACTCATCTGTATTTTCTAAGAACACAGAAATGGAGTTTTCCAACCTGTTTAAAAGTTTTTCCAAATGAGTTTCAGTGGGTTTTGAACACATCTGTTAAATATATGAAAATGCAACATCTTCTGATTATTTTGTAATTATACCTGGTTGACATCAGGGGGATGGAAAATTGTTAGCCAAGGAAGAAAGGATGGAAAGGATGTCAAAGGGGACAGATGGGGTAGAATAGAGGACAACATTCATAAAGATCTAAAAGAAGGATAAGTCGAAATGATATCAGGGAATAGTGTGTGAGCAGTCCAGTTTGTCTAAAACACACAATGCATAAAAGGAAATACATTAGCTGGAAAGGAAGGTGGGAAGCAAAATTTGAAAGGCCTTGAAATTTTAGCTGAATTAAGTTGTGTTTTATAAGGCACTAAGGATCAAATGAGGCCTTTTGAATAGGAGAGTAGTATAAACATAGCTATGGATTAAAAAAGTTACTTTGACAGTGATATGAACTTTGGATTGGAGAGACGAGAGATTGAAGACAAGGAGACTAGTTATGTGTTTATTACAGTAGTCCAGGCAAGAGATGTTGGAGGCCTGAGTTAGAATGGTAGAAGTGGAAGGGAAAAATAGCAGTAGCAACATTTGGCAGTTGGAAATAGGTGCTCAGGGAGGAGGTTGGGGTTAGAGTTATAGATGTGAGAGTCATCTGTGCAAGGGTGGTCATCAGAACCATGGCAATGGATAAGATCTATGAGTTGGGGCTAGAGTTATAGATGTGAGAGTCATCTGTGCAAGGGTGGTCATCAGAACCATGGCAATGGATAAGATCTATGAGTTGGGGCTAGAGTTATAGATGTGAGAGTCATCTGTGCAAGGGTGGTCATCAGAACCATGGCAATGGATAAGATCTATGAGTTGGGGCTAGAGTTATAGATGTGAGAGTCATCTGTGCAAGGGTGGTCATCAGAACCATGGCAATGGATAAGATCTATGAGTTGGGGCTAGAGCTATAATGTGAGAGTCATCTGTGCAGAAGAGATTATCAGAACCATGGGGGTAGATGAGATCTATGAAGAAGTGAGGGAGGGTCCACACATAGGTTTAGGAAATGGGAAGAGGAAGTCAAGGAGTAAGATTTTTTAGAGAAAAAGGAGAAAAGCCAGGAGATAGCTGCACCTTGGAAGCCTAGGGACAAGCAAGCATCACGATGGGGATGGTGGCCAATAGTCAAGTGCTACAGAAAAGGATGAGGATTGAGGATCCTTCCCAGATTCCCCCAGCCAGAATTCCTTTTTTTCCCCCTCTTAACCCGCATAACAACTTTTAAAATACCTGTCTCAGGTACTCATTATATGTACTTTATATTAAAATAAAAATTTTGAGGTCAAGCTATTCTGAGGCAAGAAGCACATATTAATTATCCAGAATTCTCCACGGTATACAGCCCAGTGCCTTGCAGATGGTAGGTGCTTAGTTACTGAATGAATAAATACCTGAATCTTTGTTTTCTGTTTTAGAAAACAAAAGGGTAAGGGATGATATCTACAGAATCTTGTGGCATTTCAGTCTCCTGAGTTCTAGTTTCACAACACCAATTGTCTGTTGGACATCTTAAATTAGATATCTCCTAGGCATCTCAAATTCATGTCACAAAGGATATACATTAACTCTTTTCTCCTTCTCTGGATTTTCTCCACAATAACATGGCAGATTTTTCACCCTGGAAGATGGTCTTTTCTCCTGTGATCTCAACCTGTAGCTTCCTCCACCCTGGTGGCCCCTTCCTCTGCTTTCTTCCAGCATCTCCATTTTAAGGAAAGTCCCAGGCCATCCATGCCTTAATTTCTACCCAGGCTCCATTACTGACTCTCTGCTATGTCCTGTGGTTGGATAAATTCTCCCTCCTCTTCCCTCTTTCCATTTCTTTTTTTGAAGAGAATTCATAATTCCCTCATTAGGATGTATGTACCTTGAGGGCAATATGTCTTTCTTTTTGCTTCTGTTTGTATTCTCAGCACTTAACATAATGCCTGGCACATCAAAAGTGCTTACTAAATGTTTGTTGACTTGACTTGATTTCAAATCATAAAGACTTGTTATGTCAATGATGCTGAACAGCTTTTCCCCATCTTCACTGAAAACAGACTAAAAGGGTTCATTAAGCAGAAATGGGATGGGCTTCATATCAGAAGGAACTTCTTAACGAATTGCCAAGACCCCTGGAAAAAGTTACCAAGAAGTATGGGCTCTTGTTCTTAGTGCCAAAATGATCCAGGATTCTTTAGCTGTGACCCTTCCTAGAAGTGGAAGATTGACAAATCAGTTCCATGATCTTTTCTAAACTTTGGAATCCAAGAATTTTCCCAAGTTTCCAAAATCACTATTTCAATGCCCTGAGAAGGGCTCTCAATCCCCTCAAATTTTGTTGATATGTTGGTAGTTAGGTTTGTCCCTAGGTGAGGGGGCTATTAGGAAAAGGAATCACCATTCACCCGATGCTTCCCTTAGCAATGAGATTTTGTTCTGAAAGAGTATTTAGTCAAACAGGGACACACACAGAGATCAAGAGCAAAAAAAATTAGGCTATCAGTTTATGGGGATCATGACAGACATCCTGACATGTATACAAACAGCAGGGGGATCGTTATCTAGGGGGATTGAAAAGCATTATCAAAACAGGGTTCATCTGTTTCTGTAGTCATGGAAGAGTACCAGTGTGATAAATTTATAGGGTCCGTGGAAGACCCTCTAATTTTCTGGGAAATGACAAGGCGTCTGTGGCCAAGTTGTGTAAAATTTCCGCTTTTATACCCAGGTTACATGCCATTGACTATTTACTCTGAGTCTGAGGGTATATTTACCATTCATGCAGCATCACGGGCCATCAAAGAAGGCTACTCAGAGTAGGATGTGTTGGGTGTCTCGCTTTTTCTAAAAATGAAACTTTGCTAGCTTCCCCCCTCCTTATTTTAATAAATCTTTTAAAGCTCTATGTTCACAGAGCAAATAGGCCTGGAAGGACACTGGCAGGTAGTTAAAGTTTAAGTCAGGGCAGACCTCTTGCACAGAAATTAAACCCAACAGTGCATCTTTACCCAGGGACTGAACTGGTCATTTGGTTGGATATAAATTGGTCTTGTTCTGCAGGATTCTTCCAGAGTTGACAGTTGGCCAGGAGTAAGGGTAGGGGTTGGGTGGGAGATACTGTATTGATCTGTGAGCAGCTTCTTCTTGCATGGATTAGGTATCAGGGTGTCATTCTGAGCAAACATCAAAAAGCCTCACATTATAGAGAGGCCACATCCAAAGTTAATAGCAGCAGGAATGCATTGGGAAGGGATGGGAGAACATGTTTTTCCAAATTTAGAACCCACTCACATTTCGTGGGTTCTGACATTAATATTGAACTTGAACATAAAGTCCTGGCAAAGCATGATTTCCTGATTTAAAACAAGACACTGTCTAAGAGAGACACAGGAGGCATCTTGGACATCCCCCGCATCTTACAAAACAGCGTCTTGAGGAATTAAGTGTAAATGAATCAAAACCAGACTGATTAAATTTCCCTTGAAATATATGTGGCTTTGGAAATGAAGGGAAAGAAGGAGCCCAGGGCAAAGTGCATCGTCAGTTTTGCTGAACCCAAAACATTAAAAAACCAGTATCGGAGGCTCTGCCAAACCCCAATTGCCTCTTGGTTCTCCCAGACCCAGTTTTTGGTCTGATAATGAAAATACAAAAAGCGTCATCAGAAAAAGGGCTGCCGCCATGCCTGAACAGATCATGACTCTACTCTGCCCGCAGCCAACCTCACCCAAAGCAAGAGTGTGACCACACTCAGAGCAAGTCCAGCTCTGGCAGGCCTCAGCCTGTCTTCCGATGGTTTGGGATGACAAAGCGCCATTGTTGGGATCATGTCTCTCAGATGACTTTGAGTCTCAGGCCTGCCAACAGGAAGGGGAGGGAGACCAAAGAGGTAAATGACCTAAAGCCCTGCATAGTTGTTGACTGGGAACTCCAGGCTCCACAGCCTCATGGTCAAGGTCTGGTGATCTTCCCAAGGCAGATTGGGTTTGTTACTAGGATGTCAAGTCACTGGACAGAATTGTGAAGGAGCTTAGTTTACTTCTTCATTCCACATCCCTTGAGAAATGAAAAAAGTGGGAATGATCCTACAGATGCCTAAGCAGATGCTTCCTGACCCTTTGGGGTGGGATAGGGTGGGGTAGCCAGACTCCAATTCTACTGAATATAAGGAATGAGACTGAAGAACAGGTAATTCATAAAGGATCATTACATGAATAAATGTAATAAATTAATAAACTTACATTAATAAATGTTGGGGGGGGGGGGGGAAGAGGGCTACCTGGACAAGTTCCTTTCCTGCTCCATTGATATCATAGTTGGAAGGTACTTTAGACGCTATCTAGTTCACCCTTCTCATTTTAGAGATGAAAGAAACAAAGCCCAAAGAGTGAAAAGAACCTCCCAAGGTAACACAGGTAAAAGTTATAGGGCTTAGATTTGAACCCAGGTCCTTGGACTTTATATCTGGGGCTTTTTCCTACTACATCAACATTCTCAATACTCTGTCATCTTCAACATCATCATCATCATCATCCATCATCTTAACAGTTACAGTTTATACTCCCAGTTTGTAAAACACTTTACAAATATTTATAATGTTTATAACATTTATAATATTTTCATAAGGTTGTTATTGTATAGCTTGTTCTCCTGGTTCTGCTCTCTTCACTTTGTATCAGTTATACAAGTCTTCCGGGGCTTCCTGGAAACCATCTCAGGGAACATTCCTAAAACTGGAGGACAGCAACATGTGTGGCATAATGTCAAGTCCCTAGTCAGAAGGACTGGGCTTAAATCCCACCTCTGCTGTCTATTATTTGTATGACTAGGGGCAAATCCCATCACTTTTCTGGACCCCATTTTTGTCAACTCTAAAATGAGGAGCTTGGACAGGGTGATCTCTGAGGTTCCTTTCAGTTGCCAATCTATGATTGTAGGATCTCCAAGATCCCTTTTCTCTCTAAATTCTATTATTGTAGGTCCCTGGAAGAGAGATACCATGCTTTCCCACAAATGTCCTCAGTGCCATTGTTAGGAAAAAAATGTGTTGATTCTTCCAACTTAAATTAATGTGGTGTCTCTTTTGACTCTTTGGAATCACCCAGTTTGGAATGAGCTGTCCTGAAAAGAAATTCAAATGGAGAACAGCTCCAGGGAATGACCTTTCCCTGGTCTGAGTTGGAGAACTTTAGCATCCAGCTGCCAAGAGGCAGAGTCTGTCAGAGCCTGGTTGTGTCACCCAAGGAACTTGTTTTCTGAATCTTGGAACTACTCTAAGCTCTCTGATGATCCACAAGTCCTGCTAATAGAAAATCTATGGCTCTCAGGGGAATTTGTGGGGTTAATATCTGATATTTTAGAAAATGTTCCATAACACGAAGAAAATGCAATCCCTACCCCCTTTCCTACTTCCCTGTCTCCCCCTCCTATCCATCCACCACCCTGACTGATCATTTGATACTTTAGCGTTGCCCAGGGACTGAGAGAGAAATGGATTCTATTTTACATCCTACAGCTGTTGTAAAGCTGGAAAAAACACACACATTTAACTTATTAAGATGGCTGTTGATCTGAGAATATTTCTTATTCAGCATTTGAAGATGTGGAGCCTGGTACTCAGCTACTCATCTTTAAAAAAATAAAATTAGAAAAAAAATAAGAAGAATGATCCAAATACTCTGCCTATATGGGAACTTGGGTAGAATAATTGAAGAGAATGTATTGCCCCCTGTAGGTACTCATGACCTGCTCATCTACCTATTATACCCTGAGATGGTTCTACTCCCAAAGGAAAGAAGAAACATATGATGATGAAGCTACAAAGAGGGAAAAAGACTAGCGGAGCCTGCATCTTTTCTTCTTTTTCTGGAGAGCTGATTTGTTAAACATTTACAAAACAGTTAATTCTCTGAGGATCCCATTCCCTCAGGAAGCAAGGTTGTCCCACTGTGTTTCTTTACTTTTTCAAGGGTGGTTTTTTTTTCTGACTCTGTTTCCTTATTAATCTAACCTTCTTCTGCTGGGCACCACCATCAAAATTATAATTAAGACAAGACAAACAGGTTTTTTTTTCTCCAAGGTGCCATCTTAATAGAAGGCCAAGAGAAACCACAATCTGTTATTACCCTAGAAACAACAGTGCTTATTACCTAGTTAATAAGAATGATTAGTTAAAATAGAAAGCTAACAGATGGAGGACTGGCATGAATGCCTTCTCTGCCTCCCTCTGCTACCTTTGATAACTGAAGGCATGCTTTATGCCCTATGCTCCATTAATTTTGGGTACTTGCTCAGGATACAAAGGACTACTCGGGCTAACACCTGATGCAACATTTGCATGAGCTGGGATAACTTTGCTTCCTGAGGGAATGGGATCCTTAAAGAATTAACTGTTCTGTTAAAAGGACCCTAAAATTGAAAGAGGGTTGTGATGGGCACCTTGCTCCTGTCTATTTCCCCCTTTCTCTTCATAACACTCAGACTGAAGGAAGTTTTCTCCTATTTGGGAAGAACTCCAGAAATAGAGATTTCTTAGCTTCCCTTGGTAACCCACTGGGGTATTTAACAATCTGCAAGGGTCTAGAAGTGCTTTCTTAGGTTCAGCCTAAGTTTCTGCTGCTGTCTTATGCCATCCAGAGAGGGATACAAGGTGATCTATGTGTTACCAGTTTTAATTTTCATTGGCTTTTCTGTCTAGTCTTCAAGTTTTTTCTCATCCCAACCAAGTTTCCAAATGCCATGTAGAAAGAAAGGAGTAGAGGGAATTATCTGGCACTTTCTTTGATCTTAGAGAGACAGCAAAGAATCTAGAAAGGTATTGTGAACAAATCCTGGCTTCCTCTTTTTAGTAATATACCAAGACTTAGGATGGGAAGACACAATTGATTCTTGTCCTAGTTGCATCAGCCCAATGTGATGTTCAAAAGTGGATATTGATTCTTCATAAATCTTTATGCCCAGACACTCCAGGACAAAAATTACTGGAATTGATTGAGACTTATCTGTGGCTTTTGCAGGACTTCCATTTTAAAGATAAAAAAAGGTCACTTGCTTTGCTGAAGTTATTCATAAATGATGGAAATAGTGGCTGGTTGTGTGGTATGATAAAAATAGTCAATAATGATAATATAGTATCTTAAAGTCTAGAGTCCTTAACATATCTTATTTAATCTTCACAGCAACCCTATATGATGGATACAATTGTGATCCCAGTCTTACAGATGAGGAAACTAAGGCTGAGATAGGTTAAGTGACTTAACCAGTGTCACACAGCTAGTAAGTGTCTGAGGCAGAATTTGAACTCATGGCTTTCTTACTCCAAGTCTATCTAATATCCCACATAGCTGCTTCAAATTACTCCTGTGTAGGACATCCTAGAATACTATTGATGGAAGGGAACTTACAGACTCTCTTCTAGTCCAACCTTATCATTTTACGGAAAAGTAAACTGAAGTCCAGAGAGTGGAAATGATTTACCCACAGTCACATAGGTAGTAAGAGGCAAAACAACTTAAAAGGCAGCATGACATGATGGATAGGGCACTGGATGGAGTCAGGAAGACCATACAATAATTCAAATCTTATGCCAGCCACTAGTTGTGTCACCCTGGCAAAGTAACTGAACCTTTCAGTTTAACCTCTCCCTTAACTTCTCAGTTCCTCAGTTTTCTCATCTGTAAAGAAGGTTAGACTCAATGATCTTCCAAGGTTCCCTCCATATCTAAATCTATAATCTTATGAAATAGGACTTGAACCCAGGTCTTCGATGCTCTTTCACATTTTTTTCTCACCTCCTCAACAATGCTGCTCCTCCCATCCCACCCCATCCGCAAAATGGACTCTGATGTTTTGAAGTCTGGTCTCCAGAACAAAATGTAACAACATAAACTCTTGAATCTTGAGGGATCAGTTGACATTGTTTTACAAGGGCTACGAGTAAGCAATGAACAGACAAAATGGAACTGCTAAGGAACCAAATACTAGTCCACATGGTGAAAGGAAAATTAAGCAGAAGAAAGTTTCTTTCTCTTCAGCATTTTTTGAGGCTGCCTAATGTCTCTCCTTCCCTGGCACCACACACTGTGCCCTAGTCCACATCATCAAGTAAAACAGTAAAGAAGCAGCAGAGGCTCCATTCCAAGTCTATCTGGGAGGGACAACAGCTTGTCTTTTGGTTGAGCTCCTGCCTTCTTTCTCCTTGCCTTCCCTCTCTTCCCTCCCCTCCCCTCCCCCAAACTCTTACCAAACATTTCTCCAAAGGGACCAGAGAATAAAGAAGAAACCACCGAATTAGCAATTCAAGGGAACATTGACATAATCCATTCATAAGACCTGACTTGTTCCATTATCCATGCTTATTAATTTATGGTCCCTTCAAATACAAATTGCAAAATTTGAATTTCAAAGTATAGCCTGGATTTCTGGATCTGTCTGCATCTCTGACTTTTTCCCCTCTGTCTCTGCCTATGCCTGTCTCTTGCTATTTCTACCTCTTTGTCTGTCTCTACCTCACTCACTCTCTTCCCTCTTCTTTATTTCATGAATGGAGAGGATCCAAGAGGCAGTATGGAGTAGTAGATAGAGTACTTGACTTATAGTGTGGAAAACCTGAGTTACATACTTATTAGCTTTGTAACCTTGGACAAATCATTTAACCTCTATGTCTCAGTTTCCTCAACTAAAAAATCTCCAGCTTTAAATCAATGATACCATAAAGGAAGTAGGAATAGCCTTGGGAGTATATATTTCTCTCTTTAAATTCCTGCAGAAAATAGGACTCCTGATGGAAGCAGGTAAAAGCTCTCCTCCATTTCAGGCTTACTATCACTCTTCCTCCCATAGTAGGGTATTTTCCAATCAGGGTTTGTTTCAGAGAAATAAGAATTGCAGGCGACCCAAAGGGCAATGGACAAATGCATAGTGAATGTAAAGGGATAGTAATGTGTTCAGTGATGTCTTGCTGTTGTCAGTCATCTATGAACCGGTCATGAAGAAAGAGTAAGGGATAGCAGGTGGATAGCTAAGTGCTATTCTGGGATCACAAAATATTGTGCAATGGTAGGTCTTTTATGGATAATCTATGGAAGAATATGGACGAGACTTACAGGAGATGAGCAGGTATGGGCAGGTTGTGATTATCATTCATGCAATAAAAATATTTTCTCATCATTTTACCTTTAGAAGAGTCTTGCCTCATTAATCCCATGGAACTATGGTAACACCTTCCCTCAGCATTTATTTAGACTCAGAGACTTACCTACATATGACAACAAGGAATGTTAAGAGTTCTCACCTAAGTCCCAGTGCACCAGAGATACTTCCCCAACATTACAGATGGAGTTAAGGCAAGAGCCCAGTCCACTGTTCTCTCTGCTGTATTCCACTTTGGGTGAAAGCACTTGGTTTTATATTCATGACTCATTTATATATTAAATCATTTGTTCTCTGGTTAGGCTATAAGTTCCTCGAGGGCAAGATCCATGCCTTCTTCTGTGCCTTATCTTACTGTGCTGGGCACAAGGTTTGCTGTATGGTGTATATGTAATCCATGATGTTCAGATCTGCTTGGTAAGTTACTCCCAATTTCACTAACAGTCTGTGCTTGCTCTTTGAGGGCAGAAATGATCTTTGTACTTTTTGTACCTCGCACAATACCTGGAACATTTTTTTTAAAAGCAGGATGAGGGAAGGGAGTGAAAGATAGGGTGGAGACTGGACTTGTAATTCCACTTTGAGAGGAAACTCTTGATCAGATAACTCCCTCTACTAATGCAGATGAGAACCTCTTCTGAAATGTATAGATTGGAGGGTCTGGACAGGTTAAGAGACCTCCCCAAAATCATACAACTGGTATAAGTCAGGGGAAGGACATAAATTCAGGTCATCTTGACTCTTAAGGACAGCATCTATTCACTAAACCACAATGATTAATGTATTTGTCCTTCATTCTCGAAGAGGACCATAACTTGCAGTTGACTTTGATTTGAGTGAGGGAGGGCTATGCAAGGTCACCAGCCTCACTTTCTCCTCCAGAGCTATCTGGGTCCATTGGTCTGATATTCATCAGGGTGACTGGAGATGGCCCAGGATGCAATGTGGGACCCTGGCCATATTAGGCTAAGGTCTTATCAGATTCTCACTTTGAGTGAGATATACCCATTCAATGAATAGGTCTCTTTAAGCAGTTACTCAAGGGATAGCCCCTTCAAAAAAAAAACAAAACTGAGAGGGGAAGACACTCAGGGTTCCTGGGTGAAAGAGAAACAGTTACTATTTAGTATTTACACACTAAAATGATGATTAATATATACTTATTGAATTGAAATACAAACTCTCCAGATTGGGTCAGTCAGGAGTAGGACATTTTCTGAGATTAAGGAGAACATTACCTGGAGTATCAGTTTTATAACAGGGTGATTCACACCATCACATCACCTTCTTGGCTCAGCAAACAGTAAGTGAACTACAGGGCCATGCTATCCATAGAAAATTACCCCAAGTAGAAAAAAACTTCTCACTCTTACATGACAATGAACAGACCTCAGAGACAAGTTTTATTATAACACAAACTTCCTGGGATGAAAAAGATAAAAAAGGAGGGTTGAAATAAGAACTTTTTAGTTAAAATCTACGGAAAGAGAGCGCTTAGCAGTCCTGGGCGCTGACTTTCTCTTGGACCTCCAACTTCCCATGCCTATTTCCTGAGAGATCTAAGTTGTATGGGTCAGCTGGGATTCTCTCTCAGCTAAGTTACAGCTGCTGCATTCCAAGGCAGTGAGGGTTGTGGAGTGGTTTGGAAGGGAGAGATTTTGGAGGGTTTAATCAGTTTTAAAGTGTGTACAATGCTTTTGAATATTTTTACACCTCCCTCCCACCTCCCCAAAGTATCTTCTCCTACCCTTTCTCATCTACTATTTACTGTGACCTTGGACAAGCCTTAGCCTCCACATATCTAAATGAGATGGATCGACTACTTCTAAATCTATGATTCCTCTGAACAACTCTAGGAAAGAAATCAGGCAGACATTGTTGTTCTTTTTTTGTTGTTGTTAAGCTGTTTCAGTCATGTCTGACTCTTTGTGACCTCATTTGGAGTTTTCTTGGCAAAAATACTGGAGTGGTTTGCCATTTCCTTCTCCAATTCATTTTGCAGATGAGGAAACTGAGGCAAAGAGAGTTAAGTGACTTGCCCAGGGTCACATACTTAGTAAGTGTCTGAGGCTGGATCTGAACTCAAGTCTTCCTGACTCAAGCCCCAGCACTCTATCCACTGTGCCACCTAGCTGCCCATTCTTATTCTATAGATTAGGATCTGAAGGCTAGAAAAGTAAAGGAATTTGCCTCAAAGTCATACAGTTAGTTAGTGACAGAGATGTCAGAACTGGAAAGGACTTTAGAGATCCCTTATTTTACCGAGAAGGGAAGTGATTTGCTCAAGGTCATAAAGTTAGTAAGAGAAACAGGACTAGAAGCCAGGTATCTAGACTCCCTAATGCAGGATTTCCTGATTCCTATTTAGTTCAGAGCTTTTCCCTCATACCACAAAGCTGTTATCTGATAACTACATTGGAGGCTTTCTTCTCACATAAGGAGCTTGGGAACACTTTGGAGTATGATTTATTTTGGGGGTACTTTAGAACCTTGATTAGGAACCTCCATATTCCCTCTCCATCCTCATTAGTGCATCATCGCCAACTCTCTTTACAAGCACAAAGATTTACATGAATCCGTGTACAAACAGGTAGAGTTTAGAGGTATTAGATAGAACTCATCTCAGAAACCGCCTTTAGAAATAACAATATCCACCTGTGAGTAATCCTTCCTTCAAAGGCCTAATGGTACCACTTTTGGTAGGGCCCCAGCAGTGAGCCCCTGGGGTTTGCTGAACCATTTTAGTATTACCAAATAATAAACATTTAATAAATGCTTATTGATTGGATTTCCCCCAACCCCCACCATCTCCCTATCTGTATCCCCCTGACTCTTTTTACTGTTGTATAACTCATTCACCCTGCCATTCTTTGAAGTCATCATTTCCTGATCCCATCATGGGTCCTTTTACTCTCCTGCTCATGCTTCCTACAGTTCTCCTCAGTCTACAATATATAATGGTTATTCCCTTTTTTACATTACCAGTTCTCCTTTCCCAAAATATTAGCCAGGCTGTGTCTCAGTTTAAAATGCATCTCAGTTCCTGAAGCCTTTTTTTTGGAGGGGGGAGGAAGGGAGCACAGTGGTTTCTATAGTCTCTTAATCACAGATCCAAGGAGTATAAAGGAACCCTATCATCTTGCACTTTATAAACACGTCCCTCTCTTCCCCTACCCCAATCTATGTTGGCTCATGGCAACTCATGATATTTGTTTTTTTTTCTTTCATTCTTCTCCCCCTCTTCCCCCAATTACATGTAAAAACAAACTCATGATATTTCATTGTTTCCTCTAAGTAGAGCTGGTCAATTCGCTTCTCACCTATATCAGTACTCTCTATGATCTAGATTTAGAAGAGCACCCAATTCTCTTCCCCACTGTGTCTCCCTTTCTTTGAGAAGCCTCATGGTACATCTGGGTGTGGTTATTCAAATTACCCAGGACTGCTTCCTGAAGCACCCAAGAACGTGGCTGGAATCAAGCACCATTACAGCATTACAGAATGATAAAGAGAGGAGGATTTTTTGCTTTTGATAAACTTTTTTTTTATTATCATCACTCAAAGCATTCTTGTTATCTGAGTTGTTCCATTTGTGTCACCTTTTATGCCAGGCATTTCTAATTCCCACCAGTTAGAGCTCTTCTTTTCTCCCTCTGTACTGCTTCACTTGGTGATCTCATCAGCTCCCATGGATTTTACTACTATCTCTATATCCTGCTCCAATCTCTCTGCTGACCTCTAATCCTGCATCTCCAACTACCTTTCAATCATCACAAACTGAATGTCCAGTAGACATCTTAAACTCAATATATCAAAAATGAAACTCATTATCTTATCTTATCTTTCTTTTCACCTCCCCAATTACTATAGAAAGCATCACCATTCTCTAATCCCTCAGATTTGTGAACTAGGAATCATCCTGAACTCTTCAATCTCTCTCATCCCCAATATCCACTCTGTTGCCAAGGTCTATTGATTTCTACTTTGCAACATCTCTTGAATAAGACCCTTTCTGCCCCCTTACACTCCTAGCACTTTGGTGCAGGTCCTCATCAACTCTTGCCTGGACTACTGTAATAGTCTGCTGTTGGGTCAGCCTGCCTCAAGTCTCCCCCTACTCCAGCCCATCTTCCATTCAGCCACTAAAGGGATTTTCCTAAAGCTCAGGTCTGACTATGCTCCCCCCTGCTCAAGTCTTTCATAGCCTAGCCCTCTCCTACCTTTCTAGTCTTCTCACATATTGCTCCCCGCCATCTACTCTTCAATCTAGTGTCACTGGCCTCTTGACTGTTCTATGAACAAAACACTTCAATTCTCAGCTCCAGGTATTTTCTCTGGTTGTCCCCCATGCCTAGAATGCTCTCCTTCCTTCACTCTGACTATTGACCTCTTTGGCTTCCTTAAAGTCCCAACTAAAATCCCATCTTTTGCTGGAAGCCTTCCCCAATATCTCTCAATTCTAGTGCCTTCTCTCTGTTAATTATTTCCTATTTATCCTGTATAAGTTTGTTTGGCATGTATTTGTTTGCATGCTGTCTTCCTCATTAGGTTATAGAGTACACTATTTTGCCTCCTTTTGTAACCCCAACACTTAACACAATGCCTAGCTCATAGTAGGTGCTTAATAAATGTTTATTGATTAATTTATTATTCAAAAGTGGAATAGGCTGCTTAAGGAAGTAATTGATTTCCCTTCATTGGAGATATAAAAGCAAAGCCTAGGTTGACCGATGGTAGAGGACTTTGAATAGGAGATTCTTGGTCAAGTATGCCTTGGAAGTCCTTTCTAACTCTGAGATGTGACCATGATTCTTTAAGGACCAGTAATGAGCTACATACAATGCCTTCCAGGGAGCTGTGCCACACTCACCAGGTTTCTTTACACTTGTCCTGCTTAGCTTCAGAACTCTCATAGCATCTCTACCATTATTCCTCGTGGCTTTTGTGATGGTTCAGAAAACTTGTGCTGATTGGGGTCTAGTCATTATCTAATGCCCTAACTATAGCTCTGTATCCTGAATGGCATCCTATTGCACTCTGCCCTTTTCCTAGAAGACCCTGTCTCTGGAGTCTTCTAAGCTTAAGAGCTTAGAAGCATGAACAATATTCCCTGCCTGATTCTAATCCACAAGCAAGTGTGGTGAACCTGCTATGTGTAATGTTTAATGAAGGGTCCCTTTGTCTCACTTCAGATCACATGCAAAGTGTCCTCTGACTATTTCTTGTTTGCACATTGCTTGGTAACAAGAGCTGGAACTGAGTGTGTATATCAAAGGTTCTAGGAGATCATGTCTTTCTTCCCTGGTGTCTTTGGAATAAAAAAGAATGGATCTGATCTCCTACCTGACTGCCATGAGTCCATGAATACATGGTGCATATGTTTCTTTTGTCTCTTATGCTTTTTTTGTTTCCTGATCTTAGGTCAGGTAGTATCTGGAGATGGAATAGGTTATTCCTTTATCAATTCTGAAAAGTCATTTAGAGGTCTGGCAATTGCAGTTAGTAACAAAATTTGAAGGTAGCTACAGCAGCCAAGTCCCCATGATGAATACTCAGCTTGGTAATGAAATGACTGACTAACAAAGGAGAGACATCTATCAGCTATGCTGCATCTAGAAATGAATTTGATCAGGACTTTGTGAAGGGAAGACATGACTCCCAGGCCCAGAAGGTACCCCTCAGCCACATACATTTCCTAAATGTGTGTTTGAGTATCTTTGTCCTTTAAGCCTGAACCCACTCTCTTCAAGGACCTTGTGTATGTGCAAAAGAATAAGAAGACGTACTGAGTTGGGAGGGAGGGTGTTTTGTATGCACTGATTTAAATTTGAACCAATTTAGCCCCAGGGACTGAGTGTGTATGGAGGATAGGGTGTGCATAAGTTTAAAGGGATATTTTTGTAATTTTTATCCTTGCTATACTTTCTCCATAAATAGCCTTAAAGGATCACACCAGATAGAGAATTGAGAATTATAGTATTAAAAATTTCCAACCCCTCAGGATTACCCTTATGATCCTAAAGGGAGGAGTAGACAACTACTTTCTGGAGACCTAACCTGTCAGTTCCAGTGGGGAGGAGACTTGAGAGAGTGAGCCCAAAGGGGTTGGAAACTTCAAAGCTAGAAGCTTCTGGTTTCCTAGATGATCAGTATTTCTCTGCTTGTGATCCTAGGGGTGGAAACAACCAGACCTTCTGAACTGAATCCTACCAATCTTGAAAACCGTTGAGTTGCCCAGATTTCTGAGCCATCCTGGTAGGTAGAGTGAAGATGGACCTAGGACCCTCAGAGAGTTCTTAGTAGGGCCATTTACTGCATCCTAGGTATATCCTCTCAAAATACCATGGTGAACTCCTTCCTTTTGTCATGGACTAAAACCCAAACCTCCTTGAAAACATTACTGATTATAGACTTTCTTAGACTTTCCTATTTCTTCTTTTTAAAGGTCAGACCTAGCTCCAGTGTAGGTTATCACCTATCTTGCCTAACTGGTCAATGACAGTCCTGGCCACAGCACTGGAATGTTCATGGGAATGCCCTGAGATCCTCCTCTTGTTGCCTAGTACTAGCCTCTCCATCTGAATTTCCTTGGGTATCACTAATTTGGTCACATGAACTTCTATTAAATGTGATAGATAAAAGGATCTAGGCCTTTCAACCTTGACTTGTTCAAGTAATTCTTTTGTCAGGTTCCTTTAGTTTTGGGAATGGACACTAAATGCTTTTCACCCAGTTATCCTTCATTGCCATAACAATTTTCACTTATTCTGATATGTATTTAATGCTAACTTTTTAGGCCTATAGAGGGTAAGGATACGGATCAGACTTGTGATTTCATTTATACAGGCAACTCTGATGAAGTCACTCCCTTCACCAATGTGGGTGGGCATCTTCTTTGCAACTTAGGTAGTTATCTAGAACATTGGCATGCTCAGGGTCACGTAGCCAATAAGGATCAAAGGTTAGACTTGAAACCAGGTCTTTCTGGCTCCGAGGCCATCTCTCCATCCTCTATGCCATAACTAATGTAACAAGTATTGATCACCTGGGGATAGCAGTGTGGTGTAGTGGAAGGAACCCTGGATTAGAAGTAAAAAGACGTGGGCTAGATTCTGGACTTTACTTATTAGCTGTGTGAATTTGGGCAATTTAATGCATTTTGAATTCAGAAATATTAACTAAATGATGTTGCTTGCACTTTGTTCTCCAACACGATGACGACATCAGGAAGATGATGCCATGACTTGCAAATGAATTGGATATAAGTGAAGCAGGGTTATGCAAGGTCAGCAGCCTCTCTTTCTCCCCCAGAGCCATCTGGGTCCAGTGGCCAGATATAGATCAGAATGACTGGAGATGATCCCTATTTGCTAAATGCCTAATATGGACAAGGTATTGATCAGTGTTCTGGATAAGAAGATCAGTAATGACAGAATTCTTATCCTAAAGGAACTTATATCCCTTTGGGAGAATAAATAAGATACAAGGCAGGGTAAGAGTAGGAAAGCTAGATAGTAAAGTAGATGGAGCACTGGGGCTGGAGTCAGGAAGACTTATCTTCCTGAAGTCAAATCTGGCCTCAGACACTAGCAATGTGACCATGGGCAAGTCACTTCACCCTGTTTGCCTCAGTTTCCTCATAGAAGGAAATGGCAAACCACTCCAGTATTTTTGCCAAGAAAACCTCAAATGGCATCATGGACATGACTGAAAAATGACTCAACAACAACAAAAGAGGAGATAGCCATACAAGATGCTCTAGGAATCATGGAATCATGAATGTTTGACCTAGAAGGAATATTAGAGGTCCTCTGGCCTGGTTCTTTCATTTTACAAATGAGAAAACTGAGGCTTAGAAAGGAAGAATGGTCTGTTCCAGGTCACTCAGTGATGAGGTGGCAGAGGCAGGATTCCATCCCGGGTCTCCCTTTGTGGCTAGTATTCTTTCTAGCTATAAAATCTGAGGATGGAAATAACAATTTCACCTAGAGATTTAATAGAATCACGCACTAAGTCTTGGGAGTATCTTCTCATAAGACCTCTATAGATCCTCCTTCTCATGGGCTGAAGCCCAAGTCTCTATGGAGACATCGATGGTTGTAACCTTTCTGCATGACATGGAAGGAAGCTTCATAGGGAGATCTGGACTGAAACTTCAAAGGGAGAACATTCTGGTAAATGGGGAGGGTTAGCTCATGTGAATACATGGTGGCAGAAGAGAGTGGAATAAGATCAGGGAATCCCATTTGATTGGAACATAGCGTTTGTGAAAGAGATAGTGTGAAACAAGGAGAGGATAAGGCTTGTTATGGAGCCAGATTATGGAGGCTAAGATGGAGAATTTGTTTTATTGAAAATCAATGGGGAACTTTTGAATTGTGTGGTTTTTTTTGTTTTTTTGTTTTCTTCCTAGTGGAAGAGAAATTTAGTTGGACCTGTTCATCAGAGAGTTTATTTTGTCAATGATTTGAGGAAGGATTGGAGAAGGGAACAACCATGAGACAGGACCACTAAGGAGGCTATTGCAATGATAAGAAGTTAAGCTAGGGTGGTGACAGTGTGAGTATAGAGAGGTCATTGGATGTAAGGGAACAAGTATTTTTTAGATGCCTACTATGTGCCAAGTACTGTGTTAAGTTCTTTACAAGTATTATCTCACAACAATTTTATGAGGTAGGTGTTATTATCCTCATTTCACACTTAAGGAAATTGAAGTAGGCAGAAGTTCAGGGTCACATAGATAGTACATGTTCTGAGACCAGGTTTGAACTCAGGTCTGGTGTTGCCTTCCATCTTATGGAAGAAGTACTGACTTCTCAACTTCTTAGAATCTGGCATCCAACATCATCATGCAACCAAAATTATTCTCTCCAAAGGTATCAGTAATAACCTAATTATCAAATCTGATGATCTTTTTTTTTCTGTCCTTATTCTTTTTGACATTTCTATATCATTTGATACTTGTTTGGTAGCTCTTCCTAGATATTTCTCCTCTTTGGGTTTTTGTGACACCATACTCCTCTGGGGCTCCTCCTGTCTGTCTAAGTGCTATTTTGTGAGGCTTCTTTGCTAGTTCTTCATACATATCATGCCTCCTAACCGTGGGTGTTCCCCCAGGCTCTACCTTAGGCTGGCCCATAGTTAACGCTTCATACATGTTTGTTGATTTGGCTTGACCCTCTCCCTTAATAATCTTATCAGCTCCCCTGAGTTTAATGATCATTTCTGTGCCAATGATTCCTCTACATCTCCAGCATCAGTCTTTCTCCTGAACATCAGTCCCACATCAATGACCTATTGGACACTTCAAACTTGATGTCCTAGAGACATTTCAAATGCAGCATGTCTCAAACATAATTCTTTTATCTTTTCTCCACAATGTGCCTCTTTCAAACTTCCTCATTCTGACAATGACAATTCTCCTGGGTTTGTAACTTTTGTGTTACTCCTCATTCTCCCTCTCTCTCTATATATCCAATCAGTTGCCAAATTCTGCTGTTTCTCCACATCATCTATACATCACATCTAATCATGTCTCTCTATTTGCACAGCCCTCATTACTTCTGATTTTTAATTAATTTAAAATAAAATTAATTAAATTTTAAATTAATTTAAATTTAACTAAATTTATTAATTTTAAAATTTTAAATTTTACATTTTATTTTTAAATAATTATATTTTATATAGTAGATAACATTATATATGAATATTAATTATATTTGTACATTATATTCTAAATATTTCATATTTTAAAGAACTTTTATTATTTTGTATATTTTGTATATATTTTAAAGAATTATATTTTATAGAATTTATTTTATATTTTAAAAAATTATAAAATAATTTAGATAATAGATAAATTAAATTTTAAATTAATTTAAAATTTAAAATTTTATTTTTAAATAATTGTATTTTATATATTATATAGTATTATATATGAATATTAATTGCATTTTGTACATTATATTTTGAATATTTTCTATTTTAAAGAATTTTTTATTTTGTGTATTTTATTTTATATATTTTAAAGAATTATTTTATAGAATTTATTTTATATTTTAAAGAATTATGAAATAATTTAAATAATAGATAAATTAAATTTTAAATTAATTTAAAAATTTAAATTTTAAGTAATTGTTAGATTACTTCAATTGTCTCCCAGTTAGTATCCCTAACTCAAGCCTCTCCCCACTCCAGTCCATCTTGCATATTGCTGCCAAAGTAATCTTTTCTAGGTGAAGATCTGGCCAGGGTCACTCAATAAACTCCATTGGCTTCTTATTGTCTCTAGACTCAAATATAAACTGCTATTTTTACTAAACTCTTTAGCCTTTAAAGACATTTACAAGTTGGCCCACCTTATCTTTCCAGTCTTGTTATACATTACTCCCCCTCCCACACTCTATGATCTAGTTAAACTGGCCTTTTCTCAGTTATTCACACCCAATTCTTCAAGTTGGATCTCTCTGCCTTAGCACTGGCTGTCTTCATGCCTGGAACATGCTGCCTCCTCACTTTTGCCTCACAAAATCCTTGTCTTCCTTCAGGATGCAGTTCAAACACTGTCTTTTACATGAAACCTTCCTTGACACCCTCATCTTTTAGAGCCCTGCTCTCAAACTATTTTATACTGAATTACTTTTAAATTCTAGACTCAGGAACGTGTATTTGAGTAGAGGAGTGATAAGGTTAGATCTCGGTTGTTTAGTCGTGTCTGACTCTTTGTAACTCCATTTGAGATTTTCTTGGCAAAGATGCTGGAGTAGTCTGTCATTTCCTTCTCCAGTTTATTTGACAGATGAGGAAACTGAGGCAAACAGGGTTAAGTGACTTGCTGTGGGTCACACATCTAGCAAGTGTCTGAGACTAGATTTGAACTCAGCAAGATGAGGTTTCCTGACTGGGTCTGGCACTCTATTCACTGCAACATCTAGCTGGTTTGTACATAGTTGTTTTCATGTTGTCTCTCCCATTAGTCTGAGAGCTCTTTGAGAGCAAGGGCTGTCTTTTGTCTTTCACTGTATCCACAGCTCTTAGTACAGTGCTTGTTGTTCAGTCGTTTTCTTAATTGTGTCCAATTCTTTGTGACCCCATTTGGATTTTTATTGGCAAAAATTCTGGAGTGGGTTGTGATTTCCTTCTCCAGCTCATTTTACAGATGAAGAAATTGAGGCAAACAGGGGAAAGTGACTTGCCTGGGGTTACACAGTAAGTGTCTGAGGTCAGATTTACACACAGGAAGATGTGTCTTCCTGACCCCAGGCCCAGTGCTTTATTCACTGCACCACCAAGCTACCCTGGTTAGATCTTAGGAAACTTATTTAGGCATCTTGGAGAGGGGAGAGATTGGAAATAGGCCGAACAGTTAGGAGCATCCTAATAGTCTAAGCAAGAGGGGATGAGAAGTTTATGTAAGGAGTGGCCATGTGAAATGGAGAGAAGAGAACAGAGTAAGGGATATAGTGAAAGTAGAATTGATAGGATTGGACAAGTGATTGGATAAGGGGGATGAGAGAGAAAGAAGAGTCCAAAATGGATCTGGTTGTCTATGGAGGTGATAGAGCTCCCAGCAGAATCAAGACCAAGGACATGCTAGCTCCAAACCAGGCTGCCAACACTCTGGTGATCATCTCTACCTCCTCCCCACTAGAACCTTGGACTCTGCCCCTAGAACTTCCTGGGCCTCTATAGGAAGGCTTTCACCTTGTCTAGTCCAGAATGGAGATTCCATCCTAATTTCCAGCCACCAGCTTTAAACTATGACACTGAATATGAATTCATTCCATCACTACTCTTCAAGGTTTTCTTTATGTGTTGTATGTATTATTAGAAGGTAAGATTCTTGAGGGCAGCAAGCATCTTGCTTGCTTATATTTGTATTCCCAGTGCTTAAGTACAGTTCCTGGAACACAGCAAGCTATTAATAAAAGCTGTCTATCTATCTGAATTTATTCTCCTATTTGTTCTACATGCATGCATATATATACACACATACATACACATACACACATACTTATGTTATATGTATATATATAAAATATATATATATATACACATGTATATGTATGTATTTTGTTGTCTTTCCCATTAGGTTGCAAACTCTTTGTGAGTAGGATTTTTTTTCCATTGTATTTGTATCCCCAATGCCTAGCAAATCCCTGGAACATAGAAGGCAATTAATAAATAGTTGATCCCTTGACAAGTGATTGAATAGGCAGGGTAAGAGAAGGGAAACAGTCAAAGAATATTCTGAGGTTGGACAAATGGGGGAGTAGGGGGGCAAATGGACATAAGGAAGTTGGAAGGGGAAAGCCTGTTTAGGAGAAAAGGGTATGTTGAGCTTGAAGTACCAATGGGATTTACCAGATGGGCAAGTCATTTCACTTTCCTGAGTCTCTGTTTCCCACTCTGTAAAATGAAGAGATCATCCTAGATGAATTAATGCCAATAGTCTGTGTTCTCAGGGATCTTTCAGCTCTATCCATCTATGATCCTAAATACATAACATAGGTGCTGAGATGAATGAAAAGTCTAAGAGACAGTGTTTCTGGGTAATTAGCAATCAATTAATTATTTGAGCTAGTTGATAAACAATAAATTGATGATTAGTGTTTTCTTCTGGTAACCAAAGACACCTAATGGAGACACTGAATGCCTTAAGTATTTTTTTGAAAGGGAATAACCCTGATTGGAGAAATGAACCTTTATTGGTGAACTAATTAGTGAATTACTGAGGGGGTGGGCATTTAAATGAAGAGGGGGGTTAAAAGTCTTCAGTTCCTCCCACTGAAGATGAGGCTTGATCATGAGAATCAGCTGCCTCCAACAATCTGAACAAAGGAATCCCAGACAATGGTTGGTTTTCCCCTTCATGAGCTGGGTTACCCTAAACTCCAATGGGGTGGCAAGGCAGGGGTGGGGAGTGGATTGAGGGGAGGTAGGATGGGGTTGGGAGGGGAACGAGAGCATAGCCTTAATGCTTTGGGGTCAAAATTAGATTAGATTATATTCTAAACAAAAGTAAGATCTCCCAGTTGGGTGGGGTCCTGTTTCAGAGGTTGCAACACATACCCCAAGGATTAGGCCAATCTCATTTATCAGCCTTGTCCTTCAGAGACTGGCTGACCTATAAGAGCTGGTCCCTGAATGATGAAACAGAAAAGCCAAGATCCTAATTAATAATGGGTTATTATTATAAGAGAAGTTCCCTGGTGTATTGAATGACATATATAATAATATATATGACATATATAATAATAATAACAGATATATAATGCCATTCATCCTCCCTAGAGGTATGCAAGTGAAGGCTGGATGAATACTTGTTGGGTATCCCATAGAGGGTATTCACATGCCTCTCTAGGGACTGTGGTTTGGACTAGAGTGTCTGAGGTCCCTGTGTAATTTGAGATTCTGTGAAAGCACTTTCTGGTACAGTATTATTTTCAACCTCAAACCTATGAAACTGTCAATGGTCCAAGAGGAGATAAGGCTTAGGAAGAAGATGGGGCAGAATGGATAAAACCTGTGACCATTCCTCTCTTAGCTTTGCCTTGGACTCTCTGGATTTCACCACTGTTTCTCAGCTGTCTTCTCACTATGGAACTACTCTTAATGTCTGTGGCCTTCCCTTCCTCAGCCCCTGTGGCTTCCCTCTTGTATTGGTCAGTTTCCTCCTAGAATCTTCATTTTGAAGAAGGGCCCAGGCTAGTCATCCTTTATTCCTTTCTCAGATCTACTTCTGACTCTCAAGACTCTGGAGTGGTACCTTCCTCCCATCCCTGTTCAGCTCTCTTTCATGTGTTGTTTTCTTCTGTAAGAATGTAAACTCCTTAAGGGTAAATAAAGACTTTCTTTTTACTTGTATTTGTATCTCCAGAGTCTAGCATAATGTTTGACCCACTGTAAGTACAATACATGCTTGCTAACAGACTGTGATCCACTTCGTCCTATGTCCATCTTTCCCTATTTTCCTGTGTCAGAGTGGCTCTGTTAGATTGTGAGCCCTCTATAGGATCAGAGACTATGTCTATATGTTTCTCCTTAGAAGAGACAAGAGAAATCTAAGACTTCTAAGATCAGAACTCAAACCATTACACCACACTATCTTTCCATTCTCCATGCCTAAGTTCCTCCCATATTACTTAGAACATTGCTAGTCCTACGTAAGGAAGTATTTGACAAGTGTTTTTTGATAAGTAGATGGTAGAAATTTAGATAGATCTCTTCATGATGTTCTAGAACAGTGGTCTCCAGAGTGAAGGCCAGCTTCTTGAGGAGATATGGGAATCTACAAATCAGAGGGTGGGAAGAGGGTTGCATCTCGCCCTTGCCATGTGATCCAATCATGAGGCTTGTCTTCAACAATTCCCTCCAATGTGCAAGCTCCCAACCTCCTGTTTGAAGAGCCTGACACTGACTCCTCAGAGCAGTTATAACCTAACTAGAATTGGGGCACCTCCAGAAATAGTTGTGCAAGTGCCATTGGGAAAATCCCCACCCTGCCCTCCCCCAGCCTATCCATCCCCTTTCTTCCTCCTTCCTCTCCTCTTGTGGTGGCTGTGGTTTGGCTTCAGGCTAGTGAGTATGGAGTAAGACACCTCCTTCCTACTTTTCATTTTGGGTGGGACATAGTGAGAGAGACAGGATGAACAAGAATGGATGGGTTGTGGTATGAATCTCTAACCCCGCTGCATTATCTTTCCCCCCATACCCACTCCTCTTGTAAACTTTTCTATTACTGTGATGGAGGTAATCTTCTCAGGCAACCAGATTCACAACTTTGATGTCAACTTTGACTTTTCATTCTCCTTCACCCCATTGAGCCAATAAATTGTCAAAACACATCATTTCTACTCCCACAGCATTTCACTCATCTTTCCTCTTTTCTCCACTCACGCAGCCATCCCCCTGGTTCAGGCTATTGTCACCTCTAATCTGGACTATTCCAATTGCTTCCCAATTCATTTTCCTGACTCATCTTTTCTGTCCTCCATATAATTGCCAAAGCATTATTACCAAACAAGGTTAATTGTATCACTTCCATACTCAATAAACTTTAGTTGGTTTTAGCAGGTAACTGCTACTCCCATACTTAACAAACTCCAGTCGGCTCCAGAATGGGACCATGTCACTCCTATACTCAATAAAGTAGTTGACTCTAGCATGTCACCATGTCCCTTCCAATACTCATACTCCAAATGACTCTAGTATATGTCTGTTACACTTGAATACTCAAAATAACTCCAATTAACTTTAGGATAGGACTATATCACTCCAATTCTCAATAAACTTTAGTTGACTCTAGAATATAACCATGGATTTCTTCAACTCAATAAACTTTAGTTGATTCTAAGATGTAAGTATGTCTTTCTCTTAATAAACTACAACGGTTCTATTGACTCTAGGGTCAAATATTATTCATCTTTATCCTTTTCAAATTTCTGTTTTTTATGTGTCTTATACTGTCTATAATGACTATTACCCCATAGCATGTACACACACAGAATTTATAAATAAGTTAAATATATATATGTTTAATTATTATTATTATTTCTGATAGAGAGGCTTGATCATTAAAGGTTTGGAGACCACTGCTCTGAAGAATGCCAGTCTAGTGTTGAATCTCAAGACTGGTGACCCTAGGGAGGGAAAGGAGTTTTAATCTTTGCCCCTAGAACACAGGGGAGTCGGAAATTAATCTGCTTTCCAAGACAGGCTCTGTATGCCACTCCCCGCCCAAGGGGGAAAGCTGCCTGTCCCCATCCAACCTGGCAGAGATCCTTGGTCCAAATGTCCCCTGACTAGGGCAGAAGCCTTGCTTCCTTGAATATCTGAACAGGCAACACTGGCCCCCAAGTCCTTGGCCCTCCCAGGCTCGACTTAGGAACCGGTTACAAAATACCATCTTCTGGATAAAATCTGTAAATGCTCGGGTCTGTCAGGACCCCTCCATTACCCAGAAATACAGCTCCCAGCAGAGCAGCCCCAAGAAGAAAGCGGCCTTGTCTGCAAGAGGCCGGTTTTATCTGGGGCTGGCCTGGCAGAACCCAGGGGAAGGGGGGAGAAAAGGAGGACAGGAGAAGGGAGAAGGAAAAGGAGGAGGAAAAGGAGGAATTTCTTATAAGAAAGGAAGAAAAAGAAAAAAGCTCCATAAAGGAAAAATGAGCCCTGCTCTGGTGGCCCACGCTCCCCTCTGTCCTTCTGTCTCTCCCTCTCTCTCTCTTTTCTATTCAACAACAGGATGCACTCTGTCCCCCCCTCCTCGCAGGCTGCAAACAAACCTGGAGCCGCTCTGTCTGCCGGCGCTGCGCTCCCTTTAAAGGAACAGACACCCATTTCTCACAGAAGAACACTTAGGTAAACAATAATATTTTTTTTAGCACCGAAAGTAACTCAGCATTCACAGCGTGCAGTGGACGTCTCTAGTAAACCTCAGACTAATTTTAGGAGAAATGTATCTAATACAGATTTTTCTTTTCTTTCTTTCTCTCTCTTGCTCTTTTTCTTCTTTCCTTTCTCCTTCCCTTTCTTTCCTCCTTTCCTCCTTCTTTCCTCTCTCCTTCACGTTCTTCCTTCCTCCTTCTCATCTCCTTTCCCACCTTCTTTCCCACCTTCCTTCCTTCCTTCCCTCCTTCTTTCCCTCCTTCCTTCCTTCCTTCCTTCCTTCCTTCCTTCCTTCCTTCCTTCCTTCCTTCCTTCCTTCCTTCCTTCCTTCCTTCCCCCTCTGCCCTTTCTCTTTTCCTTCCCCTTTCCTGATATCCATTTTCATTAATATTATAGTTTTGAGTATCTGACAATTCAGAGGGGGTGAGAGAGCTTACTGACATTGCTCAAACTCCGTCCCCACCAAAAAAAAAAGAAAGATTCAAGTTCAAAAAACCAAGTGATCAATCATTCAACTACTACTACATTCCAGATATTGTTCTCCCACTTTGAGATGCTCCTTTGTCCAGAACAGCTGAAGACAATGACATTTCCCCTTATCCTTCAGTTCTTTTTAAGTCTTAAAATCCCTGTGGTCCTCACATCACCTCACCAACATTTCTGCATTATGGTCATGCGAGAGAAGGAGGGACACTAGAATCAGACTTCCCATTTTTCTGGATGGACTAACTGGGCTCCAGTGAGTAGAGAGGAAACATGGTTTAGTGGTTAGATTACTGGACACTCAGTAAGTGTGTTGTTATGGTTGTTCAGTTGCTTTTCAATCATGTCTGACTCTTCGTGGCCCCACTTGGGGTTTTCTTGGCAAAGATATTGGAGTTGTTTGCCATTTCCTTCTCCACCTCATTTTAAGATGAGAAAACCTAGACAAATAGGGTTAAGTGACTTGTTCAGGGTCACACAGCTAGTAACTGTCCAAGTCTGGGTTTGACTAGGTCTTCTGTTCACTGAACTTCACTACTTGTGTGATTGGGCAAATTCTCTGGATTTCAATTTGTTCATTTAAATTGGGCAAGTTGGACTAGATGATCTCTAACATCTTTTCCATCTCCAGATTCTACGATCCAATCCCATTCTCCAGGACCCATCTAGAGGTTAGGACCTGGATTCATAGTCCACCATTTCATTTTTTTTAAAAAAAATAGACTCCAGTTCTAAGGAAGATAGGATTCTTGATTATTCATATTTGGATGATAATTTGCTTTGTGGATTACATGTAGCAAAAATACTTAATTCCAGCCTGTCTATTCCCTCTGCTATCTAGGCTGTTACAACCTACCTCCATTAGTAGCATCCTAAAGGTGTATGGGGGAATGTAAAATTATTCAAATAGCTGTTTGTGCCAATCTTGACCAAGTGCAGCTGTTCCAGCTCAAGAGAGAGAGGGAGGGAGGGAGAGAGGGAGAGAGAGAGAGAGAGAGAGAGAGAGGGAGAGAGAGAGAGAGAGAGAGAGAGACAGACAGACAGACAGAGACAGACAGACAGACAGACAGAGACAGAGACAGAGAGACAGAGACAGAAAGAAGCTCTTGCTATATAGCCAGAGAGGAGGTTTGTATCATCTGTGCCATGGCTCTAAGCCTCTATTGGGACAGAGGCTTGAACTTTGACTGGTCTCTCTCTGAGGGACTACATGTTCTTTTCTGATCTTAACTCTACCTTAACTAAATGTTTTATCCCTTGGGTAAATTGTATTAGTAGGCACAAGCCTGCCCCTAGATGAGCAAGCATTTCTTGAACTAGTGTAGAAGAAAAAGCTATCTTGCTAAAGAATTTTTTTTAAAAAAAATGTGACAAGTCCTCTCTTATGCAGAGCTGTTATCTCCCTAATCAGTCATTGGCCTTCTAAGAAGAAACCACACTCCCAGGCTGGCGGGTGGATGAGGAAGTGTCCATTTCAGAATAATGAGGGAGTTGCCCTCCTAGTAGCGTGGGTCCTGAGATGGTCTCTCCGATAGAGGGTCCAAAGTGCTACCTCAGAGGCAAATGCCTAGGAGATTGAAGGCAGGAGTGGGGAAGGCAAGAGACAGATGTGTGATTGTGGGGGATAGTGTCGTAGTGAGGAGGGAGGACCACATTGCTTCTGAAGTATCCTCACTGTGACCAGTACAGAGATGTAACAGATCAAATCATGCTGCATGACCAATAGATTCCTGCATAATGGGCTTAGCTTCTATTTATTTCTTTATTGCCTTGCTGGTGGTGCAGGGAGGATGGAGGGCCGCCAAGTTCTGCTGTCCAAAGTCATTATCATCACTGTTAATGTTATTAAGCATTTTCCATATGGTTGCACATTTGCAAAAGGTTCTCTTTTACCCCCCTCATGACAAGGCAAGAAGACGGCTTAAAGTGATCCCCTGCCTTGTTCCTCCACCCTTCCCAAGATACATATACACTTCACAGAGGAGGACCCAGAGGTGCCTAGAGATGAAACAACTGACTTGAAGGGGAGTCTTCAGCACATGCAAAAGGCCTCAGCTAAGCAATGCCATGGGGAGGGCCAGGGGAGGCCCAAGACACAGGGAAAGTGGAAGGAGACCTGGCTTTGACTCCCCAGTTCTGTCACTGTGTCACTCTCACCTGGGTGACGTTGTGGTGCCTTGAATATGACTCTTCATCTCCTGGCTATGTCTTTGTACTGGCGGACCCTGTCCCCAGAATACTCTGCCTTTCATCTTGCCCGCCTCCTACCTTCCTTGGTTGCCTTCAAAACTCAAACCTCACCTTTTATGGGAGGCCTACTCAACCCTCTCTCTGTTCTTGTGTCCTCCCCTCCCCTCCCCTTGACTTTTCTCTGAGATACCTTATTAGCATCCATTAGACTGTATATATCTGGTGTGTACTTGGTTATTTGGATATTGTCTTTCCCAATAGAATGTGAAATTTTTGAAGGCAAGGCAATTTTTGTCTCTCTTAGTACATTTATCCCTTCCATATCTTGGGGCAGCATAGGGGCACAATGCCCTTGTGATTTGGAAAATCCCTGTAAAATTTTTTTGGCCCTCCTTTTGTAACAGAGAAGAATTCTGAATTTTTCTTCTTCTTTTATGGGGTGTTTACAGTATCTTATTGCAAAATTTGAGTTGATATTATACAATCCTAGACATATAATTTTATGAATTTCTGAGTTTCTAAACTTTTCCATGTTGTCTGCTGGCCTTTGTATGTCGTCTTTGGCTCCCACCAAACTCCCCCTAAATTCCCATTTAATTTCTTATGCTGACCTGCAATATATGAAAATGGTGATGGGGAAAGTTGTGATAGGGAAGGAATAATTGTATCTGCAGTGACTTGGGACTCATTGGATAGGGCACCAAGCCAGGAGCCAGGAAGACTTGAGATCAAATCCAGCCTCAGACTTGAGTTCAAATCCAGCTGTGTAACCCTGGGCAAGTCACTTTGTCTCTATTTGCCTCAGTTTCCTCAACTGTAAAATGGGAATGATAATAGGACCTACCTTGCAGGTTGCTGTAAAGACCAAATGAGTTAAGTGCTTAATACAGTACCTGACACAGTGGGCACTATATAAATTCTTATTCCCCTTCCATAGCACTTAGCACAGTGCCTGGAATATAATACATTCTTAATAAATGCTTAGGTGCAGCTAGGTGAATCAGTAGATAGAATGCAGGCCTGGAGTCAGGAAGACTCACCTTGCTGAGTTCGAATCTGGTCGCAGACACTTCCTAGCTGTGTAACCCTGTTTGCCTCAGTTTTCTCATCTGTAAAATGAGTTGGAGAAGGGAATGGTAAGCTACCCCAGTACTTTTGCTGAGAAAAACGCCAAATAGGGTCATGAAGAGCCAGACATGACTGAAATTACTGATTTCATCTGGGCCTCATCTGAAAGATAAGGATTTTAACCTAAGTATTGGCAAAGGTCTCTTCCAGCTATGAAACCTAATGATCTGTAGATCCTTAGAACAATAGATGTGGATTTAGAAGACTTGAGTTCAAATCCTGGCTCTATTCTACCTATGTGAACGAGAACAATTCATTTCACCTGTCTTGGTTACCATCTTAGTGACTATTTAAAGGTCGCCATCCCTTAGACTGCCAGTCCCACTCCAGCAATACATTTTGCAATCTTGAGCTATTTTGCATTCTTAGTTACACTGCTACTTGGCTAAGGTTGATATCAGGCATGAAACATATCCTTGAGATGTCAGCCTCAAGGTGATTCAGTCTTTCAGCCATGATATCAGAGATTTGCTTCATGTCTTCCAAATAGTCTACGCCCTTAGAAAGCAGTGGTCTCTTGACTTGGCCATCTCTCATCTTTTTTTTTTCTTTGAAGGACAGACCCAGGGAGACTTTTGTCCTCTGCAATGCCTCCCACATTAGTGGCTACAAGGAGATATGGCATATGTGAACCAGAGTTGCCTGTCCCTTCAACACTACACCCAGCAGAAGCTGGTATGCATGGTTGCTAGAATGCTAGGGGGAACATGTCACTTAATATGACCCTTTGCAGGTAAGTCACAGTTGGGGGATGGAAGGAGGGATGGTTATTTTCAAATCCTCTGACTCTGAAAGGGAATTTCTTTACCAATTTCATGCCTGCACATGAAAGGCGTTTGTCAAAGGACTGGGCTGGAGGTAAAGTGCTTTAGAGTTACATTGGCAGACCTGTGACTAACTTGCTGTGTGATGTTCAGCAAGTCCCTTAATCTCTCTGTGGTTTAGTTTGCCCAGCTTCTCAGCAAAGGCAGTAGCTCTTCCTAGGGTCACCTTGACCTCTTACCCAAAAGCACATTTTGTCCATGGACCTTCTTGGGATGAGAATGAACAAAAATGGTTTTTTTAAAACCTTTCATGAGATGCTTTTTCCTCTGTAACAGATGAAAGCTGAATCCTGAGAGGAAAACATTGTATATCAACCAGCTCCCCTTGATAGAGTCAAAGTGCTTTTGAGATTTTAGCTAAAGGAATTTCACTGAATGTCTTTGAGAAAGACATTCAAAGATAGCAGAGGCAGGAATGAACACCCTCTCGTTTCACAGCAGGGGTAGAATTCTCCTCACCTTGGGCTTCCCTGTTCTCTTCCTAAGGATCAGGAGCAGAGAGCCTTTTGACCATGGGAAGAATGATCAATGAGGTAATTTTGACAGGTTAACATTTTGATTTGATCAGGCATGATGGGACCCCAGGGCCATGGGGTCTTGGCTGTTACCTTTATCTGTGTGATTTCTGGGTAGGGAGGGTGCAGTGTTGGTGTCCAGATAAATTCTGAGGAGATGAGTGTGGTTATGCCCTCCAGGTCCCCCGAGGTTTACATTTATTTCAGGAAGCAAGTGTGACATATTGGGCAGACAACTGGTTTGGAAGTACCAAAATCAAATGTTTGAATTCTGACTGCTATTTCCCACCTGTATGACTTGACCAGGACACTCCTCAGTTTTTTCAACTGTAAAATGAGATGGTTAGACCAGATGTTATGGCAGGGATTCCTTTTGTGTATGAGTTGGGCCAGATGACATCTGAGGTCTCTCCCAACTCTCAAATTCCAGGATTTTTGTGATTCTGTGACTAGAAAGTCCCTGAAATCCCTTTTGGCTCTAAATCTGGCAACCTGCAGGCTTAGCAAACCAAGGCAGAATTGGTCTCACTACCTCAAAGCAGGTTGGGTCTGTTGTTAGTTTCCTGGGCTAGTTACCTGTTGCTATTTTCCTGGGCATTTTCCGGGGCTTAAGCAATTACTAGTCTCCTCCCCTTTCCTCCACTAAAACCCACTAGGTAAATGCCCCATGACACCTGGAAAAGTCCCTTCACAGATCAAGGAATGGCAATAGCTTATATTCATACACTTTATAGCTCCTTTAATACTCCCAGCAACACTGTGAGCAAAGCGACACATTACTGCTATTCTTTTTTTTTTTGAGTTACATTAGCGATTAGGTTTTATTTTTTATTCCACTTAACACTGTGTGGCCCAGGAAGGGATCACTGAAGGTGGGAAGGCAAGATGTTGAACCAGACTGGCTTTCTAGTTGGCATAATGTAAAGTAGGTATACTCAACTCAACATGCCTCAAAAGAACTCATTAGCTTTCCCTAGAAATCCTATTTCCCTGTTTCTGATGAGGCTACCACAATCTTGGCTTCATCTAGTTTTGCAATCTTGGAGTCTTCCTCCAATTTTTCTCCCTCTACTCTTACAACCAACTCTGGTGAATCTGACTTCCACAATATCACTTCTTGCGCCTTTGGTTCCACCTGTCAGCCTGGCTACTGCATCAGCCTCCACAATGGAAACTGCTATTCTTTTTTTTTTATAGATGAGGAATCTGAGACTCAGCAAAAATGTAAGGCCTTGGCCAAGGGTTTGGGATGAGCAGAGCTAGGATTTCAGCCAGAAGTGGAAGGATGCTCAGAGGCCATCGAGTTCAGCCTAATCGGGAGCCTCCTCTGTAACATTCGTGGGGGGCTTTGCTTCAGAAGGCCTCTAGTAAAGGCAACCCACTCCACTTTGTATGGATAGAATTATTAGGAAACCAATCTCTCCTTCAGGGCTTTTGCTCTCTGTTCCTATTTCTATTAAACGGAACAAGTTTAATGTTTCACATATAGGACCAAGTTTCCCATACTTGAATCAATTGATCAGCTAAATATTTGTTAATCTCCTATTTTGTGCCAGGCACTGTATTAGGCATCGAGAAAACAAATACAAAGAATGAAGTAATCCTAACTTGCAATTATGTTCTAATAGGGAAGACAATAAGCTCATGTAAAAATATATTTCATAAAATTAATATATTTATATATGAAGTAGATGTCAGCTATTATGTCTTCAATTCCCAAGTCTTCTCCCCTCTTTTCTTTTCCCCTCTCCTTTCTTCCTCTCCTCTTCTATCCTCCCTTCTAACTCTCCAAGTCCCTTCCCTTCCCTTCCCTTCCCTTCCCTTCCCTTCCCTTCCCTTCCCTTCCCTTCCCTTCCCTTCCCTTCCCTTCCCTTCCCTTCCCTTCCCTTCCTATCAGTGTCTCTTCCACTATAACATAGGAATTACCTATTGCCCCATTTAATCTGGGACAAGTTGCTGCTCTGTATGCAAGGGAAACAATTCCAAAGAGGGCATATAGGTAAAGTCCAGTAATCTAAGTCGTCACGTAAATTAAATTGTGCCACAGAGATGCATTTGAATAGATTCTCTTACCTGACTTCTAAATCTCTAGGAGATCTTAGGCAGCCCAACAGCAGGCATCTACATTTTACTCACAGGGATCCAGGGAAATACTGAATGCACACTGGAAAGCAGTCTCAAAGGGAAAAGACATGACATCAGATCAAAGAATCATTGACCATTGAAGCACAATGGAAAGAAAACTGGGTCAAGGGCCAGAAGGCTGAGATTGTGCCCCAGTACTGCCATTTCTTCAGTGCTAAAATCACTAAACTTCTTGTTGCCTCAGGTCCCCAATCTGTGAAATGGTGGTGATCATACTTGTACCATTCATTATTCCAATAAATATCTACTCAGCAAAAACAATATGGAAGACCTGGTGCTGCGCATATGGAGGGCCTTAAATGCCAGTTTAAGTTTTTACTTTATCCTCTAGGTCAGTGGTGTCAATCTCAAATAGAAAGTTGTTGTTGGTCAGTCACTTTTCAGTAGTGTCCAATTCTTCATGACCTCATTTGGGGTTTTCATGGCAAAGATCCTGGAGTGGTTTGCCATTTTCTTCTCTAACTCATTTGACAGATGAGGAAACTGAGACAAACAGGGTTAAGTGACTTGCCTAGGATCACACAACTAGTAAGTATCTGAAGTCAGATTTAAATTCAGGTCTTCCTGACTCCAAGTTCAACATGCTATCCACTGGACCACCTAGCTGCCACAAAATAGAAAGGGGGCCCCCCTAAACTATAAATAAGGATCCTTGTGGGCTACAGATTGACTTAGTAAACCACCTATTGACTATCTATTTTTTGTATTTTTATTTATTTTGTTAAATATTTCCCAATTATATTTTAAACTGGTTTGGGCATCACTGGGAAGTACAACATGTTTTAGACCTCTGCTCTAGGAAATAGAGAACCACTGAAGGTTTGTGAGAAGAGAAACAGAGAAAAAAAAGAACAGAAACAGTCCTTACCCTCAGGATACTATAAGGACACAGGTAAGGCACTTAGGAAGAAAAAAGCAGTAATTGGTCAGGGAGAGGGGAGAGATCAAGGAAGGCTTTATGGAGGAAGTAGTTGCTGAGCTAAGTCTTGAAGAATGACAGTGATTCTGCAAGGCTGGGATGAAGAAGGAGCAGGGCATTCTGGGTATGGTAGATGACTTGAGTGAAGGCATGGAGTGCAGGGGGAGATGATGTGTCAAAATTAAGTCCCATTGGACAGTTAAGTGTTGGGTCTGAAGGTGGGTGATGCTAAGTGCTGCCAAGAACATAGATTACATCCAGGTTGAGGGGCCTTAAATGCCAATCATAGTTTGTATTTTGTCTCAGACCTGTAACCTTAATAGTATTATTTTGGCTGATGAGTAGATAGATTAGAGATGGGAGAGACTGGAATCAGAGAGAACATTTAGAAGCCTATAACCTCTTTCCCTTGCCTGGCTGTTATGAGATAATGGATATAACACTTTTAAACTCTAGAGTGATAGATGAGCATAAACTATTACTTTTCTCTAGTTCAACTTCCACATTTACAAATGACAAAACCAAGACTATCTGTTCTTTAAATGTCCATTTAAATGTATCTAGTTTAGGTAGTAAGACTCTTAAAGGCATGAACTATATTTGTATATTTTCTTTCTATACTGTGTCCAATAAGATATCATATGGAATTAAATCAAGGGTTGGTAATCTTATAGAAGCATAATTGTCAACACTCATCCTTCTTTTCCTGGGGTGCTACTGGGATTTTGGGCCTGTAAAGATCATCTCATGTTTTTGCTTTGGAAGTTGAAATTTCAACTAGCGTTTGAAAGGCTTGTCAAAGTCTATTGAACAGTGAAGATGATGGTGGTGGTAATGATGGTAAGGAGGAAGAAGAGTGTAGTAATGATGTGATGAAAGTGATGGAACAGAAAGGTTTTATAAACTTATATGTGGATTGGAAGAGTTTCTGTACATTCTCTATAAAGATATTGGAAGCTAGTACTTGAATAAAGTTCCTCTGTTGGGAATGATGTGGGATCAAGGCCATATGCCTCCAGCTGATGCTAATGGCCCATTTGGCACAATGGATAGAGTACTAGACCTGAAGTCAGGAAGACTTGAGTTCAGATCTGGCCTAGGACATTTACTAGTGTCTTGCAGTGTCTGTGACTGTGCAATTTGCTTTGTCTCAGTTTCCTTACCTGTAAAATGGGAATAACAATAGCACCTGCCTCCCAGGATTGTTGTGAGGATTAAATGAGATAATAATTGGAATACACTTAACCCAAGAGTAAGTGCTGGATAAATATTTATTATTTTTATCTCTGCCCCTGGCTCATAGTCACTAAAAGAGAATCTTAGAATGCTAGAATTCTAGGCTAGAAATAGACAACGGGAGATGATTTTCTTTATTCTCCTGCCTTCTGTTTGATATCCCAGATTCGGGAAACTGAGTTTGAATCCTTACATTGCACTTGCAACCTGTGTGACCTTGGACAAGTCTCTTCACCTTTCTTTCCCTCATCTAAAAAAATGAGGGAGGTTGGATTAGATGACTTTTCCAATCCCTTCCACCTCTAAATTGACACTCCTGTGATGCAGCCTTCTATTTAAGAACTGTTGATTAGACTGAAAAAATGCATCCTCTCTGGGTCCTTGTATGATTCCTCTTTCAGCACAGAAGAGTAAAAGGACAAGATATCAGACACTGAGTATGAAACCACGAAGAATTCCAGCCTAGGGGATTCTCCCAAACTAATGGAAGGGATGCAAGTTGTTTGCCCATTATGGATGCAAGCAACGCATCTGTTGGCATGGGGGGGGGGGTGAGTCTGAGAACTCAGCTTTGGAGAAAATATGCCTGAAACCTAGCAGCTTTCAATCAATAAAGTGCTTATGCCTGTTATTGGATTAAAATGGGGCATCCAGCTTGTTAAAAAGGATTCCTGTTGCACCAGACCACCAAAGGACTTCCCATCTCTTTTTTTGGCCACCAAATATTTTTATGATTTTCCACATAAACAAGCAGGGAAAAAGCTAGCAGCCACACTGGCACATCATGTGGGAGGCACATCATGTCCCCAAGAGAGTAGGGATTTAAAAAAAGTCTGAGGGGTAATTAGTCCATGATACAGGAATTTCTACGGATTCTACTTGGGGATTCTGAGCTAATAAACCAGAGCTTGTACTAGGCCCTTCAGACATTACTTACTTTGGGAGAATCCAAGGCTTCAAGAATTCATTCATTTGGAGAATGAATGAACCGTTAGTGAGTGAGGAGAGAGGAAAGAAGGAGGCGGGTGGAGTGGTCTTGGAGTAACCCTGGCTACTTGGGGCACTAAGCCTGGGCACTAAGCATGCCCAGTGCGTAGGTTTGGCTGGTTCCCTAGTCTTGGACAGATCACCTCCCTTCCTGTCTCCAGTCTCTCCTTTGGCAAAATGTGACTTGGGAGAGAGGTGAGGGCCTTGGATCCCATAAGAGATGCCACAGAGAGATGGCCTAGTGCTTTATGATAACTATTGATTATTCGGTTGTCTTTAAAAAACACACACACAACAAAACTCCCATCCCCAGGCCAGCTTTCCCAGAGACACAGAGGGGCCTCTCATAGCCAACCAGCTGCTCTATGCTGAGAGATTTAAAATCCTGTGGTTGATTCTGACTGTGTCCAGAACAATAGGCGTCTGAATCTGATTTATTAATCTTCTGGGGAGTTGAGTAGAGGCAAAGCTCCCCTTGAGAGCCTTTGAGACCGGGCTGTTTACTGAAATGACAATGGGCACGGCAAGAGTTCCTGTCGTTTCCATGTTTATTACGGGGCCAAGACATCAGAGAAGAGGTGACTGTGCCCCCCGGAGAGGGGGGTCAGGGGGAGGCTCCAAGGGCAGTGGTAACAAAGGACGATTTGGACCCACCTGGATGGAACAAGGGTAAATAGGCTTAAATAGCAGCAGGACAGCCTGAGGATTAGCCCAGGGAAATCTTGGCTGTGGTGGGTACTGGGTTCCCCAAAATGGAAACTTTGGAGAAGCTGGGGAAACTCTTTTCCTTGGAGATCCTGAAGAAGCAAAAAAAACAACAATCCCCACTCCCCCCCCCAAAAAAAACCCTAGTAGCCAGTTACTCTTAATGGAGACATTCCCTCCAGTAGACAAGAAAATGGAGATGACTCCAGTTCAGTTCAGTTCAATTCAATTCAATTCAGTTTGATTCAGTTGAGTTCAATTCGTATCAAGGTTTCCTCAACAAGAATTTATTAAGTCTCTATTATGTGTTTGGTACCATATTAGACATTGAGGTTAATACAAAGGCAAAACTGAAAATCATCCCTACTCTGAAGATGCTTATATTTTTACTGGTGTGTATATGTGGTAGTGGTGAGGGAGAACAGCATGTACATAGGTAAGTTAATATAGATACACACATGTATATACACGTACATATGTGTACACATACATATATACATAAATGCATACATACATATATAAATGTATAAAATATATTTGAGCATTTCTATATATGTGTATAAATACAAAATAAATTATACACATCTCTGGACACACAGAAAGTAATTTCAGGGAGTGAGAGGAGAGTTAACAACTCGAGGGATAGGACATTCCAGGCATAGGGATGAGATATCGTGTATGGAGACGTAAGGGTGAGAGATAAAATATCTCTTGAGGAAATAGTATATATGCCAATTTAATGGGGACATAGAATGCATGGGGGAAAGAATGTCAAATGCCTAGAAATATAGGTTGGAGCCAGACTGTGAAACATTTTGAATGTCAAACAGAGGGCTTTGTATTTGATCCTAGAGGTACTAGGGAGCCCTTGAAGTTTCCTGAGCAGAGAAGTGAGATATTGACGTCTCTGCTTTAAGAATATCACTTTGGCAGCTGTGTGGAGGATAGATTGAAGATAGGGAAAGGGAGGAGACAGGGAAATCAATTAGGAAGCAATGGCAGCAGTCCAGGGGAGAGGTGATAAGGTAACACTGAATTAAAGGAAGTGATATTGCCTGCAACTGATATGAGACAAACATTCCAGGGAAAAATTATAGGAGTGGCTTATGAGACATTCAGAAATCAATGACTTGCTACCAAGTAAAATCAATCCTCCCCCTAGAAATTCTCTAGAAATAAAGTTAACTGGGTCCAAGGTTTGTTCCATATTGCTAATCATAGATGATATAATGGGTGGTAGATGAGCAAGGGAGAGTTGTCTCAGAAGGCAGTGAGGAGATCTGCTCTGTTTGGCCCTTTTTAATGGAGATGGGATGGTGTGGGTCAGTGCAGGGGCTGGCATACTGGAGATGGGTCCAGTCCTCTCTTAGGAGTATTTCTCTGAACCTTTATGAAACCTAAACTTTGCATTCCTGGCTTGCTTGTTCATGATTCCCTAAACCAGGCTGGCCCTCATCTCTGTACCACCTTGCTTTTGTTTGGCATTCTCTCTTATGCAAAGAGCCAAAGAATGAGTGGTACAGTGTCATGGGCTCTATCTGCAAAGGAGGAAGTGGGTTAAAATCCTACTTCTGATGCCCCACTTTGTGGGCAATTCAATGTGACCTCCCTGGGCAATTCAATGTGATCTCCCTGGGCCTCAGTTTCCTTATCTATAAAAAGAGGGGAGTCTGAATAGACAGCCTCTAAGGTCTCTTCTGGCTCTGGATCTGTAATCAAATGAATGAAGGCCAATGAATAGTAGGGGGATTTTTCTTGCAGATTCGCCCTTGTGGAGCTTAGAGGCGGGACAAAGACCCTGGATTCTGACATGATGCCAATAATCTGACCTTGCAGAAGGCTCCAAGAGACTGTAGGCTCTAGACAAGGGAGGGAAGGAGAGAGAAAGAGAGAAAAGAAGAGAGACAGAGACAGAGAGAGACAGAGAAAGAGAGAGAGGAGAGAGAGAGAAAGGAGAGAGAGACAGAAAGAGAGGGAGGGGGGAGAGAGGAGAGAGAAAGAGACAGAGAAAGAGAGAGAGAGGGAGAGAGAGAGAGAGAGAGAGAGAGAGAGAGAGAGAGAGAGAGAGAGAGAGAGAGAGAGAGAGAGAGAGAGAGAGAGAGAGAAGGGGGTGGTGTGGTGAAGGGGGCCAGAGAAGATGGCCAATGTTAGTAGGATTCCTGCTAAAGATACTCGGCAGTGATGCCACAAGGCTTTGGCGTCATGCCTTGGGTTTACCACGAGCTTCATTTTCATATGAATGTCAGGGCTGTGGCAGCGGGTTTATAGCTCACTCCTTTAACATAGCTTTACCAGAAAGGTCCGGTGAGCTTGGAGCTCATTTGTTCCAAGGGCATGCCAGAGGCATGTTGTTTACTGCGGGAAGGTTGGTCCCATGCCTTTGGCTAGGACAGCATCATTCCCATCAGAGTCAATTACCGGGTGGTGCAGGCCCTAACATGGGCTCAGGAAGTAGGGATTGGGCTGGGGAGTGTGTGAGATTATACATGTTGTATATATATGGATATATCCACACATGGGTGTGTGGTTATAAATACACATACCTATGCATATATAGCTGTGTGTGCACAAATAGCTACACACAGCTTTATATGTAGAAATAAATATACACACAGAGATATGGGGCAGGGTAGTCTGGTGGTTCCAGCTGACTGAGAGGCAGGAGGCCAGCTCCCTGGGTGACCTTTGACAAGCTACTGAAACGATTGGACTTCAGACTCTCCTATTGTGTTGTCTCATTTGTCAGACCCAGTAGGTCATACTTTTCTAGTCAAATGATAAAATAAGTGCATTTGTGAGAGCATATCTTGAGAAAGTGATGACTCTATGGGCTCTGAGTGGCAGTGTTGTCAGAGGGATTTGCAGAGCATTGGCTCTGGAGGCACAAGGACTGGGTTCAAATCTTACCTCAGTCACGTACTAGCTGTGTACCCTTGGACAAGTGACTTAACTTCTCTAGGCTGTGATTTCTTCATCCTTAAAATGAAAAGCTTGCATATTTTGGCCTCTGAGGTCTCTTTCAGCTATCGATCTATGGTTCTTTGTTAAAATCTATTCCAACACCTTTCTCTGGCTCACCTAAGCAAGCATCTGTTCAACGTCTCTATCAACATAATGGAAATAATGAAACTTGTTCCAAAAATCAGCCTTGAGACTTAATTGATGTGAAATATGTTTTGGAATGTGAAACAAAACAGATAAAGGGATCATAAAGATTATGGGCATTAGATATTGCTATTTGACCCTACCTGAATTGCAGTTGAAAATTAGAGATCAAAATATAAAGGAGACTGTTGGACCAATCTTATTTCTAATTCATCATTCCTTTTCCCTCTTTGTCCAGTTAAGCCAGTTTCATGAATGTTTTAAATTTTTTAAGCCTTTTACTTCAATCAGTCAATCAACAAGCATTTATCAAGTGTCTACTATATGGCACATACTATATGCACATAAGCAATGGTGATACAGTCCTTCCCTCAGAAAGCTTATACTCTGCTGGGAGTAACAACATGTACATACAGTAATAAATATAAAGTCCATATAAGGGCAATGAGGTAGCACCATAAGGCACAGAGTGCCAGGAATGGAATCAAGAAGACTCATCCTCCCAAGTTCAAATCTGGCCTCAGATAATTCCTAGCTGTGTGACTCTGGGCAATTCACTTAACTCTGTTTGCCTCAGTTTCCTAATCTGTAAAATGAGTTGGAGAAAGAAATGGCAAACCACTCTAGTATCTTTGCCAAGAAAATCCAAATATGATATAAAGAGTTGAACACAACTGAGATGACTGAGCAACACCAACCAAAGGCCATTCTATGGATCTTGGGTATGTGTAGGTCTTTGCCTTGGCCCTTTCTACTGGCCTTGTTGAGGTAGAACCAGAGGTTTCCATTTAATCTCTGTGTGACTAATGCCTTTTCCTCTTCTCCCCACCAACCTGTCATGATGGAGGGAGTGTATCAGAATGTATGAGAAGCAAGAGCTGCCTATTTAGACTTTAAAGGGAGAGACAACTTCCACTAATACTCTTTCCATTGTCTTCCAAGGAATGACTTCGGACTTCAAAAGCTCTTTCTTGGACTTCCCATGAAGTTAGGTGAGGGAAGGGAGGGAAATTTTTTTCCCACTCCCGTTCCTCCAACCAACTATATGGCAGCTGCTTTCATGTAGCACCGAGAGAATGTGCTTGTTTAGGTGAGCCTGAGTATGACTCTTAAGACCCTTGCAGCCTCTTCTGCTTTGTCTTTCTTTCCTTAAGCATAGGTGACTAAACTCTACTCCTATTTCTAACCTTGGTGTCTAGCTCATAAACTTGGGAGAGATCTGAGTCATTAAGAGGGTCCAGTGTCTGACAGCAGGAGGTGTTTCCTCAAGTGTACCCTTCTCAGAAGAGAAAATGACCACCACCAGGTAGATGAGTCCAAGCCCTAGCCTGATCTACCAGAAGATATGGAACTTGAATGAGTTGTTTGGGGAGTGTAGAGCTAAGATGAAGGAGAAATATATGTTCAAATGACCCATAACATGTTTCATGTTTTAAGTATCAACTTATTGAGAGGATATAATAAGAGTAAGCATTATGGTATGATTTATATATTTGTCAATGAGAGTCTTTTGTTGTGTTACCTTTTCTTTTGTGATGAGAAAAAAAATAGCTGTCCCATACCTGATCTACTTCTAACATTGAGTACATTTCAGTAAAGGACCTGTTAGCTCCTTTTAGGGAGACTCTAGAGATGAGTCAAATCTAAGCTTTGTTTAAAGTATTGTGGAGCTAGGCATGGTAAGGCATGCCTGTAGTTCCTGCTACTGAGGAGGCTGAGGCTGGTGAATTTCCAAGATTGAAGTTAGGATCTGAAGTTAAGCTAAAGTTCATCTGATGTCTGTACCAAGTCCAGGACTAATATGGTGAACCCTAGGAGCTGGCGTCTACCATGCTGGCTGAGATAAACTAGCACAGGTCAGAAATGAAGCATGTCAAGCCTTCATACTAATCAACAGTGAGATCAAACCTGTGACTGGCCACTGTACTTCTAGCCTGAGCAAGATAGGAAGATTCAGTCTTAGAAAAATATCATGGGGCATAATGAGCCAGAACAGATGATAAAAAAAGAAAAAAAATGATCCTTCTCTTTAAAGGATCCCGCCAGACTGAACCTGGTCCTTGCAAGTCCAGGAGTGGGAGAGAACTGCCTGGCCCCCTGGGTCAATGTGTCCATTACATATATAAAAAAGAAATGCTTATTTACTTGATAATTACCTAGAGTGGGGAGGGAAACACTAGATTTTAGGGAGATAAGGAAAGGGATTATATAGGAAGTGGTACTTGAGCTGAGACTTGAAGTAAACTAGAAATTCTAAGAGATGGAGAAGAAGAGGGAGTGCATTATAGGAATGGGGAGTAGTCTTTGCAAAACTGGAAGATGGAATATTGTGTATGAGGAACAACATGAATGGAAGGAATTCACTCCTTGTACAATTAATATAACAGATCTGGAAATAGGCACTAGATACATATTTTGAGGATTTTAAATGTCAAATGAAGAAGTTGGTATTTTATCCTAGAGGCAATAGGGAGCCACAGAAGCTTATTGAGTGAGGGAATGGCATAGTGAGGCCATTGCTTTAATAAGACCACTCTGGCAACCCAGATGGGTCCTTGAAGACACACTTGAAGAAGGGATACTAATTAGAAAGCTATTTTCACAATCTAGGAATAATAAAGACTTGAACTGGGGTGATGGGTGTATCATGAGAGAAAAAGGGATGAATGGGATAAATGCGTGGTCTCCCTTCTTAAGAGTGGAAGCTTTTTGAGGATAGGGACTGACTCATTTTTGTATTTGTATCTCCAGCACTTAGAAAGCTCCTGGCAAGTTGTAAGCACCTAAATGCCTTTTCACTCACTTCTTCCTTCTGAAGGCAGAATCAACAAGATGACAACTAATTGTCTATTGTGGGTGAGGGGTAAATGAGAGAGAGAGAGAGAGAGAGAGAGAGAGAGAGAGAGAGAGAGAGAGAGAGAGAGAGAGAGAGAGAGAGAGAGAGAGAGAAGTTGAAGATGACAATGTTGACCAAGATTATGAACCTGGGTGACTAGAATGCTCTTGGCAGAAATAAAGAAGTTAGAAGGAAGAGTGGATTTTGAGGAACATATAATGAGTTCTATTTTCTACACTGAACTTTAGCTGCCTATGGAATATTCAATTTTGGAAGCTGGACAAATAGATAGATTAACCCATAAGTACTGAGAAGATTGTTGAGAAAGAGTGAATTTTCCCACTCTTTCTTGCCTATCCATATACTTAGATTTCTTTAGAATAGGACTCAACAAAAATTATTTTTTCCTAGCAATCTTCCTTGATTTATCCATTCCAACTTATAGGCATAAAAGTTTGGGGTTGAAAGTAGTCTTAGAGGTCTTAAGATCATAGATCTAGAGGGAAGGGTCTTCAAAGGTCCATCAGGTCCCACTCCTTTGTTTTACAGAGAAGGAAACTGAAACCCATGGAGGCTAAGGTCACATAGGTAGTAGTCATTAGGAGTGGAATATAGGATTTGAATAAAAATCTTCTCACCCATCTAGTGTAACTTCTTAACCTATTCAAAGCCCCTTCTCCCTCCTCTACCCTCTACCCGGAGATATTCATCTAGGCTCTGTGCAAGCATTTTCAGCAAAGGGGAATTTCTGAGTCAGTCTGCTTTCTTGTTAGTGTATATATTTGTAGGGTGATGGATATTAGTCAGGAACCCTTGATTTACCTCCCTCAACCACATTTTATGAACTCACAGATGGAGCAAATAATAGAGTAAATGTTAACATCCTGAATCAAGTGCAAACATGGGTTGTTCATTTTGTTACTCCTTTATGAGGTGTGAGGAGGTTCTGCCTTGGTGGAATTAGAAAGGCAACTTGCCGTTGACTGAATGGTACTCACCACATTGCCAAGGACCTTTAGAAGCTTGGTAGTGCTGGAGACAATTGTGACAGAAAGCAGCTTTAAGGAATGCAGTCCCTAGCAGCCAAAGCAAGAGCATTAGCTAAGAATGAACAGCCCAGAGCTAGATAGGGGATTCTTCCTTGTTTTTTCCCTGTTGTCTCTATCAGAGGGTGGTGATGGTGGGGAGGAATTCTTTCCCTCTGCCATGGTTTTATATCAAAGTTGCTCAGCCAATAAGATATGTGCCCAGTGAATCAAGAGATAGCCAGTGGAGGTAGCTCTAAGAAATGTGAACTTTGGCAGCAGAGACTAGTACCAGCTATGGATTGGAGAGAGAAATAGCCCTGGAGTTGAACTACAGAGAAAAGTAAGCCCAGGAAACTCAGCTGATCCACTTACCCAGGAAAGATATTGTGCCTGGCTGGGAAGAACATGAAGATGCCACAAGGAGAAAAGAAATATCAACAGATCCTGCAATGCTGGAGACATGAACTATCTTGCCTACATGTTCTTCATCCTTCATTTTTGAATAGGACCAATGATATCACAGAGTGATGTGTTGACTCATGGGTGAATTGGACTTAAATGAGGCAGAGTTGTATGTACAAAGTCATCAGCCTCACTCTCTATTTCTGACTCATCAAAGTCCAGTGGTAGTATAAAAGTCAAGATGATTGGTGCTAGCCTGGGATGAAGTGAATGATCTTGGCATCTTTGATGTCTGACTGAACTCTAAGCACTCCACTATGCCTGCTTCACCTGCCTTTTTGGGCATTGGAACCAACTGCTCTCATCTACCCATTCTATGGGGAAGTCCTCCCATGCTTGGGGCAGACATCTCTCTAACCCACTAACAGGTTTGGGACTGGTCATCCTGTTTCAGCCCATCTGCTGAGACAGTTTACCTAGGCATGTTGCCCATACTACAGGTAAGAGTTGAGAGTCAGGTAGACACCAAAGGTGTATAAATAGGCTTGAAAAGGATTCAGCAAGCTCTCACATCAGAGGTGTTAGTCTTCCTTGAATACCTCACACACTCCTGGCCACAAGTATTCCTTACTTGCATATCTCACTATCAGCATGTGTTCCCTCTTTCTGTGTGTATTTGTAGGAAAGTGTTCCTTAGGTTAATGGGGTGGGATTGAAGAGATTTTTATAGCCACCATTTTTATTGTGATCTTATGTAAATCTTTGACTTTGAACTGATTGAATCTACTGACTGATCATTAAAAGAAGTACAATAATGGAGGGTGATGAGCTGTAGTTTCAGGAGTGACGACCCACAGAATATCTAGAACTTGGAGGAAGTCAGCACCCTCTGGGGAACCCAACCCATGAGTACAAGTGTGAATTGGCAGGTTAAGGGGTAGAAAATTCTTCTTTATATATGAAGTTGAATCATACCATCCATCCATTATTCCTAGTTTTGCTGTGTTCCAAGCCAATTCCTATTCTCTATTCTAAAAACTCCAAGTTTCTTTGATCCTTCTTGATTCAATGGTCTATAGTTCCTCAGCATGTTGACCACATTCCCCAGGAAGTATTCCATTTTGTCAGAGTCCTCCTTAAAGTGTGGTCTCCAAAACTGAAGTTGTCACTCTAGACGTGTTCTCACCAGCATGGAGGACAATGGGGCTCTTTGAGCCATGCTGATTCCTATGCCTGGGAGTCAATCAATCAAATATGAGGTTTCCAAAGCACTGGCATAATCACTTTGCACTGTGAAATCTTGCACTTGTTGGTGTCAAGTTGTAATTCTCTAGTGGTTTAATTTGTGTGATTTCCCCTTCCCATCCCCCTGCCCCACCCCAACTTGATAATAAGATAGTTACGCTCACAGACTATGTTTTGGATTTGTTTCTTATCTGTTCTCCTTGCTCAGAATTGTGCAATTCAATTCAACTCAACAAATTCCTTGCACACTTAATAGGAATTCTATTAATGTTTGTTGAGGAAATGAATGAATGAACACAAATGAGTGAATATGAATGAAATTTACCAGGATTTGAGGTGATAAAAAAAGAAAACCTCAAGGGTAATTTTTCCTCCATGGCTTGCTTTGAGTTAGGATTTAAGACAATTTACAGTAACAGCAGATGCTAAGGTGGACACAACTGAGGACCCCATCATAAAGAAGTGAGTTCAGCAGCACTGACTTGATTTAGATGGCAAGAGTGAGCTGGGGCTGGCTCCTTCCCTTTCTGTGAATGATGACTCTCGACTTGGAGATCTTTGGGAAGGCCCAGGGGAACTGCTAATGACTCCTTCATCAATTTTTCTCAGTATGGGCAAAGACAACTTTTACTCTCATTGGGGAAGCAGAGCGTAAAGGTTGTCTGGACAAAATAGGTAAGTGGGTGTGCCTCTTTCAACACTATGTTATAGAACTGAGTTCCTGACCTCTACCTTCTCCCCAAGTGGCTGCAGCTTGCTAAAATACCAAAATAAGAACCTCAAATCTTAATCTTTGGTTAAGCAACAGCATTGTAAAACCAGCAAGGGAGGCTTCTGCTCTCTGCTTTGGGCTCTGTGGCCCCACATTCTTTTATATAGAAAACTACTTGTGTGGAAGGCCATTCCTAAGCAGTATGCTAATAATTGGCATTTACATAGTACCTGAGAAACAATGCTTTATAATAGATAGCTAATCCTGGAGTAAGGAAGACCTGGGTTCAAGTTTCACCTCTGAAATATGCAACCATGTGAATCCCAGTGAATTGCTGTTAATCTTTCAGTGCCCCTAGGCAACTCTCAATCGTTTGTTATTGTAGAATAGCAGTATTGGCAGGGAGAGAACCTCACATCAATGAAATTGTAGGTCCTGACAAAGTAATACATCCATGATGCTTTACACATATCCAAGGCTGTGCAGGAGTCAGCTCTTATTGTGAGAGTCAAGCTACAAACCAGGGCTTGATTTATCTTTTTGTTGATAGTCTGTAGAGGTTGTAACTGAGGGGTGTTGAATAAAAATAAGGGGACTATGGAAGCATAAAGAAGAGAAGAAAATTTTGAAAAACTGTTCATACATGTTTCATCTATTATAAAACAGAGTTAAAGTCCTAGTGATTACATTATTTTCCAAATAAATACACACAAAATGCAAGTTATAATCAATCAGTGGTCAAGTCTGCCAACAGGTCTTAACAAGCAAGTGTTGGCAGGCAAGCCTGTCATGCATTGTTGGGAAGTCCACATCCATCAACAGGAATATGTGTGTGATGACTTGTTTATAATATTCTACTATACAGTTACATGATAGAACATTGCATCATCAAAATTTCAATGCAGGAAAAACCCCACAAATTTACAATAAATAATTAAACTTAAGATGTATCATTTTTAAAAAATTAAAATTTTCTTGAAACTTGAAAAAACAAACACTGAAGGATTAAAGAAAATAGATTTCCAGGGGAGCGCTGAATAAATTTTTTTTAAAAAGGGTCAATAGACCAAATAAGTTTGGTCTAGACACAAGAAAGTAGTGGAGAAAATCTTAATAATACATATTAAATTGATTTATTTAGATAGTTTTTTGGGAAGGCAATTGGGGTTAAATGACTTGCCTAGAGACACACACCTAGGAAGTGTGTGAGGCTGAATTTGAACTCAGGTCTTCTTGACTCTAAGGCTGGTACTCCATACACTGTACCACCTCATTGCCCTCAGAATAAATTTAAAAGTGCAATATGTATTTTCAGAAAACTGCTTGTTGTAAACATTTACCAACACACACCTGCATATATCATCTCTATTGATCCTCACAACAATCAAATAAGGCAAAAGCTATAGCAGATATTCTCCCCTCTTTACAGATGAGGAAACCAAAGCTAACTGACTTGCACAAGGTCATACAAATGGTAAATAATTGAGGCGGAATTCAAACCCAGTTTTTCCTGACTTCATGCCCAGAGCTCTTTCCACTGTGCCTCTGTCTGTTTCTCACAATGCAATGGAAGTAGTTTAGGATGGTTCGCTTGGGTTTGAATCTCTGCTCTGTCATTTTTATTCTGGGGGGACCCTTGATAGGTCACTTCCTTTCTCTGGGCCTCAATTTCCTTACATATAAAATGAGGAGCTCTGGATTAGCTAGTAGCCACTCACATTCCTCCAGTGCTTTACATACATGATCTCTTTTGATCCTTTCAACAACCCCATAAAATAGATGCTGTCATTATCATCCCTTTTTTACAAGAGGGGAAACAAAGTCTGAAATGGGTAAGAATCATATTGAAGAGGGGCAGCTAGATGGCTGAGCACTGGCCTTGGAGTCAAAGGGACCTAAATTCAAATCTGGCCTGAGACACTTCCTAGAGGTGTGACCGTGGGTAAGTCACTTAATTCTGATTGCCTTCAAAAGGAGAAAAAAAGAACCATGCTTAAGGTCACACAACTAATATGTGTTTAGGGGGATGTGAACTTAGGTCTTAATAATAATACCTAACATTTATATTGCTTCTTAGGGTTATATTGGTCTTTAAGGTTCCAGAAGCCTTTAACAAATATCTCATTTGATTCTTACAATCATCTTGGGAGGCAGGTACTATTGTAATCCACCTTTCACAGGTGGGGAAACTGAGGTAGATAGAGGTTGAGTAACTTTCCCTGAGCCACACAGCTCCTAGGTTTTGGAGGCAGGATTTTAAGTCAGACTTTCCATATTCCAAAACCTGTACTCTATCCACTGCATCCTTGTTGCACTTTGTTGCATCCTTGCCTGTGAGTCCAGCACTTTAATCACTATGACTAGTCATTGCCTCTTCATTGGCTTCTGTTGCCTTCTCTCTAGTCTCTGGAAGCTCTTCTTGCTCTAATGTTCTATCATTCTAAGAACTTGTGGCATCTCTTTTCACCCTCATGGTCCTATGCAGTGAAAGGGATTATCATTGTTTATAGAAGATATGCAAATCTCTCCAGGAAGCTCAATGTTTTTTTCTATTGTTGTATAACAGAGTTAAAGTTGTGGGGATTATATTATTTTTCAAATAAACACACCAAATCCATCCCTTCCCTGTGTCCTTCTGCCCCCCCACCCCTTTAACCCTCTGATCATCCAAACCTTTCAAGTAGAAGCGCTACTACTGGAGGTAAGTGATGTTCCTGGAGTGACAGTGGCCACAGATACTTATAAGTAGAGAACATTGAACCCAATCCTTTCATTTGACAGGAGATGAAACTGATACAAAGAGTGGGGCAAGGACTTTGCCCAGGGTCTCAGAGCTAGTTTGTGGCTGAGTGAGGACTAGGAGCCTGGTCTCTTGACTGCTCTGTGAAGTGCCTTTCCACCACACTGTTGGTACTTTCTGTCAGAGTGTGTGTTTGTAGAAAAGAGAAGCAAACTGTTATCTAAAAGTATCAATCCTATACCCTTGGTCTCCTCTGCACTATATTCATAGACATGGAGCTGGAAGAGAGATTGGCCTTTGCAACTCCTTCATTTTAGAGATAGGGTCATTGAAACCCCAAATGGTTAAATGACTTTACATATATCCAAGGGGGTGCAGAAGTCAGCTCTTATTGTGTGGACTCACAGAATTTGAACACAAATGAATCAATCAATCAACAAGCATCTATTAATCTCCTATTACATACCAGACACTGTGCTAGAGGATGGAGACCCAAAGACCAAAGCAATATGGTACCTGCCTTCAAGGGACATGTTCTAAAGGGAGACAACATACAAAACATGAGTTTCTAGGGAAGACTCTAGCAACTGAGCAGACTGGGTAAGGTCTCATATAGAGGGTGGTTTTTGAACTAAGTTTTGAAGGAAATAAGGAATTCTAAGAGGTAGAGGTGAAGAAGGAGAGTATTCTATTCATGTGGAGCAGGCAGTTCAAAAGATACAGTGCTCTGACATGGAGTTATGTGCAAGGAATGGAAAAGGGGTCAGCATAGCTGGACCATAGAGTATGGAGTGGGGTATATTGTATAAGAATGCTGGAAAGGTAAGAAGTTAGGTTGTGAATAGTCAGTCATTTACTCAATGAACATTTATTAAGTTCACTGTGTTAAGTGTCCAGGAAAGCTGTGACAGTCCCTGCTTTGAAGGGACTCACTGTCTAATAGTGAAGACAACTCTATAGGTATAAGCAAACTATTTAAAGGATAAATTGGGGATAATTAATAGATGAAAGGCACTAGAATTAAGGGGGAAGAAGAAAGACTTCCTGTAGAGGGTGGGATTTTAGCTGGAACTTCAAAGAAGCTAGGGAAGTGGAGAGACAGAGATGAGGTAAGAGAACATTCCACTCATGGGAGATAGCCAGAGAAAACATCTGAAGTTGGGAGATGTAGTGTCTTTTTAGAGGAACAGCAAGGGGCCAGAGTTTCTAGATTGAAGAGTAAGGAAGAGCGTAAGAGGAGTGGAGAGGTTGAGGAAGGTCAGGTTATGAAGGACTTTGGATTTCAAACAGATAATTTTTTATTTGATCCTGGAGGCAAAAAGAACCCAGTAGAATTGGTCAAATAAGGGAGTGACTTGGTCAGATCTGAATTAGGAACATTGATTTGACAATTGGTTGGAGGATAGATTGGAATGGAGAGAGATTTGAATATAGAGAAGTGTTAAGGCTTGAACTGGAATGTGAGTGTAGAAAAGGTGAGAAATGAAAGAAGTGTTGCAGAAATAGAAATGAGAAGATTTGGCAACTGATTAGATCTGTGGGGTAACTGAGAGAGAGAAATTGAGAGCCATAACAAAAGTGTGAACTTGAGTGACTGGAAGTATGGTGGTTCTCTTAACAGTGATGGAGTAGCTTGGAAGAGGAGTGTATAGATGTTCAAGAAAGACTAGCACCTCTTGTTTAGGACTTACTGAGCCCTTTTCAGGGCTGCTCATACACATTTAGTGTCTCCCTGTCACCCAACTCTCACCAGTGACTCCAAGAAGCTGTATAGCATCTTCAGCAGCCACACCCCAGGTAAACTAAATCAGGGAGAAGGTAACTGACTGACCTCAAATCTGTTGGTGACTTAGGATGTCTACCCCAAGCATATGAAAACTTCTCCTGGTGGAATTGGCAAATGAGAACAATTTGTTCCAATGGAGTGCTTAGAGTTTGGTTAGACATCAAAGAGACCAAGGTCCTTCACTACATCCCGGACCATCAACAGTTGTCTTGATTTTTGTCTTGCTTCTGAACTTCAATGACTTTGGAAGAGAGTGAGGCTGATGACTTTGTGAAATTCTGCCTCATTTAAATCCAATTTACCCATAAGTCAAGACATCATCATGTGATATTGTTGGTCCTCTTTGAAAATTAAGTCAAAAGACAAAAATAATGGCAGAAGAGGAGATTTGTGGAGAAAGTTCATGAGTTCTGCTATGGACATTTGTGTTTGAGGTGTCCATGGTCCATATGTCCAATAGGCATTTGGTGATACAAGAGTGGTGGCCAGGATAGAGTCTGGGGTTAGATATATGAATATGAGAATCATCTAGTCAGCAAGTACTTATTAAATGCTTCCTATATGCTAAGAACTGTTCTAAACTTTGGGATAAAAATACAAGCAAAAAGAAACTCAGCCCCTGCCTTCAAGTAGTTTATATTCTAATGGTAGAACATAACATATAAAAAGGAGAGAAAAAGCAAGGTAGGGTAAGGGAGGGAGGATTGAAAGAAGGTAGTCATACAAGGGCAGGATAGCAAAGTGGAGAGATTCAGAAGCAGAGTTGGGAGAGGAATGAAGGGTGGTTGGCCTGGGCCCTTCCTCAAAATGGAGGTTCCAGGAGAAATTAACCAGCAAAAGAAGATGGTCACAGAGGGAGAGGAACATTCCAGGGTGAGATGATCTCCTCGAGGTATCTTCCAGGGTGAGAAAACTACAGAGCTAATTCTTAAACCCATGGGAGCTGATGAGGGAGAGGGAATGGAGAGAAAAGTCTTTAAAGAAATTCAGTAAGCATTTAGGAAGTGTTTACTATGTGCCAGGTCCTGTGCTAAGTACTGGAGAGCAAAGAGACCAAAAATGGTCACTGTCCTCAAGTCATGGGGATACATTGACAGTTTTTCTATAGTGATCAAATGTGACAGATTGAGTAGGAGTCACAAAATCTGGGTTCTCTTTGCTGTTTAGCTTTGTTGCCATGTCATTGTCTCAGGGCATCCATTTCCTCCATAAGAGATGGAGGTTGGACTGGTTGACCTCCATATTTCTCTTCTACTCTTGTATTTTCTCAGTTTATTTTATAACAATACAGCAGCAGGATGAAAGGAAAGGAAATCCAGGTTGAGTATATACAGCAGTGTAAGAAAAAAGGAAAATGGAATTGGATCCATTGTTAGGAGATATCCTCTACGTCTCTCCAGAGAAATCACCAATGGGACTGGAGCTAATTACTTTAAAAAGAAGGAGTATCTTCTTTGTGCCTTATCCCTGGTCTCCTTATCTTGATGGTCCAGATGGGTCTCAGGATGTTGTCCATAAGATTGATTGGAGAAGAGTTGAGCTAAACTCAAAGATGCTGGGAGAGAGAGGGAGAGAAGAGAAAAAGTGAGGGAGGGAGGGAGACAGAGAGACAGAGAGAGACAGCCACAGAGAGCTAGAGACAGAGACAGAGAGAGACAGAGAGAATTCCTGTATGTTTGATCCAATTCTAAAGCCAAATAAATAGAAATGATTTAAAAATTATTATTTTGGGTTATCTGTATCTTATCCCCTCTTGCCTCATTTGAGAACTTTTGAAAGTTATAAGAAAAGTTCTCATTCCCAGAAGTTATGGTCACAACATGTTTTTTTATCTCATTTGAATTTCAAAATGCCCCTGAAAGGCAGGTAAAAACAGAGAATATATTCCTTATTTTATAGGTAAGGAACTTGAGGAGGATGGAAGTGAAGCCCCTTACTGGAGATCACACAGCAAATGGAAGGTCTGGGACTTGCAGCCAGGTTTTCTGCCTCTATTTATTTAAGCCTTTTTGTCTTCATGTCCCCAGCATCTTGCATAGTACTTGTCATGCAGCAGGCACTTAATAAATGTTGTTGGATGGTTGATTGACTCAAAATTCAGAGCTCTTTATGTTATACTGTGTAACTGGGTTATTATTATTACTTTTTGAGGGTGTGGGAAATCAAACAATAACCTCAAGAAAACTCAAGTCCAGATGTCTTGAGGAGACTGGGGGATTCCTTCATTCAGCTAGGACCTGATGTCTCCTGATTCAGCCTGTTGGGCCCCTTCCCCCTTGTAGTCACACTCCTCGAGGGACAGTGTCCTTATCTTTCACTCCCCCAGCCCGTTCTAGGCACTCCCCTTGCCTAGTGTACACACGCCACTAGACAGTGCCCAGAAGAATGAATTGCTACCCAGATTTTATCAGTACACAAGCAAGATTCAATGATTTATGAAGAAATCTTGGTCCCGTCTAATGGAATTTTCCCAAAATAAATTCATGTAAACAACTTCCCACAAAGAGGTAGTCAGTGTAGCCCAGTATGTGTAAACAGCGTTAACAGTTGAGAGCAGTCTGAGCTTCCCCACGACTGTGCAGCCTGGAGAGGGGGCCCAGCGGTGACTCCCTTTAGCAAAACACCTTTGGCTCCAGGCCTTCTGACATCATAATGTCAACTGATTCATTAATCCTCCCCCCCCCCTCTCCATTCCCCACCCCCTCCTTTTAAAAAAAGTCTTGTTTTACTATCATCCTCTAAGATGCGGCAGTACCATTTTGAAGCTTGAGAGCCAGGACATTAATTTTCAATTTAAATTCTTCATCCCTTTTCAAAACCAATCAGAACCTTGAGATGCTATTCATGACAAGCATAAAGGGTAGGCACTGGACAGAGTGAGAGTCAGGAGAAGTGGGGGAAGGGGATGAGGAGTGAGTGGTGTCAGTGGGAGGAATAGATGGGTATATTAGCTGCCCAATTGCAGATATTAATAAACTTTTGCAGTGCTCCTAGAAGTAAACTCAGGCAAGAAGGCACAGTGGAATCCTGCAGTAGAAAGACAGTGTCTAATCCTGTCTGGGCCACTTACTACCTGTGTGATCATAGGGCAAGTAACATCATCTCCCTGGGCCTCAGTTTCCTCCTCTGTAAAATGAGGGAGTTGGACTCAATGGACTCTGGGGTCCTTTCCATAATCTAGACCTAGGAGCTATGGCTGCTCTTGAAATGCTAGTTGGTCAGTCAAAAAACTGATTTTTGTCGTTGTTTCAGCTGGGTCCAACTCTTTGTGACCTCAGCTGGGGTTTTCTTGGCAAGGGCACTAGAATGGTTTGCCATTTTCTCCTTCAGTTCATTTTACAGAAGAAGAAACTGAGGCAAACAGGGGTAAGTAACTTACCCGGGGTCACATAGCTAGTGATTCACCATTTCCTTCTCCAGTTCATTTTACAGATGAGGAAATTGAGGCAAATAGGGTTAAGTGACTTGCCCAGGGTCATACATAGCTAGTAAGTGTTCTAAAGTCAGATTTGGACCTACGTCTTCCATCCTCCAGGCCTGGCACTCTGTCTGCTGAGCCACCCAGCTGCTCTTAAATATTAATTAAGCACCTACTATGAGCCAATCACTGTGCTGGGGATACAAAAAGAGGCAAAAGACAGTCCTTGCCCATATGGAGTTCACAGTCCAATGAGGGAGACAGCAAGGAAACAAATGTGTAAAAAATAAGCCCCAAACTACAGACAGGAAAAATAGGAAATAATTAAGAGATGGAAGGTGATAGAATTAAGAGGAGTTGGGAAAGGCTTCCTGTAGAAGATGGGATTTTAGTTGGGACTTAAAGGAAGCCACATATTCTTAAATTTCTTGCTCCAGTTGAACTGCCAAGCATTCAAACTACGCTTCAGAGAGCACAACTCCAATGGGCTGGCCATGTTGTTCAAATGCAAAATGTACGCTTGCCAAAAAGATTATTTTATGGAGAAGTCACATGGGGTAGGTGATCACATGGTGGCCAGAGGAAATGACACAAGGACACTCTCCAGGTCTCTCTCAAGAACTTTGGATTTGAGTGTGCAACATGGGAGATATTGGCACAGGACCGCTCAGCATAGTGTGCCCATCAGAAAGGGTGTTCTATGAGCAAAGCAGAATTAAGACAGCATAAAGTAAATGTAGGATGCACAAATTTGTAGTATCCACTCCAAATATTCACACAGGCTATCTGTGCCCAACCTGTGGTAGAGCATTCCGAACTCATATTGGTCTGATCAGCCACAGTTGGACACACTGAAATTTCACTTTGTTATGGTGATGTCATTTTGGTCCTCTTCGAGAACGAAGGACAACAACCAACCAAGTTGGGGAGTATGTGGTCCAATAGACCATGTTAGAGACTGAGGCTATTTATGTGAGCCACTTTGTAGACCAACCTTCTGGAATGAGATCATCAGTGAATTTATGCAGGGTACTCATTTATCCCTCTTGCAAATTCTTTCCCAATCAAGTCTGATTTCCCTAAACAGAGCTGTTTTCAAGATGGTGGTCCAATGGATTGAGTTCTGAATTTAGTGTCAGATGGTCTGGGTTCAAATCGTGACTTTGCTTCTTTCTACCTATGTAACCTTTGGGTAGGTGACTTAAACTCTTTGGGCCTCAGTTTCCTCCTCTGTAAAATGAAGTGCTTGAACTAGATGGTTTTTCAGGTACCTTTCAGCTCTAAATCCATAAGCCCTTACACTCTTCATCTTTCCCTATTTTCTTTTTCTCTTGAATCATCAATCCTCCTCATCTATAACTTAGAGTGTTTGCCCTTTGGGAGAGAGGGCCGTTTCAGCCACCATGGCCAGAAGACATCCAGCAATGATGGTGTGAGGCAGATGTGCAGATGGGACAGGGCTGGGAGGTGCTCCTCCTCACTGAGGCCAGAGCTCTCACCAAACTCACTCTCCACTCCAGGGATGGTGAGTCTTTTGTTTCTCTGGAGTTTCTCTTCTTCTCAGCATCTGCTGAGCTCAAGGTTCTGTCTGTAGTAGGCAGGCAGTGCTCCTGACAGCCCTAACATTTGAGTCATTTGATTTCCTTAGACTTGGTGGGTAAGGAAAGTTATGGAGAGAGGGATGGGAAAGGCATTTATTTACCTATGCATATTTGAGGTGAAAGGCTTGGGATGGGAGCCACTGAGACCTCAATTAGGGCACTGAAATTTTTCATTATCCCTTTGTCTCAAACAAATGATAAATTTAGTCAAGACTCTGAATATCTTCCTTCTTTAGCCTTTTAAGAGCTGCTTAGAGAGGGCCAACCTGAGTGACCTGAATTTATCTTCTTCCTGTCCCTTTCCTCAACACTGAGCAAGGGCAGGGGTGGGATGGAAGGTGGGCATAAAGCTCTCTCAAGCAACTAAGGAAGCCTGACCAAAAAAAGCAAGGAATGTCAAGGAATACCATGGTCTTAATGGAAAGAGCACCAATGACCAGGATATCTGCATTCTGCTTTAGTTTTTCCTTCTATTGGACCAGATAATTCCTTCCTTCCTTCCTTCCTTCCTTCCTTCCTTCCTTCCTTCCTTCCTTCCTTCCTTCCTTCCTTCCTTCCTTCCTTCCTTCCTTCCGTGACTTGCTGGTCATACAGCTAAGACGTGTCTGAGATCTAATTTGAACTCAGGTCTTCTGGACTCCAGGCCTGGCACTCTACCCACTTTGCCAACCTAGTTGCCTGAGAGATGGTAGGGGCCTGGCCAAATTTTAGAGTCCTAACTCCTATATAACTTTTTCAGGAGTGAGTTTTTCTAATTGGTCACTTAACACTTCAGTTAAAATAAATCAAGCTTGGTAAGTAATTTCTGTGATAATAGCAGCAGCAGCAATAGCTAGCATTTATATATTTCTTTTAAGCTTGCAAAGCCCTTTATAAATATTATCTCACTTTACCTTTACAACAACTCTGGGAGGTCGGCTTTGTTATTATCCCCATTTTACAGATGAAGAAACTGAAGCAAATAGAAGTGAAATAACTTGCCTAGGGTCACAGAGTTAGCAAACTGTGTCTGAGGCAGAATTTGAACCCAGGCCTATCGTTCTATCCCCTATACTACTTAGCTGCCTGGTAACAACAACAATGTGAAACAAACAAACAAAAAAAACCACTTTGAAAGACTTAGGAATTCTGATCAATGCAATGCTCAGCCAAGGTGAAGCCTATAAACCACTTCCTAACAGAGAGGTGATGGACATGAAGTACAGAATGAGACATTCATTATAAGACATGATCAATATATGTTTGATTTGATTGACTATGATTATTTGTTACAAAGGAGTTTGTTTTATTTTTTTAATTTGGGAGAAAGTGATCTAAACTGGTGATAATGAAACATTCTCCCTCTACCACCACCACCCCAGATGAAAAGAGTATAAATTACACATTAAAAAGAACGTATACAAGGCAAAAGAAGGAGGTTGAGAAGATGGAGAAGAAAGGTTTTGAAACTAATGTTGAATTTGTTGTATATTTTAAAAAATAAGCTGTACACAATAGAGGTTCAAGGTTTCACATTCAGTCTTTTTTCGGTGGTTTACATATGGAAATGATCATATTTATGGGTGTTTATCAGTTTCAGAATAATAAAAAATAAACATTTAAAGACAGGTAATAAAACAAACTAGCTTTATAGAGAGGCTTGGGAAGCCATTTCTAGCTTATTGGAATTGTGTTGGTTTCAGGGTTCTTTTCTTTCTTTCAGTTGTCCCCCACCACTCTTCCACCACTTACTCCTTAGGCCCATTCATCTATTACACCTATTTCTGAGGTCAACCATGGATAACACCAGGGAGACTATCTGTAGCCAGGAGTATATTGGGAAATGTTTAACAATCAGCTCTTCTGGAAGGAAAAAAAAACAGCTCTGCATGACATACTTTTAAGTTTAATATGAATTATTAACATTTCCTCTATTACTTTAAGAAGTCTGGACAATCGGCAAAACAATAAACCAAGGCCTGATCTGTAGGTTGCTGATTCCCAAGGTGTAAATGCTCACACTGAAAATTTAACAATCAGCTCTCCAACTTGTAAAAGATGAATCTGGGGCCACTGGTTGAGTATCTCCAACCCAGAGGGGACAGAGAGGCAAGCTTCATCCTAAGGGGAGGAACTAGAAAAGCAGCAGCAGCAGGCCTGCAGTTTTCATTCCTTTCCTTCGGTGACATAAGATGAGCCGGTTTAATCCCTTAGCTATGAGAAAGGGAACACACAATCTCAGGGCTATCCAGCCCCTAGAGGTATCCTCCCACCCCACCCCACCCTTCACCAGCTGGGAATGCTGGAGGGGGAGACAGGCAGCGCAGGAAAGTTGCTCAGAGGCCTTGGCCTGCCGAGCCTCAGGAAGGCAAGCCCCTACCTCCTGTCCCACCTCCTCCAGCAGCATCCAGAGTGACAGGCTGACTAGTGACGACAGGCGGAGAATGTGGAGGCTGGGGAGGGGTGCTGGTGTTTGAGTGAAGGGCATGGCAGATACAGGGGAAGCAGCTGTGTGGGGCCCTGCTTGGCTAATCACCACTAATACAGCATGAAAGAGGGTGGGAGACTTGCCTTTCCTGGAGATGTTCTGGACGTTTCTGCACACAGATATATGGACACCAACCTTCAGTCCTCCAGCCCATTGGAGGGGTTCAGATAATCCCAAACTGTCTAGATGGGGTTTTAGAATGGATGAAGATCTCTCTTTCTTAAGAATGGATGCTTTACTTGAGCTGATATTAAAGTGAACAAGCATCTTCCTGAGCCCTGACGGAGGGGGGGAATAGTTTACAGTGGGCTGTGGATGAGAAGTCAATCCCTGATAACCAACAAATAGATTCTTCATGTTTAGATCACTGATTGACAACTACCATCCATGGGATCATAGACGAATAGACTTGAATGATCTTGGACGCCAGCCAGTTTAATCCTCTGATTTTTACAGAGGAGGAAACTGAGTCCTAGGAGGAGTTAAGTGATCTGCCTGAGGTCACATGGGTAGTAAGTAGAAGAGTCAGGATTTGAACTCAGGTCCCATGACAGGAGCATATTTCTGTGTGATGTGTCTCTGGGTATCTATGATGTTATCTGCTAAGCTTATGCTTTCTGGAACAAGGCCATGGTAACTCTAGCTTGCCAAGAATCTCTGGAATCCAGAGGAGAGGCTTTGGACTGTGCTGATGATCTTTGATAAAAAGACAAATGCACAGCCAATGATTTTGGCAAAGTCCTGCTCAGAGGCAAGGGAAGACACAATGTGGCCTCTGGGGGAATCTCTACAGGTTTCAAATTTAGGGACGATTCTGTATTAGAGAGCTCAGGACTTATCTTAGCCACTGTTCTGCTTCTAGGTACTTGTGGAGGTAGAGAGACCTTGTCAATGTCGGCCAATGGGTATTTTTCCCAGGAAACACTTCTGCATGAAGTAGACTCCCTTCTATTGGGCAGACTGGGCATATTACCATAGTAACTGGACACTACATAGGAATTTGAGGGTTTCAGGAGAATGTGCCTTCCTTTTCCTCAGAAAGTAGCGATCAAAATGCAGGGAATACCCCTCTACTTCCTCCTGATGCTGGAGGTCCCCAAACCCCATTGCTTTCCTGGGCATCACCTTGTCCCACCTTGCTGTCCTATGGGCTATTCCCAGGAAAAGACCTATGAACCCTTAGTGGGATCCTCCCCGTGACCACCAGGTGGTGGTGTTGTCCCAATTTATAGTTCAGCTCTTTCACCTTAAGTATCAGAACACCCAATGGGAAGCAGCTTGCCCGTGTACCTTTTTTTTTTTTTTAATGGAAATTGATAATGCGCAATCATATTCAGCAAGATTTGAAACTGTGGACTATTTCTGGTTCCCCTGCCCCAAGCTTTTATTAAAATGATCTTCAGATCCCCCTGCCTTCTTAGTGATCCCTTGATTCTGCAGCCAGGGTTGAACATCATCTTTTAAGAGGTTTATAGACCCCACCCCACCCCTTCTAGGATATCCAGGTACAGAGTATAATAGTATATAGTATAATCCAGATATACAGCATAGTCTGTAACCCAGACCTCCTCACCTCTTCTCTGCCAAGGACTCTGGACTCACACAGACTAGATTCAATGCTGGGGGCCTAACTCAGCAGGGTCCAGGATATTCCTTTGACTGAAGTTCTCCAAGAAAACTTGTATAGTTATGGACTGTTTCTTCAAATCAGTCAATTAATCAAGCAAGAAGAATTATTTGAGACCCCTAGTCCTGCACAGGAACTCAGGATGTAATAAGCACATATAGTCTTTATTTCACCACCTCTCCTGAAAACCCATAAGATGCAGAGGATTCACAGAGTTCATGAGCAGACAGAGAAACACAGAAAGCACTTGAAGAGGCCATTAGGCTCCATCCAATAGGAAAACACACTTGGGGGACTGCTAGACAGGCATAGTGGGCTGGGCATGGTCCAAAACTCTGACTTCCTCCCATATCCTATGGCATAGTTTTAATCATTTAGCCTTACAAAAAGTTGAGCCTCTTATGGGAGGGGATTGCCCCTCCCACCTTGATGTGCTTTTGTTTTCTGTATTGTGATCTGGAGTAAAAGGGAGGGAAAAAAAAGCTCATCCAATTGCTTTTATACATCACAGAGCAGGGCTGGTTCTTCCAGCAGCAGTGAGTCCTCCCTGACTCTCAATCACAACTCATCTTGGAGTCACTAGGAACTCAGTCACTGGGAACCAATCAAAGGAACTACCTAAGTTCTCTCAGCAAGTGGGATGCATCTAGAGAAATCTCTGAGCGTTATCAATGTCATCAAGTTGGTTGGGGAACTCATCAACCTTGAGGCACTCCCCTGATCAACTCCAATTCCTTCTGCTAGTGTAATAGAGAACTGGGCAGTGGGGTGGAGGTCAGACAGTTCTTGAAGCAGGAGCAGATATTTCTGGACTGGTTTCAATCCTTAGAGCCTGTGTGCATATTCTCTACTTGCATGGGCAGTCTACTTTCCAGCTATGAGTCTCTAAGGAGATGGTTTTGAGAGGTGACAGGTGACAAAGAGACTTTTTCTGGTTGGCTGAGGGGTTAAAAGGACCAATCACTGATGAATTGCCACAGCAGAATTCATCTTTTTTGTAAAAGCTAATTGGTGTTAACTGGTTGCTTTATATAGGAGATCACCCCGGATTGGGGCTCAGGAGCTAGTGTGGTAGAAACTCTAAATTCTCAAGCTATCCTTCAAACCCAGAAAGGACTAGTTGTCAACTACCCTTTGGGATGGCAACCTGTCACTTGGAAAAGTGAACTCATACATGGTGCTACCTCACATGGGGGCTTCCTCTTGAATAATTTGGGGGTCATTAGCATTTATAAGAAGACACTGGAGAGATTATCTACTTCAACCTCTTGTTTTGGATATTTTATTTTATGGATCTATTAAGAATATCTTTATTTTAGGGATTTACTGGAGAAAAATTAGCATTTTGTCTTTTGTTTTAGACTATATTAGCATGGTGTTTCCTTTTATAATTCATATCCATTCCTTTGAGATCCCTTTCTTGTTTGAGAGCTTATGGACATAGCTTTAAGAACAACCATTATCTAGTATTTTGCTTTAGAGCGGCTCTGCTACATTATGAGTGTTCGTCTTCTTTTTTGTTTCTTTTAAGCAAACCTTAACCATTTGCCTTATTGTGAGATCCCCGTGGCCTATAGGCCCATTAGGTTTGCCGTTGGCCTCGAATTCAATGTGTTCACAGCTAACCTGACCCTGTTTTCTTTCCTTCTGAACTGAGACTGTTTTGTCTTATTATTGGATGAGTTTGGAATTTCATTTAGATTGCTCTTGCAGTGGCAGAGACCCAGTGGAGAAATTTTAGGTGACTTTTGCTATTATCAGGCACATCTATCTGTAGGGAATATGTGAGACTAAAGGGTACTTCAAGGCTCCTGGCCTTGGGTCTTCTTTCTTTTCAGGAAGTTTTCCTAAAATTTCCCTTTGACATGTAGCTTTTTGCTAGGCTTTGAAGGTCAAAGGACAAGGAGCTCCTCCTCTGCCTCCTCTTCTTCCTTGTCCTCCTATTTTTCCTTTTCTTCTTTGGTTCCTCTTTATCTTTTACTTTTTCTTCCTTCTTTTCCTTTTTCTCCTCTTTTTTCTCCTCCTCCTTCTTTTTCATCTTCTCTTCCTCCTTTTCCTTCCCCTTCTGTTCTGTAGCTTATAGCTGGTCCTTCCCTATTCTCCGAAACTGCTGCCATCCTTGGGTCCTTGGGTCTTTGGATGACTGACTTGCACATTAATCTGCAGGTTAATTGTTGGACACTTCTACTGATTCCAGCAGATGGTGCTCCTAACTCCAGTGGTTAGAGGAGTGAAGGCATCTTCTGACAGTGTAGTCAGTTTCTTCCCCAGATATTCATTCACCTAATGCGTAGAAGAATAACATGGGCTCCAGGGGACACATGGGCTCCAGGGGACACATGGATTCCAGGCTTGGAGGAATGCCCTTTGCTGCTGCTTCCTCACTTAGAAGTTCATGGCAGTTCTTGCTTGAGTTGTATCTGCCAAAGGAAAGGGTTGAGGGAGGGACATGCCTTTTGGATGCACCCTGTTCTGGGGAGGGCACTCAGAATCATCAGTCCTTCCATCTTCTCAACCAGCTAAAAGACTGTCACTATACGTACCAGTCACTATACATACCAGCTGGAAGTAGGTTCACCAGGCCTTCAGATATGGTTAGTTTGGAAACAGGCAGGGAATATCTGTGCCAGCTTCAAGGGCTGACTTTCCATTGGCTTGGCCCCTATTACACTAGATAAAGTACTCGGGTTACTTCAGTTGGAATTTTCTCCCTTTTCTTAGCTTGTCTCCTGATGTCCCACTTTCACCCAAGCATTTTTCCCTCAAGCTTCCATGACATGGATATGAGTATGCATGCATATGTGCACTTGCGTGTTTGTGTTCGCGCACGTGTGTGTGTGTGTGTGTGTGTGTGTGTGTGTGTGTGGTGGGGAAGGACAAAAGCTCCTTGTTTTTAGCTCCTCTTTGATGCAAGGTATAGGGGAAGGGGAGGATTCCTTTTGCTCACAAATGATGGTAGGGCCCTTCTCCTCTATCACCTCCTTCTTCTCCTTCCCTTCCTTTTCTAGCTCCCTCTTCTCTTTCTCCTCTTTCTCCCTCTTCTTTTCATCCTCCTCCTCTTCCTTCCTCTCTTTATCCTCTTTTTCCTTTTCCTCCTCCTTTTTCTTTTCCTCCCTCTCCTTTTTATCCTCTTTCTCCTTCTCATTCTCCTTTCTCTCCTCTTTTTCCTACCTCTTCTTTTCATCTTTTCTTCTCCTCCTCTTCATTTTCACCTTCCCTTACTTCTCCTTTTTCTTCCCTTTCTTCTACTTTTCCTCCAACTCTTCCTCTTTTTTCTTCTGCTCCTCTTTTCTTTCCTTCCTATCATTTCAAAGAATTTTTATTGAGTACTTGTTGCTTGCAAAGGAGAAGGCTGGAGACAATGTCTTTATTTAGGGCATTTCCACATACTGCTGAGAAGATGGGACAAATTGCCTCCTAGTTGGGAATACGCCTTTGTTTTGAACTGGTCCTGTCTTCCTTCCTCCCCCCAAGGCTATCACCTCACGTTTCTCCCCCTGGATTAGCTTTGTTCATGCACAATTGCATGGATCTTAGGATCAGAGAAAATATCTACCCAAGAATGTTTGGAGGAACAAGAATATAAACTAGGCTTGATAGAGGGAATGACTGGACTGATCTGGTAATTGTGGCTGCCATCTGATTTTAGAATGGTTAGGCATGTTTTGAGGCTTAAAACATCACAGAGGGTTCAGTATAGATCTGAAGAAACCCAGCAAGCAACTGCAGATGTTCATGTCCATCAACAAACAAGCATTTATTAATTTATGAGTAAGTACTTGCTATGTGTCAGGTAATGCCATACTGCCAGCATGCTAGAGTGGAAATAATACCCCAAGAGTCAGAAGAACTGAATTCTAGCCATGATTGTTCATACTATTTCCCAAGGGACCCTAGGAGAGTGACTTCACCTCCCTTTCTGCTCTGGAAAACAGTGGCTACCTCCAAAGTGTCTTCCAGTTCTGTGAGTCTGTGGAATCATTTGGCTAGTGCTTTGGAGGAATTTGGGGTCTCTTTTAAGTTCAACATCTGCAAGACCTGGGTTGATATGCCTAAAATGCTATTGACTGTGACCTATGACTGACGTATATAGCTTTTCTTTCGCTTTTATCTCCTCCACCTGGTTTTCTCTTATGTTTTCTCTCCGTCAGTTCTTTACATGTATTTCTGTACCAATGTACAAAAGCCAATTTTCACATCTTTTCCTGCAAACAAGTTCCCTTTCTCAGCTTCCCTAGTGCTCAGTGGGACTACTATTCTTGTAGTTTCCAAGACTCAGAACCTTGGGGCTATCTTTGAGTTTTTGGTCTCCTTTGGACTACTGCATTTATGTCCTGCTCATTCTTCCCTCCCCATTCTTCTTATGCTATTCCCTCTGCCTAGAATATGCATTAATTCCTTTTTCTTTGATTTCTTTATTCATCCACCAGCTACATGTTAAACACCTACTATGTGCTGAAGGTTGTAGGGGTATATAAAAATAATTTAGACCTGTGAAATTGACAACTGCTAGGGGATATAACACATCAATATGCAGGGACTTTACAATACCTAAGAGTCAGAGTGACAGCTAGGTGGTTTAGTGGATAGAGCCCTGGGCTTGGAATCAGAACGACTCATCTTCCTGAGTTCAAATCTGGCCTCAGACATTTACCAGCTGTTTGACCCAGGACAAGTCACTTAACCCTGTTTGCCTCAGTTTCTTTATCTGTAAAATGAACTGAAAAAGGATATGGCAAACCACTCCAGGATCTCTGCCAAGAAAATCCCAAATGGGATCACGAAGAGTTGAACACACCTGAAATGATTGAAGAACAAGATGCAGAATGTGAAATCTGACTATAGCTCTCAAAAGCCTGTGCTATCACCTCCTGAACATTGACTCCTGGGGAAAACTAATATTGGCTCCTCCTCATCTACTTTGTCTTAGCAACCCAATAAAAAAAACGTGCATCAAGCTACTCATGGCAAGGTGTCTGGATGGTGCCTGCAACAGTGCTTTTTGGCGTCATGGATTTGACTTGACTTAATGCTTTGTTATTTATTTCGCATTCTGTTTTAGGTTAATGCTCTATGTTTTTCTATAGCACCATAGATTTGGGACTATAAAGGACGTCAGAGACCATGTAATCCAATTCCTTCATTTTAAAGATGAGGACACTGAGACCCAGAGAAGTGAAGTGAATTGCTCAAGATACTATAGACAGTAAGCATTAATGTCAGAATTTGAACCCAGATCTTCTTTTACAGAAATAGTGCTCTTTCTACTGTGTTGTCTCTTATTTCATTTTAATTTGGTTGGAGAGATTTGGTGAAAATGTGGGATTACCACCTGTGAAATGAGAGAGTGGTATCTCTTGAGTACTATGAGCCAAGAGTGGCCAATAGGGGGCCATGTTAGACAGTCAGTTTACCAAGCATAAGAAAAATACAAACTATTATTTGAGATCTGATAAGAGAAAGATCATTTCTGAGTGAGCGATTGTGTGAGGAAGACTTTGTCCTGACCTCAGGTTTCTCCATCCTTCCCATCTTTCTCATTTTGGCTTCACTAGACTTCATCCCCTTTCTTGACCCCAAGTCTTCCATTGTAATGTTTCCTTAGTTATTATCCTGGTTCCCTTTGCCTTTCACCATTCTCCAGCTGCTAATCCTCATCCCTAGTTAACACCCACCATCTGCTACCTTTGCTCCTGATCTTGAGCTGTTGAGCTTTGCTGATGAAATTCACAAAATTAAGGCTATTTTACCCACTAAGATCTTAATGGTCCAGTACCTTAAGTGGATCCTTGTTATTGCTTAACAATCCTACTTTATTCTTATTAGCTCCTTATCACCTGTTCTATAGTCAGTGTCTGAAATCTTTTCCTCTCTCCTAAAGTCCCCAAACAAACTTCCATGACCCTCAACTAGTACATAGTTTAGCTTCTTATTTCACTGAGATTGAGGATGTCAAGAAAAGTTCCTACCATTCCCTCTCCATTGCTAAAAACTTTTCATCATCAACACACACTCAATCATCTTTCCTTCTTGTCTTGTAGGGAACCCTTAATCCTACTGACTCCCACCTCTTCCAGAACCTGGTAGCAGCAATCCTTCCATCTTTCTCATGAATCTTAAGCCTTTTCCTCTTCAAAAACTTTCTCCTATATGCTTAGAAACATCTTTAGGTTTCCTTAATAATATTAACAAGCCTTTTCTTAATCCTTCTATGCATTCCCACTACCTGTTCCCATGTCTTCTCTTGTTCATTGCTAAATTTCTCTGTTTTCTACTTTCTCATCACCTAGTTTCTCATAGACCCTTTAAACTGGCTTTGACCTCCATCACTTTACCAAAAACTGCTCTCTTAAATGACAAGAAATCCAGTGGATTTAAAAAAAGTTATGATTCTTCATAATAACTCTGTAGCATTTAACACTGTTGATCATTCTCCTTTATGGATACTCTTTTTATGTTGACTTCAGAGACAAGACACTCTCCTACCTCTCCTATCTGTTTAAGCATTCCTTTTTAGGCATCTCATATTCTTCCTAGCTCCTTAAGACATTCTCTCCAAGATTCTATCCTTGGCTCTTTTTTCTTTTCTCTCTAGATTATTTTCCACATCTTTAACTATTACTTCTACAGTAGTAGTACAGTATTGTAGTACAATATAATTTATTTCCTTTGTAATCTTATGCATTTTTATGTATTTAAAAACATCATTGCTTACCATCTTGGGGAGGGATGGAGGAGAGAGTGAAGGAGAGATAGAATTTAGAACTCAAAACTTAAAAAAAAATCCAAATGTTAAAAAAAACTGTTTTAACATATATTGGGGAAAATTAAATATTACATATTAAAAAATTATTCTGTGGAGTCCGTAGGCTTCAACAGACTGCCAAAGGGGGTCCGTGACATAATAAAGGTCAACAACCCCTGGCAAAAGAATGCATCTTTCTGGATTTGCTGCAGGCACATCAAACTTAATATGTCCTACACTACACTGATTACTTTTTCTTTCCTCTTTGCCTTTCTGACTGTTTTCTGTGTCCATTGCTGACTATTTCTGTTAGGGGTACCACCATTCACCCTGTCTCCAACATTCAAACTCTTGGTATTTTCCTCTCTCCTTTCCCTTCTCATTATCAAACTGATCACCAATATTTCTTACACCTATGTCTTTGTCTCTGTTCAGTCTACCACTACCCTAGATCTTCTTTACCATCTCCCTACAGTTGCCTTCTCTGTCCTTTATCTTCTGTGTCTCTCCTTTTTCTCCTCCAAACCAGTTCTTTATTTTCTGTCAGATAGTTTCCTTATGCATGGATTGGTCATATCACTGAGCTTTTCCTATGCTTGAATTTCTTCAATAACTCTCTATTAGTTATTGAGTAAAATTCAATGTTTTTTATGATCCCTAAGCTTTTCCCTGAAACAAAATCTATGACCCCCCCTCCACTAATATTCATCTAGTGATGCTGTCAAAAAGTCAGTCAGTTAGCATTTATTAAGTGCCTAATATATGCCAGGCACTATGCTAAGCTTTGGGGATGCAAAGAAAGGCAAAAGACTGTCCTTGCCCACAAGGAACTCATAATCTAATATTGTGTTATTGTACTGTAATTTTGTAGACTATCATAATCTTTTAAAGAATGAAGTTGAGAATCAGTCGAAGGACAAAGAAGAGGCATGTGAGCAGACTGCAGCACATTGCCAAAAACAAGAATTTTGCAAGAGAAGATACATAATGAATGTCATTAGAGAAGTACATGTGGGGGAGGAGAGGATGGACCAGGAAGCTATTGTGACTGAGGGATACCAGTGGCTGGCTTGTGCGTATCATTGCTTCATTTTATCTGTCTTCATATCCTGGTGCATTGAACTGGCATTGAACACATATTTATCACTGAATAAATGCTTATGGATAAACAGAGATTAAGAGGAACTCCTCCCTTTCCCCACAATGTAGCAGGGAAAGACATTAGCTTAAAGAGGCCAAGGTCTCCCGTTGCATCTGGGGTCATCTCCAGTCATCTTGACCTATATTTTTCCACTGAACTCAGATGACCTTGGAGGAGGGAGTGAGGCTGGGGACTTTGCACAGCCTTGCCTCACTTAAATCCAATTCACTTGCAAGTCAAGACATCACCCTTCTAATATCAAGAACAAAGGATGAACGACAACTGCGGCAGCAGCAGGTTTCAAAAAACACACGAACAGTTAATTGGGATGCGCCACAAGGGAAGGGTTGGCATCGGTATCGTTGCAGGGAGTATTCTCATTTTTTGTTGCATTGTTTTCAATTGTGTCTGACTTTTTGTGATCCCATCTGAGGTTTTCTTGCAAAGATACTACATGGTTTGCTATTTCCTTCTCCAGTTCATTTTACAGATGAAGAAACTGAGACAAACAGGGTTAAGTGACTCGCCCAGGGTCACCCAGTTAGGAAGTGTCCGAGGTCAGATTTGAACTCAAGTCTTCCTGACTCTAGGTTTGGTGCTCTATCCACTGCTCTATCTAGCTGCTTGTATTCTCATTAAAGGCAGTTAGGTAGCACAGTGGATAGAATGCTGGGCCTTGAGCCATGAAGACCTGGGTTCAAATACAGTCTCAGAAACTTTATAGTTATGTGACCCCAGGCAAGTCACTGAACCTTAGTCTACCTCAGTTTTCTCAACTATAAAATGTGAATCATAATAGAGCCTAGCTCTTATATAAGGTTATGGTGAGAACCAAATGAGATAACTGAAAAACACTTAGAACAGTGCCTGACACACAGTAGGTGCTTAATAGATTCTTGTTCTCCCTTCCTTTCCTATTAATGAACCACCCAGGTCCATCAAAGTATTGAAAGGTGATTGGGCCCAGACTCACCTGCCCATCTCTCAGTAGCACATCTCAATTCCACACTTTTCAATAGCATACCAGAAAATTTCTGAGCGCCTTTTCTTAGGCCTAAGATAGTGGAACTCCAGAATAAACTTAGCAATGATCTGTAGCCAGACTTGATATGGTTCAACCTTAGAATTCATAGGGAGAGAAAAAGGGAGAAAGTTGGGAGGGAGGGTGGGGCCTGAGTACAAGAGGGAAAAAACTAAAAAAAAAGTCCCAAACAACCAAATCCTCCTGATAACAGATAAGAATCTAATTATATACACTTTAAATGACATTCTAGGGGTCTTAGCGATTTTCATATGAAATCTCTCCACTCAATTCTGGCATCTGTTTCTCCTTTTAGGATAGAAACTAAGAGACTATTTTACATATCTTTAGAGCTCTATCACCAATGAAATCTTTTCAGAACTTCAGTGCCACCCCCAACCCTCCTCCCCTTCTCTCCAATGTCTCCTTCCCTGTTTAGGATTAGATTTCTTGGCAGACGACAGTCGCTGCTCTTTTAAGTGATTTATTTATTAAGCTGGATTATTTTTCATCTCCAGCCTGGCCATTTCAGACTGCCGAGTTCACCTTCTGATAATTGGGATATGACCCTGGGCCAGGAGCCCCCCCCAAACACTCCAGTATATGGAGTCCCCAGCGTGTATTCCTCCAGGCTCAGAAAGAGAGCCTCTCCTTCCCCCGGCCCCATCCCCCATATGCCTTCCTGCACTGTGACAGTCTATTCTGAGACATGGATGCACAGCTGGATGACATCATCAGGAATGCACAGGGACTGCTGGATGGCAGAGAAGGGCCAGAAATAAGATGCTACTGGGAGCAATGAGTTCCCAAGGAGCAATACTCTTTTCATTGGGCAGGAAAAAAGGAAGAAAGATAGTTGACGAATCCATGGCATTTGCTAGAAAAGTTTGAGTCAATGATATCTACAGGCTACCCCACAACTCTCCTCACAATATCTGATCTTGTTGGATGCATCGTCTGTTGTCCTTCTACATTTATGGAGTCCTGGTTTTGGAAAGAATGTCAAAATTCATCTCCTTCAGCACTATGACCCTGAGCAAGTCACTTAACCTTTCTATAAGTCAGTTTCCTCATCTTCAAAATGGCAGAGGGAGCCTTGGACTCCATGCCCTCTAAAATCCCTTCTAATTCTAAAACCTATGATTTTATGACTCTCAGATGGATTCAACCCCACCTACCCAAAGCTCAAGATTGTCCATCTTGTTTTTAGAGGACTTCGGGAAAGGAGTCCCACAATGACTTATTTTGATACCTCATTCTAGTCTCATGTAACCCTTGGTCAGATCAAAATCTTTCTTGTGTCATTGAAATGCAGAATTTCAGAGGTGGAAGCAATCTCAGAAGTCATTTAATTTAACCCACACTTGAATAAAAATAGCTTTGACAACACAGCTGATAAGTAGTCATCCAGCCTTTCCTTAAAGACTTCCAGTGAAGCAGAGTTGGCTCTCTGCTGAGGCAACCCATTCCACATTTGGATAGCTCTTTTGTTAGGAAGTTTCCCATTATACCATACCTAAATTAGCCTCTTTACAAGGTCAACGGCTCACTCTAGTCTTGACAGCAAAAGAGTCATTCTTCTACTTGATAACTCTTTAAGTACTTAACAGTAGTTCTTATGAACTTCCTGAGTCTTCTTCTCTCCATGGGAAACATTTCCAGTTCCCTCAATTAATCCTCATGTGATATGGACTCAAGACCTTCAAAAATCTGACTGTCCTCTTCTAAATACTGTCCAGCTTATGAAAGTCCTTCCTGAAATAGAGGTCCCAGAGTGTAGCACAATACTCCAGATGAATTCTGACCAGGGAAAAGTAGGTGGGACTACCATATCCTTTATGGAAATAAACAATCAATTAACTAACCACAAATATTAAGTGCATTTTATGTGCTTAGCACTGTGGAGAATACAAAGATCTTAGATCTTGTAGACTTCTGCCTATTAAGAGACAAATTAGAGAAGAGAATATAAGAAATATATAAAATATAAAAAAAAATAAGAAAAAGAGGCCTTAGATATCATCTAATTCAGGGATGGGGAACCTGTGGCCTGGAAGCCATACATGGCCTTCTGGGTCCTCAAATGTGGTCCTTTCACTGAATCCAAACTTCTCAGAACAAATTCCCTTAATAAAAAGATTTGTTCTGTAGAAGTTGGACTCATTCCAAAGGGTGCATCCAAGGACCTAGAAGGCCATGTGTGGCGTTGAGGCCACAGATTTCCCATCCCTGATCTAATTCATTCTGATCATTTTACTGAGAAGGAAATAAAATCTTACAAAGGTTCAGTAATTTTCCCAAGGTCACACAAGTAGGAAATATCCAAGCTGGAAAAAGAGACCAGGTCATCTCATTCTAAAGTAACTGATCAATCAATAAGCATATATTAGGCCCCTATGTGCCAGGACTGTGCGAAAATAAAACAGCCTCTGACCTCAGAGAGCTCTTATGCAGCATATAATGCAGAATACATACAAAATAAATAGAAAACAATCTGAGGGTGGGAAGGTCCTAGCAACTGGACGGGGATGGGAGTGGGAGAGGGGGGTGGGGATAGGGTTTCAGAAAAGGCTTCATGTTGGTGCTGGTGCTTTATCTGGGCTTTGAAGGAAATAAGCGGGTGGTGGGGAGAAGGTAGCACATTTCGGGCTTGGGGGACAATCAGTGCAAAGGCACTGAGGTGGGAAATGGAGCATGACACATGAGGGATAGTTAGTGTTCTTTGTATCTCACCACTGTTGCTCAGGGGCAATTAAAAAAACTGTAATAAAACCATCCTCTTGATCCCTTTCTAATTGACTTGTTGGGCTTTTTACTAGGACAACAGGACCTCATCCAGTAGGAGCTGAGGTTGTACTGTAGTGAGTCAGTTCACTTGAATCACTGAGTACTTTGGTGTAAGGTTACAGGAATGGTCCAGAAGTCCTCCAAGATAATAGGGCAGAATCTATTTCAAACCCAGGACCTTTGAATCCAGTTTTGGAAAGGATCCTTCCCTCCCAGGTCTCTGTCCTCACAAACTCATTATGCACTTTTACAGGTCTCCAAGCCTGCCAAGGCACTAATGGGATGCATCGGTGCATATAATCCTTGCCTGCTAGGAGTTTCTACTCTAAACTAGGAGTTAAAAGGAGGAAGGTCTGAAGATGGTTAGGTTACAAGTGCCTAGGGCAACTGGCGCCTTGGGTTGGTGAGTCTCTCTGCGGGTGTCTGCTATTGTAACCTTCAGAGAGTGGAGAAATATGGACAAAAATTCCTGTCTCCTGATTGTTTCCTCCCCTGGAGCTTGTTGTAATCATCATTGGGGTTTAGGACCCAATCTGATGGGAGAGGCCACAGAGTTGCTATCGAGACAGAGGCAACCCTGGATCCCTGTACTTTGGCAAGGGATCCAAGACACTAAGCTGGGAATTATCCCCGAATTATATCCAATTGATGAGGCTGTAACTCCATCCAGGGACTCTGAAGATAGTGTTAATTCGCCAGAGCTTTTCCCTGGGGCGGACTCTGAGGTCACTGGTAAGTTGTCCCTAGTGGGGTGGGGTGGGTGCGTGCTCTCCAGCGGGCATGCCATCGTTTGAAATCAGAGCTTATTGTTTTTAATAGCGTTACGTTATATAATTCATTTCTCATGTTGGTGCTTTGGTAAACATTTTTCAGGCAGGGCTGGTGTCCTGGTGGTGAGGGCCCCTAGGGGCTGGGTCCAGGCTCAGCCCCAGAGCACTGGTCTAATCCTTTCCCTTTCAAGTCTTGCAGACATTCCGCTATTCACATGATGTCATAGCCCTGAGTCTCTCTTCCTTAATGACTTGTGAGTCATTATTGTTATGGCTAACACAGAGAGGATGGGTTCTTTCTGTCGTTGTTGGTGAGGGGTTCACTTGCTTCTGTGTTTTTGTTTTTCCTTTTGGGTTTTTTGTTCCGATTTCGAATTTGCTTCCAGCCTTTGGGGGATTGGAAAAGTGGCAGCAATATGAAGACCCAAATTGGAGAATCCACCTCAGGGCAAATGGAGTCCTCTACTAATTCAATAAATTGATCAGCGCATCCTCTGTGTTGAGCCCTGTATTAGGTGTGGTGAATGAAAATACAATAGAGTTATGCAATCTCCAAATGGTCGTCCTGACTCTTCCGTTCCGTCCCAGTTATTAATGCTCTTCCCTTCTTTATCGTGCTTTTGGTTATCTGTGTACATGCGATCTTGAGGAAGTATGGTATAGGGGTGGGCTTTGAATGATAATAATTGTTTGAGGTTGTATTGGAACTCAAATTTTCTTAACTCGAGGTCCATTGTGCGCTCTAGAAGCCTACAAAGAATAAACACGAATTGCTTTGTCTCTTTCGGCAATAATAAGGCTATTGATTGTTTAGGTTGCTTTATTAAAATAACATTAATGCCTTTTGTTTTACATCAAGGTCATTTATTGATATAGAACACCTTCTTTTCTCCCTTCTCCACACCAGGAATCTAACTTCCTTGCAATAGAAAAATTGTTAAACAAAACCAATTGATAGAATGGTCATGTCGGACAACGCATGCAGCATTCTGTCTTTACATTCCCCTGCTTCTCTGCTGAAAGAAGCAGAGTATGTTTAAATATTTGTTTTTTTGGAACTGCTATTTACTTTTCAGTTAGAATTTTTCGATATATTTTTATTTCTATTGAAGTTGCAACCTGTGGTGCAGAGTACCCCAAGATCTGGGTTTAAATGGTCTTGGTCTGATCTTGGGGGCTATTAGTCAGGTAGTCAAACTATCAAACAACCAAACAATAACCTTTATTAAACATTGAATATGTGCCATGCACACATTTCCTGTTTCCTAACCTCCAACCAAAGTTTACTTTGAGAAAAATCTTCAAATGTGGTTCATATGGACCACCATAAGGGTGGTCAACAGGACTACTGGTTTTTATACAAGTATTCAAGGTAACAAATGAGTATGAGATGTAGGAAAAGCTTTCACCCCTATAGAAAATAGAGAAGATGCAAAGTACTTGTTCAGAAACAGAAAATCAAAAAGCAGTCTAGAACACTCCTGTTAGGCTTAGTGGTCAAGAACACAAAGATTCCATTCATTAATGGTTCCTGGGCAGGGAGGATAGATTATAAACTACTTGAGGGCAGGGGCTGTCTTTCGCCTCTTTTTGTATACCCATTTCTGGACATAGTGCCTGGCATAGAGTTGGTTTGTTGTTGTCCTTCATTCTTGAAGAGGACCAAAATGGCATCACTATGCTAGAGTCAAATTTCATTGTGTCCGACTGTGACTGATCAGATCAATATGAGCTTGGAATGTTCTATCACAGGTTGGACACTCTACCACAAATAGTTCATGTGAACATTTGGTATGGATACGCTAAATTTGTGCATTCTGCATATCTTTTGAGCTATTTTGATTCTGCTTTGCTCATAGTGTGCAGCACCTTCTCTGATGTGGGCACACCATGCTGAGTCATCTTGTGTCAGTGTGTGCTATGTCCCACAATCAATTCCAAAGGTTCTTAAGAGAGACCTTGATAGTGTCCTTGTATCGCTTCTTCTGACCACCATGTGAACGCTTGCCCTGTGTGAGTTCTCCTTAAAACAGTCTTTTTGAAACAAGCCTGCCATGTAGTAGGTGCTTAATAGCTCTTTATTGATTGGATTATTCCCTTTGCTCAAACTCTGTCCTATCCCTACCTATAGAACTTCAGAAGAAAAGCAAAAGGGGAAGGTCAATATGCAGTCAAATTTAGCTTCACAAATTTCTTCCATCTCTAGACTTAGGATGCTCTGTTTCTATGATCCTAAGGGCTGAGCAGATCTGTTAATTCACTTTTAGTGTCCAACAAAAAAAAAAGTTGATCACCCTCTATGATCTGCCCTCCCCAGAGTCTGAGCCAATGAAATAATTTATGGGGAATCCATCCTGTTATGTATATTTTTTCTCTAGTTCTACTTCTTTCGCTCTGCACCAGTTCATACAAACCTTCACATTTCTCTGAACTTTTCATATTTGTCATCTTATGATCACATTTGCCACATTCATCTACATATAGCTGGCTAATGGTTGGAGATCTAGTGAGACCTAGAGTCAGGAAGAGCTGAATTCAAATGTGGATTCAGATCCCTAGTAGTTGTGTGACCCTGGGCAAGTCATTCATTATTTATCTTCCACAGTTTCTTCATCCGTAATATGGGGATAACAATAACATCTGTCTCTCAGGGTTGTTGTGAGACTAAAATGATATAATTGTAAAATGCTTTGCAAATCTTAAAACACTGTACAAATGCTAATTATTATCGTTATTATCAATTACAGTTTATTCAGTCATTCCTTAATTGATGAGCACCCATTTTATTTCCAGTTCTTTGCAGCACAAAAAGTGATGGATGTTCTAAATATTTTGGTAAAAATTGGAACTTCTGTCTTTTACCTCAGGACATATGCCCACTGGTGGCATCTCTGGGTCAGGTTTTAGTCACCTTTCTTACACAATTCCAAATGATTATCTAGGATGATTGGACCAGTTCAAATCTCAATCAACAGTGTATTAGTTTGCCTGTTGTCTCACAGCTACACCAATGTTGACCATTTCCATTTTCTGTCATTGTCAGTTTTTGGGGTCTTAAATAAATCTTCAGAATTGTTGTCATTTTTATTTCTCTTATTCATTTATTTTTAGCATTTTGGAGCATATTTTTCATTTAGAGTTTTTAACTGTCCATTTGGAAACTGATTGCTCATATAGTTTGATCCCCTCTCTATTGGAGAATGACTCTTCAAGTTGCCTTTTTTTCTACTAAACAGAAAATCTACCTGAAAGTCCAAATTTTCCCTCCTTCTCCCCCTCCATCCCCCACCCTTCATTTTCTTTATGTTGTATCCAGGACCTAATGTGATGCTTTTGAAGTTCATGAGTTGTCAGCTGCTGTCAGTAAAAGATATTTTTATATTATAGTTTTCTATAACTTCCCTGATTGCCCCAGTCATTACTGGTCTGATTCCTCAAATCATTCTATATTTACTTATCTGTGTACAAGTTGTATTCTTCTTATAGTATGAAAACATCAAGAAGTTGGGCATTGCTTTGCTTCTGGTTTTGTATATACCTGGCTTCTGTCCCTACTTGCAGGGTCTTTCATATAGTAGATGCTTGCTATTGTTCAAAGACTTGTTGAATGAGATATGGGAAAGACTTTCACTTCCACAGAAAGTAGGGAAGATGCAAAGTACTTGCTCAGAAATAGATCGTGGTTGTAAGTGCTGTAGAGTGGAACTTTGTACCAGACTGAAAGCAATCTGAGGGCAGGGATCATGCCATTCATTTGTCTACCCAGGACGATGCTTGACTTTTAGGTGATTGGTAAATGTTTTTTGAATTTTTTTTATGAATTAGTTTATTTCACAGGACAGAATTTGAGAGTTAAATGACCATCTTGTCCAACCTTACATGAAAGAATCCTTATTATGCCATACCAACAAATTGTCATTCAGCCTCTGCTTAAAGACCTCCAAGGAGGGCGAACCTACCACCTCTCCAGGAAACTCGTTTAGTTTTTAGACAGCTCTAATTGTTAGGAAGTTTTTCTCTGACATTAAGCCTAAATTGGCTTCTTTGCAGCTTCCCCGCATTGTTCCTGGTCCTGCCCTCTGGGGCCAAACATAACAAGCCTAATCTCTTCTTCACATGACAGCCCTTCAAATGCTTGAAGACAGCTACCAAGTCCCCCCTGAGTCTGATTTTCCCCAGGCTAAACATTCCCACTTCCTTCAATCTATTCTGATATGATATGGATTTGAGACTCATCACTATCCTCTTTGCTCTCCTCTGGACCATCTCCAGCTTATAAGTTTCCTTCTTAAATCATGGTGCCCAGAACTGAACACAATACCCTAGATGAGGTCTGACAAGGGCAGAGGATTTAAATAACGCTTTATTCTCAGCTAGGAGCAGAATCCAGACATGGGTCAGGGCTCCTGGAAGAAACCAAGTACTGCTACTGTGTTTACATGGGGAGTGATGCCGAGAGGGTGTGCAGCTCGGGCCACGCCATGCAAACATATGTCTAAAACCTTGAAAATCTTTGGTGCATCATCAATCCAGCATGTTTTACAATAACCTTTCTTTGGATGATCAGAAGATGCAGAGAATGCTAAAAGAGAAGCTGGTGGGCTTGCAGATGTGGTTCCTTCAGGTCATGAATCAAAAACACCTGCTAGTTTGTTCCAATGTTCTGCAAGACCATAGACCATTCTAGCACCTGATCTGGTACAGAGGCTGGGTCTGAGTCAGAGCATTGCCAAAGGCAAACATGATCAGCTTGGCCCCGGGGTTGCCTGGGTCGGAATTTGGCCTAGTGATTGCTTGCTGCTTCTTTGAAGTACACAGTGTGTGGGAAGGGATAAGGATAGCCTTCTCGGAAACCGGTGTCATTCTTCACTTCATAAATGTCGCATTCCTGTGAATTGATTTATTTAGAATGACCTATACCCGAGTTAGAAATCTGGGTTTGGCTGTACCAGTGATAACAGATAGCTGGAGATTGTCAGAGTTTTCAGACTTTTTGCTTTTCTGATTCTTAGATCTGGAGATGCTATCTTCTGTGATTATGTTGAAAACAGCATTCCTTTGATGTGAAAGCCTGAAGGTGTTTAGACTAAAAGCCTCTAGAGCAGAATTCAATGGTGGCTCCTGCTCTTGGGTTGCTCTAGGAGGGTCTACTCAGGAAAGATTTAATTACTTGAAAAATAAAAGGAACATGTAATCTACTAGTTCAACCACAGGGTTTCTTACAGCTGTATGGGACACTATAACAGAGCCATAACTAGGGTGGAATATCTGGGAATTTGTTCCAGGACACTGAATTTGGAGGGTGCTGATAGCAATTGTATTCCTTCAGTGCTGAGAAACAGCATTTAGACACCTAAACAGCAATAAGAATTAGTTAAAATGGGAAGATGCCAGATGGCACGTCAGCCTTACAATGCTTGCTCTAGTTATTCTCCCACTTAGACCTCTCCCTGCCCTTCATTGAAGGAAAGTTTTGTGCCACTTGCCCAGGCTTGGATTATGAGGCTTCCTCTATTGCTTAGTTATAGACATACCTGAAAGACCATCTAGTCCAGCAGTTAATAACTTTGGGTCTATGGATAGATTTCAAGGGATCTGTGAACTTGGATAAGAAAAACTAGCATCTGTATTTTCTTTTGCTGAAATGCTTCTAAATGAAATCTCACATTTCCTTCAGTTTTGGATTTTTTAAAATTCATTATCCCAAGAAGGGATCCCTAGGCTGCACTGGATTGTCAAAGAAGTTCATAATACAAAAAAGTTTAAGAACCTTGATCTAGTCTCACCTTTGTGTTTTATAGGTGGGTGAAGAAACTCAGGCTAAAAGAAATAATGTGTTTTGGCTTTGTTGTTATTATTTAGTCACGTCTGAATCTCTGTGAACCCATTTGAGGTTTTCTTGGAGGAGATAATGGTTTGTAGTTTCCTTTTTCAGCTCATTTTACAGATGAGGAAACTGAGGCAAACAGGGTTAATTGACTTGCCCAGGGTCACACAACTAGTAAGTTTCTGAGGCCAGATTTGAATTCAAGATGATTCTTCCTGACTCTATCCACCGCACCACCTAACTGCCCCAAGGTGTTTTGGCTAGATATGGCCCCAAACAAGTTAGTGACAGAGCTGGAACCAGAGATCAGATCACTTGACTCGTTGCCTTGTACTTTTTCCACCACACCATGTGGTGGCTCTAATTTTGTGGTTTATTCATCACCAAAGGATCCCTGTAATGACTCCTCTCGCCGTCTCTTTCCCTCAATTCACCCCGAAACTGATTTATTCCTTTAGCTGAATTGACTATAGCATGCTGTTGGTTAAGGCCGTTGTAGACATCGCCGCTGTGAGGTGCTGAGCATCTCATGCAATGGGGCGGGGAAGCCTCCTTTGCTGAGGGAAAGCAGGGGAAGCGGCCCCTTTGATCTTCCTAACACGCAGTCCAACAATGTGACTGCGGAAAGATGAACGGAGTCGAGTTGCTTCTCTGGCAGGCTTCCTCCTGCCAGTGTGTCAGCTTCGCAGAAGCAGGGGGAGTGGGAGCAAGCCCTCGGAGCCAGGCAGCAGGAATGGCTCCAGAAACCCTGCCTAAACCCTGGGTATCTGAGTCATCATCTCCCGGTGGTCTCTGGGAGTGTCAGACTGCCTTAATCCCTTCTGTCCTCGGGCGCAAGCTTTCATTTGTCAAACTAAAAATATTCCCTTGGGGAACCTCTTTCGGCTGCGGTGAGGTGGAAGATGGAATGGCATCTTCCTCATCATTTCCTGACAACACATCACCCATTCAGTGTTCAGTGGCTCAGTGTGGAGTGACCAGCCAAAATGAGTAATGTATCCCATGGTCCTCCAGCTCAGGCTGGCTTACCTCTCTTTCCCTTCCCAAAGAGATTTGAAAAAACAAAGAGTTTTATTGTTGTCTTTTAAAGATACTATATTCACTTCTTGATACCCTCTCTTTTTCCCCTCTCACAGAGCCCTTCGTCATAATATATAAAAGTACATGGACAAAATTAACCAATAAAGCAACAGTATTTGGACTGGGTATGTAACATTCTGTACCCTTATATCACCACCTTTGTACCTAAACATATTTGTTGTTGATGAGCCAATTCAGCCCAATTCGACTTTTCGTGACCCCTTTTGGGGTTTCTTGGCAGAGTTACTAGAGTGGTTTGCCTTTTCCTTCCCCAGCTCATTTTACAGAAGAGAAAACTGAGGCAAAATTAAGTAACTTGCCCAGGATCACACAGCTAGTAAGTGTGGGAAGCCAGATTTGAACTCAGGAAGATGAATCTCCCTGACTCCAGGCTTGGCCCTGTATTCATTGCACCAGCTAGCTGCTCCACCCAGACATAAGAAATGTGTTTTGTCGCTGCATTCCAGAAGAATTCTTTTATATTGTTCTTTTAATGCTTCAGATAATACTCTACCAAGTTAGAGTAAAACTGCCCCCACACTTGGACACATTGTACTTTGACACAACGTGGTGATGTCATTTTGGTCCTATTTCAGAATTAAGGACAACAACCAACCAACTGCTTAAAACTTTTCAAAAATGAATTTTGTTCTAGCATATCATAGAAAGTTCCTAAAACACCCATCATGTTTTATCCCTGCAAAAAGGTGAAAAAAATATAAAAAAAATAACGTAAATGTACAAACTAAAAGCGTAAATGAAATAAAAATAAAAGTATGATATTACTAAAGGTAATATTACTTTTCCTTTTTCTGTACTTTTTATGTTAGTATCAACAGTATCCAGGGGGTTTGATTTGAATTTTGTTACTCTTTAATATTGTCTCCTTTGTGTATATACACTGTTGCTCTCATCACCGGTGTTTTAGCTCTTCTTTGTTCACTCTATAGGACTTCATGTGTCTTCCTTTGTTCCTCAGAATTTTTTATATTCGTCATTCCCTGTGACTCAGGATGACTCTGTTATACTGATGCAGTGTCATACCTTGATAATTTTGCAAATGAGCAAACTGAGGGTGGGTTAAGGGGGCTGCGGGTATTGTGAAGGAGGCTATTCTGGGACACCATGAGGTTTCTGTGTTACTGAGGTCCTGGCTACTGCTGTGGGGATGGTGAAAGCAGGGCAGCCACTGAAGGGAGCAAATACCACTGCCACTACAATTGTCATCAGGGGCTGGGGAGGAATCAATCCACCCATCCACAATCTTTTATTAAGCATCTAAAATGTGCCATGAACTAATCGAGGTGCTAAGATACAAAGATGAAAGTGAAACCATTCCCCCCCCATAAGGAATTCATATTCTATCAGAGGAGACAATATATACACAAGTAAGTATATATGGAATATATACAGGAAGAGGTAATTTGGAGACAAAGGGAGGGCAAGAAGAGCTGGGGTATCAGAAAAAAGCTTCATGTAGAAGGTGGTGTTTGAGGCTCAGAAACTACATGGTACTGGATAAGTCACTTCACTCTCTCTGCCTCAGTTTCCTCATCTGTAAAATAAGGAGATTGTCTCAATAACCTAGAGATCTCTTCTGTCTCTGAACCTATGCCTTTGGGCTTTATGTGAGACTTTCCTGGATGCCATAGTAGCTCCCCTCCAGGTTCAAAGTCCTTTAATCTAAAAATAGTACTTAAGCATTCTAAATTTTGTGCACTAATGTGGACAAAGTATAAAAGGGAAGGAGAAGGAGAAGAAGGAATGGAGGGATCCTGAAGGAAACAAGAGATTCTAGAAGACAGGTGAGGAGGTAGTGCATTCCAGCCATGGAACACAGACAGCCTGCCCAAAGGCAGGCTGGGAGGGAGATAGAATACCATACATGAGCTAGCAAGAAAGCCAGTTTGATGGGCTGCAGAGTCCACTATTAGAATCGGAAGGATTAAGATTAGATGGTGAATAATTTACAAGAAGACTAGAAAGGAAAGTTAGGACCAAGTTGTGAAGGGCTTTAAATGCCAGAGAAGTTTATATTTTACTCTACTGGTATCCAGAAGCTACTACAGTTCATGGAGCAGGGGAGAGACATGGTCAGACCAACACTTTAGGAAAATTGCTTTGGTGGCTGTGTGGGTGATGGATTGAAATGAGAAGATCTTTGAAGTAGAGACCAATTAGGAGCCTATTGTCAATAGGCAAAAGGTGATGAGGGCCTGAACAAGGTGGTGGCTGTATGAGGAGCGCCTTTCTGGGTGCTGGATGAGATAGAGACAGAAATAATAAGAATTGGCCACAAAAATGGTTATGTGGGGTAAAGGGGATAATGCTAAGGGTCAATCTGGGGGAATGGAAGGATGGTGGTACCCTTGAGAGAAACAGGAAAGACTGGAAGAGTTAGTGTCCTGCAGCATGGTGCTCTTGGATTCCTTGAAATTTTCCATCCTAGGGTAAAGCTCTGCTGGCCCATCCCTAGGTAGGGCTTTGCATTCATATACAACAACTGGTTTAGCCATTCTCTGATGCTTGAGTATAGATTCCCCCTCAACTTTTTATTGAACAGGTGCAGTGAGGAGACCCCACTGTATCCCAAGGTAGCCTATCCTCATTTGGACAACTGGCATCAAAACTAGATTTGCCCCTTTCCCATGCCCTTCTGGGGGTCAAACAGAACAAGTCTGATTATCTCTTCCATATGATGGCCCTTGAAGATGGCCATCACATCTCCTTGGAGTCTTCTCTTTTCCAGGTTATACATGGTCAATTCCCTCGATTGATTTTCATATACCATGAACTTGAGGCTCTCCATTGTTGAGGTTTTCCTCCTCTGGATAGCCATCTATAAAATGGGAATATTGATAGCATTTACTTCACAGAGTTGTCATAAAGACTACAATAAGATAATATGTGTAAAGCACTGTGCAAACCTTTAAGTGCTATAGAGATGTTGCTATCATTCTCTCTCCCTTCCCCCTCTCTGTGCCCTCCTGCTCCTTCTTTCTTTTTATACTTGTGCACGTTAGACACCTTAACAAATATCTCCCAGGATTGTTATGAGGATCAAATGAGGTAATATTTGTTTTAAAAAAAAGCACTTGCTTGTCACCTAGTAGGTGTTTAATAAATGCTTATTGCCTCCCTTAACAGATGTTTGTTGAATGAATGGGAAAAATTAGAATGCCTAAGGAACATCTTTAAAGGACCTTGAATCTGGAGAGGAGCTACCATCAGTCCAGAAGAATCTCACATAAAGCCTAAAGGAGCACAGGTCTAGAGACAAAAGAGATCTTATAGGTCATTGAGACAACCTGCTTATTTCATGGATGAGGAAACTGAGGCAGAGAGACTGAAGTGACATACAGAATCATGTAGTTAATAAATGTCTGAGGTAGGATTTATACCCACATTCACCTGAATTCAAGTCTAGTTGTCTACCTGCTATTCTACATTGCCTTTAACTCCTTGTCAGAGGAGAGCAGGAAGGATGGGTACCAGTCTAGGGTAAAACACACGCAGATATACACATGTACACATACAAACATATGTATATGTAATACACATGTATGTGTACCTATATACACACATATATACACAAATATGTATATATATCACAACATAATGATACTTTGGAGTCAGAGAAGCTGAGTTCAACCCCTGTTTCTTCCATTTAGTATCTGCATGGTGTTAGGGAAGAGGCAACCCACATAACATCTCTGGTTTCAGTTCCCACCTTTGTAAAATGAGGTTGGACTAGAAGACATCTTCGGTCTCCTCCAGCTCTTAAACCTATGAAACTTTCTATAAGTGTCTGTAATTTTAACAACAGAAAATTCTACTTCTTCCCATGGCCTAGAGGTATTTATCTTGTGATAAAATAGATCTCATGTGGTGTTGTAAGCATGAACATGGTGAAGGGAAAAGAACCCTGTACTTGAAGTTAAGAAGATGTGTTCGAATCTCCCCTCAGACTCTTACTCTAGCCTCAACACCCCTGGACTAGTCACAATGTCCTGTGCCTCAGTTTTCTCATCTGTTCAATGGGGATAAAAATAGCACTTACCATACCTCACAGAGTTGTTGTGTCAAAGAAGTAATGTATATAAAGTAGCTTTCAAACTTTTAAGAGTTATATAAAGGACACAGCATTATCAAAGAAAGACCCAAACTTCTGTTGGACATTAACACCGAGGAGCAGTGAACAGACTTTTCAAGCATGTCCCAGGGCTCACAATTACCTTGTCTGGGCTCTGGCATCACTTGCCCAGGACTGATAGGAGACTGAGAGGAATTTAGTTAGACAAACTTCCAACCTGGAGTACAGTAAGGGAAAATGATGACAGAAAGGAGAAAGAAAACAGGTAATTGCTCCCTCTACCTCCCCTTCTTCCTCCTCCATTGCCATTATAAACAATCATCAAAAATGATGTGGCATAGTATAGGGCACTGTCTCTACAGAGAGAGGTCCTAGATTCAAATCCTCCATTTGACACTACCTGTGTGACTTTGGGCCAGTTGTTTAATCCTCCTCAGTTCACTTGTCTGTCACATGCAAGAGCTGCCTCTGAGGTCTGCTTTAGTTCTCTGATCTTATGTTAGCAGAAACCAGGTGGTCAAGTAACCAGGAAGCAGTGTGGTGTGGAGGCACCTAAGAAGCACAAAGAACAGAGAGCTGGACTTAGAGTCAGGAAAAGCTGAGTTCCAATGCTGTTCCACACTCTTGAGCTCTGTGGCTCTGGGCAACTATTTCACCTCTCAGCCTCACTTTTCTCAAGCGTAAAAGGAGGAAAATAACAGCTCCTACCTGCCAAGGTTGTTTTGAGGATTAAATGAGGTGATGTTTGTAAAGCGATTTGCAAACCTCAAAACGATATGTAAATACTATTTTTACGTACTAGGATTAGGGAGCAGAATTGAATGGATCTGCTTCAGAAGTGAGGAGCAGGTACACACCAGCACCTTTTAGCTATCAACCAAGCGACCAGGAGGAGGGATGGACCTCTTTACTCAGATTTCTAAATAACCATAACCATTCTTGGGATAGGAGTCTCCTAATACTCTGGCAGCCTGGGGTTAACATGAAGTGTTGATACAGTTTCTCTCTGCCATCTGGTCTCTTGGTTTTCTCACATCTTCTTTCTGCAATCCCCTCCTTAGTCCTATTTGTCCCTTAAGTGGGAGGCAGGAGCATCGGGTAGGAGAAGAAGCCACGCCCATGGTCCGTAGGTAAACTTCAGGGAGAAAAAAATCTCTATCTGATGAGCTGAAAGGAGTAGTCAAGTCTGTGCCTGGGCAACTGTTCTGTTAGAGAAGGCTGTGTATGTGTGTGTTTGTGTTTTCTGGACTGCGTGGGGAGATGTGACTCCTCCCACCTTCAGATTGAATTACTTAGAAACAGAGTTGGGACAACCTGAAGGAGTCTGAGTTTTAGTACACCAGATCCCACCATCTTCCAGATAGTCTTGATTTGGCAAAGTCCAAAAATAAAACTCCAGCCCACTGTCTCTCGGCTCTTTCTTAGAGCTGGGTACTCTGCCAGAGCAATGGAATCCTTATGTTAAGAATTCAAGTGCACACAGCTGGCAGAGATGGTTGATTCAGAGTGCACCAGATAGTGTATGTGGATCTCTTGCTTCTCCTCTGGATGTTCCTGGCCCCTTAGGATGGAATTTCTCTTGGGCTTTTCCTTGGGGGTCAAAGGACTATGGGCCCGGAGAGATTCCACTCAAGATTCATAGTCCTGAAAATTCTCATTCATTCAGCAACTATTGTAAGGATTGACTGTATGCTGGTCACTGAACAAGGTCTTGGAGATACAAAGCCAAAAGTAAAGTAATCCCTGACCTCAGAGAACTTATATTTTACTGGGAGGATAGAACATACACGTTTGTTGTTGTCCACTCATTTCAGTTATTTCCAACTTTCTGTGACCCTGTTTAGGATTTTCCTAACAAAGATCCTGGAGTGATTTGCTGTTTCTTTCTCCAGCTCATGTTACAGATGAGGAATTGAGGCAAACTGGGTTAAGTGAATTGCCCAAGGTCACAGAGCTAGTAAGTGGCTGAGGCCAGATTTGAACTCAGGTCTTCCTGATTCCAGGCCCAGTACATATCTACTGTGCTACCTAACTGCTCCATAGAACATATACGCTGATTAGTAATACAACATATATAAAAATAAATTAAAAAGTAAATATATTGTGGTGGGAGGAGAACAGTAGAAAGTGGGAGAGGGGGAGAGTGGATGCAGAAAAGGGCTTATGTAGAAAGAAACCCTCAAACTGAGTCTTGAAGAGAACTAGGGGATGTGTGGAGGGAAAGGAAACACAACTTGTGCAAAAGCATGGAGATGGGAAATAAAATGTATATGGGAAACAGCAAGTAAGCCAGTTTGTCTAGACTGTAGAATGTATGAGGAGGAGAAATGTGAAATAATCCTGGAAAAATGGGCTGGAGCCAGATTGTGAAAGACTTTAAATGCCCAACAGACAAGTTTTTATTTTATCCTAGAGGCAATAGGGAACTACACAAGCTGTTTCTTCTTTTTAAAAGATGTTTTATTGAAGACTGTTGTCTTTGTGCCATAGTAACCCCTGAGAAATGAAACTCTCTAGTTTGAACCTTCCCCTGTAACTAAGCACTGAATACAGTCAAGACAACTGCTGATGTATACAATCTTCTGGCCCAATATATTATTCCCCACCAGCCTGTTGTGAGGAGAGAGCCATATTTTATTCCTGAGGTTTCTTGAAGAGGGAAAGAACATGGGCTTTAGGAATATTAGTTTACATGTTGTTTTGGAGGATAGTATAGAAAAGGGGAGAGATTGGAATTAGGGGAATCAATTAGGAGGCTATTGTAGTAGTACAGTTGAGAGGTAACAAGAACTTGACCTAGCTTGGTGGCCACATGAGTGGATAGAAGGGAAGAAATAGGAGAAATGTGGAAGTAAAATTGTCAAGATTCCTTGGATTTGGGGAATGAAAAAGGAAGAATTGAAGATGACTTCAAGTTGTAAACCTGAGGAACTAGAAGGATAGTGATACTCTTGACCAAAAAAACCAATCTATTGATCTATCTGTCTGTCTGTCTATATCAATAACAGCTAGATACAGACATAGGCATATCTATTGAGAGAGAGGAGAGGGAGAGGGAGAGGAAGAGACAAAAGGAGAAGGAGAGGGAGAGAGGGAGGGGAAGGGAGAGAAAAAGGGGAGGGAGAGGGAGAAAGGGAAGGGGAGGGGGAGGAAGAAAAGGACAGAGAGAGAGAGAGAGAGAGAGAGAGAGAGAGAGAGAGAGAGAGAGAGAGAGAGAGAGAGAGAGAGAAAGAGAGAAAGAGAGAGAGGTAAATTCATTTTCAGCATGTAAAGTTTGAGATGCACATGTGTAGTCTAGCAGGTAGTTATTGATGTGGCATTGAAGCTTAGGAGAGAGACAGGGCTACAAGCTACAAGATATGCAGCTCTGGGAGTCATCTGTATATATGTAATAATTTTCATGACTCCCAATTTAGCTTGTTGTTTTTACTTTCCAAAAAGAAAAGCCTCTATACTCCAGATTTCTCTGATTTTGTGCTGTTGACATACATCTCTTGGGAAGAGTGATGACAATTCTTCATTTTTCCAGCCTTGTCATGTTTCTTGACTCATCAATGTTAAAAATAGAAGAGTGTGACACAGAAAGGAAAGAGGTTGTGTGTGTGTGTGTGTGTGTGTGTGTGTGTGTGTGTGTGTGCAGGGGAGGTAGAAAGCTACAACAGGTACATGGTCCTTCTTGTCAAGATTGATTCTGGATACTGAGGAAATTCTATTGCAAGATCCATGGAACTTGAAAGACAATTCATAGGTGATAGAAATCCTTCACCTTTAGGAGGAATGAAATACATTTGAATGATTGATAACTCTTTATTGAAGGGTAAAGATGCAAATCATGTATTGACCTTAGACAACATGAACTTGAATGTCTCTTCCAGCTTTAACTTTCACAGAATTATAGAATCTCAGAGCTGGAAGGGACCTATTCCTGAATATGGATGGACTTCTAGAACATGCCTATCAAGTATTCATCAGCATTTGCTTGAAGACTTCCAAGGAGGGGGAAACCACTTATTTCCTGAGGCAGCCTATCCCAATTTTGGGCAACTGTAATCGTTAGGAAATTGTTCATCTTGTCTAAATTTGTTTCTTTACAACTTCCTAACCATTGCTTCCAGTTCTGCCCTCTGGGGCCAAGCAAAACAAGTTTAATCTTTTTTCCATGTAACACCCTTTTAAGTCCATGAAGGCAACTGTCATGTCTCCACAGATCTTCTGTCCTCCAGGCTTGCAGTTCTGTGATTCTGGGATCATTCAGGAGATGCACTGTCTTTCTAGGGCAACCATTCAAGATGTGATTGAGAACTTGCCAAAAAATCATCAGAATAATGGATTGATGTGGTCCTGTGGCATCCAAGACAACATACTCTTCTAGTTCTCCTTCTGCCTTCCAAACCACTTTCCTTTCTCCCTTGTTGGCTATACCTCTTCTTCCCTCCCCATTAAGGGGGATGTTGCCCAAGATTCTATCCTTGGCTCGCTTTACTTCTCTCCCTTGGCAAACTTGATCACTCTCATGGCTTGAACTCTTACCTCACTCTAGACAGCTCTTAAAGCTGGGATCTCTAGATCTGATCTCTCTCTTGACCCCCAGAGTTCCATCTCCAATTGCCTAGAGGGTCTCTCCAGCTGGATATTCTCCCAGCATCCTTCAATATGTCCTAAACTGAACTTATTCCCTTTCTGCACAAAACCTACCCTTTCCGACTTCCCTCTTCCTGTCAGGGCACTTAGTCTCCAAGGTTTAAAACTTTCTGGTTATCTTTGACCCTTCCCTCTTTCAAACTCATCCTCTTCCTCTTGTAGCTTTCTCTTTCAAGCCACATTCAGCGGCTTTCCAAGTTTTGTCTGTCACCTCTACCTTTCCTCTTTATTCAGTCTTTACTTAACACACTTTTCTCACTGTCACCAAATGAACCTGGACAATTGCAATAGTATCTTAACAGATCTTCTCACTTCCACTTTCTTTCTCTTTTTGATTCATTTATCTCATAACTACCAGCCTGATATTCTTTGTACACAAATCCAGTTCACATCTTTTCCAGTCTCCCCTATTATCTTTGGAATCAAGGTCAGACGCCTTAGCCGGTCTTTCAAGATGCTCCACAATCTAGCATTGCTCTATCACTCAGGATGACCTGAATTCAAATCTCACCTAGGACACTTACTAGCTAGTGTCATCCTGGGCAATTCACTTAACCTCTCTCAGCCTCAGTTTTTCTTTCTGTAAAATGGAGATTATAATAGTACTTATTTCCCATGATTGTTGTGAAGATAAAATGAGATAATATTTATAAAGCATTTTACAAATCTTAAGGCATTATAGAAATGCTAGTTACTACTACTACTGCTGCTATTATTATTATTAATGTCTGTGACCATGGGGTCATGACTTTGACCACTTTGTCTTCCTGAGTCTCATTTTTCATCTGCAAAGGAGGGAGAATAACACCTGTAGTACTTATCTAGTAGGTTTGCTGTGAGAAGTACACAAATGCTATTTATCATTAAGTGCCTTAATATTGTGTGCTGAATTGCAGTGTTACTTATTTCTGCTGATTCATGTGAGAATAAAGAATATAGACAGGAGAAACCTGAAATACTTCCATAGAGACTTTAAAGCCCTGGGTAGGAAACTAAGGGACTTCAAATCACAGGTGGTATTTTTATGTCTTCTTCCGGTCATGAGAGTGGAGAAGAAAAGAAGCTATGGGATGTGAACAGCTGGTTATGCAGATGATATTGCAATACAGGATATGGTTTCCTGGACCATGACTTGTGATACCAGAAGGATGGGCTGGCTTTTGGCATGGGACAAAATGCATCTCATGAGGATTGGGAAGAATGTGTTTGGCAGGAAACCCAATGAGCTCTTTAAACTGGCTTCTGAAATGGAGGGAGAAAGAAAACACCCAGGCAAAATTGTCAAACTATATAACATGCAGAGCAGCATGTATGACAGAAAGAAGCTGCAGAGAGGAGATACCCGATGGTTTTCAGGTGAAAGAAATAGGGCAATGGGGCACCAGTGATATCCATTTTTGTTGAGACGATATAGCGTGGTAAATGGAGCATCAGACTGCATGTTAAAAGAACAAAGTTCAAATCCTGTATCTGCTATCTAATACCAATTTGAACCCCATTTTCATTATAAATGACTGAACTAGATGACCTCTAAGTCCCTTCCCAACACTATATCATAGGATTCTTTGAAACACTTAAGGTCTCTGAAATTTATACACAGTGTCCCAAAAATCTGAGTGCAGCTAGAAGCTTTACTAGCTTAAGTTGCACTAAGACTTTTGGGACAGTCTGTATTCTAATGCATAGGCTACAGGTCACAAAATTATTTTCCCAGTTCTTGTCATGACTACTGCCACCACCTGAAATCAGGCCCTTTAATCACCTCTCATATCTCAGTTTTTTTTTTTTTTTTATTAAAGTGACCATCCGTTGACTCACTTCTTAAAGAACCTGTTTACTGAATGGGCATTTATTTGCCTAACTCAAAGTGAGAACTTGGAAAGACCTTAGCTTAAAAGGGCTAAGGTCTCTCACTGTATTCTGGGCCATCTTCAGTCCTCCTGATTGATATCTGGCCACTAGACCCAGATGGTTTGGGAGGAGAAAGTGAGGCTGGTGACTTTGCACAGCCCTCCTTCACTCAAATCAAAGTCAACTGCAAGTCATGTCATCATTTCCCTGATGTCATGGTCCTCTTCAAGAACGAAGGATAAACCATAACCAGAACCTGGACTATTGCAATAGCCTCTTAACTGGTTTCCCTGGCTCCATTCACCTTCCCCACATCTATCGTTTCTTTGCTCAGCCACCAGCATAGTCTTCTGCAGGAACAAGTATGATCATTTCCCACCCCTGCTCAAACAATCTCTCTTATATTTGGGATTACAGACGAATCCTTTAGTCTTCCATAACCGGCCTTATTTCACATTATTTCCTTTCACTCAGAGGAGTGCTGGAGCCAGCTCTAAGGCTTAGAAGAGCTAATTGTTAAATTTTCAGTGTGAACATTCACACCTCAGAAACCAGCAAATCCTACAAATCAGGCCTTGATTTTTGTTAATTGTCTAGAATTAAGAAAATATTAATAATACAAATTAAATTTAAATATGTGTGTACTTACCTTTTCCCCCTTTGGAGAGTCTGATTGTTAAACCTTTATCAGCACAGCTCTATATTACCGAGGTAAAGGTTTGCCCTTTCCTGATTACCCCAGCTCCTAAGGCACTCTGCCCCCAACTACCTGGCATTGATTTTGCATGTATTGTGTACTTATTTGTATGTATATAATTGTTATCTCCTCCCTTAGAATATAAGCTTCTTAAGGGCAGGAACTGCTTTACATTTTGTCTTTGTATCCCCAGAGCTTTTCAGAGCGCCTGGCACAATGAGGGCATTTAATAAATATTTTTTGATTAGCTTGAACCATGCTTTCTCATTCTGTGTAATTATTGCCTCAGTTCTCCCATAGATCTTCCCTTGAGAATTGACTCAATTCATCAGAATTTTCTCAGTGAATCTTTTTACATTTTGGAAGTGTCAGTCCATCACGTAGACTACCCTTTTTTTAGTTCTTCACTTGAGTTAGATAACCCCACTTCTTTTTTTGACCATCTATCTCCTGAGGGATTTCTCTTACTCTACTTCTTGTGTGTAGATAGATCATCAGCTTTCTCTTGTGATGGTCATTCATGCTTTCTTATTCATTAGACATCTTGACTTATTTTTGCCTCTCCTTGTCATAATTTCATGAGGTGATATTGCTTAAGATTTTCACCAGCATTTTTCATAATATTTCAAAAAATGGATTTGTCATTGTCTTTGCCTCTCTTTCCTTGGCAAGATCACGCGTTTCCTTTCTAAAGAAGTTTCTGGGCTCTTTTGACCTTCTTGCTTTGTTGACAACTTTCCATTGCCTAAACTTTTGCTAGAAAAGCATGATAGAAAGAGGTGAAATGGTCCTGTGTAGAGGATGAGGGACATAACACGAATAGCCCAAGTGCTCCACTAGTACTCTTTAGGCCATTAGGTATGCTTCATGTGGTAAACTTATGGGAGGGGATTGACAAGAGTCACTCAGGATGGATAAGCATGAATGGATTGAATTTGAGGAAGCTAAGTGGCACAGTGAATAGAGCAGTAGACCTAGGATCAGGAAGATCTGAGTTCAAATTCAGCCACAGGCACTTCCTAACTCTGTAACCCTGGACAAATCCCTTAGCCACTAGTTGCCTTGATTTCCTCATCTTTAAAATGAGGATGATAATATCACCTACTTCCCAGGATTGTTATGAGATCAAATAAGATAATAATTATAAAACATTTGTCATAGTTACTTGGATATAGTAAACACCTCATGAAGATTTATGATGATGATGATGATGATGATGATGATGATCTGTATCATTGGAGAAAACTCCTAAATTCATGGGACCGCAGGTTCATGTGTGAATTTGAATATAGCTAATGACTTAAAAACAGCACATATGGTTGCTTTGAATGAATTATGGTCTCTGGGCCCCAGATGAATGACACCTCAGGGTCCTGAGTAAACCTGAAAATATTATTTTAGAACCATTGGCATTAGCAAAATTGAAAAAAAAATAATAGAGAATGGTAGAAGAGTGCATAAAATTTTGAAATGGGTAAATGTTCTGATTTTCAATAAGGAGAAAAAAGAGTAGATTTGGAAACCTATGTAGTGGTAAGGTTAAAATTTGTCCTAGGCTAAATACTGAAATGTTTCATTAAGGAGGTGGTTTAGTATTCAATGTGAACACTGAAAAAATAATTTGATGGGGACTAGGTGCCAACATGGATTTGTTGAGAATAAACCATCCCAAATTAATTTAATTTCCTTTTTTAGAAAGGGTTGCCACACTAGTAGATCAGGGAAACCCTTTATGTGTTGTGTTTTGATTTTAGCAAAGGATTTGACGGAGTCTCTCACAATTTTGGTATTCATTCATTTTAGTCATGTCTGACTCTTTGTGATCCTATTTGGGGTTTTCTTGGCAAAGATACTAGAGGGGTTTGCCATTTCTTTCTCCAGTTCATTTTACAGAGGAGGAAACTGAGGCAAACTGGGCTAAGTGACTTGCCCAGAATCACACAGCTAATAAATGTCCAGTGTCAGATTTGAACTCAGGTCTTCTTGACTCCAGTGTTAGTGTGCTGTCTACTGCACCACCTAGCTACTATCTCTCTCACAATAATTTTGTTATAAAGTGTTCGGGGTCAGAGCCCGAACCCCTGGATCCCCCTGACCCACAGGCTTCTACTCTGTGGGCCCTGAAGGAAGGAGACTGGAGACAAGATGATCCAGGCAACAACAACCCCTTATTCAGCTGAGGGTTAGGGTTTATAAAGGCTGATCCACCAATCACATACATGCTGAGCTCATCCCATTACTTCACCATCTCATGACTGTTCCACATCCTACACCCGCAGTAAGGAAGAAAGCTTATCTTGTTCCTGCAGCTAGTTCCTGGGTTCCCAGGCTCACTTGTAACGTTACTGTACAGGACATTGGTATCTGCAGGAACATCAGGTTCCAGGGTCACACAGAGCTTCTGCCAGGGTGCGCATCAGCACCGTTCCCACGGGAACAGGCTTTGCCTCTGACTTGCACCCCCTGGGACCCTCTGGGCCCCTTACAACTCCCCCTTTTTGTTTTTGCAGCTCTGAGGTACCATACAAGCAGTTCCAGGGGCCACAGTTTTGATCCAAGTCCGTAGTTCTATACAGGTGCAGTCTGGTATCTGTCCCATCACAATCACTACTATTATACTGCTCTGCACCTCTGCCCACATTCTTGCTAACCCTCCTACATATAGTACATATAGCTAATTAGCAGGCCTAAGGCCATAGCAGATGTAAAGAAACAAGCAATCACAACACAGCTAATACATAGTTTTTGTCACATCTAACAGCCAGATGTTGCACCATCTCTTTCTACAGAGAATGTATACTCTTGAGTTTGATACCAAGTATGATTTACCTTAGCAGGGAACATAGCATATGTGGGTTGCTGTATAATCATAGCAAAGGGGTCTGATCGAGAATTGACACATCGAGATAAAGTACAATACATATCATCCTTAATACCTCATGGTGGTGTGTCTGGTCTTGAAGGAGTGGTGGCCTAATAAGTGAGGATCCTGTTCCAATTGAGTAACAATATACATACATCTGACATCTGAGTGACAATGTAAATACAACTGAGTCTAGGATACACATGACTGGTCAGTGAACAGTAATACGTAACTGGCACATGAATCCTATAGGTTCAGCTGACTACTACAGGAGGAAGGAGGAAGGGAGATAACGGCTGCTGCTGGGGCAGACTGTGTCCTTGAGGGAGATAACGGCTGCTGCTGGGGCAGACTGTGTCCTTGAGGGAGAAACTGCCTGAGATGGTATTTGGGAAAAGTGATTTCAGTATTAGGGTCCGAGGACATACGTTCAACTGTATACAATGCGAATTCAGTCTTAGGGCCCAAGTACATCTGGCCAAACTGAGGGCCCACTACGGCCAAACTGAGGGCCCACGTCACTCCCCCTTTTTGTTTTTTGATGAAGAGAAGAACCCAGATCTACGGCGTAAGGGACGAAGGTCTCAGCGTCCGCAGCTGGCATCCTGATGAGAGGGGACGGAGAGCCGTCCCAGGCACACAAGGTCCCGATAGTGGAGAGGCCACAGCAGTCCAGAGGGTAACGAGCCGCAGACAGTAAGTCACATAGAGCCAGAACCGGTATCACCAAAGTGGAAGACACGAAACCTGGAGGAGACAAAGCTGGCAAGGAGGTGAAGCAAGCAAAGGCCAAAATCGACCAGAAGGGGTTAAAAATGGTAGTTACATCATTCTGCTGTCTTCTGAACATACGTCCCCACACTGTCCCTACATGCTTAAACCCCCTGAAACTGGCACAAAAGTACCTGGAGCAACGATCGGGGGATATGAAGGACCTTGATGACCCCACACACCCCACCTTCCCGTCTGCTTTCCCTAGTGTCAATCAAACCTGTTATGCATCCAAAGCTGTTGAACCCACCATCCAGACTGCTTTACCTTCCACAACCTTCCTACCACAGACAGGTAGCACACAAGGCATAGCGTCACTACCAGAGCTGTAGGGCCATACACAAAAGAGACCCCTAACTCGAACTGCACAACTGAAGAGACGTCCAGCAATGTTGCACAGGCTTGTTTATGTCCATGCTGGAAGAAAACTCGTAGAAATGAAGTGGAGAATACATGCACACATGGATTTCAACCTTTGCGTGTCAAAATAGCAAGATCTTTTCTGCTGCAGCACATCTTCCAGAAATCTGTCCGGTGCCTTTACAACAGTGTCACTTGAAGACAAAACCGTTTACAATGATAGGGAAAGCGAAAGTAACATTCCTCAAATGAACCAAAGCCGTAATCATCACAGAATGCCCAGGGAAAAGGCGCAGGGGAATTTCGTGTTGGTAACAGTATAAGACTGAGTACAGAAAAATGGTACTTCTTTTAAAATGCTTCTACACAATGAGGACATCTTAGGGTGAAAGGAATGTACAGAAATGTTTGATCATACCAAGTTCAGGTAAAATAATATCAGTGTTCCGATAAAACTAATATTGGTGTTCCCAGTACAAAAGGGCTCACATATGTTGCTGGTCACTTGCTATATTCAGAGAAATTTGCTATAGAAGGAAAAGCAGGGACATGTGGCATACCAACTAAGACAGGGTAAAACATCCCTGACTCTGTTTGAATTGGGTAACAGTGCAATACTCCAAACCATGCAGTATCTATTCCATAGCCAGACTCAGGAATAGTCAGGTGAGAAACATTCCTTTTTCCAGGACACAAGGGAAAAACTGACCAGGAGGATCCCATCCTAGAGTGAGTCTAGAATTGTCCCCTCGGTGTTTCCTATCCAGATACAAACTTCACCTGTTAACAGTGCAGGATCACAGTCCTTCTGAGTAACTTGTGGCAATTCTCTCAGATACTGATTTAATGCAAGCAACGATACCCAAATTCAAACTCAAACGTAAAATGAAACTAGCTATAGTCCCAAATGCCTTTACCTTAAACAGCGAGTTTCACTGCTCACAGCTCAGAACCAGACACAGTTCTTTCTATACTCATGGAGTTGCAATAAGCAATGAAGATTAACAGGGCTCACATACATATGGGATTTCATTTACAATCCTTCCTTCTCAAATTTAAACTTGTCCTGATGTAAAAGTCAATTATTAAAAATCTTTTCTATCTATTACAACTATTGAGCAAGTCACATTCATTGTTTATGACTTATATAAGCTAGACAATATCTTTCTTGGGACTGATGACCTTGTCCACATGAAAGAGGCCTTGGCAGTTTTACAAACTAAAAGGAATTGGTATGGATCCCATGCTTGCCAAACCCCAAACATATAGGAGGACTGTTCTGAAAGGGCAGAACCAGTCTAGCACTGCAAAACGTAGGGGGAAAATACCTGGTTACTCTGAAGGGCAATCACATAACACTATAAGACAAGGGTACAGGACAGGTAAAGTTTACAATAACATAACTTGCTTTACACGAGCTTCCCAACATCTCTAGCCTTTTGTAACACAATTTCTGGAATACCACGATCACTTAATGTACAATACAAGACAGTGTTATTACAGTTTAGGAACACAATAGTAACCCAAACAGTGAACTGTAGGTACCATTATTTACATTTCCAATATACACTCATAAGTGACTAGCAAGCACTGCCTTCTCCTCAGGCTTGATCAGTGGGACACTATACCCCTGACCCATGGTTCCCGTTTAACTGCGAGGCGCTGCTACCCAGCGACTTCTTCCCGCTTCCTGCGAGGCTCTCTCTGCGCTGTTAATCAGCGACTTCTTCCCACTACGCGCGTGGGGATCTCTGCGCCGGCTGACGGCGACTTCTTCCCGCTGCGCGCGCGGGGCTCACTGCGCTGTCTAACAGCGTCTTCTTCCCGCTCCCAGCGGGGCTCCCCCGTCTCCCCACTGCACGCAGTGAGGGACTCGCGCTGGCTGTCCAGCGACTTCTTCCCGCGGTTAGCGGGGATCTCTGCGCTGCCTGGCAGCGACTTCTTCCCGCGGTCAGCGGGGATCTCTGCGCTGATGAACAGCGACTTCTTCCCGCTCCCAGCGGGGCTCACCTTACTCGCTTACGGGCGTTTGGTCCTTCTTCCCAGCTACGGGGGGCCTTCGGTCCCTGTACTTACCCCAGTCCCCAAAACTTTGTGAATCTGCCCTGTCTGAACTATCCAATGAGAAGTGACATCATACACTTAAAACAATTACAGCAAAGAAACTTATTCTCTTTTTGGTGAGACATGAGATGATTAAAACACTAGTTGGGTTGCCTCCATAAGATGAGGGGAAAAAGTTCCCCAATTTCTGGTCTGTCTCCCCACCTTCACAACCTGGCCAGGGTTAAAAGGTAGAAAGAGAGAGAGAATTTTACCAACAACTTTTCAAGGTACTACCCAAGTTATTCTAGTGGGCTTAGATAGCAGCCCCTACTAAAACTGTACATACATTGTTTCTTGGTACGTGTTTCTGACCTGACCTGAACTGACTTTAGCAGTCACAGAAACTAAACAAGAGGAGTTCCTCTCTTTCTCTCTCCCATTCTCTTCCCTGATGCTGCAGCCATCAGAGAGAGAGAAACAGAGGGGGAGGAAAAGAGATAACTGCATTCCAACCAGCACAAGGGCATCGGCGGTATTAACACACAAACACATGCACACAAATTACAGAAAGACAGAACACAGACACAGACACTATGTACAACCTAGGTATGTGGCTTTCTTTCTTTCACTGTGGCCACTCGGTACCATTGTCTGAGGCGTTGAGTCTCCTTGTTGGGCTTGGCTCTCCATGCTGTCAGGTTTGTCCCTCCTTCAGGTCCTGGGCCAGAGTATTGTTGTGGCAGGGCTCCTCGGCATTCTGAGGGCCAATGACCCTTTCTTCTACGCTTTGGGCATGGTGTTTTAGGCCTCACTCCTGGCCTGCTCCTACAGTCTTGTTTAAAATGACCTGTTTTTCCACAGCTATAACATTTCTGTCCTTGTCTCATGCTGGCAGCTTCAGTTCTATACTGTCTCTTTACCTGTTCCTTCACATGAGCTGCGAATGTTACCGAACCTACATCTTCACACCTTTGCATCATCTCTTCCACTCCTGCAGTTCTGGGCAATCCTGTCATAGCCATTCTGCCATCTGTATAAGTTCCTGTTCGTTTTTTCTGTAGCTTTGGATATAATCTCTCTGGACTAAGCTCTCTACCTGTTTTATCTATAAGCAGGGTTACTCACAGTCTGTAACTTTCTTCTTCTTGTCCCAGTCAGCCGAGTGCACGTCTCTCCCAAGCTCCACAGAACCACCGGGGCACTGACTGGAGCATGCAGGTGGCATCACTCTCGTGCGATTCCGAGCCCACGCCTTGCAGGGGGACCTCGGTTTCCCTTCCGGTCCCTGTTCGGGCGCCAATTGTTCGGGGTCAGAGCCCGAACCCCTGGATCCCCCTGACCCACAGGCTTCTACTCTGTGGGCCCTGAAGGAAGGAGACTGGAGACAAGATGATCCAGGCAACAACAACCCCTTATTCAGCTGAGGGTTAGGGTTTATAAAGGCTGATCCACCAATCACATACATGCTGAGCTCATCCCATTACTTCACCATCTCATGACTGTTCCACATCCTACACCCGCAGTAAGGAAGAAAGCTTATCTTGTTCCTGCAGCTAGTTCCTGGGTTCCCAGGCTCACTTGTAACGTTACTGTACAGGACATTGGTATCTGCAGGAACATCAGGTTCCAGGGTCACACAGAGCTTCTGCCAGGGTGCGCATCAGCACCGTTCCCACGGGAACAGGCTTTGCCTCTGACTTGCACCCCCTGGGACCCTCTGGGCCCCTTACAATAAAGATGTAGGCTGACCTTCAATGCAGATGAAATTAAAGCAATTAGGAGTTATTTTGCTTGATTATATGGCAGCAGAACTGACAATCTAAGTGAAGTGGATGAAAATGTACAAAAATATAAACTGTCCAGAACAACAGAAGAGTAAATAAAATACTTAATCATATCTCAGCAAAAGAAATTGAACAAGCCATTATTGAGCTCCCCAAGAAAAAGTCACCAGGACCAGATGAATTCACAAGTGAATTCTACCAAATATTTAAGGAAGAATTAATCCCAATAATATATAAACTATCTGAAAAAATAGGTAAAGAAAGAGGAGTCTTACCAAATTCCTTTTATGATGCAACTATAGTTTTGCTATCTTAACCAGAGAGAAAAAAACAGAGAAAGAAAACTACAGATCAATTTCCTTAATGAATAATAATGCAAAATTTTTAATTTTAAATAAATTTTAAAATAAGAAACAAATAAAAATTTTTAAATAAAACGCTTGAAGATTACAACAATATGTGACAAAGATCATACACTATGACCAGGTAGGATTTGTACTAGGAATGCAGGGCTAGTTCAACATTAAGAAAAAACTATCAGTATAATTGACCATATCAACAACAATAACAATAAAAATCAGATGATTCTATCAATAGATGCAGAGAAAGCCTTTGACAAAATATAATACCCATTCCTATGAAAAGATTAGAAAGTGTAGGAATTAATGGAACCTTTCTTAAAATGATAAATGGTATCTATCTAACAACATCAGCAAGTATCATCTGTAATGGGGATAAACTTGAAGCCTTCCCAAGAAGATCAGAGGTGAAGGAAAGATGTCCATTATCACCACTATTATACAATATTGTATTAGGAATGCTAGCTATAGCAATAATACAAGAAAAAGAAATTGATGAAATAAGAAGAGGCAATGAAGAAACAAAATTATCATTCCTTGCAGATAATATAATGTTATACTTAGAGAACCCTAGAGAATCAACTAAAAATTAGTTGAAGCAATGAAATACTTCATCAGAGTTGCAGGATATAAAATAAACTCACACAAATCATCAGCATTTCTATATATTACCAACAAAACCTATCAGGAAGAGATAGAAAGAGAAATACCATGTAAAATGACTGCAGACAATAGAAGATACTTGGGAGTCTACCTGCCAAGACAATCTCAGGGATTATATAAACACAATTACAAAACTCTTTTCACACAAACCAAATAGAGACATATTAATTTCTCATGAGTAGGCTGAGCCAATATAATTAAAACAATAATTCCACCTAGATTAATTTACTTATTCAGTGCCATACCAATCAAACCACTAAAGAATTATTTTATGGAGCTAGAAAAGTTAATAACAAAATTAATCTGGAAGAACAGAAGGTCAAGAAGATAAAGGGAATCATAAAAAATGTTAAGATGGCCTAGCAGTTTCAGATTTCAAAATATATTACAAAGTGGTAATCATCAACACAATCTGAGCTTGCTTAGAAACAGAGTGATAGACCAGTGGAATAGATTAAGTATACGATACAAAAGAGTAAATGACCATAGTAATCTGTTTTTTTTAAAAGATAAACTCAAAGATCCAAGCTTTTGAGGGTAAGAATTGAACCTCTGACAAAAATGGCTAGGAAAGCTGCAAAGCAGAATGGCAGAAACTAGGCATAGACCAGTGGCAGCTAGGTGAAGCGGATAGTGGATGGTGGAAATTTGGCAACAAGTTCCTCTGATAAAGGCCCCATTTCTCAAATACATGAGGAACTGAGTCAAATTTGTAAAAATAAGAGCCATTCCCCAGTTAATAAATGGTCAAAGGATATGAACAAGCAATTTTCAGTAGAAGAAATCAAAGCTGTCAATAGTCACATGAAAATAAAATGCTCTAAATCACTACTGATTAGAGAAATGCAAATTAAAACAACTCTGAGATACCACTTCATGCTTGTCAGAGTGGCTAACATGAGAGAAAAGGAAAGTAACAAATGCTGGAGGGAATGTAGAAAAACTGGAACAAATGCACTGTTGGCGGAGTTGTGAATTAGTCTAACCATTCTGGAGAGCAATTTGGAACTTCGCTGAAAGGGCTATAAAACTGTGCATACTTTATCACCCAGCAATAGCACCACTAGGGCAATACCCCAGAGATCAAAGAAAATGGTCTATTTGTAGAAAAATATGTAAAATGCTCTTTTTGTGGTGGAAACAAATTGGAAATTAAAGGAATACCTACCAATTGCAGAATGACTGAACAAGTTATGGTACATGATTATGATGAAATAATATTGGGTTATAAGAAATAATAAGCAGGATGCTTCCAGGAAAACCTGGAAAGGCTTATATGAACTGATACAATATGAAGTGAGCAGAACCAAGACACCATTGTACATAGTAACAGTAATATTGTAAGGATGATAAACTGTGAAAGACTTATTACTCTGATCAAAATAATGATCTAAGACAATTCCGAAGGACCCATGATGAAAAATGTTGTCCACCTCCAGAGAGAGAACTAATGAACTCTTAATGCAAATTGAAGCATACTTTTTTTTTAAAAAAAACCTTTATTTTATTTTTTTATGTTTTTTTTGCAACATGACAATATGAAACTATTATTTGTATGATTTCCTATGTGTAATTGAAATCAAAGTGAGATGAGAGGGGAGGGGCAGAAGAGAGAGAGAATTTGAACTCAAACTTTGAAAAAGTGATAGTTAAAAATTCTTTTACATGTAATTGAGAAATATTTGGTGAAATAAATAAAAGTAATTTTGAAAAATTTTTAAAAAAAAATTAAGATGTGGACTGGGTAATTAGATAGTGATGTATATTTTCAGTTTGTTGGATCCAAATATTCCATTTAATTCAACAAACATTTATCAATCCCTAAAACATGTATAGAACCTAATGTACACATATGAAGGATTATGCATTTCCTTCCCTCAAAAATCTTTTAATCTAATTGAGGGGAGAGGAGTGAGAGCTACAGCATATGCACAAATATCAAGGTTGGATGTGGGAGGGATGAGGGAGAGATTCAGGTGATCAAGAAAATTCTCAAGTGACAGATCATTCTGAGCTAGGACTGGCAATTATGAGAGACCAAGGATGATAAGGTCATAGACTAAGATCTGAAAGGGACCTTAGAGGTCACCGAATCCCACACCCATTTTATGGATAAGGAAACTGAGGCTGAGAAAGATTAGTGACTTGCCCAGGGTCACACAGTTCATAAGTATCTGAGGCAGGCATTTCAACTCAGGTCTTCCTGACTCTAAGTCCAGGGTTTTATTGATTAAGTGACTTAATTGCCCATGATTCATGGAAGGGATGATACCTGAGCTGGGCTTTAAAGAATCCTTTAATCCTTAGGATCGCCACAGTTGTGGATGAGTATGAAGAGTATTCTAAGAATGGGGGCTGGCCTGCAGAGAGAGAGATTGGAAAGAGCCAGCAGATCCAGTTTGTCTGGAAAAATGGTGTACATAAAAGGGCATGAAGTGAAATAAAGCTACAAAGCAAAATATGGAGGTCCCTAAATCTCAGGGCATGGAATTGATATTTTATCCTACAAACAATAGGGAGCCATTGAAAGTTATTGAATGAGTCATGACATGGCAGTTATGTGCATTGAGAAGATCATTTTGGCAACTGTGTGGAAAATGTTGATTGACAAATTGGCATCAGCCTATTAGCATGGGAGTAGGAAGGATCTGATCTTTATTTTTTTTTTGGTTGAAGGAACTAGGCATCTTTAGTGTGGAGCAAAGAAGACGCAGGAAGAATACGACAGTTGTGTTCAAGCATCTGAAAGGCTATCATTCAGAGGAGGGATTAGGTTTGCTGTTTGGCCCCAGAAGAAGAACCAGGAGTGATAGTGGAAGGTGTAAAGAGGCTGATTTGGGCTTAATGTCAAGAAAATCTGGGCTAGCTAGGTGGTGCAGTGCATAGAGTGCTGGCTCGGGAGTCAGGAGGACCTGAGTTCAAATGTGGTCTCAGACACTCACTAGCTGTATCACCCTAGGCAAGTCACTTAATTCCAACTGCCTTGAAAAAAGAAAAAGAAAACCTTAACAACTAGAGCTATCCCAAAGTGGTGGAATGGGGGTACACTTGTAGGATATATTAGAATAGGGATTTCTTTCATGTATAGGTTATTTGGACTAGATGACACCTGACATCACACCCAACTCTCAAGTTCTGTGATTCTGTTAACTGTGAAAGAATTTTTATCACTGTTTTGAATGAAGACATTTAAGGGATAGCTTATTCTATGTGTCCAGAAAAAACCCATAGTAGTGGCTAATGCACTAAATGACAGACTTGATATTCAAAACTTTCTTGATCAAAGGATCAAATCCAACAAGCTGGAATTTATTGAAATATTTATGATCACATTCAGGTAGGTACTCCCTTTACCAATAAGATCAAAATCTATTCTCACCATCTCTTTCTGTGTGATTTTTCCTGAGGTCCTTCCATAAATTCTTCATAAAGGTAATAGGGTTTGGCATATGCCAGGTTTATCCAACCATCATTATCACCTTGTCCCTTGAGACCTCCCTTGATATAGCTTAGAACCCTGGGCTGAAGAACCCTGGGTATAGCAAGATCCCCCAGACCATGGGCCTATATCCAATCTGCTTTCTGAAGCTGTCATTAAGGTGGGCAACCCTTGCAGAGAAAGAATTCATCATCTCTGTCACCATAAGACACCAAACGCTGCCACCAAGAGGGTGGGTAAGCCAGCTTGGCTAGTGCAGCAAGGCATTCTAAGGGAGAGGTGTAGAGTTAGCATGTGCCAGGCATTTCAGACCACTGCCACCAGCTTGACAATTACCTCACCTGAAAATGAGGTGGAGATATCCCAGGATCCTGAGCCAAATAATCCCAGGGATAGTAGGGGATCCACTTAGACCACTGGTCCTTCTTCCAGTCTTGTCCCCAGAGCTTCATCTAGGAAATCAGCCCTTGTGGAGATTGGACCTGGTAACTGCTTCTGCCAGTGCTGTACCACCTACTTCCTCAGCAACCACTTCTACTGAAGAACTAGAAAGTCCTTGGTGTATCCAAATGGCTTAACATCAGAAATACATATAGTTTTATCAGTGAAAATAAAATTAAAGAAGAAACATTACTTTGTGCTTTGCTGATGCCCCTTAAGGACCACTAAGCCTTTCCATCTGATTTGCTCCTAAAACCTCCTGCATCTGTTGTCTCCTCCATAGAATTTGAGCTCTTTGAAAGAAGGGACTATTTTACCTTCCTATTTGCATTCTCAGTACTTAATATAGTGCTATACACACAGTAGGTGCTTAATAAATGATTTTGCAAGGTCTACCCAATATTCTGAAGGCCTTCTGAGTTCCTTGACATTTTGTGTGGGCCACTACAACACTCAAGTTGTCCATCATTTATCCCTTTTTCTTGCTACTTAACTAGGCAACTTCCTTTTTCAGTCATACATATTCTTGATCATAAAATTTAATAAGAATAAATGTAAAGTCTTGCTCCTAGGCTGAAAAAGATTAATGTAATAGATTATCAAGGTTCTAAACCAATGCTGTATTTCTGGTCCTCATCCGCGTCCTGGTCACCCTATAATCTGAGTCAAGGGGCTAGAATGCTGGACTTGAAGTCAGGAAGGTCTGAGTTTAAATCCTTCCTCTTTAACTTAATAGCTATGTGACCGTGGGCAAGTAAGTACATCATCCTCTCTGAACCCCAGTCCCCCACTCTGTAAAATGAGGGAGTCAGGCTCATGTTCATCCTTCATTGCTAAAGAAGACCACTCCATCAGAGAAATGATGACATGACTTGCATTTGACTTAGTTTTGAGTGAAGGAGGGCTGTGCAGGTTACCAGCTTCACTTTTCCTCGAGCCATCTGAATCCAGTGACCTGATATTCCTCAGGATGACTGGAGATGGCCCAGGATGCACTTGGGAGACCTTGGACCCTTTAGGCCAAGGTCTTTGCAGGTATTCACTTTTAGGGTGAGGCAACGCCCATTCATTGAATATGCCTGTTTAAGAAGTAGCCAGGGCATGGCCCCTTTAATGAGATCAAGAAAAACAAAGACATGAGGCTGGGTAGGAAACAGCAGCAGTTACTATTGATAATCACTCTAAAGCTATCAGGGTCCAGGAGCTCTTGGCAGGGGCCCATTGGAGTCCCAGTTTAAAAGTATGGTAGGTTTAAGGTTTTGGGACAGGACAGGGGACAGGAAAGGGAAGGGAAGGAAAGGGAAAGGAAGGGTGCAGTCAGCTGGGCAACTTTCGGCCATCCAAATTTACCTTCCTTTGGAGAGGAGAAGGAAGGGGAGGGAGAGGTAGACAGGAGAGGAGGAGGTGAGGTATCAGCTAGCATTCAGCCAGCTGCATCTACTCACAGGACGTGAGAAGTACGTGTTGCTGAAGAAGACCATGCCATCAGAGAAATGATGGCATGACTTGCACTAGGGAGTCAGGCTAGGTAGTCTCTGAAGTCCCTCCCAGCATCACATCTATGATCTTTTGACATGGCAAACAGATAAGCATGTGACATGACAATTTGGGAACAAGAGGGGAAGCATCAATTACTTGAGATAACAAGAAAGTCTTCTCAAGATCTAACATGAGCTGTGCCTTGAAAGAAACAAGGATTCTAAGAGGCAATGTTGAAGAGGGAGTGCATTCCAGTCATGGGGGAAGAGTCTATACAAATGCATGGAGATGGGAAATGGAGCATTGGCATCAGAGAAATACCATAGGGCCACCTAACTGGAATGGAGAATGTGTGACAAAAAAGAATATAAAGCAAGCCTGGAAAGGTATACTAGAATCAACATAGCACTTGTTTTAAAATGGAAAGAAGAAAATAAATGAACAGAGAGGACACAAATAAACAAGGCAATTTTATTGTAGCATTCACTTTTTTTTTAAAAAGCTAAGTAACAGAAGTCAACAGTCTCTTATATAATCTCTGTTGTTTTTCTTTGTGTGTTGACATGTTTGTTTGGTGATGATTAAGTTAACAACGATAAAAATGGTGATAGCAATGACAACTCATTGAAAGAAAAAACTGGAGTCAGATTTAAAGGCTTTAAATTGCCTTTTCCTATCTGTGATCTACCAGGTTGAGTTTTCCTACTCTAATGATGGAACTCTATCTCCACCTTTAGGTTGGTTAAGGCCACCTGTAGCTTATCTGATCAAGTATGTGTCCAACCTTGCTCCAAGGAATCAATCAAAATACTCCTATCTCCTTTTCACATGTTCATTACCCACACTTTTCTTAGAATCTCACTTCATCCACTTTCAAGTTTACTAGGAAAATTTTAAGGACTCACTGGGTCATTTCTAGACGAAAAAATGGCCCATTTTGATTAATACCACATAGCTCTTTTACACCAATTTGAAACTTGATATGTTTAACCACCAAGTAGCATTGCTAGCCACTAACTTGATCCCATTTATTAGAAGAGTCAGATGCTGGGTAAGTCTAAAAGTCACCCTAGCTATTATGGGATCCCTTCCTATCTCCATCCCACAGAGAGATGCTTTGAGAATATGAAAGAATCTCTTTGATTGTTAGAGAGTGAAAGACATCCTATCTCCCAGTTCTGCTTCTCTGTGAATGGTTATACTATTCCAGTAGTCTAAAGGATAGTAATTAGGATTTAGCCAACTGAAGCAATACTGATAAAGCACCACCTCTTCTTTAATTTGCTAAATCTGGTTTAGCCCTGGTTAAGTGATATTTGGATACTGTATGTAATGCTTTACTTTTTGCATATAAGTAATTAAAAAAAAAACCTACCGCAGTCCCATAGGTCTACAACTTGTCTTAAACCCTGATAGCTCTTATCCAGTGTATTTTGTTGTTGTTCAGTCATGTCTGACTTTTTTGTGACCCCATTTGGGGTTTTATTGGCAAAGATGCTGGGGTGGTTTGCCATTTCCTTCTCCAGCTCATTTTACAAATTAGGAAACTGAGGCAAAGAGCATTAAGTGACTTGTCAAGGGTCACACAACTAGTAAATGTCTGAGGCTAGGTTTGAACTCAGGAACATGAGATTTCCTGATTCTAAAACCAGTGCCTCTATTCATTGTGCTACCTAGCTGCCCCATAACCAGTATATATCAGTTGCTTTGAATTTATGAGTTCTAGGAAAGAAACAGTACAGTTGTTTAGTCTCAATTCCAGGCATTTGGAATAAGATAACCATAATATATTTCCAAACTGATATCTGATTCATGTATTCAATAGGGTCAGTTATTACATGGAATACGTAAGAACTCTGGATTTGGGTCTTAACTTCTCCTTGGGGATATGGACTTGGGAAAAGACAGACTACTTTGGCTGCTATTTTCCTTTTTCATGTCCTAGTATTGGCTGAGAACTCTGATTGCTTCATACTTTGGCTCATTCATTGCTGGTGAAATGGGCAAACTGAAATTCTCTCCTCTCCACTCACCATCTCTCCTTCTATGTCTTTCTCCTTGAGAGCTTGTCATCATACCTCCCACTAAGCTGACACTTCCATTGGCATACTGTTCTCTTGATTTCTACTGGACATCCAAAATCATAGTTTTCCATGCATAAAGGGAGGGTTCAAAGGATCAGAGTGGTGCTACATAGGGATAAATGCTAGATCGTAAACTGAAGGTAAAAAAAAATCAACAATAGTCATTCAGGATGAGGAAGCCCTGATAGCATGGCATAGTCAAAAGTATCCTGGATTTGGCAGGGAACCTGAGATCAGATCCTGTCTCCATCATGCATTACCCATGTAACCTTGGGCAAATCCTTTAATGTCTCTAGGCTTCAATGTTTTCAATAGTAAAAAGAGGAGATTGAATTCTATGGTCTCGAAGGTCTTTTTAGCTCTAAATGTGTTATGCTATGAATAAATTCAACTAAAACAAGATGGACAGAATTTTAATGATAATAATCATAATTTTTCAAAATTTTGTAATTCTTCAACAATTTTCATAGGTCACTGTTCAATAAAGTATTACAGAACTTTAACTTTCACTTAAACCCCCAAGAAATATCTAAGGATATGAAGTCAGAAAGGCAATCCCCTTTGCCAAAGTCTTCACACATTGTCATATTATGTCCGGATGATGACCCTAGGTTCTCAATCACAGAATCTCAGAGTCTGAAGAGACTTCCAAGGTAATCTAGTCTAAGCCATACCAGAACAAAAATCTCTTCTGCAACATTTCCAACACATGGTCATCCAGTCTTTTCTAGAAAACCTCTAGTGAGAGGGTCACTCTCTAGCAAACCCATTTTAATTCTGCACAGCCTTGATGGAGGAAATGATTTTCCTAACATCAAACCAAAATCTGTCCCCCAAACTCTCACTCATATATGAAAATATTCCATTGCATGTCTGTCCTCAGGCACCTTGCAAAAAGATATATATATATGTATATATATATATATACATATATATATATATATATATATACATATATATATATATATATATATATATATATATATATATATACACACACACACACATATAGATGGATGGATGGATGTGTGTGTTCGTCCTTTGTTGCCAAAGAAGATCATGTCATCAGAGAAATGATGACATGACTTGCACTTGATTTTGTTTTTGAGTGAGAGAAGGCTGTGCAAGGTCACCAGCCTCACTTCTCCTCCAGAGCCATCTGAATCTAGTGACTAGATATTCATCAGGATGACTAGAGATGACCCAGGATGAGGCAATTGGGGTTAAATGACTTGCCCAAGGTCACACAGTTAGTGAGTGTCAAGTGTCTGAGGTGAGATTTGAACTCAGGTCCTCCTGACTCCTGTACTGGTGCTCTATCCACTACACCACCTAGTTGCCCCTAGATGGGTGGATAGATAGATAATAGACAGACACAGGAGTGTGTTGAAACAAGCTCATACTGGCTTTAGAAAGCTGCTAGTTAACTTTCAGTGTGAGCATTCACACCTTGGAAATTAGCAAATGCTACAAATCAGGCCTTGATTTATTGCTGTGTTGATTGCCTAGATTAGAGAAAATGATGGAGAAAAATGTTAATGTGAATTCAGCTTAAAAATGTGTCATGCATACATTATTTGGAGACTTGGTTATTAAATATGTGCCAGTACTGGAAGGATGAATGGATAGATGGGTGGATATATAGATGGAGAGAGAGACAGACAGACAGACAGACAGACAGAGACACAGAGAGGTAAGCAGGTCAATAGATAGGTAGATAAATAAGTAGCTAGGGATGGATGGATAGAAAGCTAGCTAGCTAGATGATTAGAGAGAAAATAGGTCAATAAATAGGTAGATAGATAAGGTGGCAGCTAGGTAAAGAGACAGACAAAGTATTTATTAGTTGCTTACTATGTGCCAGGCACTATGCAAAGTGTTAGGGATACAAATAGGAGCAAAAACATAGTCTTTGCCCTTGAGGAACTTACTTTCAAATGGAGAAAAGAACATATATTGGAGTGCTAAAAGGGAAGGAATCGCCATTCAAAGGCGATGCAGAAGGTGGGGAGGAGGCACAATTCAAAGAGAGTTGAGGCAAGGGAATCCTTCAGGGATGGAGTCAGCACCGAGGAAAGGATGGTTCCAGGGCTGAGGTTTCTCAGGTGGTGCTGTGGTAGGAGAGAAGGAGGCAGTACTAAGGAGCCACAGACTCAGCATCTCAAAATTGGAAGTTTTACTTAGCATCATGAAAGCTATTCTAGAGGAGTACAAGTGCTGGCAGGTTTTACCAAACTAAAAAGACTTCAAATCAGGGCCCAGGGATTAGCCTGGTTAAGAATGGAGAGGCTCCTCCCCAGCTTTGTGGCAGGGTGATGGATTTTTTTGCGACAGCAGTTCCAGAAGAGGGTCTACTAAGGCATGGAGAAGTTGTGAACTGTGTTGATGGGGGGATTACCCACACGATGAAATCACAGATTCTTGAAGTATCTTAGAAACAATAGCTCATATTTTGAAGTTCCCAAAGTGCTTTTCTGATAATAACTCTGTGGGGTAGACAAGAAAGTAATGTTAATCCCATTTTACAAAAGAGAAAACTGAGACTCAGGGATGCTAAGTGTTTTGACTAGAATTTTGTGACGGAGTTCCGGAGCCACAATAACAGGCCTAAATATACCAACTATGTGATGTGACAGGCTTATAAAAGAATAGTTCCCACAAGGGAGATAATAGACTTGACCAGACCAGTCCCAATCTCTGCAACTCTCTCTGTGTGACCTTGGGCAGATAACTTCCTCTCTCTAAAGGGAGGTTGGGACAGATAATCTCTAAGGTCCTTCTTAGCCCCCGAATCTGAGGCAGCTAGGGCAAATCTGGCTTCGGACACTTGTTACCTATGTGACTCTGGGCAAGTCACTTAACCACTGCCTCAGTTTCCTCAACTGTAAAGTGGGGCTAATGATAACACCTACCTCCCAGGAGTTGTGAGAATTAAATGAGATAATATTTATAAAGCACCTGACACATAGTAGGTGTTTAATAAATACTAGATATTATTAATTATTAATTGCATTTAGTTCTACTACAATGCATTTTAAGGAGAGTTTGACAAGCTGAAACATGTCCAGAGGATGGTGATCAAGATGATGAGGAAACTAAAATCCATGCCAAGGATGAGTTGAAAGAAATGGGCATGTTAAGCCTAGAGACAAGAAACTTCTGGAAGAGATGTTTTCCATCTTCAAATATTTGAAGGGCTGGGTAGCAAGGTAGCACAGTGGATAGAATTTGGGGCCTGGAGTCAGGAAGACTCATTTTCCTGAGTTCAAATCTGGCCTCAGCCACTTACTAGCTGTGTGACCCTGGGCAAGTCACTTAACTCTGTTTGCCTCAGTTTTCTCATCTGTCAAATGAGCTGGAAAAAGAATGCCAAACCACTCACGTATCTCTGCCAAGAAAACCCTACATGGGATTATGAAAAGTTCAAAATGACTGACAAACAGCTGAACAACCACAAAGACCATTGAAAAAAAGATTAGACTTATTCTGCATTGCCCTAGAGAACAAGGAACAATGAACTGAAGAAGGTATAGGGGAAGAGATTTCAGTTCCCTCTAAGAGAGAACTTGCTAATAATTAGGACTGGACTGGCTCAGGAGGCAGTGAGTTTCCTGTCATGGGAAGCATTCAAGCTGGCTAACCACCTGTTGGGGTGTTTTAGAGCAGATTTCTCTGAGTGGGAAATTGGATTAGATGACGTCTAAGGTCCCTTCCAAATCCAAGCTGATGGTTTATAAATATAAGATGGGGAAAAGTCTGGCAGAAGTACATGTGAAAAAGATATGAGTGTTTTTAGTTGACCACAAATTCAATATGAGCTAATAGTTTGATGTGGGTGCTAATAACTGATATTTATATGACATTTTAGGGTTTGCAAGGCACTTTTACAAAGCTTTACCTTATTTGGGTCTTGTACCAACTCTGGGAGGTAGGAATCACAAGTATCCTTGTCATTCCCATTTTGCAGATGAGGGAAATGAGGCTCAGAGAGGTGATGCTATTTGCCCTTGGACCCAGAGCAAGTGTATTCAAACTCAGACCTTTCTGACACAAGGTCTAACCGTTAGTCAATACGCTTTTATTAAGTACTCATCATGAGTGAGGCTAAGTGCTAAAAACATGAAGATAAGGCAAATACATGGTCCCTGCCCTCAAGGAGCTTAATGGGGGAGACAACATGAAAATAATTATGACCATATGATATATATACAGAGTAAAGTGGAGGGCAGGGGCTGAAGGGACTGGGAAAGGCATCTTACAGAAAGGACAATTTGAACAGTCTCCAAGAAAGCCAGGGAAGACAAGGGGTGAAGGTGAAGAGGAAGGGCATTCCTGGTGTGGAGATACTCCATGAAAAATCTGGCATGTTTGAGAAGCTGCAAGAAAACACTATGTGCCACTGGATTACAGAATGTATGGAGGAGAGGAAAATGTTGTATTGGAAAATAGGAAGGGGTCAGATTGTGAAGGACTTTAAAAGTCAAACAGATTTAATAATACCTGATCCTGGAGATAATAGGGAGCCATGGAGTATATTGAATAGGGGAGTTAGTAGGTCAGATCTGCAGTTTAGGAAGATCACTTTCACAGTTGAGTTGAGGATAGAATGGAAAGGGGAAGAGATTTGAGCCAGGGAGACACACCTGGAAGCTGTTACAATCATCCAGGTATGAGGTGGTGATGACCTGCACCACCAGAATGGTAGCTCTCTCAGAGGAGAGAAGGGTCTATAAATGAGAGCTGCCACTTGGGTAAAAACAACGGAACTAGGCAAAAGACTGGCTATGTGAAGTGAGTGTCCACTCTCCACCATCCTGTAATGCAATGCAATGCAGATGCAATCTTGGACTGCATTACTAGAGTGACACAATTCTCATCATAGGACATAACAGTCCCATTGTACCCTGCACTGCTCAGACAACATCTGGAGTCAACTTGGGTTCTGAATGCTACATTTTTATAGAGATACTAACTGGAGTACATCCAGAGGAGGAAAGCCAAGATGATAAAGAACCTAGAAATAGTCATATGAGGGATGGTTGAAAATTGAGAGGCAACATGGTACAAAGGGGGTTAGATTGGAAAACAGAAGGCCTGGGCTCTAGCACTAACTGTGATGATAACTAGCTTCATGACCTAGGGCAACTAGCTTAGTGTTGGAACTCACTTTCCTTATCTGTAAAATAAATGTGAATTGGAGAGGATTAGACGATATGATCTTAGTGATCCCTTTTAGATCCACTACTTTTATCATTCTGAGTTGTAGGAGCTTGAATTTCAATTTAAGAAACCAGAATAACTTTTTAATCAAAAAACCAAATTTTTAAACAAATTTTAAACAAATTCGTTTTTAAACAAAACCGAATAACCCAGTTCTAGGTTGGGGGCTCCTTGTCATCAAAGGTTCTTAAGAAGGAACTGAATAGGGGCAGCTAGGTGGTTCAGTGAATAGTTTGGGCCCTGGAGTCAGGAGGACCTGAGTTCAAATCCAGCTTCAGAAACCTGACACTTACTAGCTTTGTGACCTTGGGTAAGTCACTTAACCCCAATTGCCTTGTCTTCCCTCCTCCAAAAACAAAAAGAAGGAACTGAATGACCCTCTGAGGAGCACCTGGTAGAAAGGCTTCAAGTCTCAGACAGGGATTTGGATGAGATGGCACCTAAGGCTTTTTTCTACTCTAAGATTTTGGTCAGAGTTCCTATTCAGAGGAAATATGGAGAGCTTTTATGGTAGATAAGCTGACTCAGTGAATACAGGCCATCATCCATGAAGGTACTATGTTTTTTGGCAACCTTTTCAATTCCTTCACTATAGATTTTTATCTAGGTAAAAACACGTGTATATTAAGTACTTTCCCAGGCTCACAGAACAGAACATCAATGAACCAGAAGACTCAGGGGAGAGATGATTGTGGATAATTGAATTTTCTGGTCTACGCTTTTTTGTGGCCAACCTTGTAGCAAATCCTTGGCTGGGGGGCAGAGAATGCATGAATCTACTGCTCTACCTTAGTAAAGTAAAATGTGTTGAATGGAACAGGTACTTTTTCTAAAATTCTGAGTGAGGTCATTGTGATAATTGGAAACAGTATAGAATGCTGGATACAGACTTTGGTCATGGAATTAGGGAGGCTTGAGTTCAATTTTACTTTGTACACATACTAGCTGTGAGTGTGGGCAAGTCACTTAATCTCTTAGAGTTTCAAGTCAACTCTGTGTGACTGTCAATTTGGATAGGAGAAGGGAGTTTCCACACCGGGAGTTTGTACATTGTAAGGCATGGCATTGCAAAAAGCTGAGTAACACTAAGATCTTCAAGGTCATCAAATCCTCATTTTACACATGAGGAAAATGAGGGTCTAGGTAGCAAGTGAAAGGACTTGAGGTTAACCTAAATAAATCTCTACTGATTCTAGAACATTTTCTCTGCTGGCCTTATTTTTAAAATACCAATACACCGACTTAAGGTTTTTTTTTTCCCTTCTTTTGGTGGTGATGGTGGTGGGAGGGTCCAGATTCTGATTTTATAATTATTGGTAATTCCCAGTGTGGGAAGTTCTTCCACGGATACAGAGCAGCGACTTAGCCTTAGCATTCTTTTTCTTGAGTACCTCAGTCAGATTTTTCTTATGCCCTTTTCCCCCTCAAAGAGTAGGAGCGGGAGGGGAAGCTGAGCCAACCCATTATTGGCGAGTTAAAGGCTGATCATGCTGATGATTCGGTTAGCCCGGTTAATCGAGGTTTCTTAGTGTCTGATACTCCACATCCACCCAAACGTCTCGGGGGCCTGTGGCATCTCCACTAGGTGGGGAAAAAGAGCAGTTATGAAAATGTATGAAGCCTAAAATCAAAACCACAGTCCGACGAGTAAAATCCCATTCTAAATGGAACTCGAAAACTTGAGAAGTAATTTAAGGGAACCACATTAAATAGTCGAATGTGTAATGGGGCCCATGTGTCCCGAGCAGAGAAAGGGAGTGAGAGAAACGTAACGGAGGAAATCAGGGAGACAATACGTCTATGCGACTTGTTCTAATTAGGGGCACAGCGCGGCTGAGGATCATTCATTATAATTTAGTTAAATCTCCAGCGCGGCTCGCTCCAAAGACGAGCGTAAAACAAAGAGCTCAGTCCCGAGCCGGGGCGAGGGGCTCTCCAATGGAGGTTAATTTCAGTCACTTGTGAATGCGGAAGGCTGTACATCACTCGCATGCCAGGGGCTCCTTTATTACCACAGAATCGGGCTCCAGCTAGCAGATGTCTGTAAATTTGGGGGAGGAGGGCGGTGGGTGGGAAGCAGGGGGCGGGGCTCATTGTCTCCAACGTGTCTGTCGCTTAATTCAGTATCTCTGTCTGCCTCTGGAGCGGGGATGGCGAGGGAGTTCAAAGAAGGAAATCAAAACAATCCGACCGGCAAAGAGCTTCAGAGTTATCTGAACTGCACCCAGAAATCACCAGTCTTCCTCCGGCTCCACTTTGAAATGTGGACGCTGGGCATGATTTAGTGAGCCGGGCTGGGCTGGCTCACACCCCCCCACCAACAGCACGTGGAACACTTACTGGTAGTGTTATTTTTAAAACATATAAAGTAGCCGAGGGGTGGGATGGAGGTCAGGTTCACGGTTGTCCCAATGCGGAGGATTTGTTTGTAGTAGACAGTGTGTGTGTGTGTGTGTGTGTGTGTGTGTGTGTGTTGGAGATGCAGGGGGAAACTTGGAGAGAAGTTTGACATCTATCCTCTCCTGGTTCACTGGCAGTTTAGGAAGTAAGGCTGGATCCTTTTTGTGTGTCACCATTCCACTTTGGATCCCTTCCTCATTCTGGTACTGGGTTGCTCTCAATATGGCCCTTGGGTCCTGGGGGCTTCCCTGGACAGCTTCCTAGCTTCAAAGTTGATGGAAGAGCATTTGCTCTGTCAGAGATCTGAGTTCAAATTCTGTACCTGGTACTTGTATGACCTTGGGCAAGTCACCTGAATTAATGAGGAGGCCGGATCAGATGGTGTCTGAGGTCCCTTCCAGCTCTACTTTATAAACTTATGATTCCTCAGTGCTAAATGATGCGTTGGACCACATGGCTTCCTTCTTTCCAGCTAGTCTAGTTTGGGGAAGAGACATTTTTTCTTGCTGGCATATCACTTGGGTAATTCATTGTCATTTTTGCAGAACCTCAGTTTCCTCAACTATAAAATGGACTGGTTGGGCTAGATGCTAAGGTCTCAGCATGATCAGCCTTTAATTCACCAATTCTGGATTCATGTGGGTTCAAAATGTTAAAGTAGCTGAGGTGAATGTTTTGGTTTGTGGTTGGTCTAGTTCCATTGGTACAGAGGAAGAGCCTTGATCTATTTCCCTGGTACCCTTCATGCGAGATGAAAGCTCCTTGAATGCCTTTTTTGGCTAAAAGTTTGCTAAATGTCAAAGAACTGTAGCCTGACTCCCAGCCAATCATCCTGTACATGTCTCCTCTTGACCATAAAGGGTAATACACAGAGTCTGGTCAGATAGAGTCCGAGTAGAGAAACAGAGGCTTCACGTGTTGCTGACCTATGGGTGAAATGAGAGCTTAGAATGTTAGATGGTTGGGATGGTGCCTTCCTTTCCTCTCACTACCTCACACAACTTTAGATACTCAGTAGATGCTAAACTGGGCAGCTAGGTGGTGAAATGGATACAGCATCAGATCTGGAGTCAAGAAGACATCTTCCCGAGTTCAAATTGGGCCTCAGACATTAATAGCAATTTGACCCTGGGCAAGTCCCATTGTCCTGCTTGCCTCAGTTTCCTTATCTGTAAAATGAGCTGGAGAAGAAAATGGCAAACCACTCTAGTATCTTTGCCAAGAAAACCACCAAATGGGGTCACAAAGATTCAGAAATGATTGGATAACCACAACTGAAGTTTCTAAACATATATTATTCCTGAAGTTGACTTTATTTGAAAGTTTCTTAACACTGATGAAACCCTTGTGCCTAGCTGTCTGTCCGATTCATTGTAGATTTGTTCCTGACAATGATCCAACTGACCAATGCTTGCAAACTTCATTTTAGACTGCTCCCCAGGGGAAAATATGTCATTTGCTTCCAGACTCTGGGCAATGAAGGCCAGTGAAGTGTTGCTAGCTAATATTATTTGGCCTACAACACTGAAAAAAACATATCATTTTGCTTGCTCTGTGAGCAAGCCAGGGGAGAATAATATTTGGGAAGGAATTGGTAGCTTTCTTCTATCATTTTGGATCTCTCTCATGGATAAGACATAGCTTTCTATGTTTACAAAAAAGTTATAATTTCATATTTTGTCCTTGAAGCTGTTCAGTAACGTATCTTGATTTCCTTCAGATGAGAGAGATAGAGACAGAGACAGAGACGGAGACAGAGACAGAGAGACAGAGAGGGAGAGAGACAGAGAGACAGAGAGAGAGACAGAGAGAGACAGAGAGGGAAAGAGAGAGAGAGAGAGAGAGAGAGAGAGAGAGAGAGAGAGAGAGAGAGAGAGAGAGAGAGAGAGAGAGAGAGAGAGACACAAATGTAGTGGTCAGCAGTCCTGATATTCCCCCCCTCTCCAGGCCAAGTCTGTTGCTACGGGTGTGAGGTTGAAATCCCAGAGGCAAAATGAAGTTGGGAAATTAAAGGTCACATCCTAATTAGCCAAGTTAATTAAGGCCAGCTGAGCATCTCTGGTCAGGGAGTGCTAAGAGTTTCCAAATTAAGGAAGCCTGGCTGGTGGGTGAGATGGGCCATCTGACAAAAACACTCAAAAGCATCCCAATTTGCCTTGGTATGAGCTTTCTGAGGAAGAAAATATCACAGCCATTCAGCAGATGGGCTAACTGAGGCATAGAGTGCGTAGGAGAACTAGGCAGGAACCAAATCAGTTCTGTGTCTTGCATTCCTTCTCTTCAGCAGGGCTAGATACCCTCTAATACCACAGAGGGGACTCTAAACCTACTGCAACTGGTCTACAACTGACCTTCCAGACACTCCTTATTGTCTAGTTTTTCCTCCTTTCTTTGTCTTATCTAGGAAGCTGAATATCTCCATCAGTGATGGAGCATACCTACCTGGAATATACCTACCATTTTTATAAAGCACAATATAATAGAAAGAGTACTGGACCTGTAGGCAGAAGAGACCTGACTGTGTAAGTCCATTGTGTAAGTCTATTTAAGTTCATTCCCCACTCTGAACCTCAGTGTCTTTATCTATTAAATGGGGATTCCTAATAATTGTAGTACCCACTTCACAAAGTTGTTGCCAGTAACAGTTAATGCCAACAACGTAAGTCTACAAAGTGCTATTTGATGTCAGCTTTTATTATTATTCATCCTTCCTCTCAGTGTCCCTTTCCTCTCTACTGCCATTCTCCTGCCTAAACCTTAATGCCTGCCAGTGTCACTCAGTGGTAATCCAAGGCATGCTTAAGGGCTGTAGAGGTCACTCTCTTACCCCTATTCACAAACAAGTTTTCCTCCTCTCGAATCTCTCCTCTGGCTCTGGTCAATCAATATAAATCCATCAAGCATTTATTAAGTACCTAAATATGTGCCAGGCACCATGCTGGGTGCTGGGAATACAAGGAGAAAAAAAAGAGATTCTTTGCTCTTGAGTCGCTCACATTCTATCAGAATGGCCATGGCAGGTATGGCATCTTTATTCAGATCCCATTAGCAAAAGTTGGATTTAGGGACTGCTGAGTTCCTTGGTGGTGGGAGCTAGATTGTCCCCATCATTGGGAACATAATGAATGAATAAAGAGGTTTAGAGCTCACCCTCATAACAGGATGTAATTAAGGACAACCCAGGCCTCATGAGTCAGAAAACAAATACAGATGAGTTGCAAAGGATGGGTGGTAAAAAAATGGAGTTTCATGCAGGAGTGCTAATATTTGGAGTATGGTTCCAACAGCACAACTCTTTTTTTAACGGACTACTTGACTATTATAGGGTTCCCTAAAAGATTGAACAGAAATCCTACCTCATCCTCTGTCCATCCCTCCACTTGTCTCCGGCCATGGGGCAGAAAGGAGAGATACAGATTAACTGGGTCAAAAGTAATTCAATGCAGAGGAGACCCTGCTTGTTACCAAATGTTCAGTAGAAGAAAGTGGTAGAGGCAGATTGGACAATGAAGCTGGGAGCAGGGCTGGCCTAAGGCAATGGCAAAGTATTTGACCACCTACTTTGAAGATTTGAAGAGTTTTGGAAAACCTGCTGACCCACTCCCAAACATCTCCTCAGTAGCCTACCACGGTGCCTGAAATGCCATGATTCACAATTTGGAGACAGCCTTTTAACTGTTAATCAAGAAAGACTTCAAACTGGGTGGTGGAATTAGCTACCAAGAGGCAGTGGGTGGAAGGGGAAATTCCAGGCTGGAAGCAAAGAGACCTGGGTTCCAAGCCCTGGCCCTGCCACTAAATTGGGGGTCACCTTGGGGCAAGTCATTTTGGCTCTTTTGGAGTCTTTCCTCATCTGTAAAGCCAGGGGGTTGGACTAAAGGATCTTGAAGGTCACTGTGTCCCTAACACATTAGCAGGGATTTCTTTATCTGATTAGCTCATTAGGGTCCATTATCACTCATCGAGCAAAGCCAAGAGGCAACAGGACAAAGGTGGGAAACTGCAGGACGGACATGGAGGAATTGGGAAGGACCATAGAGGCCACCTGTTTGCACTGTTTCTGTAGTGAGAGGAAAGGGAGATTGACTAGTTGTAAAACTCTTCTCCCACCCCCATGTGGGTGGGAGTACAGTTGAAAGAGCTTTGAAGCTAGAGAAATTGGCTTCAAATCCTGCCTCTAACCCTTAGTAACCGTGTGTCCTTCAGCAAGTCACTTAATCTTTCTAGGTCTTTTGTAAAATATAGCCATTAGGCTACATGGCTTCTGACTTCCCTTATAGATTTAGAATCTTATGATAGGAGGTAGGGAAATAGAGGAAACTACTTTCTCATTTCACCTTGTTGGCAGTGATCCAGTCATCTCATTCCTCTGACTTATTCTCCTAAAAATGAGCATGAGGACACCTTGCCACTAGATCCCACAAATAATAAGAATAAGAGCTCATGTATGTAGCATTTAAATGAAAAATTATCTCAATTATCTCTAAATATAATAAAAATCTAATGATCTCAAGAAAAATAGTACAATGGGCACTTGTATAATCATCAGAAAGCCTATTTTGAATCCCAGCTCAGACATTAACTACGTTGGCAGGTCATTTAGCCTCTGCTTGCCTCAGTTTTCTCATCTGTAAAATGGAGATCTAGGCAGCTAGGTGGCACAGTGTAGAGAATGCCTGGCCTGGAGTGAGGAAGACTCATCTTTTTTGAGTTCAAATCTGGCTTCGGATATTTACTAGCTGTGTTATTCTAGGCAAGTCACTTAATCCTGTTTGCCTCAGCTTCCTCATTTGTAAAGTGAGCTGGAGGAGGAAATGGCAAACCATTCCTGTATCTTTGCCAAGAAAAACCCCATATGGGGTCATATAGAATTGGACATGACTGAAAATGATCAAACACCAATGGAGAAAAACTGGAGATGATAATAGCAATTGCCTCTCAGAGTTATTGTGAAAATCAGATGAGGTAATAGTTATAAAGGCAGTGCAGCGCCTGGAAAATAGTAAGTAATTGCTGCTGCTGTTAGGAGGAAAGTGTTCTAGCCAGAGCGATCAAGTTGGTGCTGACTGTACATTCCATCCACCATCTCTGTGCCTTTGTCAGATACAGGTTGGTGCCTACACCTAGAACAAATAAATAAATGAATGAATGAATGATAAAACATTTACTAAACTCATATTAGGCTCTGTGCTAAGTACTGGGAATAGAAAAACAAGCAAAAGAAGACAAGTCTCTGTTCTAAGGAGCCTTGATTCTTTAGGCAGGAAGACCCCATAGAAAAGAGGAGCTGCCCTGTATGAGCTGGGCTGTACAAAGGATTCACTGTGACTTATTTCCATGTGTTCCTATCAGTATTCAGCCCTTGAATTTTCTAAATCTTTTTGGAGCTTTGTGTAGTGGGTTTTAGCTATACTGCTTTCTACAATTCTAACACACCACCATCTTAGTTTGTCTTCCTTGTGTCCTATGCTTCACTTCATCAGTTCTCTGCCCCCTCTCCATTATTTCTGTCACACGACTTAGCCAGTACTTAAAAATTTCTTCTGGTGGGTGGGAGTGTTCTTCATGAAAATGACTAGCTTTTATATAAGTAAGTTTTATATAAGTAAATTTATACTTGACTGACAATGACTGGCTCTTGACCTGGTCACTGCCTATTAAAGACTATGTATCTCCATTGTGCTATGAGAAATCATGAGCAGGATGGTTTCAGAAAATCCTGGGAAGACTTATATGAAGTGAAATGAGTAGAACCAGGAGAACATCGTAAACAGTTACAACAGTATTGTAAGGATGATCAACTGTGAAAGACTTAGCTACCCTAATCGAGACAGTGATCCAAGATAATTCCAGTGGAACCATGATGAAAAATGCTATCCACTTCCACAGAGAAAATTGATGAATTCTGAATGCAGATTGAGGCATATTTTTAAAAATTTCTTTCTTTTTTGTTATATATTTTTGTCTGTTTTCTTTTACATCATGGCTAATATAGAGATATATTTTGCATGACTTTCACACATATACACTATGTCAAATTGCTTGTCTACTCCAAGGAGGGGAGACGGATGGGAGGGAGAGAGGGAATTTGGAACTTGAAATAAAAATAAGATTGTTAAATTTTTTGCATGTAATTGGGAAAAATTTAACAAAATAAATAAAAACTTTTTTAAAAAAGAAGAAAGGGAGCTAGAAAAGACTGGAAGAGTAGCATTGTTTGAAAATATCTGGGAAGTGGTATGGAGATAATGTGAACTTTCACCTTCTGTCTGGGTTTAGGGAGCCTGGGGTGGAGTTCAGAGAGACTAAGTCTTCTCTCCTTCCTTTCACCTCTTGTAATCCTCACTTTCTTTGAAGGCTCAGATCTGGGGTTTTTTGTGTTCGTCCTTCATTTTTGAAGAAGACCATGACACCAGAGAAATGGTGAAATGACTTGCACTGGACTTTGTTTTGAGTGAGGGAGGGCTGTGCAAGGTCACCAGCCTCACTTTCTCCTCTTGATCCATACCTCCCTCTAAGTGAATACTTGAAAAGGCCAAGATCCCCCTTTGCATCCTGGGCTTTTCTCCTGATAGATCTGGTGTTAACTCCTACATAAAGCCTTAGTGCTCTCCTCATGAGGTACTTTGCATTCATTTTGCTTCTATTTCTTATATATTCTCTAGAATTCTCTTCCTCCTCCACTACACTTACTGACTTCCTTAAAGGCTTCTTTTAAGTCTCAACTAAAATCCCACCTTCTACAGAAGCCTTTCCCAACTTTTCTAAGTTCCATGCCATCCCTCTGTTAATTATTTCCAATTTATCTTGTATATACCTTGCTTTGCATATATTTAATTGCATGTTGTCTGTCCCATTAGATTGTAAGCTTCTTGAGAGCAGGGACTGTCTTTTGCTACTTCTTGTATCCTTAGTACTAAGCATAGTACCTGGCATGTAGTAGGTGCTTAATAAATGTTTATTGATTGTGGCAAACTGCTTCTGCAGATGTTTCAACCATAGCTACTAAAGACCAAGAAATAAAGTTCTTTCTGCTAGAGACCTTGGCACCATCAAATGGTTCAGCATGAGAAGCTGATAGAAATATTTTCGGTATTACCATCTAATTACTGCTTCACTCCAAGGACCATGGGACTTTTCTGTTTGACTTTCAACTAAAACCTTCCATATGTATTGTTCCCTTGTTAAAATGTGAGCTTGAGATGAGGACTGTCTTATTTTTATCCCCAGTGTATAGCACAATGATTCATATACAGTGAATGCATAATAAATGTTTTCATTCATATGCATGCCTATATATCTGTTATATCTCTCTTCCTTGAGGATGGGGACTTGAATTTTTTTGTCTTTGAATTGCATTTATAAATGTTAAAACACTATAGAAATGTGAACCCTTGTTATTAGATCCCCAACAACTGCCTTGTAGAGTAGTTAATATTCCTGATATGATTCCCATTTTACAGATGAGGAAACTAAGGCTAGCAAAAAATTCAAGTGATTTGCCCAATATCACACAAATACTAGCTGTTGGAGTCACATTTTAATCCAGATTTTTCTGCCTTTAAATTCAATATATCTTCCTGAGCTGCCCCAACCCTTCCTGCTTTCCTGACTGTTCTTTGCCTTCCTTCTCTCCCTCCCTCCCCCCCTCCCCACTGATCTAAGTTCAGTGGACCAGTAGTAGGGGATGGTGTCTGAAATACTTTTTAAAACCATCACTATAAATGATTATTGAAGATTTTACTAAAATTCTTACTTTGTCTCAAGCTAAATGATTTTTCCTTTCAACTGCTTCCCCCATACCCCCAGCAGATCTCCATCTCTCTAACCTCATTCCTGAGTTTGTGGGAAGTTTGTGTTCATTTACATATCCGAATTGCAGAAAATAAAGTCGAAAGCATCTTCAGATTTTCTGGATTTCTGAAAACACATGCTCCATTCAATGAGTAGTAGCCTTCAAGGACAGGCAGAGGGAAATATAGACTCTAAGACAACTTTACCAGGTCCTTTATGGCTCTGCTTCATCCCACATTCAACTAGGAATATGGAATTGGGAGGTCGGTGAGTTGGGAATTATTTTTTTGCCACTTATATTAGATAAAAGATCCTTACTCTGGAATTCAAGCTTCTGCTATAAAAATAGTAGCTGTCTCACAGGGTTGTTGAGTGGATCAAATGAGATAATTTTTGTAAAATTCTTAGCACAGTGCTTGGCACATAGTAGTCACCTAAATGCTTGTTCTCTTTCCTTTCCCCTCTTCACTTCTTCCGGGATTTCTCTCCCTCTGCCACCTCATTACTTTCCTGTTAATCAGTCATGCTGTTTCTCATTCTTCCTCAGCATAGCTGCTTCCCTCTAGCCACTGACCTCCACTTGGTATAGGCTCCACCTTCCCTTCTTCCAAAGTCCATTTCCAAATCCTGCCTTTTCTGTAAGACCTTCCTGATTCTCTGGAAGAGAGTCTAACTTTCCAAGCTTCTGAGTTGGTTTCATACTTAACTTAATAAGGGCTCTCCTGCAAGGCCAATAGTGGGAGTGGGAGTTAAAGGAAAAGACAGAATAAGAAGTATTTGGCTTGAGTCTTTTCCTCTGCAAGTTTGGCAGAGAAAGAATTATTTCTGATTAGCTATAGGATAAAAGCTCATTAATGTTCTTGCCAAGCTTGGTATCAACTGTGCGTGACATTATATGAAACTGAGATTTTCCCTCATCAATACTGATGTACATAAAGGATTTAGGAATAAGGTCTGGATTGGTAATTATATTGGTAGAGAGAGCCCTTAGGTGAGGAAACTCTTTGCATCAATATAGGTAGGTACCTTTTCTGTCACTTAGAGGGTTGCCACGAGCACTGTGAGGTGATGTGAGTTGCCCAAAATTATACAGTCAATCTGTGTCAGAGCAGAGACTTGAACTTAAATCTTCTCAGGTATGAGGTTAGCTTTCTATCTATCCCTCTATACCAGTTCTTTTAAGTGTACATAAAAAAATTTTTAAAAGTATTTTTAAAAAATTCTCACAAATGGTATCTGATAATTTTTTATTTCCTATTTTGTTTTCATCTGTCTCTATTAATTTTTTTAAAAATTTTCTTTTGTTGTGGTGATAGGCAGAAAAAACTGGAAGTGGCCCAGTCCTTTTGGGTTGCCAAGATCTCCTGCTGTCATGTTATTTTATGGATGTATGTTCAGTTTCATTTCCATTTCCATTCCTAAGGCACCTTGGACAGGGTTCCCAAGAGAGTGCTTGCCTGAATGTTGCTTCCTGGGTAGCTGAGGAGAAGAAACAGTCCTCCTGGCTCTTAGATCTCATCCCCAGAGCTTGGTTATTGCTTCTATTCTCCTATGCTTTTGCATATTTTCAAGTGGTCTACTCTAACTCCTTCCTCCCCACCCCTTATCTATTTCCGCCCCCCCCCAAAAAAAAAACCTTTACCCTTCTCTCCTTTCTGGGATGAGGAAGGGTATATTGGATGTGAAACCAAGACAGAGGTTTAAAAGATTAGAAATCATCGCCATTTCATCTTCTCCTCTTTTTTGGAAACTAGAGTGTTTATACTGGAAGAAGCCTGGACGATAAATCATGCTCTGTGTGTGGCTTCTCAAAGAAATGGAAGGCAGGCTCAAGAGATGGATAGCCTTCTCTCTCTGTTCCCTCCAGAGCTGCTTCCTGTTTCCACCTGCTTTTGGCAAAGGTTCCAAAGCCAGTAAGGTTAAACATCAAAGTCAGCAAGGAAACTGCTAGGCTGGACTTTCAGGTTTCAGAATCAGGTCCCCTCCAAATCTTTGAAGACATGGAGGTAGATTTTTGTTTAAATGGACAGGGAGAGAAAAGATTGAGCAACTCTTGGGAAAGTGAGATTTAGAACCAGTTTGTTTGTTCAAAGGTTTTAAGGTCGTTGGGCAATAATTTACATATCCTATCATCTTCATTTCTGCATGCCTTCCTAAAGAATCTGACCAATAAATGTAGTAACCTGTGCTTTGGAAGAATGGAGAAAGAAGGGTTTTTGAGAAAACCACTGCGAGTTCTTTAGCCAGCTTGGGGAGATTAAGGAGGCAGTCTTGTGTAGGGGAAGAATGTTGGATTTGGACTCGGAAGACCTGGGTTTGTATCTGAGCTCTACTATCTTGAATGAGTAACTTCCTTTAACTCTTTTTGCCTCAGTTTCTTCCTCTATGAAATGAGAGAATTCAGAGAAGAGGATCTCTAAAGTCCTCCCAGTTCTAAGTACTACTGGCTGCAACATATATGTGAAGTACACAACAGATCATCAAGTATTATAGACATGTCAGAAGTCCCCAGGATGTGTGTGCGTGTGTGTGTGCATGTGTGTGTGTTCATCCTTCATTGCCATCCACCAGAGAAATAATGACATGACTTGCACTTGATTTTGTTTTGAATGAGGGAGGGCTGTGCAGGTCACCAGCTTCACTTCTCTTCCAGAGCCATCTGAATCCAGTGACCAGATATTCATCAGGATGACTGGAGATGACCCAGGATGAGGCAGTTGGGGTTAAGTGACTTGCCAAGGTCACACAGCTAGTGAGTGTCAAGTGTCTGAGATGAGATTTGAACTCAGGTCCTCCTGACTCCTGCACTGGTGCTCTATCTGCTGCACCACCTAGCTGCCCCGCCTAGGATTTACTTTCCCAGGGTACATTAGGGAAACATTGACCAATCTGTCTGTTACCATCAGTCATTATACTCTGTGGTATAGAATCTTATGTTAGATTCTGTGAGAGAGGTACAAGACACAGGAGGAAAAGGTCTCTACCATTCAGGAGATGGCAGTCTGATGATAGAAGCCACACAGGCAGGTCAATGTTTTGAACTATAAGGATCAAGAAGGGCAGAACCATGGAGAAATGATCACTTTTGGAGAACTTTGTCTTTGGTTTCTTCAAACCCTTCCTGTCACTGATTTTTCCCTGCTTTCCCAGCCTGGGTCTGGCCCCAGGAGGGTCTTCCTCTCAGGTTCAGAGGTCACAAATTCGACAAACATTACTGTGAGGGGGCATGATGTGAGATGTCAGCTAAGGGCTTACCACTGCTAAAGCTTTTTCCTTTTTAATAGAAGACTTTGGAAAAGTGAAAAAAAGCTGTCTAGACCCAAAGGAATGGATTTCTGGTGTCATACTTTCAGAGAGAAGCATAAGCAAATAGGGAGATTAGTCTATACAACATCTCCATCTCTTTCTATGACTATAGTAAAGACATAATCATAGCTGCAGCTCTGAAGCTACACCCACACCTACAATTTCACCTACACCAACACCCGAGCCTATATCTACACTCATACTACATTTACATCTATGTCTATGCTGAGACCTATATCTAAGTGTCCATCTACACTTCGCATCTGCAGTGACACCTACATCCATACCTGCACCTGCATCATTCAGTCATGTCTGATTCCTCATGACCCCCAAAGACCGTAGCATGCCAATACTGTCCCTGGAGTTTCCTTGGCAAAGATAGCAGAGTGGTTCGCCATTTTCTTCTTCAGTAGATTAGGACAAATAGAGGTTAAATGACTTGCTCAGGGTCTCACGTCTACTGTCTGAGGTCATATTTGAGACCCAGTGCTCTATCCACCGAGTCACCTAGTTTTCTTCATGTATATCTGTATCTATATTTAAATCCATATTAGCCTCTATATCTACACCTGCATCACCCTACACCTGTACCTACACTTCCACCTACACCTATATCTTCATCTACATCTGCACCTACACTTATATCTATACCTACGTCTAGATTTACACCTGTCTCTGTACCTACGTTTATTGCATATGACCTATCCCTATCTACATCTGCATCTATCCCTACATCTGCACCTGTAGCATTAATTGTACCTGCACTTATACTTTCATCTACACTTATGTGCACATTTATGTCTACCTCTTTGCCTAAGTCTATATCTGCACTTATACCTGTGCCTGTATCTACACTTACATCTACACCTCCATTTATATCTACACCTACATCTGTATCCATATCTACATTTAAATTTATGCTTGCACCTATGCCTACACTTACTATCTACAATTATACCTACACTTATATCTATCCCTATATTTATATCTATGCCATCTATAACCACACCCATTCTGGGGATAAGATAGGTGAAATACTTTCCTCAGCTACAGAAAAATGTTTTTAAGATGCATCTACTAGCCCAAGCACTCCAGGTCATTAGGATGGGTCAGGGTGGGGGAAGCTTTCTGGATCTACCCCAGCTACTAGTGCCTCCCCCCAATCCCCTAATTACCTTGCATTTATTTTTTATTTACTTGAATAATTGTGCCCGTATTTTAACCCCTGATAGAATGTAAGCTCATTGAGATCAGAGACTGTTTCATTTCTTTTTTTTGTCCCTGTATCTCCGCTGCCTAAACCAGTGCCTGGTGCTAAAGAAATATTTCTTTAAAAATTTTTAAAGCATTTTTATTTAAAGTTTTGAGTTCCAAATTCTGTCCCTTCCCCCTTCTCTCTCCCCCAAGACAGTAAGCAATCAAATATAGATTATGCATGTGCGATTATATAAAACATTTCCATATTAGTCATTTTGTATGAGAAGACTTGAATCACAGGAAAAGAAAGAAAGTAAAAAGTAGCCTGCTTTAGTCTGTATTCAATCAATATCAGTTTTTTTTTCTTGAGGTGGATAGTATGCTTCATCATTAGTCCTTTGAGATTGCATTGGGTCATTGTATTGCTGAGAAGAGCTAAGTCATTTACTGTTCTTCATCGAACAATATTTCTATTATTGTAGGCAATGTTCTGGTTCCGTTCACTTCACCATGCATCAGTTTATCCAAGTCTTTCCAGGTTTTTCTGAAATTATCCTGCTTGTCATTTCTTGTAACATAATAATATTCCATTCCATTCATATACCACAGCTTGTTTAGCCATTCCCCAGTTGACAGGCATTCCTTTGATTTCCAGTTCTTAGTCACTACAAGAAGAGCTGCTATACACATTTTTTTGTACAAATAGATCTTTTTCCCTTTTTTGATGTCTTTGGGATATAGATCTAGCAGTGGTATTGCTGAATCAAAGGGTATGCACAGTTTTGTAGCCCTCTGGGAACAGTTCCAAATTGTTCTCCAGAATGACTGGATCAGTTCACAACTCCACCAACAGTGAATTAGCGTCTCATTTTCCCACATCCCTTCCAATATCCAACATTTCCCTTTTTTGTCATATTAGTCATGCTGATAGGTATGGGGTAGTACCTCAGAGTTGGTTTAATTTGCATTTCTCTGATTAATATTGGTTTAGAGCATTTTTTTATACAGCAATAGATAGTTTTGATTTCTTTGCCTAAAAACTGCCTGTTCATATCCTTTGACCATTTTTCAGTTGAGGAGTTATTTGTATTTTTATAAATTTGACTCAGTATATTTGAGAAAAGAGGCCTTTATCAGAGATGCTTTTGGCCAAAATTCTTTCCCGGTTAAGAAGTACTTCTTGACTGAAAGATCGACTGAGTCTTGCTTTGGATACAAGGTTAGTTTCAATGCTGTTTTTAGCTTTATCTATTTCTACTTCAATATGCCAAGGATTTCCAATTTTCTCAGGCTGAGTACTCCTTCTACCAATATATATTACAACCTCTCTGTGGCTTTGTACATGGCATTTGAAAGTTCCTGTGATAAAAAAAATATCCACCATCCTATAGCCAGGTTTGCAATGAACCTCTTCAACTTTAGTTTGGTTGATTGAGACTTGGGTAACAGGCTTGAAGCACCCATAGCTAAGCTTTTCCCCTAGGCATTTTCAGCTTGCTAGAACCTGCTAGGGCGCGAATCTTCCCTGATGGAGTGGAGGGTCATTTCCATGACATGATGGAGCATCTGACACTGTTGGGCTTTAGTGGAGAAGCTATTTCTCTACCTATTTTAGAAGCAGATGCCTTCCCAGGATCCCTCAGAAACTTAAAAACTACTTGTAATCCCAACTCTACTACCCAGTCCAAAATCATATAGGATCAAAGAACTTAATTGTGTTTTTAAGGAGCCAGTATATATAGAAAACCTAAGAAGGATGAACAACATGGATTGCAATCCTGTCTCTGACTCATATCATTTATATCACTCAGGAAAAAGTCACTTAACCCATAACAATTCTCTTATAAGATGCGGAGCTGTGTCAGTTGTGGGGGGGCAGGGATCTTCTTACTGGGAGTTTGCTGGTGTCTAGCCTTCCTTTACACCATCCCACTTCCCTCCACCCCTAATGACTTTTGTTTATGGCAATGATTGGCCAGAATGACTAAAACTGGGCGTGCAGCATAATGTTGATTTAGAAGTAACACACTTAGTCCAGCAGTCTTTTTGTTTCTTTGACAATGTTTGAATACCTCTCTTCCCCCTACTCTAGCATTGACTGATTGCTGTAACATCATATCCAGACTGTACATAACCACAATGTGACATTTGGGGGCATTACCCCATGTCGGGGCACCTGGTTCCCAACTGGAAGTTACCTCCCCTCCTTACACTCTTATGGACCCTACAACTTTCTGAAGTCTGATTCTCATATAAGACTCATTCATCTTGTGAACACGGCCTTCTTTAATTGATTATTGTGTTTTTTTTTCTTTAAATAAAAATCCACTAGAGGGCATATCAACTCTAAGATCCTCCTGGCAGGTCAGACAAATGACATTTTGTGTGAACTTAGCTAGCTAGTGATCCTGAGCCTGGAATGGGTGGGGGTGGGGGTGGGGGAGAGACAGGGGAAGGGGCGTGCCTGGGAAGGAGAATGGTGAAGGGGGAGTGGGGAAAGAAAATGGGGTTATTGATTCCCACCCCTCCCTACACCACCTCCCTCCCCCTCCTAAGCGATGACAGGGAGGTGATTTGTGAATTCATGGAGACAGCCATGATTCTCCCAGTGATGACAGACACCATTCGAGAAGTGAGGCAGAGAGGAGGAGGAGAGTAGAGACTGGGAAAGAAAGACTGGACAATGGTCTGGCTTCCCCCCTGATCCCTGGAGGGGAGCGACCCTACTCCCCCCAAATCCTGCTTCCCCATTCCTCCTCACTACCCCTCCCCAGCTTGCCAACTCACCTCTGTGACCTTTGCAGGGACCGATTAGGCAAAAATGGCCCCCCTGGAGAGGCTTTGGCTCCTGCCACTGAGCCATCAGCATATTTCAGAGTGCTCCAAGGACAAGAGCCAACAGGGCTTCTGAGAAACCTCGCTCTGTAAAGGTTTGCCCCACCCACCCAACCCACTCTTAAGAGGGCAAGGAGTAGTATACTGAGGTTGGAGTAGGATAGAGATCCGTCCTCCCCCTCAAAGAAAAAGACAAAGGCAATGTGAGTGATAGACATGGTACTGGGCCCAAAATGAAAGTTTAGGGAATTTTTATATTTGTTCTTAGACAATCAGGAAAAACTAAGGAATGGTGGTTTGCTTTCTTATGTTTGAATGTGTTATGTATTTTTGCATATAGTACAATGTGCACCCTTGGGATAACTGGAGGAATTGCTGGGCCTCAGTTTCCTCATCTGTAAGTGACAAAGTTCCTTTTGAGTTCAAATCTGTGTTATGATTCTGCATCTCTCTGATCACCACAGATCTGGGACAGTGAGGCGGCAAAACTTATTTTCATTTAGGTTGCTTGGCTTCTTAGGAGAGGTTTGGTGCTCATGAGGTCCACATTCAGAGGCAATCTGCACTATTTCTTCGTTTTCTTTTTCTTCGTCACATCATTCAGGGAAAGACAAAGGACTGGTGAAAATATGTATGTATATATGACAACTTTCTCCCCCCCCTTTTACTTCATAAGACAAGTTATTTTTACAATAACTGAGCCGATTTCTCCAGCTCTCCTAGCTTCCACTCTTAATGGAAGGGAAAGCAGCCACGTGTTGGGTAATTTTGGCATTTCTCAGTTCTCTGAGCTAAGGAGCCATGCATTTCAGAGATAGATGCACTTTGGAGAAACTGGCACTCACAGATGGGGCCTCAAAGATCATCTAGTTTAATCTGGATCCAAACAGGAATCCCATCTATAACAAATAGTTAACATCCTTTCATTCAATGACCTTCCATGCCCGAGGAACCCACTACTACCCAAGGCTGACCATTTCATTTTTGGACAGCTCTAACTCTTACGATTTTCCTTACATACGGCTGAAGTTGGGCTCTTCGTCACGTTTATCTGTTGTTCCTCATTCTATCCTTTGGGTTAAGCAGAATAAGTCTAAATCCTTCCCCCCTTTTCCCTTTTCTCCTGAAAATCTTTAAGACTCCCTCCCTTGAGGTATCTTTTCTCCAGTCTAAATAGCTCCAGTTCCTTCAAATGATCTGCATATGGAATGGTCTCCAATTCTTTCACTCTTTTGGTTGACACTAATGCTCAAAGCAGTAGGGTAGCTAGGTGGTGAAGTGGACAGAGTGCCAAGCCTGGAGTCAGGAAGATTCTTCTTACTGAGTTTAAATACAAATTCAGATACTTATTAGCTGTGCGACCCCGAATAAGTCACTTTAACCCTATTTACCTCAGTTTCCTCATCTGTAAAATGAGCTGGAGAAGGAAATGGCAAACCACTCTAGTGTCTTTGTCAAGAAAACCTTGAATAGGGTCATGAAGAGTTGGATGTGACTGAAAAGACTCAACAAAATACCCAAAGGAAGAAAAATCACTCTCTTCAATAGGGGCAGAGATAGGCAGAGGATGTGTGCTGCTAAATGTATAACAACTCATTCTACAGTGGGAATAAAGCACACACCACACACTTTTAAATTGAATTTGCATTAGTATTTTCTCCGTCATTTTCTTAAGTCAGGACAATCAAAACAATAAATCAAGCCTTGATTTGTAGATGTAAATGATCACACGGATAATTTAACAATAGCTCTCATGGGTAAGAGCTATTGTAAGAACTTGAGGACCCCCCTGGGACAGACAATTAGTGGTCTAGGACATGAGAGGAGTTATGTCTCATTTACTGAAGTCCATTTGCAGTAATTTTCCTCCAGATAAATGTTTCATCATTCTAGTCACTTGGGCAGTTGTGGGGGCAACATTGGAGCAAATTAATACTGAATGGTCCTGACTGTTAGATGCTCCCATCTACAAACCTTCTCCATCCTTACTTTTGCATTTCAAGGATGAAAAGGAGTGGGAGAATGCCTCAGGTTTTGGTACCAGGAAACTTCTTTAACTTAGAAGGGGCATGCCACAGGAATTCTTTGTATATTGTGTATAAGGGGAAAGAAAAGGCATAATAATGGTATCGTTATATTTAAATGGCATTCAAATTTGATTCTAATTGCAGTCAGTTGGAATAAGCAGTGTGCTAGAGTCAAAAAAGCATAGGCTTTTGAGTCAAAGGACCTGGATTCCAATTCTGCTTCTGTTGCTCCATATATGACTTTGGGCAAGTCTCTTAGCCTTCTCAGGGATCAGTTTCCTCAACTGTAAAATGAAAGAGTTGGACTAAGTGGCCTCCAGGGTTCCTTTAGTTCTAGATCTATGAGCTTCTGAGACTCCTCTGAGACTGTGAATGATAGAATATGATCCCATGATCAAAATCACCCAGGAGCCTGGAAGTCATCTTCTACTCCTGTCTGCAGGTTGGGTGGCATCTATAATTTGAGAAAAATGGGTTTTTACTCTTATATTTGGAGACTTTAGGAGATTCTTACCCTACCTTTCCTCCCTTCTGTCAGGAATCAGCAGATTAGGACCAAGTCTTTGGAAGAACCAGATCCGTTGTGATTGGTGAATGATTCCTTTAAACTCTTATGGAGCAGGGTAGAGAGGAGATGGCATTGAGGGAAGAAAAAAAAAAGGATTCCATGAAAATGGTTTGCTTTTCAAAATGAATCTTACCAGCACTTACATATCCAAATGAATATTGTTGCTTAAAGTATGCCCTTTGGGAGGCTACTCACTTATTCCTACATATTGTAGTCATTACTTAAAATGTTTCTCCAACATCTCCTTTGGAATTGCTTCCAGTGCCAACTTAAGAATCACACAAGAAAATTCATTTCATTACTTTATAGCCATGCCTCATTTTTTTTTTTTTTTTACTAAGTAAGATCATAGCTATAGACCTGGAAAGGACTTCAGAGTTCAGTCCTCTCATTTTGCAGATGAGGAAACTGAGACCTCTGGAAGTTAAGTGACTTGCTCAAAGTCACACAGGTAGTAAGCAATAAAGGTGAGACTTTAATTTCACCTACTGTCTTCCCCAGGGCAGTTAGGTGATGCAATGGATAAAGCACCAAGCCTGGAATCAGGAGGACCTGAGTTCAAATGTGACCTCAGACACATACTAGCTGGGTGACCCTGGGCAAGTCACTTAACTCTGTTTGCCTCAGTTATGAGCTGGAGAAGGAAATGGCAAACCACTGTACCATGAAGAATTGAATACAACTGAAGATGATTGAACAACAACTGGTTTCCTTAAAAATCCCACCTTCTACAGTCTTGCCCAAGCCCTCTTCATTCCAGCACCTTCCCTGTTAATTACTTCCTATTTATTCTATAGATAGCTTGTTTGCATATTGTCTTTCTCATTAGATGGTGAGCTCCTTGAGGACAAGGACTGTCTTTTGCCTCTTTCTGCATCTCTAAGACTAAGCATTGTGCCTGTCTCATAGTAGGCACTTAAATAAATGTTTATTGATCCACTGACTTGACTCCAGGCCTCTGATTCCAGGGTCAGTATTCTTTCCACTCTACCAGCCTTGGCTTTCCATCTTATGTTCCAGATGTGGTCCTGAAAGACTCTTGGCTTTGTCCCAAAATCAGATCCACCCTCAGAGAATGAAGACTTTGCCACCACTGAAAATCTATCAATAGGTTAAATAAATATGATTTTGGTATAGCAACCCATTCATAAGTAATAGCTAAGTCTTAGACAGTTGTCTGAGGTTCCCAGAGAGTAATTAACTTGCACCTATTACCTTGGCTTGTAAGTGTCAGAGATAGGATTTGAACATAGATCTTCCTGAATCCAAATCTCATACTTTATCATCAAGATGTTTTTTGTTTGTTTGTTTGTTTGTTAATGAAGAATAAAGTACTGCAAAGCATTTCTGCAGGTTCTGAAGAACTTTTGCAGAATCTCCAAATCTCAGAGTTGGAAGGAACCTTAGACAGAGATCATCTAGTGCCGTTCGAATCTGCAACATCTCCAACCAATGATCATTTATTGATCCTTGTATTAATGCTCTCTAGTGATGAGGGTCTTGAACTCGCTCTCTCATGAGGCAAACAAATATACTTATAGGCAGTTCTAATCATGAGTAACTTTATGTACATTTAATGTATGCACACATGCACACAATACATGTATGTACATATATGCATATAAACATGTATATGCACATATAATAATAGCTAACTTTTATATAGGGCAGCTAGGTGGCACCATAGTGCACAGAGTGCCAAGCCTGAAGTCATGAAGACCTGAGTTCAGATCTAACCTCAGATACTAGCTGTGTGATCTTGGGCAAGTTACTTAACCCTGTTTGTGTCAGTTTCCTCATCTGTTAAATGAGTTGGAGAAGAACATGGCAAACTACTCCAATGTCTTTGCCAAGAAATCCCCAAATGGGGTCACAAAGAATCTGACATGACTGAAACAATTGAACAACAAAACATTTATATAATGACTACTATATGCTAGGCACTGTACTAAGCATTTTACAATTATTATCTCACAACAATTCTATAAGGTAGGTGCTATTATTATCCCCATTTTACAGATAAGGAAGCTGAGGCAAACAGAGGTTAAGTGACATGCTCAGGATCATACAGTTAGTGTCTGATGTAGGATTTGAGCTCAGAACTTAATGTCTAGGCCCAGCTTTCTAATGACTGTGCTACCTAGCTAAAATACATTTGTACACATACTCATACACATATATTTATATAGGTAGCATGCATAACTCTCCAAAGTGATTACTTCTAAGGGTAAACATTCATTTGGGTATATTTTTGTTACTTTTTATTATTATGAATTTTACAAATATCAACAAATGTGAATAGTTCCTTCTACAAAGAATAATCCTCCAAAAGGGACTGGTTATATGTGACATTGGATATTACATGTTTGTGTATATACATATATATATACACACACAACACAAATACATAGACATGCAGGTGCACACATGCACACCCACACATGTGTACATGTGTGTATACACATATGTATATATCTACATATATGTAAATTTTATCTCAATAGTTCCAATCCTGGCTTGCTTGCCTTTGTCTTCTGAGTTTCCTTCTGACTTCTGAGTCTTTTCAGTAAATTTTTCATTGAAATTTTTTCTTTATTTTTTTGGGTATCGTTATCATAATCAACAAAACAAATTCTTTACCACGTTTGGACATTTATGTCTCATCCTGTGTCTCTAGTCTATCACCTCTCTGCCAAGATGTGGGCAACATGCTTCGTTTGTCTATAGGAGGCATAATTCGTTATTGCATTTATCAGAGTTCTTAAATGTTTCAAAATTGTTTCTATTTATGTTATTTTAGTTATGGTATTTTAGTTATGGTATATGAATATACAATGTATACAATTATGGTTTGTTATATGAGTACACAACGTATACAGTATGAATATACAATGTTCTCCTGCTTCTGATCATCTCACTCTGTATCAGTTCATTCCCTGATTTCTCTGGATATGTTCTTTTTGTCATTTCTTAAGGCACAGTAACGCTTCATTACCCTCAGAAACCATAATTTGTTTAGCCATTCCTCAACACATGGGCACTCATTTTGTTTCCAGTATTTTGCTACAAAAGAGAAAGTACTTTTCTATAGATATTTTTTGTCCATTTGATCCTTTCCCCTTTTATTTGATCTCTTTGAGGGGATTTCCTCCAAAAGGAGTATTGTGGAGTGAAAGGGTATGAATAGGTTAGTAAAATTTGGGTTGTAGTTCTACACTGCTTTCCAGAATAGCTGAATTAGTTTGCAGCTGCATCACTAACACATTGCTTAATATGCCTCTCTTTCCATAGCTTGTCCAATAATTGTCATCATCTTTCTTGGGCATCTTTGTCAATCTGATAAGTGTGAAATAGAACTTGTTCTTATTGTTTAGTTGTTTCAATCATGTCTGACTCTTTGTGACCCCCTTGGGGGTTTTCTTGGCAAAGATACTGGTTTACCAACTCCTTCTCCAACTTATTTTACAGACGAAGAACCTGACGCAAAAAAGGTTAAGTTACTTGCCCTGGGTTACCCATCTATTAAGTGTCTGAGGATGAATTTGAACTCAGATCTTCCTGAGTCCAGGCCTGGTGCTCTATCCACTGTGCTACCTTGCTGAGTTATTTTTATTTGAATTTATCTTATCATTAGTGGTTTGGAGCATTTTTCTTGTGATTAATTGTTAATAGCTTTCATTTCTTCTTTAGAGAACTGTCTATTCACATTATTTGACTGTTTCTCTATTGGCAGATGGCTTTTGTTATTATATATTTGTACCAATTCCTTATAAATCTTGGATATTAGTTTTTTATCTGAGAAATGTTGCAAAAAATGTTTTCTCAGTTAACTTTCCCTTCTCATTATAACTGTACTGATTTTATCCATGTAAAAAAATTCGTTTTTATGTAATCAAAATTGTCCATTTTATCCCTTGTGAGTATTTCTATACCTTATTTGTTCAGGAATTCTTTCTCTGTCCATAGTTATAAAAATTATTTCCCATTATAACCTTTTATAGTTAGGTTGTGTTTTCATTTGAAGCTTACTGTGGTGTATATAGTAGGAGATGTTTTCCTAAAACTATTTTCTGCCATTCTGCGTTCCAGTTTTCCCAGATATTTTTGTTAAATAGTATTTCCTTACCCCAGAAAGTAGAATTCTTGGGTTTATTACACACTGTGCTACTATGCATGCTTACTTCTGAATTGTTTTTACCTGATTTGCTCTACAGATCAACTTTTCTATTTTTTCACTAGTACAGTTTTTGTTGATTACTGCTTTGAGGTATGGTAATCCCACTTTCCTTCCCATTTTTTCCATTATTTCCCTTCAAATTCTTGTACTTTTGTTTCTTTAGAAGAATTTGTTATGGCCCCATCCCCCATAGTTCTTAAAGTAACTCTTTGGTAGTTTGATTGTTATGGCATATATATATATATATATATATATATATATATATATATATATATATATATATATATATATATATATATATATACACATACACATACACACACACATAACACATGCACTCACATACATATATGGATATGCACATATATGTGTGTATACACGTACACACATATATGTATATATATAAGTTTTGTCATTTTTACTGTAATGGCAAAACCTAAGCATGAATAACTGACCACATTAAGTCTATCTTTATTACTATAGAGTATTTTGTAGTTGTGTTCATATATGAACACATATATATGTGTGTACATATGTATGTGTGTATTGCATTTCTCAGTAGGTAGATTTCAAGATTTCTTATAAATTTGTACTTGTTTTGAAAGAAATTTCTTTTTCTATCTATTCCTGTTGAATTTTGTTAGTAATAAACATAAAGACTGATGAGTTTTATGAATTTATTTTTATATCCTCTTACTTTGATGAAGTTATTTTAATTAATTAAATTAATTTTCAGTGAACTTAAAAAGTTTTCTGAATAAGCCTTTACATCATCTGTAAAAAAAACATAATTTTCTCTCTTTTTTGCCTTTGTTTATTTCTTGTACATCTCTTCTTGTCTTATGTCTTTGAAAAGTATTGAACTGCATTATTTAATAATGGTAGGAACAAATATTTTTGCTTTACTCCAGATCTTATTAGAAAAAACTCTAGCATCTTTCTACTACAGGAAATGCTAGCTTTAGATAAATACTATTTACTATGTCAAAGAAAGGTCCATTTATTCCTATGCTTTTATTTTTATTTTTTGACAAAAAAGGGATAATGCATTTTGTTAAGGACTTTTTCTGCATCTATAGCTATAATTAGGGCTATTATGTTAATAGTTTTTCTAATATTAAACCAGCTCTGATATACATACTATTTAGTCCTGGTGTATAATCTTTGTAATACATTGCTGTAGGCTAATTATTAATATTGTATTTAATATCGATATTAATAATTGATATTGTCTATATTTTCTTTTTCTGTTTTCTCTGTACTTGGTTTAGGCATCAGAACTATATTTGCCCTAAATGAGTTTAAGATTCTGTCATTCCTAATTTTTTCAAATAATTTTTGTAATATTAGAATTACTTTTTCTCTGAAGGTTTGATGGGATTCACTTATAAGTCCATCTGGAACTGGATTCTTTTTTCCTTTGAGAATTTCCTTATGGAATCCTCAATTTATTTTTCCGAGTTTGGGTTATTTAATTCTTTATGTCTTGTTCTGTTAATCTGGGTATTTATACATTTCATTCGTTACAAGTTTTGTTGGCTTGTAATTTGTAATCAGTCAAAATAGTTGCTAATAATTTCCATTATTTCCTCTCCATTTGTTAGGAATTCATCCTTTTCATCTTTAATTCTTGTGATTTGATTTTGCTTTCTTTTTAAACACTTAGCTAGTGGCTCATTTATTTCATTATTTCCCCCCTAAAACATGCTTCTAATTTTTAAGCACTTAATTTTTTTCTTTCAGTTTTTTTGGTCTCTTATTTAAGTTTTAGAATTTTTACTTTTGTGTTTTTAAAATTTTATTTATTGCATTTCTTGATTTTTAAAGTGCACGCAAATTCCATAGATCTATCCTTTCTCCCTTTTGTTGGTGAGAGTGTTTAGGTGTATAAATTGTCCTCCAAAGAGTATTGTGGCTATATCTCAGAAGTTTTGGCGTATTGTGTTATCATTTTCTTTGATGAAATTATTATTGGGTTTGATTTTTGATCCACTGCTTTTTAGTATTAAATTGTTTAGTTGCCATTTACACTTGAGTCTTTTAGTCAAATGAACTTTATTAATTACAATTTTTATTACAGTCTGGTCAGTAAAAAATTGTTTAATATGCTGTCTTTTTATTTTATTTTTTGAGATTTTTTTATGCCTGAATACATGGTGAATTTTTGTATAGGTGTCACGTGAAACTGAGAAATATGTATATTACTTTCTATTTCTGTATAGAGATCTATTATACTTAGCTTTTCTAAAATTCTACTCATGTCCTTTACTTCTTTATTTTTCGTCTTATGGTTAGATTTGTCTAGGTTTGAAAGGAGGTTCGTTGAGGTCTCCAAATATTCTAGTTTTTGCTCTCTGCTTCTTTCTGTAATTCAACTGTCTTTTGTTGCTTATATACTAAATATTGATATTATTTCATTGTATATGTTGCCTTTAAGCATAATCTAGTTTCCCTGCTTATCTCTTTTAAGCATGTCTATTTCTACTGTTGCATTGTCTTATATCATGATTGAAACTTGTGCTTTTAAAGGATTCATCTGAAACATAGTAAATCCTGCTCCAACACCTCAGTCTAACTCTGTCAGTCCTTATATCTCAGTGAGTTTCTTGTACATGACATATTTTTGGATTCTATTTTTTAATCCATCCTGCTACCTTTCTCCATTTTATGGGTTAGTTAATCACATTCATGTTCATGATAATGTTTGTTAATTGTCTATTTCCATCCAACATGTTCACTTATATTTTTTTCTCTTTACCTCTCCCCCATCTTTGCAAAGGTGGAAATGGAGAAGGAATCTGATCAGCCTTATTAATCTATAATTGAAGTAACCATTCCTAGTCCTTTGCCTCTACTTTATTCAACAAACCCAGACTGGGATCTTTGATTCTTATGCTTTTTATCCTTTTTACCACCTCTTTCCATCCGCCCCACCCCCCATCTACCCTCTGAGATTGACATTTGTTTTGCTTGTGACAATTATTTCCTTGATTTTGCCTTTCTTCTTAAGGAAGTAAGTGAAAAATTCACTCTTCAGAGTTAGGGGACCCACTGGTAGTAAGTAACTCAGATCTAATTTATTGTTCTTTCCACTCTACCACGCTCTCCACATTATTATATGTTACATAGATTATTAATTATATTATATGTAGGCCCATAAGGAGCCATCATCTACAAGGAGTTCAGACTCTGAGCTCTAGAAGACCTGGATTCAATCCTGGGAGACCTCTATTCTAAGGAGAAACTTTTTCACACTCATTTTTGCCTCCACCCCAATATTCCTGGGAAAATATCTTTAAATAAGGCTTAAGTATGTCTCATGTATAAGGTATCCCCCAAAAAGCATGTACAGGGTTATTTCTTGAAAAGTATTCACTGTTCAAAGAAGTATATATCAGGTAAAGGATGATATTTATTTACTCCACCTCAAAAGAAAGATTTAAAATACAGAATACTCATAAATTCATTTTCTTAAAAGATGAAACACTTTATAGAACTGCTAGGTAGATAATTGACATTTTCCTAAGATCTGTACTGTTTAGAGAACGAAGACTGTCCATATTTTTTGCCCAGGAAAATGTGAATTTAGCTTTTTGGCAATAGAATTTTCTCTAAGGTAATGCTCTTCTCCTTCAAGAAGAAATGTAAATGTAGGAATTATCAGTCATTACTCAGCACAGAAACTCTCAGCCTCCTGAACTCATGAGGTAGTGGCCAATGCTGTAAATTCTCATGTTTCAAGATTATGGTTCAGTGACCTGAACCACATTCAGGGAAATAAACAAAGCAGAAGAGACCTCCAGAGATCTGAAGTTTAGCTCACCTAAAGCTTTCTCTGTCTGCCATGTTTGTAGTTAGTATAGCTATTGGATAGAGGGAAAGAGAGAAATCCCCTCTCCTTCCCTGTAATAGAAGGCCAGGGGAGAGTTAGCTTTGGCTGTGGACTAATGATCAGAAGTCATCTTTTCTTACTGCTTATAGAATATAAAATGTCCCAGTTGCCAGTCATTTTTGGCAGTCCTTCTTCTCCTGCCATGAGGACCAAGAGAACAGCCAGAAGCTACTGTTCACATATGTCCTTCAGTACATAAGGATCTGGGGTACAGGCATATCCTCACACATACTCCATGGGATGTTATTCTCTGTCTCTCTCTCTATCTCTCTCTCCATCTATGTCTATAACTTTGTCTACAGGCATACCTTGTTTTATTGCACTTCTCTCTATTGTGCTTCACAGATAATGCATCTATTTTTTTTTTTTCACAATGGAAGGTTTGTGACAACCCTGCATTAGGAAAGTCTGTCAGTGCCATTTTTGCAACAGCATGTGCTCATATCATGCTTCTGTGTCTCATTTTGGTAATTCTCACGATATTTCAAATCTTTTTCATTATTATTATAACTGTTATATGATCTATGATATTTGTTATTACTGTTGTAATCATTTGGGGTCACCCATAGAACAGCACCCGTAGAAGATGGAGAACTTAATCAATAAATGTTATATGTGTTCTGACTTCTCCACAGACTAACTCTTCCCCATCTCTCTCCCTGTCTTTGCTCTTCCCCATTCCCTGAGACACAACATAATCGAAGAATATTACATAAACTTAGTTGATAAAACAGCAGCAAGGATTGAGAGAAGTTCTGTTGTGAGTAAAATGCTATCAAATAACATTCCATGCTACAGAGAAATTCTTCATGAAAGGAAGAGTCAATTGATGCAGCAAACTTCACTGTTGTCTTATTTTTTAAAATTGCCGCAGCCACCCCAACCTTCAGCAACCACCACCCTGATCAGTCAGCAGTCATCAACATCAAGGCTAGACCCTCCACCAGCTGAAGGCTCAGATGATGGTTAGCATTTTTAAGAAATTAAGTATTTTTAAATTAAAGTTTGTATTTTTTGTTAGACATAACATTTTTGTACTTTTAATAGACTATTGTTAACAGTGTAAACTTAACTTTTATATATACTGGGAAACCAAAAAAAATTCATGTGACTCACCTTATTGTGATATTTGCTTTATTGTGGTGTTGTGCAACTAAACCTTCAGTATCTTTGAGGTATACCCATAGAGTTACGTATATATCTGTATCATCTATTTCAAGTTTTTTTTTGAAAATAAAATCCTACTTTCCCAATGATAGGTTATCATTTTGGAGAGATCTAATAATATGAATATTTTGCATTTATCCACTGTTTTAACATTTCATATAATTCATTTCAATTCTCATAATATTTTTCTGATAGAGATTAGAATAGACATTCATTCCCACTCTCCATGCCCCACCCATCTCCCTCCCCCCCCATTTTTCAGATGAAATAGACTCAGAGATGATATGACTTGCCTTTGATGACAGAGTTAGTAAGAGGCAGGTCTTCTGAAATCTAGTTCAGAAATCTTTCCACTGCATGTTGTCTCCCCCTTTATCTTCATTTCTGACAGGTCTCCAATTGATAGTCAGTTGTCTTAGCTTTTAGTTGCTCTGCCCTTCACCTGTTCTGTCAAGTATGAAATGCTGTCTAATGCACCAGACAGGGGCATGTCTATTTTCAGAACACCTTCTGTTAAGGAAAATGAAGACAATCCTCCTAATTAACCTGAATTTTAAGTTTTGACAGTGTGGAAAGATCTGGAGCAAGAGAAATAGATTTGAGTTCAAGGTCTCCTATTTCCTGACTATGTCCATTCACTGGGTTTTAATCTCTTCTGTGAAAAATGAACAGATTAGAATAGATGGCCCAGAAGGGTCCCTTGCCGCTGTAGACCCCACCATTAGACATTGTGCTCACTTCAGGTGAGGTTCATCTACATCAATAATCATTCCATTTGCAGAGTTCAGGATCTTCCACATTGAAGTTTTATTAGTATCCCTCTCCCCATCTTCTGCAGATCTTGGCAGGTTTACTCACCATTCTTTTTCAATCCCATATCTGCTGATTTTCAGGGGAGGGTCAAAATAGATTTCAAGACCATCCTCAATGCAGATGACAACCAGGGAGAAAAATGTTGCTAAATAAATAGAACCCCTTTTGACCTTTGTGATTCACCCTGGAAGAACCTAATCAGCTAATGCAGGGAGTGGAAAGGAAACCACAGGGCCCCATCCTTTCATGCTGAGTCAGCCCTTTCCTGCCTGTGTCTTCCCTGGGCTGGGCACTCCAAGGGCAGGAGGGATTGAGGGGAGCCCCAAGATTTATGTTGAGTGGTAGAACCAGGGCAATGCAGAAAGAGCTGACATCTTTTTTCTCACTGGTCCCCCACACCTCTAACTGTATCCCTTTGTGTATGTGGGTGGTAGTGGTGGTGGTGATAGAGAGGCTGTAGTGTCTCCATCTCATGGTGCAAGAGGAGTTTTATCAAGACTATAGTCTTGAATGAGGAGGACCCATCAAAAGGGATGAAAAGATGTTTCTCAAAGATTTAGAGCTAGAAGGGACTTCTGAGGTATATAATCCAACTGCCTTATTTTAGAGTCAATTTGAGGCCTAGGAAAGAAGTGTAACTGTTCAAAGACACCCAGGTAGTAAGTATCAGATATAGGAAGAGAGGTCCTCTGGCTTCAGAGTCAGAACTCTTTCCTACTGTTCCAATATGGATTTGAGTTGATCTGCTCTAGGAGGTCCATAAATTTTTCTGAAAAGCTTTTGAGGCCACCTGAACTAAGCAGCTATTAACCACCTACTATGTACAAGAGCACTGGATTTGGAGTCAGAGGAACTGTGTTTGAATCTTGTCTCTGCTACTTATTCCCTGTGTAATCCTAGTTAAGAGGCAGGGAGGCCCTGTTCTTGGAGCCTTTAAGAGCTGGGTTCAAGTCTTGCCTATGGCGCATATTGGCTGTGTGATCCTGGTAAAGTAATTTAATGTCTCAGTGCTCCAGGTAATTCTCCAAGATGATGAGTTGCAGAGGTAATAAGGCAATAAACATTTCCTATGTGTCAGGCACTGTCCTAAGTTTTAGGGAACTAAATACAAGCAAAAAGAATTATATGTTCCATTATGACTCTTACAAATGAAGTAGCCATGGGACTTTGTTCATAATATCATAGCGCTGATGCTTTTACTCTATGAATTCATTAGTTACTCAAAACACTTGACAAATCCTCACTTTACTGAAGTCCTCCTTTGATGTCTCATTCTAGTGTGATGATGATCCTGTGTTCTCAATGCTTATGCTAGCAGAGAACAGAATCTTGTGAGTCTTACTAACCTGGGGAAAGCTTTGAAGCTGGTTCTGGTGACAAAGTTCATCTGAAGGCCCAATCTAACTACATCCGGAGAAGCTCATCATCAGATTGGCTATAAGAAGAAGTTAATCTTGGGATCCCAGCTGCTCTCCAAGATATAGAGGAATGGTCATCCATGCTGGGAGATGGCATTCACACTGATGAAGCCACAAACCCTTAAAGACTTAAAGTATTGAGATTCAACAGTTTTGGCAAGACCAGACTTCTTTGGTGTCTCATATGAGGCAGACCCATTCTTTCAATTCATCCTGACAATGAGGCAGAACAGAGAAAGAATTTGCTGGGGAACTTGGACTAAAAAATGTAGAGAATTTGGTGTGAGGTATTGTAAGTGGAGGAAAAGCAGAAGAGAAAATGAAGGCTGAAGTGACAAACCAAAGGCTGGTGTTCATGTACCCAGTTCAAGGAATAGACAACTGCCTGTCCCTCAGTTATTCCACTATCGTCCACATACTTTGGCAACCTTATGGGCAGTGCCATCTTTGATTACAAATGTAATGTGGGTACATATTGGCATCATTCAATGGTTAATAATACAAATTAGAAGTGGAAGGGGACCTCAGAGATTATTTCACATCTTGGGGCCTTAGGTTGCACATTCTTAAAATGAAGAAAAATTTTAATGATAAGAGATATGAGCTAGAAAAATAAATTAAGCAGCTTTGTCCAATATCACACAGCAAATTAGTGTCAGACTTGAGAGTGATAGAAATATTCATATGATGTTTTCTTCTCTATGAGGTAGTTCAATTTTTATTATACCCATTTTATAGATAAGGAAACAGAGGCTCCAACAAGTAAAATCTCACAGCAAGTATCTTAGAAAGGATTTAAACTCACATCTCCTGACTCTCTGGTCAGTACTTCATCCCACCATACTGACTATTCAGCTTTGTCTTCCAAGATTTGATTTCTACATGATGGTTTTAAAAAAAGACCTCAAATGCATATTTGAGTCAAATTAGTCAAACAACTGGGCAATTTCATGTAAATGACTGATTAGACTTAAGTATTTGGCATTATGGAAGAAAAGATCTCTACCTGGTTGTTTGACTGAATTTTTAGTTTTTCAAATAGTTGTGTTGGCATGATATAAAGACTGTGGACACTTGCCAGCACTAGCACTTTTGTTAAGTGAAAACATTGGAGGAATTCATTACTCAGTGGTCATTAAGATGTCTCTATCACTCAGCTTCAATTCTTGATCAAATCCATAAACTTATCCCATTTAGTGGTGTTGTCTTATTCAAATCAATTCAATTAACATTCATCAAGTGACTACTTCAGTCAGGGCCCTGATGCTACAAAGATGAATTAAAACATTGTCTCTGTCCTTAGGGAACTTACTATAGACACACACACATATGTATATACACAGATACAAAATCATGCACGTATGTAATCTGAGAAATGCAAAAGAATGCCTGAAGTTGGAGAAATTTGAACAAGTATGGTGAAAAGAGTGTTTTAAAGTCAGAGGAGCTGGATCCAATTCCAGCTCTGCTACTTGCTACTCATCTGACCTTGGGCAAATGACTGAATTATTCTAGGTCTCAGTTTCCTTATTTGTAAAATGAGGGGGGTTGTACTAGATGACCTCTAAGCACTCATCCATGTCTAAAACTATTCTCCTAAAATCACTTCTAACTCAAAGGATCAAGGAAGGCTTCCTAGAGGAAATCTGAGTTGAATCTTGAAGGAAAGGAGGGACTTTAAGAGCCAGGGATGGGGAGGCATCCATTCTGTGCATGAGGGATAATAGGGGCAAAAGCAGAGAGATGAGAGAGGGTTAGAATATGAATAATAAGACAGCAGTATAGAAGGAATATAGAGAACATGAAGGGAAAGAGGAACAACGAATCTTGACTGGCAGGTTGAAGAGTTGGTATTTAATTCAGGAAGTGAAGGGGAGCCACTGAACAGTTTTGAGTAGACAGTGGCTTAAGTATGTAGAATTAGGAAGTTGGCTTAGACAACAGTGTGAAGGATGGATGAGACTGGAGAGAGACTGCACATAGGAAGGCAGGAGGATATTACAGCAACCCAAATAGCTTGGGATAATTCATTTTCTCTTTGGCCTGAGTATTAGTGTTTGCTAGCGTTTCAGCCAATGCCCAGAACTGATTGAGAGATATAGCAAACCAAATGCAAACTCCACACAACTTTCACTAGGGTAACTCTTGGTCACAGGAGTAGATGGCTTTGAAAATATAGTACTCAACTCTTGCAAAGGACTGAGTGCTTAACTTTCTGTGCCCCAAAGTTGCTTCCACGCTTTAAATGATAATAATAATAATAATAAATAGCTAACAATTATATAGTACTTACCATGTGCCAGGCTATGTGGTAAGTGCTTTATTATATTACCTTGTTCAATTCTTATAACAACCCTGGGAGGTATGGGTCATTATTATTCCCATTTTACAGATGAGAGAAGAGAGATTAAATGCCTTGCCCAGGGTCATACAACTAGTAAGCATCTGAAGCTGGATTTGAACTCAGTTCTATCCTGACTCCTGATGTGGAGTTCTATATACTGTACCACCTAGCTGCTTAAAGGCTTAAAGGTTACTCAGAGCCCAAGGAGGCCAGAGGACCAAATCAAACTTTTTTAGGGTACTAAAGACTATTCCCCCAAACTATGCTTTTTTAACTGAAAAGAGTTTGCTTCTTCTGAATAGACAGGTAATTTGAAGCATTTTAAAATAAAAATGCTTACTAAATAAAGCCACACGCTGAGTTTACACTTGAAACTTTCCTAGGTCATTACATTATGTTGATTTAGTTTCCCCCTAAAGTTGTTAGCTACTTTGTCATCCTGCTTGTGAAAGAGCACAATGATATATCATCAAGGAATATCATGCAGAAAAGGGCATCAGTGAAATCCCAGGTCTAGTTGTCTGTGTATATGCTGTTTTCTAGCAGTAGTACAGAAACCTCTTGAAGGCAGGAACTGTTTTCATTTTTTGTCTTTGTAAATTCAGCACCTAGAACAGCACCTGGCACTTTTTCTGCTTGACTTTTGATTTCATTGGATCTGGAAACTCCCCATTAGGAGATCCTTTCCCCAATACAAATTGCCAACTGTCCTTCAATTTTGATTCTTAGAGAATAGCCTCAGGTACTAAAAGGTTAAGTGACTTGCCAAAGGTCACACAATGGATATGCGGACCTGACTGTCCCACTGAATGTAAGGTCACTAGATAGTAGCTGAATTAAATAAAAGTTTGTTGAATCAAATTAAATTGTTGAAGAATCACAGAATCCTAGAATGTTGGAGTTAGAAAGAACCTTTAATTCTACTTAGTCCAACTTCTATTCAAATCCCAGCACCTTTTATTATGAGTGACTTTTACTCACTGCTCAAATGTTTCTAATTGTCTTCGCAGTAACTAGGAGTCAGGTGGCAAGCAGCCAGGAGTTCTCTACACAGAACAACTGTTTGATCCATGTTGTTCATGAATTCTGAAGTTGCAGCTGTTGTATTGGAATGGCCATTGTTCCATTGACTGTTGAGCCAGTCAACTCTTGACTGGCTGAGCCAGTTTCTGCTAAGTGAGTATAACATCCCTGAGCATCATGAATGTCTTTTAAGGGACATTCTGTGGTCAAAAAGTAGTGCATACTCCCAGTCTTTCCAGTTCTACACTTGAGATAAAAATCACAAAACACTGCAGTTCTGTCACTGCAGTTCAAGACCTTGCTGTGTAATAGGGAAAACTTACAAAAAATTATGAAAAGAATGTCAACCAACTGAAAAAAAGAGATTCAAGCTTTATCATTTCATCAAACTATAATTTCATTGATGTAGGTATTCCCTTCACAGGAGCCGAGTCCAATCCCTCTGTAACTTGGTAGATAGTCTTCAACAGTTGTTTGATGTCAAGACATTCATTATTCTGTGACCAGCCTGGTGATCAATAGCAACTTCAGGATGGTTTAGAGTCGACATCAATCCATCATTCAGCAAGGCATTGTAGTAGGTGCTAGGAATATAAGCACAAAGAACACAGCAATCCCCACTTGCAGGGGGCTTCCATTCTAACAGGAGAGAAAACAGGTATATATACGGCATAATTATAAAGTGGATAAATAGAAATACAAAGTATGGTTTAAATCTCCTATTCAATCAGTAGGACAAGTGGCCATCTAGCTTTTGAAAACCTTGAGTGAGAGGGAACCTACTACTTCCCAAGGCAGTCCATTCCATTTTGGATTGGTTGGTGGGACATTCTCCCTTACACCATACCTAAATCTGTCCCTCCACTATGAATATATATTGCTCTGAGTTTTATCCTCTGCCATTGAGCAAAAGAAAGGATTTTCAATTCAGAAGTGACATGAACACCATTTCAAATTCTTCTCCTCCACCAAAAAAACCCATTCCAAAACTGAACCTCTGACCATCTCTGTAGAGGGAATTTTTTGATAAGTAAATTCATTCTATCCTCTAGGGAATGAGCTGACTGAGTGGATAAAGCCCTGGACCTGTAGTCATGGTGAACCTGAGATGTTTGCTAGCTGTGTGCTCTATGACAGACTACCTCAGACTCCTCCTCTATAAAATAAGGATACTTCTTACCCCCTGAGGGTTGTTGAGTGGATTAAGTGAGATAATATTGACAAAGCACTTGGAAGCCTTGAAACTATAGCTAGCTATTATTATCAATACTGATCAACAACTGTTTTGCAATTTATTTTATAAACTCTAGTAGCACCCAATGTTTGTAGAATAAAATACAAATTCCTCTGTTTAGTTTATAAAGCTCTTCACAACTTAGCTCAAAACTAGCTTTCCAGTTCCACTGGACACTTCTGCCCTTTACAAAATTTGTAATACAGCTAAAATAATCTCTTGGATCCTCACACATCACATTCTATCTTCCATTTTCATGCCTTTGGACTCATCCTCTCCTATGTCTGGAATACACTCTCTCCTCTCCTCCATCTCACTATATCCCTGTCTTCCTTTAAGACATAGCTCAAGTATGAGCTTCAAAGAAATCTTTCCTGGTCTTCCTCAACTATTAGAACGACTCTATATTTAGCTGCTTTGAATTTATTTACATTTATTCTATGTTTACTTGTATACGTACATGCTATCTCTCTTAAGTTTCTTGAGATGAGGATTTTTTTCTTTACATTTGTAGCCCTAGCTGTTAGCACAGTACTAGGCTCATAACATAATATAATAAGTGCCAGGCACTTAATAAATGTGTTCTGATTGGTTAGTTGGTTAATTAATTGACATATTTACAGTCTTAGAGTCTGTCTTGGGGTACTGACTTGGTATTGACTTGCCCAGGGTCACACAACCAGTGTAGTGTGTTAGAGGCAAGATTCGAAGCCAGGTCTCCCTGACTAACAGGCTGTCTATCCAATACACCAGGCTGTCTATTGCCATAGCCTTTGAAAACTTCCTAAGTCTTAGGTGGCTACTAAAGGAATTTTCCAGTAGATAACAGAAATCCCAAATTTACTTGAGAAAAAAACCCAGACTCTCATCTTTCTTTTCATGAACTCTCTCAGCTCAGGATTTGTGGCATAGATCCTTTCTCTGGACTGAGATCTCAAAGGCATCCAGTCCCTGTACCCCACCCCCTCTCCCATGTCCCCCCTCCCCCATGTCATTAAGGTAGCACTGCTCCAGCAGATGGCACATGGTCCGTTTCTTTCAAAGTGATGAAGTGAGACTGTTCAGACAAATGCTCTCCAAGAGTCAAACCTGTGAGGCTCTGCTCGCCAGTCAGGAAATAGCAGGATATAAATCTGCCTGAATCATCTCAGCTCACGCAAATTCAATATCAGGCCGTGGTGGCTCGGGCAACATCTTGTTCTTTTTGGGTAATGACTTCTGATGCTTTGGATTTAGATGGATTAGGCCATTTAGGGAAAAGGGGGAGAGAAGATATTAATATACAAAATTGTTAAATGTCAAATAAAATCCCTTAATAAGGTGTGTGTGTTTAAGATGAGCATTCAGGCACTTTGAAAACACTTCTAGCACCAGCTCAAACATTTAAGGAGCCCATTTGGCAAGTCCAAACAAATAGGCCCACACCAATTATGCTGTACCTGCACTCATCTGGAGGGTAATTTTCCCAAGAGTATGTCGAGAATTAAAACCCACAGCTCCCATTATTGTCAGTAACATTGGCACACCTAATTCTTCATCTGCCTGGCTGCACATTTAAATCCCACAGATAAGTGTGCAGCTTGCAGTGAACCGTCATGTTTCATATTTCTTTCAAATTAATTACCTGAGCAGTTGATGTTACTTGTTTGAAAGGCTAGTCTCAGTTAGAAGGAAGAACTGGGTTCCAAATACCATCTCCTGACCCCCTCCTTGCCTTGCACCTTCTCTCCTTCCTCCTCTTCCCCCACCTCCCTGGACTCACACACATGTTTGGCAGAAATTTGGCTGGAACACAGAACATTTTCTTGCAAGTTATTGGGTGGGGGGGGGTGTAGGGGCTCAAATAGTCATCTGAAATAAGAATGATATTGATGATAATGCATACCTACCTACCACCTTATGCTGAACACCTTTCATTCCATTGTCTACATCCCCAATCCTGCTACATGGCAGAGATGAAGACATTACTTATGCCAAGCCTGAGGCTATATTCAAAGGTTATTATGTAATGGATGCTATTCTTAATAGACATGGAAGAAGAAAGAAGAAATATCTCTAGATCTACATCAAGAGGGAGTTAGGTTAGACCTGGCATAAGACTGTCATTGTATATTTGGTGGTGGTAGTGCTGCTGGTGGGGGGGAGGGGTTCAGCAAAGAAGGACCAGGAAATGGGGGTAGAGGTAAGTTATAGAATGATAGATTTAGAGCTCAAAGGAAAATGGGTGGTGGTCACCTTGTCCAATCCAGAATTTTATAAATGAGCAAGCTGAAGCCAAGAGATATGAGGTAATTTGCCTAAGATTACCCAAAAGCTGATTCCTCTGTCTCCAAATCTGCAGCCTTTTCAGTTATGCTTTGTTCTCTTTTCAGTAAGTTATTGAAGAACGAGATAGAGTTAGCACAGCTGAGCTGTGAGGCAGGGGGATGGAGGAAAGGACTTGCACCTCTGACCTCTGTACCACTTTGATTTATGGTTAGCTTCTCCAGGTGTGCATGAAGCTTTCACATTAATCTATTCTTTTCTGGCTAGATGTAGTTTCCTATAAGGGGCTGCACTCTTACAAAAAAGAAAAAAAAAACAATTCTTGCATCCCACTTCTTCAGGATGTCCCAACAGTCAATGTCTTGATCTGTTGTAATGTTTGCCTGAGGTGGTAACCATGACAACAGTACACCAACACCTCTGCACTGTTGCCCAGAGATTACTTCAAGGATGATTGTGACTCTATTGTAAACATGATAGCTTTCCTTGGCCCTGCTTTCCTATTAGGCCTCCTTTCCTTCGTTTCTCATGTTCTCTTTCAGCTGTTGTCTCACGTTCTCTCTTTTCCCTTTTCTCCTTCGATCTCTATTGTTTTGTCATCTCTCCCTTCCATCTCTGGCTCTCTCTCTCCCTATGCTGCCTCAATCTCCCTCTCTCTCTGTCTCTGTCTTAATTTCTTTCCCTCTGATTTCTTCTTCCCCTCTGTCCCTTGTTTTGTTTTGCTTGTGATCCAAGGAAATTCTCTTATGGTCTAAGGAAAAATGTTCTACAGGGGTTTTGGGGAGGGAGGGAATGGCCCCTGTCTAGAATCATGACTTTGCTCTTTTCTTCCCATCAACCTGGGGCTAGAACTGAACAGCAGCTCTGAGGTTAAGGGCACTTTCCCCTGGGTTCAGTGCGTCCCTGTTGGGGCCACATTGGATGCTGGAACAAGATGAGATGTTCATCAACATTACTAGCACAGGCACTCCCCTCTCCTCCCCTGAGGAAATGATGCAGGTATTGAATTCCAGGTAAATGTTGTCTATTGCTCATAGACTGAGAAGATTCTTCAGAGATAATTCTGTAGCAATTCTTGACAAACCAGACCCAGTGGCCATTTCTAGATTTCATTTAAAGACATTTTCTCCTGAACCATCTCTAGTATTGACTTAAACTTAAATATCTCTAGTATTGACTAAACTGCATGGGGCATGTAGGAGCTTGTATGTCCCTCATAATTTCAATTAATGAACAAACACTAATTAAGCACCTACTATGGGTCAAACTTTGTATTAGGTGCTGAGGACACAAAGACCAAAATGAAAGGCTGTGCCCTCAAGGAGCTTATAGTCTGTAGAAGAGACAACATATTTTCATCAAAGTAAAATATGTGCTAATTTTTTTGGGGGGGGCATGAGTAACTTGAGGGATCAGGAAATCCTTAGGCTGAAAGTAGCATTTAGGTAGAGTTTAGAGGAAAATTAAGCTTGCTAAGAGAGGAGTCTGATGGAGTCAGTTTGCAGCAGTTCATAAAAGTTGATTGCAAAATTTCCATTGTGAGGGAATGCTTTCAATCAGGGTTTGATTCGCTGTTTTATTGATTGTCTGGAATTAAGAAAGGCATGGAGATAAAAGTGCTGATTAGATATAAAAGTGGTTTGAATGCATTTTTTATTTTTGGAGAGCTGGTTTTGCCAGCATACCACTGTTTAAGAATGAGGAGGGGGCACATCAGAGGCATGGGGTGCTTCCCATTCAAAGGCATGGGGACAAGAGATGGAATTTCATACGTGAAGAACATCTAGAAGGCCAGTTTGACGGGAGTATAGGATACATGAAGTCAAAAATGTAAAACAAACTTCAGTGGTTAGGTTATTGTTAGAATGTGAAAGGTTTTAGATGCCAGAACATTTGTATTTGATGAGAAAGGTGATGAGAATAAAAAAGAAATAAGTAAATGACTAAATCATGATAATCTATAAATTTTAAAATTAAGTATAATCTCAATTAGAATGAGAATCTAATATTGCCACATGGAGGGTAATCTTAGTTCAAACTGAACAGGTCTACTATTATGCTGCTAGATTTTAGGGTTTAAGAGAGTATCCTCTTTCTTTATATCTGGATTTTCTTCCCTCCTCTTCTCTTCTCCTCCTCCTTTCTGATTTCCCTTTCCCTCCCTACCCCTTGGAGACTTGGACAGTAAGTACAAGAGTCAACTGACCTAGAGAACCTTCTCAGTGGTGCACTGACTAGAGCATGGCCATTGAAGTTAGACTTTGGTTCAAGTCTTGTTTCAGATGCTCACTGTCCATGTGGCCTTGCACAGGTCATTGACCCTCCTTCAGCCTTAACGTCTTGAATTGCAAGTTGAGGTAAGATGAGAGTTGATGGTCTCTGAGGTCTCTTCCAATTCTAGATTTCTGAACTCCTCATACTTGATCTTCTGGCACTTACTTTCTCTCTTCAAATGTCCCTCCTTGGGTCTTGATGTAGTCCTGAAACATGGGAGTGGATAGAATCCCAAGGGTGGTGAGAGCACTTAAAGATCACTTGAAAAAAATTCAATAACTCACCAAGTGCCCACAAAGTGCTCAATCCAGAAGCAACCTCCACAGGTCATCTCTTCCATCCAACTGCCTCGGGCTCAAGCCACACCTAAATCATCCCTGACAGATGGTTATTTCTGTTAGAGCTATTCTTAGCTAACCCTCATTGACAGCTGTGAAGACTTAAAGGAACAAACTCCTTCTCTGCCGACAGAGTGCTTTGAGGTTTGATATGGTCTCTGTTCTGTAGTTATAAGAGGTGGGAGAGAGAGAGAGAGAGGGAGAGAGAGGGAGGGAGAGAGAGAGAGAGAGAGAGAGAGAGAGAGAGAGAGAGAGAGAGAGAGAGAGAGAGAGAGAATGGGGAGGGTGGGGGAAGAGCAAGCAGATAGTGGGGAAATAAGGCAGGTGTTACAGTAACATGAAGGTGGGTATGGTTCCCACTTATTGGAAAATCCTTTCTTAGTGGGTTCAACCAAGGAGGATGTGGCATGGGGAAGTCAAAAGGTCAAATTATTTTTACTTTTGAGGTCAGTGAGGGACATGGGACTTACAGGATCAGAGTAGAGAGTTGGAAGAGTCCTCAGGAGACAATTAAATACAATTTCCTTACATTGTAGAGGATGTAACTGAAGCCCATGGACATAACTTGTTTGAAGTGACATAGGAAGTAAGTGGAGGCTGAATTTGAATCCAGTTCTTATAGAACCAAAGCCAGTGTACACTTTCCATTTTACTCCAGTTCCCAAGATAAGGAAAAGGGCTTTTCTGTGGTCCCAGCCTGATCTACTCATATGTTGTCTACATTCTCTTCACAAAGCTCTTCCCCAATCCATAGAGAAGTATGTGGCACTTTTCCCTTGACTATATTACTATGGCAAGTCACTTTACTTCTTGGGTCCTCAGTTTCCTCATCTGTTAAATGAAGGGTTTATACTGGATCTGAAGTTTCTTCTAGTTTTCTGTCTATAAACCTATGATCCATAAGGCTTTCTCTTAGCCCAGGGGCCCAATGAGAGGTTTTGGTACATTTTTTCAAGTCCATTCTCCCAATCCTTCTCCCAGCTCCCCAACCCTCCACCCTCAGCCTCCTTTAACTCCTGAAGTTGAACAGGCACTGAAGTCTCCAGTTCCATAAGGAGATATTTCAAGGCTTGTTTTTCCAGGGTATTTTGCAGTTGCTGGTGAGTGTTGGGGCTTAACACAGTCAGGCTGTACCAGGATTCAGAGCCAGCTGCATTATAATCTCATTGAAAGATAGGAAGAAATGATTAGTGGGCATTGAATGACTGCTGTGAACATTCTGGGACCCATGTTAGTCCCTGCATAAAATTGAGGGCAAATTTTAATCTCATTTTCAGGTAGAAGAAGGGAAAAGTACACTGAGTATTTAAAAGGGGGGAGGAGTCTCTGAAAATCAGGTGAAAATGCTAAACGATGCAATTACCCTTTCCTGATTGTACAAAGAAGGGGACAAAAAAAATTAAAAGGGAGAGAACAACCTTGTTAACCCTCTTAGGAGGTTAATACATGTTCACAAATCCCCCTGGGTTGTAATACTTCTCCCCAGCTTCTCATTTTCTTTTCATAACCTGTTTTTGCATGAAATTGTCCTAACTGGCTTTTTATAACCTGGGCCCAGGAAGTGACTTCCAGTAGATGCAGCCTGAGCCTCTGGTAGTGTCAGAGTCCAAAGTCTGCACCCAGGCTGAGGGAGGCCACTGAGCTAAAAATAAAGCCAGGGAGATGCTGCCAGGCCCTGTGCAAGAGGAGAAGATGAAGGGGGCAATGGTTGGCTAATGTCTGAGGTAATATGGTGGGAGTAAAGTGAAGAAGGGGGTTAGGGATAAAGTACAAGAGGCAGAGGACCCTGTTGACTTGGCATCCTTAGCATCAGGAGGTCTGTGAGCAAGTTGTTACCACCTGAATCTTGTGGATACAGCCAACTCTCAGTGATCTGGGTGGATTGAGGCCAAGGAAATAGGATGCCACAGAGGAACCATCTCCAAATTTCATGTGTGCCATTGGACTTGACACTTACATCACTGACCACCTCCCATCCCTACTTCTCCTCTCTAGCCATCTCGCTAGAGAGCTGTCTGTTTTCCTTTATGGAATCCTTCCTTCCCTCAAGATCAAGTTCAGTATACCAGTTTCTCTGTGAAGTTTGTCTGATCGTCCCTGGCTGAACATGCCAAAATAGTATCAGTTTAGAGCTGGAAGGATCATAGATTTGTGGATGTAGAGATGAAGTGTTTGGGGTCATTTGTTCCAATATTTCCATTTTATAGATGAAGTAACTGAGGTATAGAGAGGTTAAGTGATTTGCTCAGGGTAACACAGTTAATAAGTGGCCCAAGCAGGATTCAAACCTAGGACTTGAAGACAAGCATGTTATCTCCCATAATGCATTGCCTCTCAAGGAAACGTTTCACAGGTAATTTGGGTTATCACAATATTAGCTAGTATTTATACCATGTTTTAAGGTTTATAGAGAACTTATATATATATGTATATGTATATATATATATATATAAAATCTCACTAGGTTCCTATAACAGCCCTCTGAGGTAGACAATGAAAGTATTGTTATCACCATGTTACAGATGGAGAAACTGAGGTTTAGAGAAACATGACTTGCCCAAAGTGATGCTGCTACTATGTAGAAAAAATCAAAAACTTAATACCAGGTAATTGATTTGACTCCAAAATTTTTCCCACTTTCCAATGTTCCATGTTGGTTTTCCACTTTTATTTTATCCCTGTCATCAGTGTTATCATCACTAACATTTATGTAGTATTTTAAAGACTGAAGAGTGCTTTACAAATGCCATCTCATTTGATATTCACAATAACCCTGGGAAGTAGTGGCTATTATTGTCCTCATTTACAGATGAGGAAACTGAGTCATATAGAGGTGAAAGGACTTGCCCAGAATCATGTCTAGTCAGAGGCTGAGGCTAGATTTGAACTCAAGACTTCCTGACTCTAGAACCAGGGCTCTATCCATTGCACCACTTAGCTGCTCACTGTATAATTTATATTTCTATAAGTATTTTAAACTGTAAGTATGTTGGAAGCGGGGGAAGTATTGTATTTGTGTTATGAAGCAACCTGCATCTATGAACCCATGGTAACTCAGTACTTCTGTGATGATGACAATGACAGCAATGATGATAAGAATGAAGGTGAAAAAACAAAGGAGGAAAGAGTAATATAGAAGTAAGAAACTCAAATAATCCACAAACTGAATAATAGCCCCTCAGATAATTAACAGTTGACATGCTAGCTTACAGTTTTAAGGTGAGAGGGGTTATGATAAGAAGTGTAAGAACTGATACATCTTTAAGGGAAATAGCTGGCTATAAGTACAGTGTGTAAATGCGGTTAGGTCCCGCATAAGACTAGAAGAATGGAAGAGTGTGGCCCATTAGCTCCTACACCTCAGCTCACAGGAAAAGGAGGGCTTTGTTGGGTTAGAAATATCAAATTAAGCAGGATGCCCTTTGCCCTTGGGCAACTCCCTTCTCTCTTGACATCAGTTTCCTTCCCTGTAAAATGAGGAGGTTGGACTGGGTGATATTTCACATCCCTTCTAACTCTTAGCATTCAATGGTTCTTTGATTTTTAAATCCAATGAGATCCTCTTCTTGAAGACATCTGTGAAGATAGTAAATTGTCAATAGACATTCATTAAATGCTTGCTATGTGCCAGGCACATTGGGATTACAAGGAAAGGCAAAAACTTGGTCTCTGCTTTCAATTTTAATTCGAGAAAAAGAGACAACATGGAATCAACTAAATACATACAAGATATAGGGAAGGCAGGTGGAAAGTAATCTCAGAGGGGAGGTACCAGCAGATGGGAGGTTGTGATGGAGTGGGGTGGGGAGGACTTCCGAAAAAGTCTCTTGAAGAAGGCAGGAATTGAGCTGCATCCTGAAGCCAGGAGTAGGGGAGAAGGGGAAGGGTAAGCATTCCAGGAATAAAGCATAGCTAGTGGAAAGGTGCAAAGCTGAGAGATGGAAAGTCCTATAGGAGAAACTGTAAGAAGTCTAGCATCACTAGATTGTAGAGTTCCTGGAGGAGAGTATAGTATAAGAATATTGAACAGGTAGGGAGGAATATTTTTTTAGGGGGTCAAGGTGTTTGATCCTGGGAATAGTGGGTGGATATTGTAGGAGTGGGATGGGAAGGAAGAAAAATTTGGGTGGGGTAATCCATGCTCTTTACACTTTGCCTTGTGTGTGTACATTGGAGATAGAGTGGGCAAGGACTGGAGAGTGGGGTTGAGGTGGAGTAGAAGTAGCTAGGCCTAAGCTTCTAAAAGATCTTCTACTGTCCTTGAACTTTTGGGACTTACTCAGACTATATTGGAGGGAGGGAGGTTGTCCTGCTCTGTTCTAGGGGAGAAAATGCCTCATTATGAAGTTGAGAACAGGAGTAAGGCAGTAGTAGGAATGACTTCTTGTGTAGTAGACAAAATTACTTTGCAGAACTTATTCCACTCTTACACAATTAGTTTTTAGGAAGTTTTTTCTTAAATTAAACCAAAATTTGCCTCTTTGGAACTTTTACTCTTTGCTTCTAGCTCTTCCCCTCTGGAATCAAGCTTAGTTTCCCTTACACAGGATGGTCACTTAAATTTTTAAAGACTACGCTCAGGTGTCCTCTCTATCCAAGTCTTCTCTTTTCCAAGTTAAATATCTCCTGTTACTTTCTCTGTTGTTTTCTTTCAAATTAATTTTTAAAAAAATAAATGAAAATCTTCCTTTACACCCTATCCCCACTCCTAATTGAGAAAGACAGAAAAAAACCTGTTATAAAAAAGTATAGTCAAGTAAAACAAATTCCTGCAAAAAATACATCTTAATCTGCTCTCTGAGTCTATCATCTCTATCTGGAGGTGAGTAGTATAGTTCGAGTCCCATGGAATGTTGATTTCTCCTTGTATTGATCAGTGTTCACAAATCTTTCAAAGTCGTTTGTCTTTACAATATTGTTCTTGTATAAATTATTCTCTTGGTCCTTTTCACTTCATTCTCTTTCGGTTTGTACAAGTCTTCCAGCTTTGTCTGAAGCTTTCCATTCATCATTTCTTACAGCACAGTTGTATTCTATCACATCCATATACTACAACTTGTTCACTCATTCCTTCCTCAGTTGGATACTCCCTCAGTTTCCAATACATTGACTCTGCAAAAAGAATTACTATAAATAAACCTTTAGTTAGAATTTTTTTTTGTTTAGGGCTAATTTCTCCTTTATTTTCCTCTCATTCCTCTCTCCATCCTTCCTTTTCCCTCTTGTTTCCTTGTTGGGTGAAATATATTTCTGCATTCAAGGGTGCAGGTGTCTTCTTCTTTCCTTTGACCAACTTAGAAGAAAGTGTGAGGTTCAAGTATTGCCCACTCCCCATCCCAATTATGTGAGATAATTTTCTTTATATTTTGCCCTTAGTATGTTCCTTTCTCCCTGCCCTTCTATTCTTTTAAATCATTAAAACACAGAAGAACCACCGTCAGGCCTTCTGCTAATCAACTCCTTCCATGACCCCCGATGATGATAGTTTTCTGAGGGACACGTTGTCTGCCTGTATTAGAGTATAAACAATTTATCCTTGTTTAGTTCCTTATGATCACTCATGCTTATCTTTTTATGTTTCTCTTGATTCCTGTGTTTACCCTTCAAAGTTTCTATGCAGCCTTGCCTTTTTCATCAGAAATGCATGGAAGTTCTCAATTTCATTAAAGGTCCATTTTCTCCTCTTGTAAGTCCATTCTGTTTTTCTGAGCAAGTTATTCTTGGTTGTAAGTCTATATCTTTTGCTTTCTGGAATATCATATTCCAAACTCTCCACTGCTTTGTAGTGCCTGCTAAATCTTGTGTGGTACTGACTGTGGTCTTCAGTATTTGAATTCTTTCTTCCTGATTGTGTGTAGTAATAATTTTCTTTCAGATAGAAGTTAGGTTTTTGACTATAATGTTCCTGGGAATTTTCATTTTGTTTTTGTTCTTGTTTCACCCCCCTCCCCAGAGGCGACCAGTAGATTATTTCTATTTCCACTTTGCCCTCTAATTCTAAGCAATCTGGGCTGTTTTCTTTTATGATTTCTTGAAAGATGATGTCTCTAGTCTCTTTGGAGTCATGAATTTCAGAGGGACCAGTGATTCTTAAATTATTCCTCCTTGAAATGTTTTCCTGATTAATTGTTTTTGCTAAGAAATAACTTTTATTTTCTTCAGTTTTTCTGGTTTTTTGACTTCGAACATTTTTGCTGTCATATAGACAACAGCTTATATCTATTTAGTCCATTCTAATTTTTAGGGAATTTATTGCTTGGGCAAGGCTCATACTTCTTGTTAATTTCTTTTCCCATACTTACTTTCATAATTCTCATTTCTTTTCCATGTTCCCACTCTAGGAATCTTATTTTATTTGTGAAACAAACAAACAAAAAGACCTTTTGCTTCATCTTTTACAGAAATTCTAGTAGAACTTGCGTGCAAGGTATATTTTTCTTTGAGGCTTTGCTTATGGATGTTGAGTTGAGGTTGCTTTTGAACTTCTTGAGTATGTGCATATGTAGGGTGAAGAGTTGGGGAAAAGGACACATTGTCTCTTTTTCCTCTAACCTAGAGGGGAAAACAATACTGTACAGCTTTTGTCTCAGATTTTTCCACAATTGAATAAAAGAATCCCCTCTCAAAAAGACATTTAACGTGAAGTATGAATATCAAGTATGGATCTTAGTATTACCTACAATAGGAAGTTATCTACAGTTATGCAAAATAGAAAATTACCTACCCATAAAATGCAAAGGAACTCTCAGGTAAGAATAAATAAATACAGGAAACGATAAGTATTCTACCTGCAATGTCATGAAGTATTTGTAAGATCTAGATGCTCTAGTCCCAGATTCCTTATGGCTTGTCCTATTTTCCTTCAAAAAGTCATCTCCCTCTGAATGTCTGGCATCTCATTAATGAATTCAGGAACTCAGACTTACCCATAAGGTAACCCCCAATGCTGGAGCTGTCCATTCTTAGATTGGCTGGTTTCTATGTTCAGGAAAGCAAATAGAAAGACAGTAAAAGTAGCCAGTTCTAGCTCTACCCCCATAGCCATAAAATACCTGTAAAAAATGACTCTAAACAAATTCTAGAACAGCAGAAGCCACAAAACAACAGAGTGAAAGAGATTTCCAGCCCAAGACAGCCTGGAAGGCTGACAGAAAAGGTCTATTGCACTGAGTTCAGAGTGGAGTGCAGCCTAGCCTGGGCCAGGGTGTGGCAGGGACAGGACTGGAGCAGGCTTCAGGTTGTGAAATCATGGACAACAGCTGCAATCCCCAGATTTCTCAACCCCAAAATGCCAAAGACAGCTTCAAAGTTCAGTGAGAAAGTTCTTTCACCTGGGTAAGAAGGGAGCAGGGTCTGACCCTAGCCCCAGCCCCAGGGTGGCAGCAGTCACTATAGCAGCAGTTTCTATTTTTGAAGCCCTTGACCTACAGACCCTGGGAGAATCTAGTGACTGATCTGGGTCTCAGTCCTGAGTGGCAGACCTAGGGTGAAGAAGAGCGCTAGTAGAGGCTCTGGAGAGGGAAATCTACTCATAGATCCTGGGCAGAAAAGCTTGTGGTTGCCTCCAGACCAGAGTGCAGGCCAGGAGAGGAGTAAACTCCTCTCTCTTGATTGTACCACCTTGGAGGAACTGAGAACTTACAGGTTCCTAAAGTATACCCTCTACTTCACAAAGGACTCAAAAGTCAAGTAACTGGCTGGGAAAATGCCCAAAAAAGGGGGAAAAAATAAGACTATAGAAGGTTACTTGCTTGGTGAACAGGTATTTTCTTCCATCCCTTCGGATGAGAAAGAACAAAGCATACCTTCAGAGGAAGATATAAAAGCAAAGACCTCTGCATCTAAAACCTCCAAAAAATATGCAGTGGTCTCAGGTCATGGAAGAACTCAAAAAGGATTTTGAAAATCGAGTAAGAGAGGTGGAAGAAAAATTGGGAAGAGAAGTGACAGCAATGCAAGAAAATCATGAAAAGTGAGTCAACAGCTTGCTAAAGGAGACCCAAAAAATGCTGAAGAACATAACACCTTTAAAAATAGACTAACCCAAATAACAAAATAGGTCAAAAAAGTCAATGAGGAGAAGAATGCTTTAAAAAACAGAATTAACCAAATAGAAAAGGAGATTCATAAGCTCACTGATGAAAATAGTTCTTTAAAAATTAGAATGGAGCAGATGGAAGCTAATGACTTTATGAGAAACCAAGAAATTACAAAACAAAAACAAATGAATGAAAAAAATAGCAGGTAATGTGAAATATCTCATTAGAAAAACCCCTGACCTGGAAAATAGATCCAGGAGAGACAATTTAAAAATTATGGAACTACCTGAAAGCCATGATCAAAAAAAAGAGCCTAGCCATCATCTTTCATGAAATTATCAAGGAAAACTGCCTTGATATTCTAGAACCAGAGGATAAAATAAATATTGAAAGAATCCACTGATCACCTCCAGAAAGAGATCCAAAAAGAAAAACTCATAGGAATATTGTAGCCAAATTCCAGAGTTCCCAGCTCAAGGAAAAAATATTACAAGCAACCAGAAAGAAATAATTGGAGTATTATGGAAATACAATCAGGATAACAGAAGATCTAGCATCTTCTACATTAAATGATTGAAGGGCTTGGAATATGATATTCTAGAAATCAAAGGAACTAGGATTAAAACCAAGAATCACCTACCCAGAAAAATCGAGTATAATACTTCAGTGGAAAAAGTGGTTATTCAATGAAATAGAGGACTTTCAAGCATTCTTGATGAAAAGACCAGAGCTGAATAGAAAATTTGACTTTCAAACAAAGAATCAAGAGAAGCATGAAAAGGTAAACAGGAGAAAGAAATCATAAGGGACTTTCTAAAGTTGAATCATTTATGGGAGTAATTAGAAGTAAACACCTTTGGGGAGGGACAAGGTCAAAACAGAGAGTAGAATAAATGGGGGTCACGATAGAATGGAGGGAAATATAGTTAGTCTTTCATAACATGACTTCTATGGAAATCTTTTGCATAACTACACATATATAGCTTATATTACATTGTTTTCCTTCTCAGTGGGGATGGGTGGGGAGGGAGGAAGGAAAAGAAGTTGGAACTCAAAGTTTTAGGAACAACTGTTGAGTATTGTTCTTGCGTACAACTGGGAAACAAGAAATACAGGTAAAGGGGTATAGAAATTTATCTTGCCCTACAGGACAAAAGAGAAGATGCAGATAAGGGAAGGGAAGGATGTTAGAAGGGAGGGCTGATTGGTGATAGGAGTAATTAGAATGCTCAGAGTTTTGGGGTACGGGGAGGAGAGAGATGGGGAGAAAATCTGGAACTCAAAATTTTGTGGAAATGAATGTTGAAAGCAAATAAAAAATATTTGGTAAATGGAAAAATAAAAATAAAAAAAGAAATAAAAAATACTTTTGGAAACAAAGATCTTCATGACTTAACCTATTTTTGTCTCTTTGCAAGGGTCATATGTCTCTTTGAGATATAAACATGTCAGAATTGAAATAGTTCTTTGAGATCATCTAGTCTTGCCTCCTCATTTTAATGAGAAGAAACCGAGGTGCATAGATGTTAAATTGTTATTCAGTTGTTTTTCAGGACTCTTTGTGACTCCATCTGAGATTTTCTTGGCAGAGATACTGAAGTAATTTGCCATTTCCCTCTCTAGTTCACTTTACAGATAAGGAAACTGAGACAAATTGGGTTAAGTGACTTGCCCAGGGTCACACAGCTAACCAGTGTCTGAGGCCAGATTTGAACTCAGGAAGATGAGTCCACCTGACTCCAGGCCCAGCACTCTATCCACTGAGCCCTCTAGATGCCCCTAAACTTAACAGTTTTCCCAACCTAAACCTGATTTTGTCATTCAGTTGTGTCTGACTCTCTGTTGTCCCAATTGGGGTTTTCTTGGCAAAGATACTGGAATGGTTTATCATTTCTTTCTCTGGCTTGATTTACAGATGGGGAACCTGAGGCAAACAAAATTAAGTGACTTGCCCAGGGTCATACAACTAATAAGGATCTGAGGCCAGATTTGAACTGGCTGCTCTCCATAAAGGTAGAATAACTGGCCTAGAGTCAAAGTTTTAGAACTGAGGTCTGCTGATGCCAAAACTTTCCTCTCCCAACTACTCTATGACACCTCTAGTGTATATATGTGTGCATAGGTATGTATAATATCCCCATTAGGCCATCTGCACCCCTAATGTAGGAATAACTATTCTTTCTCTCTCTCTCTCTGCCTCACTTTCTCTCTCTCTCTGTATCTTTCTCTCTCGTCACAGACACACACATGTAACACAGAGCACATACTGCCAACAAGGCATGCTTTTAATCCACAGTCTTTTCCTGACTGATTTTCCAACACACTTAGGCTCCTCAGTGCATTCAAATTCTGCATTTCATCAGGAGTTGATATGGTTAGGGGAAATAAATTGATTTGAGAGTCAGAGGAATGTGGTCAGCTTGAACCTTGGTTTAGCTAACAACACTGACTGTAGAGTTGGAGGAAACAGATTCAAATCCTTCCCCTGAAATTTCCTGCCTGTGGGACCTTGGGCAAGACCCTTAATCTCTCTGGGCCTCAGTTTCTGTAAAATAGGGGGTTGGACTTGATTTATAACGTCTTTTGCCTCTAAATGGGGAATCTGATGACCTCCTCAGCAGTATCATTTTGGGGGTTCACACTTCTTCCTACCCCCTTGTTATGTTCATAGTCTAAGACTACAAGAGACTCATGTGATAAAGACAACAATCTGGAATATCCAAGCCTTGTGAGTTTCCAGCCACAGTTGAAATCTTTGAGGTTTGAGTTATGTTTTCACTTGGCTAAATTCAGCAACTTGATTCAAAAAGAAAAGCTGTCAAAGATGACAGAGAGAGAGAGAGAGAGAGAGAGAGAGAGAGAGAGAGAGAGAGAGAGAGAGAGAGAGAGAGAGAGAGAAGCTTTTACAACTTCTTGGATCTGGCGTGGTGTTGACAAAACAACGCTAGGATGCGTGTGAATCAGAAACACATGGACCCAGCTTCTCTTCACATGCCTGTGGGCTCAGAAGTGAAGGAGTTTTGTCTTCCCCACCAAGGCTTTTTTCTGTTTTGCCAGGCTGGGGCTATGAAAGCCAAGAGGCCCTGAGATGTGTCTCTTGCATCCTGCACCTGTGTTCTGTGAGCCTTAGCAAAAGGAGAAGGAAGAGCAGTGGGCAGGTTGGGTAGGCAGTTGAAGTCTGGAGGAAGGCCAGTATAAACCATCTGCCTGGCTGGGGTCTGGCTGATGGCTCAAAGGGGCATAGCTAATCTTCCAATGCATCGTAAATGCAGTGATACTTATCATTACAGTAAGTAGGCTACTGATCAAATACTGATAATGCCCCCCATTCCCCACCCCCAACTGCTGGAGCCAGATTTCATCCCTTGTAACCCAAGCTCTGGGAAGGTGACGCCTCTGTTCTCCCTGGCCCTGTGGCTTTGTTGAGGGGCCACTGCCTTGGCGGTCCTGGGAACAAGCTGATCTCTCTACTTAGCTCCATGAGCTCTGGCTCTTGGCTCCTGGAAAGCCCCAGATCTCCTCATGGAACTTTCCATGGCCGGCTGGGTGACATTCTATCTCTCTCGCATCGGGTCTCGAAGGAAAACTCTGGGGCATTTTCTTAATAACTGGAGCATTGCTTACTCCCGCCTTCCCCCTTTGTTCTTTCTTCCTGGGTGAATGGAGAGTGAAATGAATGAACATTTCTATTCAGACAGGAAAACTTACTTCAGGCCCCATAATGAGCTAGAATAACTGATTTGTCTATGAAAACCACAGTTGGGGAATTGATGCTGCATGTCAAAACATCCCAGATCACTTTGTTACCAGTTCATTGTCGCTGGAGAAAAGCTGTTAGTTGGGAGCCTCAAGCTCAATGAGAGAGATTCAGTGGAAACATGAAAAGGTTAGATTGTGTTAAAATACCCAAGCTTTGCAATACTTTACTGGGATCTGATTTCAGCCCTTCAGATCGAAGGTTTCCACTAATATATTCTTTCTCCCCCTTCTCTCTCTCTCGGGTAAAAATAACTTGGCATTTGCCCTGTGCTGCTACTGTTTGAATGTAGATATTAATTTAATCTAGAGTTTTGTTACTCCTTAAATATGTCAGAGTCTGGCTGAGACCTTTGTGTTCTTGGGGCCATGAAGACAATGAAAAAGTAAATATGAATGTTTGTACTAGTGCAGAAGGGATAAGAAGAGTTTTAGGACTTTTATTTTAATTATTTAACTTTTTTTTAAAGTCCCCATTTTCCAACTGTTCCCTTTGAAGGCTGATTGATAAAGCTGTCAGTGATGGCACCTACAGTTTTTGTGACTTAGGAACTAAAGGACTGGGGTTCTGATGACCATGTTCTCTAAACATTAAAATTTTCTACAAGCTTAGAGTTGCCCCATTAGGAGGCTAAACTTCTCTGCAGATATTGTTTCACAGTTGTGTTTATGGCTATTCTGTTGGCTCAAAACAATGGGTCCCTGTAAATCTTCCTTTGGAATTTTGAGTAGGTATATTTCTGGAGATCCACGGAAGGTTTTGGGTGATTAGCAGTTCTTTTATCTTGATTTTTCATTTCTAACTGGAAAAGATTCAGTGACTAGGTCTCATTTGAATGTTTTTAGAGAAAAGAGCCACCATCTAGATCAGAGCTACTGAGCAATTCTTACCACCCCACCCCACTCCAAAACCCATTGATTGGATCTTATTGACCAAATGGATTTTAACTAATTGGTTTTATGTATGTAATTTTATAAATTGAATTTATAACCAATCCAATTCAATATTTGAAACCAAATTGAAACCAATACCCACTTCTAATGTTTATTTAGTGACTGTTGGGGACATAAACAGAGAGTGAAAACCAGACCCTGCTCTCATTGAGCTTCCCTTCTATTGGGGGAAGGGTTTTACAACATATGAACAGATAAATATATACATGATCATTTGCGGAGAGGGAAAGCATTAGTAACTAAGGGAGGAAGGGGTTAGGGAAGATCAGGAAAGTCTTCTTATAGGAGATGATGGCATGTGAGTTTATCCCTGAAGGAAGCTCATTTCTTGGCAGAGAGAAGGAGGGAGTATATTATGCAATGGTACTGAAGAGGGAGATGGGTTTTGGGAAAACATAAAGCAGGCTGGTTTGGCTGGAATAGAGACAGTGTATACCTATCACCTCCTTCTAACCTGGTGAGTTTTTCTACTCCTGTGAAGAAACTCTCTCCCTGACTAGGATAAATAGGTTCTCAGGGGTCTGACTTCCCAGTTTGTTTAATTGAGCATGTTGTTCAACCTTGCTCCAAGAAGTCAGACACCACATAGACAAAAATCCCTGTCTCACTCTCACATATCGATTACCAACATATTACTTTCTGAACCGGACCTCACCCACTTTCTATCCTAGTGGGAAAATTCCATGAACTGATTGACTGAGCCAGGAACTGGGTCAATCTCAGCTGAAACTGGCCTCTTTTGATCCATACCATATACTGATTTCTTTTATCCCAAATTGAAATTCAATAGGTTTAGTCATCAGGTGGCATTAAACTAATCCAATTCAATAGGCTTTGGGCAAGTCCCACGCTTGTTCTGTGGTGTCCTTGATAGAAATAGGGAAATTAAAAGGAGAAGTGAGTTTGGGGGGGGAAGATAATGAGTTCTATTTAGAATATATTGACTTTGAGTTGTCTATGAGAAATAGAGTTGAACTATGCAACAGGTAATTGATTGTTGGTTGATTGTTGTCTTTTGTTCTTGAAGAGGACCAAAATAACATCGCTGTGTTGGGGTCAAGGTGTAATGTGTCCAACTGTGGTTGGGTAATGCACCATGGGAGTGTAGGAGAGGAACTGAGGTGTTCAGAATTGTGGAAGTCAATGAAGACATACACACAGAGAGAAGAGGAAAGAGAAGAAAGTCTAGTGAGAGCCTTAGAGAATACCTTTGACCAGGGGGTGGAATGATTAATGGATAATGATCCAGTCAAAGAGACTAAGAAAGAGCAACCAGTTAGGTAGGAGAACCAAGAGAGAGCAACATCACAGAAATCCAGAGAGCAGGGAGTATGCAGGGGAAAAGTATCAATAATGTCAGAGTGCAGAGAGGTCAAGAAGGATAAGGACTGCGAAAAAGGAAACATTTGTCAAGTGATCATTTGTAACCTTGGAGAGAGCAGCTTCAAATGAGTGATGAGGCCAGAAGCCAGACAGCAAGAGGTTGAGTAATGAGTGGGACAAATGGAAGTAAAAGCAATGGGTATAAATAGGGTCTTTTTTCTCTCTAAGAGTTTGTGAAAGGAAGGGGAGTTATAGCTTGAGGGGATGGTAGGGTCAAGTGTATGGTTTTTTTTTTAAGGATGAAATTTATAGACAACAGGGAATAAGTCAGTTAATGAGGAGAAATTGAGGATTAAAGAGGGAGAGGAGATCATGGGAGTAATATGTTGGAGTGGATAGAAGGGATTGAGATCAAGGGTAGAAATGATACACAGCACAGTGTCACATAGAGTTAGGCAATGTTTGACAAAGATGACAGTGCTTCTTATAGAATATATACATTCTATACGTATGTAAAGGACCAAAGTTTTCCAGAAGATTTTAAAGCAGACATGTAACTGGGATGGCAAGGACTCTCTTTGGACTACATCTCCCAAAAAGTTTTGGGTTGGATCTGTGAATTGTTAGGTCAAGACATTTTCTGTACCTGTTCCTATGAGGCTTGGGGACATGATATGGTGATATTCCTAAGAAGGAATTTTTGAAAAGAACACTAGAAAGAAGACTGGGGGAGGGAGAAGAGCTAACAAGGGAAAGAAAAATGGTGTGTCACGTTACATATCATATCCTGCTAGGTCAGGATTTCTTAACCTGGGGTCTATGAACTTAAAAAAAAATGGTTCACTGTGTTTCAATGTAATTGGTTTTCCTTGTAATCTTATTTTTAAAAACAATTTAAAAACATTATTCTGAGAAGGGATCCATAGGCTTTACCAGACTGCCAAAAAAGGGGTCCTTAAATACAGGGGTTTGGGGTCTTGAAAGCTTTAAGATTTTTCCTTCTCTTTGGCTAGCATGGAACACTGGGTAATAATGCTGTCTCACTGACATTATAAGACATGCTATCATTCCAGCTGATCCTTTCATTTGCAGACTTGATGGAGTCCACATTCTTCCAGTCTCTAGGCAGATCTCTTCCCTCATATAGAAGCAATGTTTCTATATCTAATATCAGTGCAAGGCTTCAGTTGCTCTGTCATGATGAACAAGTTGTTTCTTCAATGTGTCTGTATTTCCTGGATTGATCTTCCTGTCAGGATCTAGACAGTGGAATTTGTCTCTGGTGGAACTCACAACTTCCTCCTATCCCTGGGGGGTTGAGAGGAGATGAGGTAATTTGCTAGGGGTATCCCCTGCTGCTGAGGATGTTGAATCTTTTAGGTAAATTGTTTTTGTTCTTTACAAGGCTACTTATATCTAAGTGATTTGTTAACAATAGCTAGATCTAAGAGGTAAGGGTTTACAGGAGAATGAAGGCTCAGCCAATAGGGTACCTTAAATCCTTCAGTAACAGGAAAAGGGAGATTGCCAAAAATCCTTCCTAAAGAATGTGTTCTTGTTTTTGTTCAGATACGTCCAACTCTTCATGACCCCATGGGGTTTTCTTGGTAAAGATACTGGACTGGTTTGCCATTTCCCTCTCCAGCTCATTTTACAGATGAGGAAACTGAGGCAAACATGGTTAAGTGACTTGCCCAGGATCACACAGATAATAAGTGTCTGAGGCCGGATTAGAACTTGGTAAGAGGAATCTTCCTTTCCAGTGCTCTACCCACTGCTTCACTTAGTTGCCCTCAAAAGAATGTGTTAGACAACATAAACACACATGTGAATTCTTTCCCTGTCTAATGCTTAGTTTTCTCATCTATAAGCCCCTTCCCTCCTCTCTCCCCTACATTCTTTCTTTCTATGGTCCCTTTTTCATGAAGGGAAACATAGGCATGCATAGAACATGGTGTGGGTTTGATAGTAAGGGGGAGGGCCAATGGAAAGGCAATTCCAGAGTGAGTATATGGGCAACTTACAAACTATGTAAGCCTCTGGAGGGAGTTCATTGCTCTAGGATTTCCACATGGGGGATTGTGGATCAAAGGAGCAGAGTTGGGCCTCTGTTGGAAGAGTCAGCTTGTGTTATGATTCTAAAGATAACAGCCTAGAGGTTGCTTGGAAAATGTTGGCAAGAGAGTTGGCCTTGTAGGAAGAGCTGGGTTCAAGGTCATGAAGAGAAGTTCCCTTATCTGGGTTATATGTGTGTGGTTTGTCTTGTGTTCTCAGAAGAGTTCCATGACATCAGGAAGATGATGCCATGACTTCAATTGAATTAGATTTGAGGGAGGGGGGGCAGTGCAAAGTCAGCAGTCTCACTTTCTCCTTCAGAGTCATCTGAGTCCAGTGGCCAGATTTTTTTATAGATATGTAAAGGACTCTCTCTCTCTCTGTATATATATATACATATATGTATATGTATATATATATACATATACATATATGTATATATATATATATGCATGCGCGCGCACACACACACACACACACACACACACACATATATCTTTATACCAATGAAATAGGTACAACCCTCATGCCTGTCCCTTGAGAGATAACCAGAAGGCCTTTCCCTGACCCAAAATATCTTCTCCATTCCCCCAGACCTTTAGACAGTGACTGAAATTCTACCATTAAAGACTCATTCCTTTGGGTTAAGACAATGGGTATGGCAGAAAGATCATGGGCATCGGAACTAGAAGACTTCAGTCTTCTCTGGTACTTATAAACTCATACTCTTGACCCAGTCATTTACACTCTTTGATTGCCCCAAGTTTTTCATCTATGAACTAGAGAACAAATCACTTCCTACCTCCTAAACTTCAATAATTCAAAAACATTTATTAAGTACCTACTATATGTGAGGCATTATACCAGGACTGCACAATCTGCAACCTGCGCTGCTTATGGCCTGCTGGCATGCAAAAGGATTTCAGGTGGCTTGTGAAAAATGTTGAGGATGTTTTCCTCTACAATTTTCGTGGGCCACCAGAAATCTTTTGGAGGGCCACAAGTTGTGCAGGCCTGCATTATACTAAGCCTTGATAAGAATTGTTGTGAGGATCAAGTAGGTTACATAAACTCTAACCCCTACATCAGAGTCAAAGTATGTGGCTTCACAGAATTTTAAGCCATAGATTTAGAGCTGGAACGGACCTTAAAGACCATCAGATTCAACCCCATCATTTTGCAGGTGAAGAAACTGAGGCCCAGAGAAGGTAAGTGACTTGCTCAGGGTCACACAACTAGCTAGTAAGTGTCTGAGGATGAATTTCAACTCAAGTTCACATCCCAACTCTACTATTTCCTACCTGTGTGATCTTGAACATACAAATCAGACACATATGTAGAATTACCAAGGAAACTAATTATAATGAAATAACAGTTATCAAAATGTGTTAAAAATAAATTTATAGATTGAGGTTAAGAATACTTGATCTAGTCCATTTTTACATAGGAAGACGTTGAAGCCTGGAGAGGGAACTAACTTACCCAAACTCTTTTAGATAACAGAGACAAATTGGAACCCAGATTCTCTGACTTCGAATCCAGTGGTTTTCCTTTCCCTTCGTTGCACAGATTTTTTGGCTACATAAATTAAACTTTATAATATCTTTATAGTATCTAAGCAGCTTTGAATCATCTGCTTAGAAAGAGGGGAATTCAGATTGATCCCATTCTTCCTCCATCATGCCCAGACCACTAATGAATTTCAAGCATGTCAGGGTCAGGTGACAGTCAAGGACACATAAAGGTTTCACTCCTTTTGGACCCAGAATAGCCACATTTATGCCAAAACCTCTGAGAGAGGTTATGCCTCTCACAGACTCAGAGTGGATAATTTTGTACTCTGTAAAGCGTGTGAGACCTTGAGTATTTCTCACCCCTGGTGCCATGGCCCCAGTTGTCCTTGCATTTTGTCTTGCCATTAGACTCCCATGACTCTGGAGGAAAGAATGAGGCTGATGACTTTGTATAGCTCTACCTCACTGAAATCCAATTCACGTGCAAGTTAAGACATCACTCCATGATGTCATTGGTCCTCTCCCAGAATGAACAACAATAAGTCTCTCTCATCCAGAGTGGCTTATTTGAATATTGTAAAGGATGTAAAACTGGGAGCGGTCCATTTACAAGCTTTTAAAGGAAGTATAAAGAACTATTACTCCTCTAGGAGGAATGGAAGAAGATTTCCATCAGCTTGATGGAAGTAGAATGAGGGAAGACATTGGCTGATGGAAGGATCCGCTACCCTCCTGGTGGACATTTAAAAGGTAAGCTAGCTGGCATTGGGGATTAGAGAAGGGTGGGGGAGGAGAGGGTATGATGTTTTTGCATTAAGAAAGGCATCTGAATGGGCAGCAATTTTCCCAGTGGAAATCATGCCAAGAGCAGGCCCAGGGAGCACAAAGCAATAGGTCAACCATCTTAAAGGCATTCTGGAATTCCATGGGTTTTGTCTAGACTAAGGTCTCCATGCCCTCTCCCCAACTTTCTGAGGAAAAGTTATTCAGTAGAGAAGGAAAAATCAAATACCACAAGATGATTAGAAGGGAAGATGACTGTAAGGATAGATCATACATTAGATGGGAAGGGCTCCTCTCCAGCTGCTCAGAGTTAATAACAAAAGACAAACATTTCACAAACACTGAACATCACAAAAAAAGAAAGAGAAAAAAAAAGAAAGATGGAGGGGAGAAAGAAAGGCGTCTGGATCTGCAAATCATTAGTCATGACCAGAGATTCTTAGAAGCTGTCCCCACAACAAGACACCTCAGACAGAAGATTAATCCTCAATAGCAGATTATGCTCTGAAGAATTGGAAAATGTTCCTCACTACATCCAGAGCTCAGTTCTGGGATTTCACTAGAATCATGGAATGCTTCAAATCATATTTGCTTGGTGAATACCCCCGCCCCATTTGGCTCAGGGAACTCTTGGGCCCTCCACTGAATGAGAGCAAGAATCTCTTGGGGCGGGAGGAAGGAGGTTTCAATGTCACAGGCTTATGGTCCCCTATTGCACTTCCCCATCATGTGTGATACTACTAACAAATCATACTTTATTTTTCAGCTAAATCTTGTAAAAAAAAGAAAGAAGAAGAAAGAAATGAAGGAAGGATGAAAGAGAAGAAGAAAGAAAAGAAGAAAAAAGAAAGTAAGGAAGATATGAGGAAAAGAAAGGGAGGAAGAGAGAGAAAGAAAGGAAAGAAGGAATGAAAGAAAGAAAGAACCTCTTAGCTCTGCTCAGAGGCACTACTGTGGCGAGATTCTTTTCCAGTTTGTTTTTAATCAAGTTTTCCCCCTCTGATACTTGGGCTACATTGAAATATTTAAGAAGTTCCACTGGTGAATAAACATTTAACCAAATATAGGCTCTTAGGCTTTTCCTATAGTTGAGACTGGCGATATTGCTTGTTTTTTTGCAGAAAGTTCAGGATCTCAGCTGCTGAGTTGTGACTTCTCTCTTCAGATGGGTTGAGGACAAGGGATCCACTCTCTTATTAAACCCTAAACTTGGCTCCATCTAAGAAATCTAAACTTCATAGGATCATAGACAGAGTTAGAAGGGAGATTGGATGACATTTCGTCAAAACTCTTTGTTTTACAGATGGGGAAACTAAGATCTAGAGAAATCAAATGGTTTGCCTGAGGTCACACAGGGAGCAAGTCCCAGAGCTGGGATCTGAACACAGGTCTTGTTACTCCAAATACAATGCTATCTCAAGCTCTCTATTTTTATTATTACTTATGTGATCCAAGGACTCACAACGGTCTCTGGTTCTTAGTTTCAGCGGACCTGGATTCCATCTTGGCAGAGCCTGACTCTGAAAGAGAAGAAGGCAGACTTTTTTCTTTCACTTACTGGCTCTTTTTATCTCCCTTGGTGTTCTACGCCATAGCTACAGGGAAAAGCTCTTTAAATAAAGGTTAGGTATGGATAGAGTGCCAGCCCTAGAGTCAGAAAGACTCATCTTCATGGGTTCAAATCTGCCCTCCAACACTTGCTAACTGTGTGACCCTAGGCAAGTTACTTAATGCTGTTTGCCTTAGTTTCCTCATCCATAAAATGAACTGGAGACGGAAATGACAAACCAGTCCAATATACTTGTCAGAAAGATTGCAAACACGGTTGTAGAGAGTCAGATACAACTGAAAACTACTAAGCAACAATAGTATAGTTCATCTAAGGGCTCTTCCAAAAGGAATTAACTAGATCCTTTCTGGAAAGGATCTATTTACTGTATAAAGTAGGCGATTCATCAGGTATAGGACAGCTATTTATTTACCCTACCATAAAAATAGTGTTTTTAAAAAGTAAGATTCATAAGTAGATTTGGACAAATATCTAAAACAAACAAAAAAACTTTATAGAACTGCTGGATAGATATTTCATATTCTCCTCAGATCTACGCTGTCCGAGCAACTCACAGCGTCTGTATTGCCTCTGGCTAAACGTTCCTCAGGTGGAAGGAACAGCGAGGAATTACATCTGGAACAGCTGTCCCACATCTGTACCAGGAGACTGTACAGGGATTGAGGTTTAGAATTAGAGAAGAGGGGAGAAAATGTTAAGGGAAGGGATGTACAGAACATTATCTTCCTTTGAGGCTGTGAAACCAAGGACATGATAATAAGTGTGGCCAGAACTGAGTTCTGTGTATTGATTTCTGCTGGTCTTGATGGTCATCCCCTAATTTCCTGGGAATAGGGAGCTATTTCTTTGCACTGCTTGTCGGAGTATAGCGCAGGCAGGGCTATAGAATGTCTGCCAGTCCTCTAAGTCACACACAGGGCCATTATGATCAGTCACATCTAGGAACTTAGTTAATCCTATATCTGTACCAACAATGGAATGAATAGTCCAAAGTGGCAATTAACCCAAAACAAAGCAATACAAAAGTTACTCTGGGTACATTTCATTTTGGACCACATTACTTATATACCTCATTTAAGAAAATGGGATATTATAGGGTCTGATCTTGGGTTCCGGGAGCTAAAATGCCAAGAGATTACCAACTAGATATCTATGAAGACAAAACAACTCTGAAATTACCATGGAAGTTTGTTAGGAAATGAAATTAGATTTCTACAAATTCAATTGACTTCAATCCTTTTGAAAACTGGGATTTTGTCAGGGTGGATACTCCCTTCACTGACAAAGCTAGCACTCACATAATACCTTAAAGGATGGTCTTACCTGACAGTAAGCCTGCATATAGCTAGAGAGTCACTCCTTGTCTCCAAGCTTCAGTTTCCTCATCTGTAAAGTCAGGTTGACATTTTTACTACCTCTGAGGTTTATGTGAGGAAAACTATGAGCCTTAAAGTGCTACATAAATTTAAGTTAACATTTCTTCTCTTGGTCCAGTTGTCTGTCCTTCTATTATTATGTTGTTTAATGTTTGATGGACTACTACTACTATTTTGTTTTCATATTTTTCTTTGGGGTTCAGACAGGAATGGCCAGAGGACAAAGTTTCTAACTTACTTTTATTCTTTCATATCCAAAGTTCTAAAGACTTGCACATATAGAGTACAATAATTGCTTTTTATAATTGAATAAAAATATTTGGATATAGATTTATCTTCTGTAAGCTCACCGGATTCATCTCTAATAGCAAACAGATTCACAGAGATGATACATACCTTATCCCATTACTACATTATTCTGATTTCTGTTGCTAGGTTTTTGTGCTTTGAAAGCTTTCCTTTCTCAGAGATTATGAGCATTTTGGTATATTGAATTCTGTTTAAAACATTTTTCTGAAGTTTGTATGTTGGGATGATTGTGGGCAACAGTTTGGTCTGGGATAATGCTCCATTACTAGTTGAATTCTCAAGGATATTTGCAGGATGGGCATTTGTCATCTGTTGGTCCATGAAAGACAGTAAGTCTCTGGTGTACAATTCTAACTACCAGGTTGTAAAATAACTTAGTTATTTAGTAGATGCTAAATTTTTTATAGCATGTAGTAATTTTCCTGCACAGTTTTTTTTTTTTTTGCATCATCTGCTTTGCTCAGTAAGTCCAGCCCAGGATAACCCTTCTGTAATTTCTGATAAGGATCAGTTGGTCCTGAACTGCCATCATGTTTTTATAAACAAATACGTGTGACTCACTTATTTAATTTATACTTCTTTGAGGACATATCTGTTGTCTGAATTCTTGTGGATGTCATCCAGAGAGGGCCTTTTGATTATAAATGGATAGAATCTATTTCAGAGATAAGTCACTATTTATAGTTACAGTTGAAATCCCATGGTGAGTACACCTTTTGTCAGCCTTTACTATTGCTTGGTCAAGTGATATATATTTGTTCTAAAAGTACCTCTATAGATTTTGACCCATTTATAAGTTGCTTTGAGAATGTTTCTCAATTCCTTTCTTCCTCTTTGGTGATATAATCTTTCTGTGGGTCACATCTAAGGGTGATGGGTCTTATGTTTCATTAACATTGTCTTTTATTGTTAGAACACTTTCTAAATCAATTATGGTCTATTCTTACAGTTCTGAGGGTGTATATCAGGACTGGTATTGCATAGGGATTAATTTCTTTAATTTATTCTTTCCAGTGAGCTTTGATTTCAGGATGCCAATAAGTCTCTTAACATATTCAGCCACAACATCTCCTTGATAGCTTTATTCTTAGTTTTTCTTGCCTGATGTCTATAAAGATTGTTTTTGAACAGTGGTTTAATTTTGCCTCTGGATTCAAGCTTGAAGCCTTTGGTCTCTATCTTTCCTTGGCATACTTTGAGAATTTTACACTTATTGAATCCAAATGACATTTTGAGATCACTGGAGAATACTTCCACAAGATGAAGGAGATGTTTAATGTGTTCTTCAGTGGAGCCAAATAGCTTGATGTCATCCATATACAGCAAGTGATAATAATATGTTTTACTTTGATTCCCTCTTTAACTAGGACATCACACTTAGCTTTGTTTTGGAAAGAAGATAATTCATTCAAGGCTAAACAAAACCATAATGAACTTACAGTGTTTCCCTGAAAAATACCATGTTTTGTTCACTGTTGTTGACATTTTTAAATTTTTATTTTTCTTAATGAACAAAAATCTATTTCCTTCTTTCTCCCATCTTTCCCTAACCATTATGGAAAAAAAGCAAAAACAAAAACAAAATACTTGTAACAAACATGCATAGTCTTGATTTTATTTTGTTGATGACATGTTTTAGGTAGGGAATATTTAGACACCAAATACTCTAGCATCTTTATTATATTTGGCTCTAATACACACATATGTATTTATAGTACATGAATAAACCATGAATATGGAACTGAGTCAAATTCTTTAGGCAGTATAAATGTTATGGCACTTTGGACAGCTTGTTCAATACTTACTAAATTAATAATAAGTTGATTTTTATATCCCTGGGACTTTTGACACTCTGCCCCATTTTTTTTGCCCTAATCAGTTTAGACAATATATTGTTTTCTTATAGGTGTTTATAATTATTTTTTGCTAATAATCATTGTACCTTTCTGAAGCCAAATATTATGAGCTTTATGTGAGCTCCCTATGACTGCCTGTGATTTTCCAGTTTCTCAGAAAAACTAGAATGCTACTCACCTTTCTTGATTTAATTTCTGTCATTTGTTATAGTACCCAAACTTTTTATTTCTTATTGGATCTAACTTGCATCTTTGTTGCGTTGGACTTACTGTGATCACATAGATGACCAGAAATCCTCCTTCTGCAGGGATTCCCTTTCTCTTCTGATTTCTTTGCTTTTCAAGCTTCTGCAGTAAAGTGTTTGACTGATGTTCAATTATTTATTTTGTTACTTGCCCTGGTTTGAGTTCTCATTTCACCGTAAGCTTTTATTTTTGGCCTTAATTACTGATTAAAGTTGTCTAGAATTTCTGCTCTGCTTCTGTTGTCCAGATTCCAATCTACATTCTTTCTTTTGTGTTGTCTTTATTTGAATAATATGGTGTTCAGGTTTTCTACTGTGTATACCAGCTAGATGTTGATGTAATCTTCTAAGCCTTTACTCAGATATTTACCAGCTCTTTCAAGTCACTTTTGCTATGGTGGTGTTTGCTGCCTGTCCTTATGAGTGTTCCTTTATAGTGCCATCTTTCCTCCTGTGGTTCTTACCATGACAATGGCCATCATATATACTGTTTCATATAGTTTCTGAAATGTTTCCACACTTCTAGTACTGTGGGAGAATATCTTCAATGATCCATTATTCACAATAGTTATAGAAAACACCATTTAAAAAATTACTCTGTTTTGGTATAATTGGTTAACTAATTAAATTTATGCCATGACTCAGTCTCAAGAAGGGCTTTTAGAAACTCCAGTCTAAGTGTGCCCATCCCTTTTGCAAGATTGTTTGAGATACCAGGTTTGTATTTGTCACCTGCGCTATTTGGTAGAATTTCACCTTCTTTGTGTCAAGATTTTCCTTGACCCCCAGGTTATTTTCCTTCTTCAGTTTTAGTAGCTCTTAATTTCATCTTTCATTTTATCTGATCTAGAGTTAGGGATTAAGTTATTTCTTATGATTTCACTGTACTGATTGGCTATATATTGTTGTGTGACTTGAAATTGAGAAAAAAAATTGGGAAAAAAAAATCTGGTATGGAGCTCCTGCCTGTAATTGGTAAGATCTGTTTTCAATTTGTACCAATATAGTACCAGCATATAATGAAAGTATTCATATCTTCAGTCCATTTCATGCACCCTTTTGGTAGGTCTACTTTAGTAGTTAGCACCATCTGCAGCAAAGCATTTCCAGCAGGTGGGGTAAGGGTATTTCTGATTTACTCTGGTGTATCTTGCTTTCTTGTGGTACCGTGACACAAAGAAGTATCATTTGTTCTTCTGTCTTCCATGAAAGTAGATTATATGATGTTTTCAAGTAGATCTGCCTGCCACCCCATGCTACCCCATCTATTTCTTTGGTTTCTAGAAGCAATTGCATCATATGGACCAGGATACTAATCCATGCAGCAATATTGCAAAAGTCTAATGGGCAGTGTTTCTAGTTTCCTGCCAAGGCCTTAAGAGCTGCCATAAAGATCTCAGTGCACGTGAAGGCTCCACTAATTCATCACTCTGATTTGAAATTTTTTCCATTGCCATTATTGTCCCCCCTACCCTTCATGGAATGGACAATAGATTGGCTTTTAGAGTTATTATTACAATTAATATAATTATATGTAATATTTATATGCTATCATATATCATTAATTAAATATTTATATATTACTTATAATTAATATGTAATTATAGGATCTATCATATGACATCAGATGATTTGTTATATCATATATGATGTTACATATGATTGTATAAAATTAAATTTATTATATTATTATTAATATTGCTATTAACAACAACAGCCACAAAACCTTTTTGAGAAGGAGCATGGTGCAGAGGGGAGAGGGAGGGATAAGACTTGGGTACAATGATCACCTCTGAAACATATTAGTGATATGATCGTAGGCAAGAAAATTTACCTCCCAGTGATTTCAGGCAACTCACTAGGGCTACACATGACAGATGAGTTGCTGATCATTGTTAGATGAAAATGTAGATCTGGATCAGGTCCTGCTCCCTTCATTCCTGCTGCCAGAAAAAAAAGGTTTTGATGTAATTTAAAGATACACTATTTTAAATGGGAGTTAATATCTCTGTCTTCCCAAGACAAAATAGATGTTGGTTACCACCATGAAAAAAGTGCTTGTTATTAAGTCCCTTTTTGGTGAGCTGTGCTGTACTAAGATAATTACATTATTATGGCTTTTCTACCTTTCCTGACTCTCTCTTCTTATTTCTCAGTGCAGGGTACATTGCCACAAACTCACAGGTAAAGAATAACACACACACATCAGGACAGAACTACTAAATCAGGACATTTGGGCTGGTAAATAGCGAGGTCATACACAGATTTAGGATAAGTACATTTTGGGAAAAGGAAACAAGGATTCAGGTTAGGATATAACTGGGGTAAAGAATGGGGAAATTAGCTGCGACATGTCCATGTTCCCATCAGGATTAGGTAGAGACAGGGATCAGCAATTCTCCCTTCACCAGTCCCAGAAGACATCATAGAAAGGTGTTTCTTTTTTCACCCAGAATCATACAAAGGATGGGAAATAGATGAACTGAAGAGGTAAGAGGTAGGTAGTGACAATTCAGAAACTAAGATGAGACAAGCAGGGCTTTTCCTCAGGTGCTGCAATTTAGAGGAATGCAAAATCTTCTAGTCAGTGGTCATGGACAATTTAACTAATGGCATCTGATGTTAAGCAGCCAGACCACCAATGGCCTTATCCTTCCATTTCCCAAATTGCTTATCTCTATGGTCAAGGCTTCTTCCTGATGGCCACCTAATTTTTATTTCATAAATACCTTTAAGATGATTGTTTTCACTCCTCTACAGCAGCAGCATAATTTCATACAATCATGAATCACAAAAAAGTCATCTTTGAAGCAATAAATATGAAAGTTGATACCCCCAGATGAATGATCCTTAGGCCTTCCTATAGCTCTTCTGAGTCCCACCCTGGTCTGTCTCCCCTCTATCCCTTGCCAAGGCTGGTCTCTCTCCAGGTTCCATTCTTCTTGCTTGAGGCATAGGATTTCTGCTTACGGTTCTGGGCACGAAACATTATTTTGGAAAATCCTGGTAGTGATGAGATTATATATTTTCTTGGATTTCCTACTCACTCAAGATAGGAATTTTGTTGTCCTGTGGTATATAGGATGGTGAGGAAGCCTAAGGCTTTCTTCACTTAAACCACACTGCCCTTGAATTTGGTTTCCATGATGTCATTGTTTGTCCTTTGTTTTCAAAGTGGATCAATGACCTTATGGAGTGATGTTTTAACTTGTGCATGAATTGGATTTAAGTGGAGCAGATTTATCAGTGAGCCAATGAGGCTTCTCCCTGGCCAAATTGCTAGCCAGAATCTGCCTAACTGGGGGGTGGGGGTGGAGGTGGGATAGATGTAAAGAGGATCTTGCAGAAGCAGGGAGTGACCAGTCTAGCATCTTCTACTTGAAGGCCCCTGGTAGAGGTGACCAGGATTGAATAGTCCTGCAAAAGTTGGATGAAGGCCAGGGCTGTCCAGACCTGTAAGGTTGCACTGGAGTGCATCTCCTGAGTCGTTCCTGGAAACTCCCTCCCCGCCTGCCTATTCCTGGGCTGTTCCAAATGCCAGCCAGTGCCATCAATCCCTCACTTTTCAGAGCCCTGAGTTTATAAACCAGCAATAAAATAAGTGCTCTGTAAGTGCTTCTGGGAACTGCCCGAATGCATTTTCCAAACATAAATAATGGGGACCTACCCTCTGTGCAAAAGCAAATGAAAGTAGTGAAGTGAGTATGAAAATCAGTGAGCCATGGTGAGCTAATGAAGCCAGTGAGGTGTCCCCGGCAAATGCAGGGTAAGCAGCAGAGCCGTTTGTCATGACAGCCTGTGTGGGGTTCTCACACTTCTGGCCAGGGAGCTGTGTGTTGGCATTCATCTCCATCCCGTCATCTTGTGGAGAACGGACAGAAATCATTCAGTTAATTGAGAAATCTAAAGATACCTCCTCTGCTGATCGAGAACTCTGCCATTGGATAGGTCTTTTCATTTCATAGTCTGCTGATTGCTCAAGTAGAAAATGACACATTGGAACAGCTCCATGATTCAAGACCAAGACAGATGGCAGAATAAGACACCCCCGGACACCCCCCCCCCCAAACAAAACAAATAGGCGTAGGGTCAAAGGACAAGAGGTTCATAGATTTCAAAATGAAAGGGACCTTAGAGGACATCTAATCAAATTTTCTTCTTTTACAGAGGAAGAAACTGAGGCACAGAAAATCGCATCACTTGCTCAAGGCCATACAGCCAATAAATGACCAAGTCAGTTTTAGAATCTAGGCCCTCCAGCTCCCACTTGAAAGGCTCTGTCTGCCACTCCAAGCACCTCTGGTTGTATTCTATTATCTTTTTCAGCCTGACAACTATAACACTGTCCATTAATGAGACCATCTCCATATGGCACCCACTCCAAACCTGGGGGTATTAACCACTCCAAAAAAGACTTGACCTTAAATTATGGTATTTGATAGCTTGACATAATTTCTTTCTTTTTTTCAAATAAATGCTATGTTTTTCTGAAAAATTACTGTCAATTCCCAAGGATTGTCTCTCCACTCTCAATATAAAAAAGAAATCCAATTAAGCAGAACAAGTCAACCCTTGTTTATGTCTGATAATGTATGGCTTATACTGCACCAATAGTCCACCATCTTTCTTTTGAGGTGAGGAGGCAGTCAGTCAATGAATGTTTATCAAGCATTGTATGATAGCTATGTATCCATCACTGTGCTAAGTGCTGGCAATACAAAGAAAGGTGAAAGGCAGTTGTTGCCTTTGAGGAGCTATCGACCTAATGAAAAGCATACTTCACCATCAATCCTCTGAAGTCTTGTTTGTACACTGCATGGGTGAGAGTTCTGATATTTTTTGATGTTTTTTCCTTTACATTATCCTATTCACTGTGCAAGTTATCTTGGTCCTGCTCATTTCACCGTGCATTAGTTCATATAAGTCTTCCCAAGTTTCTCTGAATTCCCTGTGTTTGTCATTTTTATACTGCAATAAATCCAATAAATTCATCACTTATCACAATTTCCAGTGTGACTCAGGGTATGATTCCCTTTCCTTAAGGAAAGATGGCATGGTTGGAGTATAAATAAACCAAATTAGAAATCATAAGATATTAATTCTCAGCATGACTCCACCTCCCTTGCTATATAACTTTGGGAGAACCACTTTTACCTCTTGGTGTGTTCATCTGTAAAATGGGTCTAGTGATAATTGCTTTTGTTACATCAAGAAGTGTTGTGAAGATCACCCAGCAATGCCACTTGCAATCTATATAATAGGACAAATCCCTTGACACAAATGAGTCTCAGTGTTCTTATCTGCAAAAATGAAGAGATCAGGACTAGATTGTCTCCCAAGATCTCTAGCTCTAAATCTATAACTTTATGACCAAATAAGGGAGATAAAGGATATTAAAACTCTTTGAAAAGTATTAAAGGTGTGGAATTTTTACTGGACTTTCCTTACTGCTACTCCACAGTACATGTAGAATACCCTGTCTATCCAAAAGCCATCATTCCTACCCCCCCACCTCCCACCCCTTTCGTCAGGGTGTTAGCTCTAGCATTTTCCCATCTGATCTTTGGTACAGTTGCATCCAGTACTTCTGTCTCTGTTGCAGACCCAAACTAGTGAATGCCATCATAAAAACCCCATAAAGAGGCTGAACCTTGTTCATAACTCAGCTGGGAGCCAGTGAATTCCCTGACACCTCCCTGCCTCTTCCCCTGCCATGAAGTTGCCAGTGATTAAGAAACTCAAACACATACACATATACATACATATGTATATATATATGCACACACACATATATATTACATATGTATATATATTCACACTCATTAAAAGAAACATGATGTCCACTTTTCCAAGAAAAGACATCTTGTCTGTGAGTCCTGTCATATGTTGGGAGCGCCTATTAATTGGCTTCTAGGACCCAGTGTCAGAAGTAAGGCCCCAGCATGTTTATTGACACAAGGAAAAAATAAAACGTTGTATAATTAGTTGAGTGACTGCCTCTAAATTCAGTCACTCCCCTCGGTATGTGCCACTGACAGGGTTTAAAATTCCATTTTGGGCTCTGAAAGATGCCAGGCCGAAGGTAGCCCAGACCTAACCCTCCCTACATCAGAACTATTGTACAAATGGGCCCAGTGTGCTGCTTGTGTTAAGATGGAAAACTTTTACATGTTTGATTTTTATGCAAGTCAATTAACTTGTTTTTTATAACTGTAAGGGCTTGCTTTGCAAATAAGATTACTTACCACTATAAATTATGGGAACATAGGGCCCTATTCAGGCAAAATTTTACACACCCCTAGCCCATGTAGCGGGCTGCAGGCCTGCTCCCAGCATGGGAACAGGCCTAGTCAAGTGGGAAGGGGAAGGAGGAGAAGGGTGGGGAGGGATTATTACAGGGCATTATGAGGGGTTCTTCCGAGAGGGAGTGACTTAGAATACCTACCTTTACTCCCCTTTCCCTTACTCTGACCTGCCTCCCGAATTATGCCAGATTTTGCCCTAATAGAACAATGGGGGTAGGTGAGAAGGTGGAGGGAAAAAAAATATTTTTAAATACTAATAGCTTGGTGACCCCATCTCCCCTTGAAACCTCAGGGCACATGCTAAGTGACATACCCATTCTTGTACCTGGAGTGGCATTCCAGAATGTGTCTTAGAAGAATATCCTCCTTCCCCCACCAGGAGAAGAATGTGGAGCAAAAGCTGTTTTCTTCTTTTATTTCTATAATAATAAGCCTAATATAGTGCTTGCCACATAGCAGGTACTTTATAAATGCTTGTGGAATTAAATCGCTTTACTCACTGGCTCTTACCCTACCATTCAAGGGACAATGGACCTATTACTTCTCCCAGTCTCATCCTTCCTTATTGTTCCCCCACAGCAGAGATCGGGGTCATATTAACAGCTGATATTTACATAATGCATAAAGGCTTGCCAAGCATTTTATGTGCATTATTATCTCATTTGATTCTCCCAGCAAACTTGTGAGGCAGGAGATATTATTATCCCCATTTTACAAATGAAAACACTGAGGCTAAGAGACATAAAGTGATTTCCCCTAGCCCTCACAACTAGCAACTCTCAGGAGGATTTGAACCCAGATATTGTGGAATCTAAGTTCAGGGCTTTATCCACTACATGACCTTGTTTCTCAACATTCCTCTAGTGAGTTGCCTATGAGGTCACTGCAGGGGGAGAGCAAAAGTACCCTTGCCCTAAGGAGCGCATAAAAATGAAAAGAAGGTTTTGACCCTCAGGAAGCATACTAGTCTAGTTAGGGACAGTCTTTTCATCACCATATGAATGAGGTTCTAAATTAACAAATACTGTTGTTTTTTCTTAGGAATGGAATTCTAGAGAGAAAAATGTCCGGTTAACTAAGTGAAGTAGCAGTTTTGTAGAGTCTAGCACCCTCTCTGAACAAAGCAGAAGAGCCATTTCTGGCTCTGACTAGGTCCTTTGCAGAGAAAGTGATGTGATTTGGAGTAATGTTGGGGTTTACCTGGAAAAAATAACGACCAAATGCTTGCTTTTCTTGACAGAGATAGAAGTAGGGGTAGACAGGATAAGCAGCTGCCTAGAGCACATTGTGCAGTAGACATAATGAAGAACTCTTTATAACAATAATTTTTAAAGAATACTTCCAAATTTTGGGTGGGCTATATGAAATGCCTATGTCACAATGAAGGCCTCCAGTGGAAAGGAACTTACAGGATGCACAACTTTTAGATGGTTCCTAGACATATGAAAGCTTTGTTGTGTCTTTGTTGTCAGGACTGAATTAATTCACTTTAAAGTCATTATGCTCATTGATGATGATCATAATTTGCAGTTGAGATGCCGTGTACATGGGAGGACTACTGACTTTAGAGTCAGGAAGAAGCAGAGTTCAAATGCTTCCATTCACAGAACTTCCCAGATCCTCTTAATAAAAGAATTTGTTCTGTAAAACTTGGACTCAGTCAAAAGGCTGCCCCCAAGGACCTGGAAGGTTCCTCAACCCTATCCTCACTCTTCGCTGACAGGCAAGTTCTAATTTCTCAGTGCCTCAGGAATCTCTAATCAATTAATGAGTTAACAAGCATGAATTAAGTGCCTACTGTGTGCTTCTCTAGGCACAGGAGATAAAGACCAAAATGAAATAGACCCTGCCTTCAAGGAACTCATGTACATATACACACATATATATGCATATGCATATACATATTGTATATGTATACATGCATACAGTGCACACACATGTATGTACATGGATGCATACACATAATGCTGTGTATTAATATGTATATGTATATACATATACATGCATATATACAAATGCATGTATGCATGTATGTGTGTATGTTCTGCCCTTTACTCCATCCCCCCAATGACCCTCATATATAACATACTCTACGAATGTAAAGAGACAAGATCATATAGCAGATAGAACGCTGAACTTAGATTCCAGAAGTTCTAGGTTCAAATCCTTCTGATAGCTGCTAGGTGTAAGACCTGGAGGAAATCACTTTATGTCTCTTTACCTTAGCCTTCTCACTTGTAAAATGGGGGTAAGAATAGCGATTATGATGATTAAAGGGATATGTATTTACACATATATACACAGAAGTATATGCAAAATAAATACGAGGTAATTTTTTTTTGAGATGGAAGGAAGGAAGAGGAAAGGAAGAACCCTTTATCAATACTACGTATCAGGCGCTGAGCTACCTACTTTTACAAATTTGACAAATTTTTTTCAATACAAATTTTATTGATTTTTTTTTTTTTTTTACAAATAGTATTTCATTTGAGAGAAGGGAGAAGAGTGAGATTAGGAAAGGTCTCCTGCAGAAGACCTTTACGCTAAAAGCTTAAGTTGAGCTTTCAGAGAAGCTGAGGATTCTCAGAGGGCCAGTGGAGGAGAGACTGCCTATCAGGCCTAACTAAGGGTCTATGGGAGGTGGAGTGTTAGAATGTGGGAGGAACACTGAGAGGGCTGGACACAGGTTATAAGGGAGTTGCTGATGTTTGTTAGCAGAAGGTTTCCATACCGCACAGCCCCTGTACCCTATGAAGCTGAGGGTCCCAGACCAGCAAATAGACAAAACAAAGCCTTTGCAATCACGTGGCTCTTTCAGGTTTACAATACATTTTACTCACAATAGCTTTGAGAGGGAGGGAGGACAAGTATTACTGGTCCCATGTCACCTTTTAAAGTGACTAGCCCAAGGTCACATGACTTATAAATGTCAGAATCAGGAATTGAACCCCTGCCTCTTCTCTCCAAATTCACCACACTACAGCACAAGGCTATAGACACAGGACTGAGTTAAATGGACAAATCCTAAATAAAGAAAGTGAGAAAAATTTATGAGAGGGTGGCGAGGAGAGCAGGAGAGAGGCTATTACCATTTTAGGTTTTGCATGCGTCTCTTTGCATGTGTGTTTGTTTTTCCTTTCTTTAAAGTTTGGACTCATGGAAAAGGGCCCTTTTTAATTAGCATCAGCTAAAATGGGAAGGAAATAGTTGTGGGCCTGGGAGTCAGAAGAGCTGAGTTCAAATGTTACCTCTGGTACTGACTTAGGTGTACTTGGGCGAGTAACTTAGACTCTAAGAGGGTCTGACTATGCCTCTTGTTCAATTATTTCAGTCCTGTCTTACTCTTCATGACCCTATTTGAGGTTTTCTTAGCAACGATATTGGAGTGGTTTGCCATTTCTTTCTCCAGCTCATTTTTACAGATAAGGAAACTGAGACAAACAGAGTTAAGTGACTTGTCCAGGGTCAAACAGCTAGCAAGTGTTTGAGGGTGGATTTGAACCAAGAAGAGGAGTCTTTCTGATTCTAGGCACAGCACTCTATCCACTGTACCTCTCAGTTGCCCCATGCCTCTCGGAGGGTTCAACTGTGTAAAATAACAGATAATTGTATTATCTCCATCACAAAGTTTTTAGATATAGATGTGCTTTGTTATTGAAAAAAGCACTGTACTGGGAATGAGGTCACCTGGGTAATGATCCTGACTGTCACTAACTTGCGGCTGGACAGTACAATGGATAGCACTCATACTGGGCCTGGAGTCAGGGGGACCTGAGTTCAAATGTGACCTCACATACTAGCTGGGTGACTAGCTGGACAAATCTCTTAATGTTGCCTCATTTTCCTCATCTGTAAAATGAGGGGGCGATAGCGCCTACTTCCCAAGATTCTTGTGAAGATTAGATGAGATCCATTACATTTCTAACACGCTTTGGAATCCTGAAAGCACTACTTATATACTAGCTATTATTATTAGCTAATATATGACCTTGGACAAGGGACTTTCTGTGGATTTCAGCTTTCTTATCTACAAGATGAGGAAGGTTTGGACAAGTATTTTGTGATTCTGATGATTCTTTTTTTTTGCAAGGCAATCGGGGTTAAGTGACTTGCCCAGGGTCACACAGGTAGGAAGTATTGAATGTCTGAGACTAGATTTGAACTCAGGTCCTCCTGACTCCAGGGCTAGTGGTCTATACACCATACCATTTAGCTGCTCCTCTAGTAATGTTTTTAAAAGGGACTGCCATTTTGAGTTTTAGGGTAGGGGCTGAGCCATTAGCATTAGGGAACTCCCAGGTAAGGAAACTCTCTTTACCAATGCAGGTCAGTACTTGCTTTCCAGAGATATAAAAGAGGGCTGTTTAATAATATTAACTAATACTTGTCTAGTGCCTTATGGTTTGCAAAGCATTATACATATGTTATCTCATTTAATCTTCACAACATCTTCTGAGGTAGGTATTTTTACTGTCCGCATTTCACAGAGATGAAAACTAGACCTCAGAGAGGTTAAGTCACTTGCCCCATTTTTTGTCAGGATTTGAATTTGGGTCCAAATTCAGCCTGCTTTCACACCATGCCACCTAGCTGCTTTTGATGTCTATGTTTAGGTAGCAATATATTCTCCTAGAAAGAGATTCCTGCTCCATTTCTCAAGGGCAATGGGCACCCAAAGCCCCCAGAGAAAAGATGACAAAGGCAGGGCCCAGGGCCTGTCTTCTGTCTTACTTGAGCCCTGCAGAACCCTCTGTGCCAAAGCTGAACTTGGCACTGATTCACACTTGGCTGGAGTGAGTTCTGAGTCTGGACCACGTTACTCTCCCCTGCCCCACTCAGGCCACATATTGGCTTCACAGAGGTCTCAGGAAATTCTTCCAACCTTCTGGCCACAGACATTCTTTTTCCCCCAAATCAGAGCTAGATTCCCAGCCTGTGGTTGGTCAGACAGTCAGCCAGCTCTGTGTTAGGTATTGGGGTGGTGGGGGTAGAGGCAAGAGGAGAGCTTGCAGGGTGGGTGCATTAAAAGAAACTGAGAGATGCTTAGGAAGCAACATATTGATAAGGGCTAAGAACAACAGATTTTGTGTAGGTAGGAAGGCCTTAGCTGTTTAACAGAGTAGACCCTCTCTGGGCCTCAGTTTCTTTGCCTATAAAACAGAGGCAGGGATTGGATTAGAAATCAGGGTTTCTTGACTTCCGATGTTAAATTTTTTTTTCAAATATTTTGATAACTACATTTCAATATAATTGATTTCCTTTGTGATCCTAGGTGTGATATTTTATGCATTTAAAAACATTATTCTGTGGAGTCCATAGGTTTTTACCCACTGGTTTGCTGGGAAATGTTTAACTGTCTCCCCATACCTGTATTATATATACATTTTACATATATATACTTGTGTATGTGTATATATTATATATCTATGTGTATATGTATATATAAACATATAGATTGTGCATATATACATATAGGCATGCACATATATGCACACATATACTTGTACATATATGTGTGTATGGTTCCTCATCTGCAAAATGAAATGAAGGAATGACAACCCATCCACTTAGTATCTTTGCCAGTAAAGCTCCAAATGTGGTCATGAACAGTCAGACAAAACTGAAATGACTGAACAACAAAATACCCACCGCAGGCTTTGAAATTTAATCTACATTCTTAATACTTTCTTAATTGATCTAGGTGATGAACAAAAAGACTGAGCAAACTTTGATTGGTTTTCAGGCTTCCAAGGTGTAAATGCTCACACTCAACATTTAACAATGGGCTCTCCAGCCTGAGGTGGTTCCAGCACATTCCTGTTTCACCAAACTCCCAGGGGAGTCTACGACACAAAAAAGATTAGGAACAGCTGGAGCAGATGTTTTTTAAGGCTGCTTCCAGGTCCGATATTCTATAAGTCCATGTGAATCCTGGTTCTGCTGACTTCACTTTATATCAGTTTGTTAGGTCTTCTTAAGCTTTCCTGCATTTTTATATTCATTGTTTCTTATTTAGGTGGTGCAGTGGATAGAGTACTGGACCTGGAGTAAGGGAGATCTGAATTCAAAGATGGACTCAAGTACCTACTTGCTGTGTGACCCTGGTCAAGTTATTTAAGCTCTATCTGCCTCAGTTTTCCCAACTGTAAAATGGGTATAACAATAGCATTTACTTCCCAGAGTCCTTGTGAAGATCAAATGAGATAATATTTGTAAAGTGCTTAGCATAGTACCTGTCACATAGTAGACGCTAAGCGTCGATTCCTTTTCTTCCTTATGACCCAGTAATATTCCAATACATTCATGTGTCCCATCTTGTTTAGCAGTTCTCAATTATGTGCCTCTACTTTCTTTCTAACTTTTCGCTAGGTAATGACCTCCCCCCCCCCTGCTCCCCCCGCCCCGAATCCCACTTCTCTTTATTGTGGAAATACATAATTGGTATGGCGAATCTGGAAAAGAAGGTGCTGTTAGAAGCAGGGTGGCACAGTGGGAAGTCCTAGATTTGTAGTAAGACGTGATTCGCTTTGCTAGGCAGTGAAGCAGATGAGAGTGCAAAGAGCCTGGAATAAGTAAGACCTGAATTCAAATCTAGCTTCAGACACTTACTAGCTGTGTGACCCTGAACAAGTCACTTAACCCTGTTTGCCTCAGTTTCCTCATCTGTAAAATAAGCAAGAGAAGGAAATGGCAAATTGCTCCAGTATCTTTGCCAAGAAAACCCCAAATAGGGCCATGAAGAATCAGACATGACTGAAATGATTGAACAGTAACAATTTCAAATTCCCACTCTACCTCTTACTATCTCTGTAAACTCGGACAAGGACTTTACCAGTGTTGGTCTTTGTTTTCCCGTATGTAAAGTGGAGGGAGGTTAGATTAGATAATAATAAAATTTACACTTATATAGCACTTCAGAGACCAGGACTGGATCAATGATTTCTTTCGTTTAGAGCATCCTTGGAAAAGAAGTTTTTCTACCTATGCAATCTGGGGGATAATAAGAGGTTAACGGAATTACCCAGGTTCCCACAGTCAATATGTATCATAGGAAAGATTTCAAAGCAGAGCTCTAAAGTCAGCTTCCTAACCACTGGGAAACACTGCCTCTCTATAGCATTTATGTTTTGCTAAATGCTTTACATATATTATCTCATTTGATCCTTGAAACAATACTATAAGGAAGGTACTATGGTTAGCATTATCCCCGTTGCATGGTTTTAATTGGTTATGGTCTGTGAAACTGGGTCTCAGAAAGATTGACTGCCCAAGATAGCTAGGCAGTGAAGGTAGGATTTAAAGCTGGGTCTTGTGAGTTCAAAGTCTCTCACACCGTTCTCTACCAAGGTAGGCTTGGAGTTGGGGAGTTAGGGAGGTAGGGAAAGTTATGTACTCTAATTCCAAACTCTAATATAAGAGGGAGCAGGACTAGATTGCCTCAGAGGTCCTTCTAGCTGGAGATCAACTGAGGACAAGAAGATAACCAGACACACCCAGGACTGGAATGGCACCTTCTCTGATTAAAGTTTAAAGAATCCATCCATTACAGATGAGATTAGCTGATGCTTCAGGAAATCCTCCCAGAGGTGTCCCCAGCTATCTCCAAAAGCAAAGTGATTTGCAGGTAGGTAGCTCACTGATGAGATTTAAGGTGCCTCCAGACCTACGGTGTAATCAATATAAAATAATCTCTAAACCTGGAAATGGATACCTGTTATGAGTTCGTGTTGACAGGGAGCATGATCGCTAATGACCCAAGCAGACTGAAGGTCACTTGTCCCTCTAGTCTTCCAGGAGCAGAATTGAAATTAGGCATTTCTCCTGACTACTGTTCTCCACTGTAGGAGGAGAAGGTTATATCGAGTGGGCACAAAAAATCAATACCCAAGCCTGTCTGTGACATGGTGCTGTGTAATCATGGGAAAATCATATAACCTTTCTGGAATCGCCATTTACTCATTTATCCCATGTATAAATCTATGATCCTATCAATACCCAGTAAAGAAACTTCATCAACCTAGGGCAGATCTGCAACCATTATACAGTTTATCATAGAGAGTTGCTTAGGGCACTGAGGGGTTATATGATTTTGCCCTGGATCACATGGCCAGAATGTGTCAAAGTAGGACTTGAACCCAGAGTCTCTGACTGGTCATCCAGCTTGCTGTTTTCTGTGCTGTGCAACAAAAGGACAGACAACTCACTAGATTCAACAGCCTTCTTTAAGACCATCCAACTCAATTCAGTTCAGCACTTGCTAAACGCCAATCATAGAGCTAGGCACTAGGTCTATAAAGGTAAAAATGAAAGCCCTCAAGGAGTTAAATTCTGTTTGGAGAAAAGGACATGGACACACCATATTGCAGGGTTTAGGGGTGCGGTGTCCTTGTGATCTGGAAAATCTGAGTAAAAGTTTTTAGCCTACATTTTGTGCCAGAGAAGTCTGAATTATTATGGTTTTAAGATAAAATATCTTGATATTATACAACACTGTACATATATTTTACGCATTTCTGAGTTTCTAAACTTATTCTGTGTTGTCTACGGGTCTTTGTATATCGTCTGTGGCTTCTGCAAAACTCCCCCCAGACTCCCATTTAATTTTTTTTTTATGCTGACCCACAATACAACAAAACTATAATGGGGGAAGTCTTGATGTGGAAGGGATAACTATATTAAAAATAAATACAGGGAGGCTTGGTGGTGCAGTGGATAGGGCACTATGCTCAGTCTGGAAGACCTGAATTCAAATTCAGACACTTACTAGCTGTGTGATCCTGGGCAAGGTTCTTAACCCTGTTGGTCTCAGTTTCCTCATCTGTAAAATGAGCTGGAGAAGGAAATAGCAAACCACTTCAGCATCTGTGCCAAGAAAACCCTAAATGGGGTAAGGAAGAGTGGGGTACGACTGCAAATGACTGGACAGCAATGGAACAAAAATGTACTTACTATATGCAAAGCAGCCAGACGGTTCAGCAGATAGAGCTCTGGGCCTGGAGTCAGGAAGACCTGAATTCAAATCCAGCCTCAGACACTTCCTAGTTGTGTGACCCTGGGCAAGTCACTGAACCCTGCTTACCTCAGTTTCTTCAACTGTTAAATGAGCTGGAGAAGGGAAGGGCAAACCACTCCAGGATCTGCCAAGAAAACCCCCAATGGAATCATGAAGAGTTGGACATGACTGAAAATGAGTATACAAGAAGGAGAATAGTAAGGGAGTTTTCTAGAAGGCATGCAGCATGACATAAGGGAAGACAGTGAAACTGGGAGTCAGGAGACTGGCACTATAGTCCCTGCTCTGTCCCCTCCCAGCTCTGTTGTGACCATGGGCAAACCTCTTCTTGCTTGGTCTGTTTCATCACTTATAAAAAATGACACCCTTTTTACTTTCACATTCCTGTTGCTTGGGAGTGATGAATACATTGGCCTATTCAATCAAATATTTGGTGAGTTAGAATGAGGTTTTCCTGTTTTCTTAAGGCTAGATTATCATGCTTCCACATAGCCACAATGACTGAGAAACCAGAAAACCAGTGTGATGCAGGGTAAGTGGTTCTTAAACTTTTTGATCTCAGGACCCCTTTATACTCTTAAAGATTACTGAAGACCCCACCCACCCACCTACCCAAGAGCTTTTGCTTATGTGCATTTTATCCAGGGATGGGTTGGTAAATATTTAACAACCAGATCTCTGAAAAAAAAATGTACAAAGGACACACTTTAAAATTTAGTCTGCATTAGTAATAGTTTCTCCATCACTTTCTTAAGTTCAGAAAACAACAAAATAATAAAAGAAGCCTCATTTTGTAGTGTCTGCTGATTTCTGAGATACAAATACTCGTGCTGAAAATGTAACAATTGGCAATTCAGTTGGATTAAAAATTTAACAATCCAGCACTGGTTGTTCAGTTGTATCTGACTTTTTGTGGCCTCATTTGCATTTGGGATTTTCCTGGCAGAGATACGGGAATGGTTTGTCATTTCCTTCTTCAGTTCATTTTACAGATGAGGAAACTGAGGCAAACAGGGTGAAGTGACTTGTCCAGGGTTACACAGCTAGTAAGTGTCTGAGACCAGATTTGAACTCAGGTCTTCTTGACTCCAGGTCTAGCACTAGATCTACTGTATCATCTAGTTGCTGTGCATACCTTGGTTATATTTATCAATATTTACCATAATAATAATAGTAATATCATTTATTATAAAAACAATTTTGACCTTGAAGACTCCTTGAAAGGTCCTTGAAAGGGTCTTCATAGAGGTGCCTAGGCCATTCTTTGAGAACCAGTGGTGTAATAAAAAGAGCTCTGGACCTGGAGTCAGGAGAGACCTGGGTGCGAATCCCTCCTCTGATATTTCCTAGTTATATGACCAGCCACAAGCAAGTCATTTAAGTTTTCTGAGGTTCAGTTTCCTCATCTGCAAAATGGAAATAAGAATAGTTTTTGCTAGGATAGTTGTGAATCACAAATGAGATAATGTATGTAAAGCGCATTGACAATTTCACGTTATATATAAATCTGAGCAGTTGTTAATTGGTTCTGTTTTATAGGTAGCCATGACCAGACTTAAAATTATAGGTGACCCAAGAGGCAAGAGAATTTATGTTATGCATAAATAGGTTTCAATACATTAGGGACATAAATTTAGAACTAGGAAGAACTTCCTAGGTCATTTGTTCTAATTGAGGACGACACTGAGAACCAAGAGAGGTATGATGATTTGTTAAAGCTCATATAGGCAAGATGCAGAGCAGGAATTGTTTTTATTTTTGACTTTGTATTTCCAGGGTCTAGCACCATGCCTGGTATACTGTAGGTACTTACTAAATGCTTGTTGATTGATTGTTTACTGCTTCATCTCTTACATGGAAAGAAAATTACTTGTGTATAGGTAAGCTCCTTGAGGGAACTATTTGCATTTTTGTCCTCGTCTTTCATGACCTAGCATAGCATCTAGCATAAAGTAGGTATATGATGTTTTTGATCTTTTTTTTTTTTAAGGGGACTAGTGACATCAGGGCATGATGTCTTAACTCATGGGCAGATTGGATTTAAGTGAGGCAGAGCTGCATGAAGTCATCAGCCTCACTCTTTCTTCTAGAGTCTTCAGGACAAAAGTCAAGACAATTGACAATGGCCCAGGATGTAGTGGATGACTTTGGTATCTGTGATATCTGACCAAGCTCTAAGTGCTCCACAGCACCTGCTCCAGTCACCTCCATACCTGATGAAACAAATTGTTCTCATGTGCCCATTCCACCAGGGGAAGTATTCATGTGCTCGGGGTAGACATCCCCCTAACTCCCTGACAACTTGGAGGCCTGTTAGTTAACCTCAACTTGGTTGACCTATCTGCTGAGATAGTTTTATTGGGGTGTGGCCTCTGCTCTTGGAGCCACTGGTGACAGTTGGACACCAAAGGTGAATGAGTAGCCCTGAAAAGGACTCGGCAAGCTCTCACATCAGAGATGCTCCCTGAACACCCCATGTACTCAGGTGCCTAATATATGCTTGCTGAAACACTTTTTTGTGCCAGCAAAGAATTGTAAATAAAGTAGATGCCCATCAGTTGGGGAATGGCTAAATGAATTATGCTATATGCATGCAATGGAATACCATTGTGATGTAAGAATCAATGAACATGATGATACTGAGAAGCTTGGAAGGATTTAGACTTGTGTGAACAGCTGAAAAGTGAACAAAGTAGACACAGGGAAACACTATAAAACAATGGGAATGTAAATAACAGTAAAACAATTGAAACTGAATTGTGGAAATGATAATGACCATATTTGGTCCTAAAGAAATGATTTTGTGAAAAGACACCACCACCCTGCTACTTGGCCAAAGTACAGGACCAAGGCTGTGGGATGCTGTATGCAGCATCAAATTTTTTTTTGGTATGTTGGTTAGTTTTGAAGAAATTGTTTTCCCTTTCTTCTTTTTCAAAAAATTCCTAAAAGCACTCTGAGAGGGAGAGGGAAACAGTAGGAACTGAATGTGACTAAAACAAAAAATATAAATAAAATGTATTTGAAAAAATAAAAATAAATGCTTGATAAATTGAATGAGATTGTTAGCTTCATCAAAGTAGATCTCATCTTTTTATCCTTGCTTCTCACAGATGCCCTTATAGGACCCCCATGATGCTTTGGGTGCAAGAAGTGGTGTAGCAAGGAAAGGTGGTACAAACTTGTAGTACTTGCTGCTGAGGACAGGGATCACTAGAGTTCAGGAGTTTTGAGCTGCACTAGGATTAAAGTCGAACCATTGTCTAAAGTAAATCTGGCACCAATATGGTGAGATCTTTATTGGTGGAATGGAGGGTCCCCAGGGTATTGGAGGAGAGATGAGCCAACCCAAGTCAGAAAAGTAGAGCAGGTTAAGGCTTTCAACCAAACCTCTGAACAGTTACTGCGCTTCAAACCTGGGTGAGATAGTCTCCCTAAAAAAGTGATATAAAAGACATTGGATCAGAAATATATATATATAAAATCAGAAAAAGAGGTGGGCTAGCAATATAGTGACAGTGAGAGTGAGGGAGTAGCAGATGGTCAGTCCCAGTGTTGCAGTGGTACCCATTCAATGTTTAAGACCCCAAAGATGGCCTTGGGTGCACTGGAGAGATCTTCTAAGAAGAACTCAAGGATGGACAAGGATAAGAATTTCACAAAATGAGAAGGTGTGGGTGGATTACAATCAGCACTATTTTGGGGAACCCCCACATTAATGCGATCTAGAATCCATTGACATATAAAGCCAGCTGTGGTGATGGAAGGAAGGAATGGAGGGAGGATGGAAAGAAGGAAAGAAGGAAGAAAGGGGTGATGAAGTTATGGGTAAAGGTTGTCCTGGAAACAGCTAACCTCTGACACTTTCTTCAATGACTTTCTCCTCAGAAAGGCCAAATGTCCAGGGACTCAGGCCGATTTGTTCTCTCCCTACCTTCAGGAAAGAAGAAAAAAAAGAATGCAGGTTGCTTCAGACTCTCCCCCTCCTCCTTCTTGCAACCTCCCCTTCCCTCCCACCTTCTACTTGCTGGGAAAATGTCCTATTGCCCTCTGGGAGAGTCAAGCCCTGGCCTCTGTTCTGCACTTTTATGCTGGATTGACAGCCTTGATCAGCAAGATGTAGCGATGGGGAAAATCACTGTGTCACAACCCCATGGCTTCTGGGATGTGTTGCTATGGATACCAGGCGCAGGGAAGCCAAAGAGTAGGAAAAATGTGTATAAACGCATGTGTGTGCACACACTCCCATGTGTTTAGTAAACAGTAGTGCACCCGACTCATAGGGACAGAGCCCTTTAAATATTTACAAAGACCATTCACCCAGGCTCTTGGACTTGGTACCTTGGTTTAATCTTAGATTTTTCCCTTTTTGTCATTTTGGTGCACTGGATTTAGGTTTGGTTGGATTTGTGGTAAAAGGACCTGAGTTCAGATACAGGCCTGGGCATTACTTTGCACAAATTGCTTCATCTTTCTGTAAAATCAGAGAGTTAGATTAGACAGCCTCTAAGGTCCTTTTCAGCTCTAAATCTATGATCCTAAGAAATCCAAACAGATGTCAGGGATTGTTAATTCCATCAAGCTAACAGCTCTCCTATCTTGAATTTTCCTCACTGTCACTATCATCACCAGGTTCTCCTTACCTCCTATTTATGACTATTGAAACATGGATGAATGAAAAACCATTTATTAAGATCTTGCTATGTGCCCAGCACTATCTTAAACACTAGGAATACAGATACAAAGATATGTAATGGGGAACTGGTCAATAGGAGTCCTGTCCTCAGAATATCCACAAGGGACATCGGTTGATGGGTCAACCTCCCTGTACATTCTCTGAGGAATGGGTTTCTCTTGGTTAGTCTGTTCCCTACTTACTTTACCAAAAAAAAAAAAAAAAAGCAAGGCAGTGCCTTCGCTCAAGAAACTTAAATTCTAAAGGTTGAATTCAATCTATATAAGGAAGTGGTGACTGGGTGGGGTTTTAGTCTGGGAAGCCAGAGGGATGATGAGTAGAGTAACGGGACAATTGATTTGATTTCATCTTTCCAGGAATTGTGTGAGTGAGTAAGTGAGTGTGTGTGTGTGTGTGTGTGTGTGTGTGTGTTCATCCTTCATTGCCGAAGAAGACCATGCCATCAGAGAAATAATGACATGAATTGTGTTTGACTTTGTTTTGAGTGAGGGAAGACTGTGCAGGTCACCAGCCTCACTTTTCCTCCAGAGCCATCTGAATCCAGTGACCAGATATTCATCAGGATGACTGGAGATGACCCAGGATGAGGCAATTGGGGTTAACTGACCTGCCCAAGGTCACACAGCTCATGAGTGTCAAGTGTCTGAGGTGAGATTTGAACTCAGGTCCTCCTGACTCCTGCACTGGTGCTCTATCCACTGCACCACCTAGCTGCCCTGTCCTGGATGTGTATTCTTTGATCCAGTGACTGTGGCCTCCTGGCTATTCCACAAATAAGACACTGCCAGGAATTGTAGTGTTGGTCTGATAATTATCGTTAGAGATAAATGTGTTGGGGGAAGGAAGGCTGCATATACGAGGGGATAGCATTAATAATGGTTGGGAAGGGGGGTGTTGAGTTTGGCATAGGGCTAAATATAGTGGACACACATCAGTCAAATTGGGGGCCTCCTGGTGGGAGCTAGGGTGCTGACTGGGAAGCAGAGGGTGGAGTTTATCATGGAAATAGCTTCCTAAGGGACTTTCCAACTCAATTCTTTTCCCCTCTTTTTCTATCCCAAACCCTTTCCAATGCATCCTTTCCACCACAGCCAGAATAATATTTATCACCATAAATATGGTCATGTCAGTCCTCAAAAATCTCTAGAGTTCCCCCACAAAGAGCAAACTCTTACCTGGTGACCAATGCTCTCCACAATCTGCCACCAGCTTTATCTCAAATTACTCCCTACCAAGCATTTTTCACTTTAGCTGAATTAGAGGACATTCTTCTTCTCAACCGCGCCATCCTGTCTCATGTATCTGTGCCTTTGCTCCTGCTGTTTCCTAGGCCTGAGGTACCCTACCTGTATGTATACCTGATGAATTTCTACCCATCTTTTAAGACTCAGCTCTGAAGAACAACCGAAACTAATACCACCTCCTCCATGAAGTCTTCTTTGATTCTACTGCTGGCAACAACGTTCCCCTCATATTGCACTTTTTTGTGCCTCTCTAAAATACTAATCATTTAATATGTTGCATAGAAATGTTAATGATTACTTTACACAGTGCTCTGCACACAGTGGGCGCTTACTATTGGTTTAACAATCCTGTGAAGCAGGAAATAGTAGTAATAATAACTCTTTTTTTAGTGCTTAAATGTTTTCTTCATATTGTGTTAAGGTGTAGCAATGGCTTCTAATTTATTATTAATTATTCATTTATTATTATTTAATTTGTTAATTATTAACACTGGAGATATTAAACAATCAATTATTTTAAATGATTGTTTATTAATTTATTTATTGTTAATAGATAATAATATTATTATTGTTACTATCCCCATTTTTCAGATGAGAAAACTGAGGATCAAATGAGCTAAATGACTTGATCACATAAACAGTAAGTTTCTGAAGCCACATTTAAACTCAGGATGCCTCATTTCAAGTATCACTTGCCACCATGCCAACCAAGAAATTTTTGGAAGGTATTGTAATAATCTTGGATAAGTCATTAGATCCTTGGGATTAAGTTTCTTCCTCTGTGAAGTCAAGATGACAAGAATTATAAATTTAATTAATCAATAATTTAATTTATTTGTTAAAAACTTACCATATACTGAATGAGGGGCTTGGATTATCTGACCTCTGACTGTTCCTTTCAGTTCTGGATCTATGGGTCTATGAGATACAGATTTCGTCTAAATAATAACCATCAGAGGTTGGCTGCCATTTTCATTAATAGGTTAGGTGACCTCATAAGCTTGCTTTAAGTTCAAAACTTACATCCTATCTTTCTACCTCTGCTGGCCCCATATTTATCTTCAAAACCTCCACAGCGAAGATGTTGGACCAGGTTGATGAAAGAATTCTCTCCTGAGATTTATAAGACTGGGAGAAGCAGACATTATTATAACTTGGAAGAAAGAGCATGAATGATAAGATGTCTCAGACCTCCTTTCCGTCTTATAGTTTAGGCAAGAGAATGAAGAAAAAGATATTTCAGGAATCCTTCCAGTCCTGTGGTCATATTTGACTAGTTTTGGAATTGAAGTGCTATATGGATGGGTTATCATTATATATCAATATATCTATAATTATATATAATACATCATATATACATATATGGATATACATACATGTATGTATGTATGTTTATATATAAGTATACACACATACATATATATTTCCCCCAATTACATGTTAAAACAACTTTTAACATTTTAAAAAAGTTTTTAGTTCTAAATTTCCTTTTTTCCTTCCTTCCCGAGATAGTAAGTAATCTGATACAGGTTATACGTGTGCGATCATGTAAAACATTTCTATATTAGTCATTTTGTACAAGAAGAATAGATAGGTGGGTTATTATTAATAGCATTGGTATCAATTATTATAATGTGACAATTATTAATAATACCGTGTGTATCAATATACAGATATATGTATCATGTGACAATCATTACTGAATTTTATAAAGGGGAAGGGAATAAATATCTAGCATTTACTATGTACTAGGTACTGTGCTAAATATTTTATAAATATTATCTCATTTGATCCTCATAATAATCCTGAGAGGTAGATGCTGCTATTATGTCCATTTTAAAGTTGAGTAAACTGAGGCAAAAAAGGGTGAAGTATATAATAATACCTGATACCTGGATGGACCCATGATCTCTTTGTTGTAGAAACCTTTCTATTAGGCCTGTGTATCCTGCGTGATTCTTGTCTGTGTCCTCTGGTCAATCTGCCACAGCTGGGTTTATTCATTGTGTTGGGAGAGCAGTGGTTAGAGTTCCCAGCCTGGAATTAGGAAGATCTGAGATCTGGCTTCAGACAACTTACCCACTGTGTGACCGTGGGCAAGTCACTTAAGCCTGCCTCAGTTTCCTCATCTGTAAAATGAGGATGATAACATCACCTATCTCCCTGGGTTGCTATAAAGATCAAATGAGCTATTATTTACAAAGTGTGTGTATAGTAGGTGCTATATAAATTCTTGTTCCCTTGTTTCAGTTCTTTGGAGAGCCAGGTATTGCAGGTCTTAGAGCCCAACAATATCACTGGAATAAAATGATGGGCCCTGATTACAGGGAGAATCTTGGGCTTATTAAAAGAACTTCAGTTCCTCAAAGGCATACCAACCCACTCCCCCTAATTCTGGGTCCAGTTTATTAAACATGTGCAGTATCTGTATCTACTGATTAACCAGCCTTAGGGGTTGTCTGGCTAACTGTATTATCATAGCCTGGATTCTTCTCATCAATTTCTCTGCCTATGCTTTACTTTTACTAACCAGATTCTTCACCTCAGCAGTGACCTCCAATCCTTCCACCCCGTAGTTCTCTGGGAGGCCATCACTTTTGCTCTGGATTCACACCATTGTTAAACACTAGCATTAGGTTGTCTTCTACTCTCAAATCCCTTGGGCCCTTGGCCTAATTTAATCACTCACCAAACCCTGACCCTGGATTACCCCACCTTCCCTCTCTTCTCCTAGGGCCCAAGAGTATTAGAAAGTCTCAATGAAGGCACCTGACTAAATCCACTACAAATTTACCTTATCTAATCTCAGCTGGGCCCTTCTATTCCCAAGGCAATCCTTTTACTAATTTCTTTTGACTAGTATCATCTCCACGGTGGCCTTTCCAAATATTCTCTTTTCTCCTCAAGCCCCTCAATACCATCCCTGTTCCCACACTCTTAGTCAAAATTTCTATTCATTCTTTTCTGAGAAAATTAAGGACATCCTGTGGGAATCCCCTCTTCTCCTCTTTCCTACGTTTCAAAACTCATTTACATTATCCCTTATTCTCTCCTCCTTAACTCTAGTCTCTAAGAAGACAGGCCTTCTTCTTCTCCCTGTATTTGGACCCTTGATCCCATCCCCTCTATCTCTTACAGATTACTCCTCCAATTATTCTCTCTCTAATCTTCAGTCTCATTTTACCTACTACTTCCTTCCCTGCTTCCAACAAATATAACTAATTGTCCCCCATCCTTAAAAATCCCTCACCTGACCCTACTCCCTCATCAAGGTATTGTCCCATATCTTTCCTTCATTTCCCAGCCAATCTCATAGAAGTAGTTCGCGCACACCTTACTCCCATTTCCTGTCCTCTGACTCATTCCTCCATGCCTGCAATCTGCCTTCTGACCTCACCTCTCAGGTACTCCCTCCAAACTGACCAATGATTTCTAAACTTCTTGATCCAGTGGCCTTTTCTCAGTTTTTAATTCTTGTTGACCTATGTATTCCTTGTGATACTGTTGATCCCCCTCTCTTCCTGGATATTCTTTCCTCTCTGTGTTTTCATGACCTTATTCTCTTGGGGTTCTGCTTTCCCATCTCCCCTCAGTCTCTTTTGTTAGTTCCCATCTACATCTAACTCCCAAGAGGATTGGCTCTCTGGCTTTTTTCTCCAGAAGTCAGAAACAGTTAGGTGACTGGCTCAGCGTTCTGGGCCTAGATTCAGGAAGACCAGAGTTCAAATTTGACCTCTGGCACTAATTAGCTGGGATAGTTAGATGGCATAGTGGATGGAGTTCCATGCTTGGAGTTAGGAAGACTCATCTTCCTGAGTTCAAATCTGGCCTCAAACTACTGGCTGAAGTCATACGGGAAAGTCACTTAACTCTGTTTGCCTCAACTGGATCAGATCACAACTCCACCAACAGAGCATTAGTGTCCCAATTTTTCCATATCCCCTCCAACATTTGTTATTTTCCTTTTCTGTCATATCAGTCAATCTGATTGGTGCAAATTGGTACCTCAGAGTTGTTTTAATTTGCATTTCTCTAATCAATACTGATTTAGAACATTTTTTCATATGACTATAGATAGCTTTAGTTTCTTCATCTGATAATTTCCTGTTCGTATCCTTTGAACATTTACCAATTGGGGAATGACTTGTGTTCTTATAAATTTGACTCAGTTTTCTATATATTTGAGAAATGAGGCCTTTGTCAGAGAAACTTGCTGTAAAATTTCCCTCTAGTTTTCTGTTTTCCTTCTAATCTTGGCTATATTGATTTTGTTTGTGCAAAACCTTTTTAATTAGAATTATTCATTTCACATCTTGTGATGCTCTTAATCTCTTTTGGTCATAAATTCTTCCCTTATCCATAGATCCAACAGATAAGCTATTCCATGCTCCCAAATTGGCTTATGGAATCACCCTTTATGTCTCAATCATGTACCTATTTTGATCTTACCTCAGTATATGGTGTGAAATGTTTGTCTATACGTAATTTATGCCAAACTGCTTTCCATTTTTCCAAGCAATTTTTGTCAAATAGTGAGTTCTTGTCCCAAAAGTTTGGATTTTGGGGTTTATCAAATGCTAATTTACTATGTTCATTTACCACTTTGTATTATATATTAACCTATTCCACTGATTCATCACTCTATTTCTTAGCCAGTAACAGATTGTTTTAATGATTACTACATTTTAATACAATTTGAGATCTGGTACAACTAAGCCACCTTTATTCACATTTTACTTTCATTGATTTCCTTGATATTCTGGACCTTTTGTTCTTCTAGATGAATTTTGTGATTGTTTTTCCAGTCCCTACTGATGGTTAAATAAAAAAAAAAAACTCTTTTGTCTGATATTTCATCTTTCAAAATCTAACTGCAGTCTGCTTTCCCAACTGAATATTAAACATTACTTCCATTCACACATTCTACATTCTACAACTTGTTGTTCCTCACACAGACAATCTGTATTTCATATACATGACTTAACACAGATTGTCTTCCATGTCTGGAATTTCATTCTTTCTCAGCTCAACCTCTTAGGATATCTGGCCTCCTTCAAAAGGTAACTCAAGCTTCATCTCCTGCATGATAGCTTTCTGGATCTCTTGGCTTCCCCCACAATCCCCCTCCTTCCACTGTCCAGTGCTTTATTAAAACCCAGAGAGATTGCCTTCAATTTACTTTTCATGTATCTTATATTTGCTTATACATGTATATACACATATATACACATATACATATACATGTATGCATGTATGTATGTGTGTGTATGTTGTTTTCTCCTAAAGAATATAAACTCCATGAAGGTAAAGGAGAGGGATTTTTTTTGTTTTTGTCTTTGTGTTCACAGTTCTTGGGGCACCTAAATAATGCAGTATATGGAGTACCAGGAGTCAGAAAGACATATTTTCTAGAATTTGAATCTGGCCTCGGACACATCCTCTGTATGTAATCCTGAGCAAATTTGCCTCAGTTTCCTCATCTGTCAAATGAGCTGGAGAAGGAAATGGTAAACTATTCTATTATCTTTTCCAAGAAAATCCCCATGGGGTCATAAAGAGTTGGACATGACTAAAATGACTAGACGGCAACAATTCAAAGTGCTGTGCTCATGTTAAGTGTTTGCTGATTGATTGTTCAAATTAATCTTTCTAAAAGCAGGTCTGCCATGTCATGCCCCCTCCCCTGTCCCCCCTTTCCATCTCTCCCCCTTGCATTTAATAAACAGCAGTGGTTCCTTATTACCTTTAGCATCAAATATGAAATCCTTTGTTTGCATTCAAAGCCCTTCATAACTTGAAGCCCTTATACCTTTCTAGTTTTCTTACACCCTACTCAATCAGATGTGCTTTGCAATCCATCTCCTTATTGTATATAGTTGTCCCTCCTGCCTGAAATTCTCTTTTTCCTCATCTCTACCTCCAAGTTTCTCTGGCTTCCTCCAGGTGCCAACTAAAAATTCCATTTTCTATAGGAGGTCTTTCCATGTCCCCCTTAATCCTAGTGCCTTTCCTCCACTGATTACCTCCAAATGATTCTGCTTATTTTGTGGTTATACACAGTTGTTTTCATGATATCTCCCCCATTAGACTATAAGCTCCTTGAGAGCAGGGACTGTCTTGTGTCTTTCTTTGTATTCTCAGAACTTGACTCAGTGGCTAGCACATAATAGGTGCTTAATAAATGCTTATTGACTAAATGACAGTAGACACTCCTCTTTTCTTCCTTTTCCCCTATAAGGAGATTGTAACCTCCCATGGCACCAATCTCCCATAACTCTTAGTTGAGAACCTTGCCTCATACTTTAGGGAAAAAAAATTGATGTCCCATTCTCCCTTTTATGCTTCTCATATTTTCCAGCGTCACTCCCCACTGTCTCCTCCTTCACTCCAGTCTCTAATGAAGTAGTCCTTCTCTTTGTCCAAATCACCCCCTCAACATGTGCCCTTGATCCCACCCCTTACCATTTTCTTTAGCAGATTGTCTCCACTATCATTCCCTCTGTCTCTAATCTTCAGTCTTTCCCTATCTACTAGTTCCTTCCTGGTTACCTACAATCACTCCCAAGTCTCTCCATCCTTAAAAAATCCATCACTAGATTATGTCATTCTTCCTAGGTATTGTCTTATATCACTTCTCCTCTTCTCAGCTAAAGTATTTGATAAAGCTGTCTGTACTAGATACTCCCCTTCCTATCATATCACTTTTTCTAAGCCCTTTGCAATATGGTTTCTGACTTTATCGTTCAACTGAAACTTCTCTCCAAAGTTACCAGTGCTCTCTCATTCATTCATTTATTCATCCATTAATTATTTTTATTTTCAGTCAGTGCTGTCTTAATTGCCAAATCAAATGGCCATTTCCCCTCTCCCTTCTCCCCACGCCTCCTCCTCAGTCCTATCGGTTTTTTCCTCTCTGCAGTGTTTGGCACTGGTGACTGCCTTACGCTCTTGGATGTTCTCACCTCTCTGGGTCTTCATGTGGCTACTCTCATTTAACATATTCTGGTAGATTTCCTTAAAGATCAAACTAGTTCCTTTTTTTTAAAAATTAACTTTGCCTTTTTTGAATACCTAAAATAAAAGCATTGAAACTAGTATGAGAAATGTGGATTTCTTCTCTCCTCCTTTCCTCTTACCTGGTTGTTCCTTCTTAGACTCTTTACTGATTCTCCATCCATGTCATGCCAACTAACCATAGATGAACCCCAAGGCTCTATCCTGAGCCCTCTTCTTTTCTCCCTTTATATTATCTTGCTTGGTTATCTCATCAGTTCTTATCTCTATGCTCATGACGTACAGATTTATATGTCCAGCTGTAGTCTCTTTACAGAATTCCAATTCCCCATTACCATCTATCTCTTGGACATTTCTAACTGGATGTTCTATAGGCATCTCCAACTCGACATATTCAAAATAGAATTCATTTTATTTTCCCCAAATCTACCCCTCTTTGGAACTTCACTATTCCTGCCATTCTCCTAGTCATACTGGTTTGCAAACTTCCTCAACTTCCACCTTCCTCAACTCCTCATCCTCACTTACCCCAAATAATCAGTTTCTCCACAACATGTCTAAACATGCCCCTTCTCTCCCTTCAAATAGTCCCAAGCCCAGTCCAGACCCTCATTACCTCTGGTCTGTACTACTGTAAAAGTGTCCTAATTGATCTTTCTATATCAAGTTTCTTCCTTATTTCCAATCCATTTTTCATACAGCTGCCCCTACTTGATAAATTCCAATGGCTCCCTATTACCTCTAAGATCAAATATAAATTCATCTATTTGACTACTAAACCTCTTCCCAACCTGGCTCTACTCTATCTTTCCAGCCTCCACATATATTACTTTCCTGAATGCACAATTTGTTCCATCCATACTGACCTTCTGACTATTCCACACACATGATACAGCTGAGCAGTACAGTGAACAGAGAACTGGACCTGGAGTCAGAACAACCTGAGTTCAAATCTGGCCTTAGATATTGACTAGCTATATGACCTTGGGCAAGCCACTTAACCTCTGTTTACCTCAGTTTTCTCCATTGTAAAATAGGGATAATAATAACCCTTGCCAACCAGAGCTATCGTGAGGTTCAAGTGACAAAATATTTGTGAAGTGCTGGCCATACAGTAAACATTACAAAAATGCTAACCAACTTCATGGTCATCCTTATATTTTTTATTCTTACTCTCTATCTTCAGTCTCTGTAACTTATCATTCATGTCTAGAATGTTTTCTCTCCTCACCTCCACTTTTTAGATTCCCTGACATTCTTTAAGAATCAGTTAAAATGCCATCTTCAGGAGACCTTTCCTGGTTGTCCCATCTGGTAGTACCTTCCCCTCTAAGACCCCTTTCCATCTACTACATTTATTTCTTATATAGGCCAATTTATGCATGCATTGTCTCTTACGCTAAAATGTAATGAGGACAGCAGCTGTTTTCTTCCTTTTTCTTTGTATCCTCAGCTCTGACATTTAACAAGGACTCAGTAGGCTATATATAGGAGCACAGAACTAGGGCTGGAAGGGATCTCAGAAATCATCTAGTCCCTCCCCCTAACTTTATAGAAGAGGAAACTGAGGCACAGAGCAATTAATTGACTTGGCCAGGATTGTTGCTGTTCAGTTGTTTTCAGTCTTGTCCAACTCCTCACGACCTTATTTGGGTTTTCTTGGCAAATGTACTGGAGGGGTTTGCCATTTCCTTCTCCACCTCATTTTACAGATGAAGAAGCTGAAGCAAATAGGGTTAAGTGACTTGCCCAAAGTCGCACAGCTAGTAAGTGTCTGAAGCCAGATTTGAACTCAGGAAGATGAGTCTTCCTGACTCCAGATCCTGCTTCTCAAAAAGGATTAATCACTTTAGTGTTGATTACTCAGGGTTTGTTGGCCAGGAGGTAAGCCTTATCCTATGGATAAGAAACTTAGACAAGCTGTCAAGATTTGGGTTACAATTAGGCAAGCATTCAAGGTCCTTTTAAAAGTAAAAAAGAGAATAATATTTTTTAAAAACTAAAACATTAAAAATATAGATATTTATGGTTGTCATCATGAACTCCAAGTGAACCACTAGGCACTAATATTTTAAGGATATGAAATCCACATTTCTCATATTAGTTGTAATACTCATATTGGGTTTCAGGCATACAAGAAATATAGATACCTAAATATTCAAACAAACTGAAGTTAATAAAAAAGGAACTGGTTTGATTTTTAAGGAAATCTATCAGAATGTCAACTGTTCTGCAATTGTAGTCTAAAACCAAAGAGAAAAAAATAGCAAAAGCTAGAGTATCCATTAATAAAAGTCCCATGTGGATAAGCTCTCTAGCGGGTCTCTGCAAATGCAAAGGGCCCAAATGGATGAACTCCCATATGTAGCACATACTCAGAGTCTGCTCTCCCAACCTCAACTTGTACTGGCTGTCAGATTCCCAGAAGGTGACTGCTACTTTTCTTAAAAAAAAAAATCAATTTTATTTTCCATTCCCTCCTCCTTCCCTTCCCATTGAGAAGATGAAGAATATAGAACACATTACAAATATGCAAAAAATCATGCAAAACGCAGTTCCATGTTATCATTTCTCCCCTCAAGAAATAGAAGAAAATGTTCTTCAGTCTGTATGCTGAGTTCATCCATTCTTTATGTGGAGGTAGATAGCATGTTTCATCATGAGTCCTTGAAATTATGGTTGGTTGTAGCTGCTACTTCTCCCCTCAGGGTTCTAGGGGACCCTGCAGAGCTGAGTGTATCTTTATAATAGTGTAGATCACAAGACTCTATCACAAGACATGCAAGTGTGCTTCTCCTTCAATATCAGTCATTATCAGCCAGTTAAACTGAATTAACATCTAGAAAGAGGTACTAAGGTGGTCAAAGAAGAACGGTTAGCACAAAATATCTCCCCACCCCAACTCCATTGGATAAAGAGAATCATCTCTGACACATTCTCTCAAAAGTATACACAGAGTCCATGAGAAAGTAGATTTGAGTACACACACATATCACACACGGAGTGTGCACACACATGTGCATATCACGTGCACATGATATACATATATGTACATATACATGTGTATATACACAATGCCCATATATACCCACATATATATCCATACCCACGCCCTTATACATATACATACACATATATTCCCCAAAAGATAATTGCACCTAAAAATCCTTTTTTTGTTGGAGTGCCCAAGTTGTTTTACGTAGATATGGCATAGCTTTTCTGCTGGACTCCTCATAGAGGCTTAAAGCTCTCCTTCCTCAGTGTGTCCTAGTTTCTTCCCTGGTCCCAATGCAGACACTGAGCTATTCCTGGGATGCTACTAGCATTAGGATGCAGATCTTTCAATTCTCTGAAGTCATGCTTTCCCTGGATAGAAGTGACTATCCCAGACGGCAATGGAGAAGAGGCACATGCTCAGGAAACTGTGGGTCAGTGTTCACTCCTTGTATTTTTAAAGGAGAGGGGAGATAAAAGAAGAGCACTGACTTAGTTCATTGACCCAATCTATGGATCTGGTCTAATGGGGATATGTCTAGCTTGTTTTGGGAAGGACTTCAAACCCTATTCCTGGGGGGAGATTACCCGACTGAGATGCTAGACTGAACTGAACCTAGCACAGAGCATATTTCCCCACTAATATAAGCCAGTAAATCCCTGTATGACCTTGGGCAGGTAATTTTCCCTTGCTAGGTTTCAGGTTCTTCCCGGTAAAATGAAGAGATTGTGCTGGATGGTCATTAAGACGTCTCTCTGTTTTAAAGTGCAGTGAGTCTTCTGAATATAAAAGGAGGACTTCTGCAGTGACAGTCTTCCAAAAGCACGCTTACTCTAGCTGTGTGAAGCTTTAGGGCTAGAAGATTCTTAAACATCCCTAGGAGTGGAATCATTCAGTGTTAGTGTAATTGTTCCTCCAAATTACAGTGGTCTTGAGGCCAGTGCATCTGGCTCTTCCATATGCATCTTCAGTGCTTACCATGGCATATAGTAAGTGCTAATAAATGCTTTTTCATTCACTCATTCATTGGGGCAGGATTCACTCCTACTGCCTTTTTGGGAGGATAGTCCTCAACTCAGTTCTCAACTTTATCCACCCATGGTATAAACAATGGTAAGACGGTGAATGAGTAAAGGATTTGTTCCTAAGATAGTAAATAGCACAAGCTGGATAGAGTAGAACAGGACATAATACATGACAGAAAACAGGGAATTCAGGAAGGATTTAATCCTTTTCTTCCTTCTGTTTGTCTTCCTATACCATTTAAGTGGTGTAGTGGATAGAATGTTGGACTTGGAGAAACCGAGCCTTCTTGTTGTTGAGAGATTTTTCAGTCATGTCCAACTCTTCATCATGACCCCATTTGGTCCTTTTTTGGGGGGGCAGAGATACTGGAGTGGTTTGCCATTTCCTTCTCCAGCTCATTTTATAGATGAGGAAACTAAGCAAACAGGGTGAAGTGACTTGCCTAGGGTCACATAGCTAGTAAGCATCGAAAGACAGATTTGAACTCAGGAAGATCAGTCTTCTTGACTCCAAGCCTGGCATTCTACCCACTGTACCACCTAATGGTCTGAATCCTGCCTTAAGCACTTCTTAGCTCTTTGATCCTGGGCAAGCCACCTTACTTCTCAGGTTTCAGTTTCCTCATCTGTAAAATGGGGGCAATAATTTCACCTTCCTCAAAGGGTTGTTGTGAGGATCAAATGACAAAATAGATGTAAAGTGCTTTGCAAATCTTAAATGCCATACCATATAAGTGTTGATTATCATGTTTTTATTTCCATTTTCATTTTGGCCTGATACCTTTTTAAAAATGTAATTTAAAAAAAATCTGCACTTAACCACACTGAAAGAGGAAAAAAACGAGCATTTCCATAAACACAAATTGTATATTGATCCATGAATTTTTATTACATAGAGCTTGATTTTTTAAAAAAGATATGATAAATTTATGATTTTACTTTCTAAGTTTCTTTGGTTTCCCATTTCCTTTCAAATCCTTCTCCTTAAAGAAAGAGGTAAAGGAAACCCTTGTAACAGATATGCATAATCCCCAGACCCCTTCAAAGAAAATCCATTAATTGACCATTTTTGAAAAAGTCTATGCAGTGGATAGAGTGCTGGGCCTAGAGTAACAAAATGTAAGTTCAAATTAGACCTTAGCCACTTGCTTGTTGTGTGACCCTGAGCAAGTCACTTAATCTCTGTTTGCCTCAGTTTCCTCAACTGTAAAATGGGAATAATAACAATTTACCTTAGCATTGCACTTTCAGTGCTATTAGAATCGCTGGGTCAGAGAGTATGTATAGTTTAAGTTCTGTTGCATAGTCCCAAATCTCTTTTTAGAATGGTTAGATTAAATTCATAGCTTGATCAATAATACATCAGCATGCTTGTCTTTCCAATGACTGCAATCTTCCCCCTTTTTTGTTGTCATTTTTGTCAATCTATGTGAGCGGGAACCCACAGTTGCTCCAATTTGTCTTTCTCTAATGACCAAGTGATTTGTAACATTTTTTCATAAGGCTATTGATGGCTTGGAATTCTTCCTTTTTAGAAGTGACTTCATGTCTTTTGACCATTTATCTGCTGAGAAATAGTTCTTGTTCTTATTTAGATGAACTAGTTTCTCATATGTATCTTGGATATTAGACTTTTTGAAAAAGAGAATTTATTAAAAAAAGAATCCTTCCCCCACCCACTTAACTATTTCCTTTTCATTTTAAATATGCTGATTTTGGTTGTACAAAGATTTTTCAATTTTACATGATCAAAATTGTCCATTTTATTTTCTGTGATCTTTTTTATCCTTGTTTGTCTTGATATCTTCACCTTTGCTTAGTTGCAGAAGGTATTTCCTAGAAGAAAAGAACTTGGTGCTTTTGTATTTGAATCCTTAGTGCTTGGGACATAATAAGAGCTTAGTAAATGCTTTTTTCATTCATTCACTCATTCGTTCATTCATTTATTCATTAATTAAATTCATTCTCTAATTGAGGTTTTTCCTGAAGCAATCAGAGAAAATCTTTAATGTAAAGTAGGCATTACTGTAGTCTGAAGGGTTGAAAGGGTAGTTTTGAATCTTGACAAAAGGGAACTTAAAGAAAACAATCTGAAGTTTCCTCCCCCACCCCCAGCTCTTCCAGCCTGCACTGATTTCTTTCTCCTCTAAATTCTAGATCTGTCTGTAGAGGATATTTTTTGGGTTAGTCATAGAGGTGCCTTATGGAGAGTCAGTCATGGGATGGAAACAAATAAACTTTGGTTTTGGAGACATGATTGACCTGATGCTAACCCTGGGACTCTGGGCAAGGCAGTACACTTCATTCCACCTCCACTTACCAGTAAAATGGTAATAATAATTCTTTCTCTGACTACCCAACTGGATAGTGTGAATTTTATAAGCTTTGAAGTACTCTATAATCAGGAGTACGCTGGAGGCGACTGTGAAATTTTCAGTGTATTTATACTTTGGATATTGACATCTGTCTCACATCCGGGCAGGATTCATTGTTTTGTTGATTGTCTAGATTTAAGAAAGTGATGGAGAAAATGTTAACAACGCAGATTAAACGCTTTTCTTCTTCTCAAAGAATCAATTGTTAAACATTTCCCAGCATATCCTATGTGTATATAATGATCTAACGCGCCCCCTTCACTTTATGTAACTACATCAAGTATTTGTTAAATTGACTTGAATTATTTCCTGTTCCAAATTATAGGGAGATGAAGTGGACTAAGAAGGAAGATAACTATGTTCTAGTTCTGGGGAAGCAATGGAGAGAACTCTGGGTCTGGAGACAGGGGGCCTGGGTTGAGGTCCAGGCTCTGTCACTTGCTACCTGTGAGACTGTGGACAAGTGGCTCTGTGTCTCTGGGCTAAAATTTCCTCATCTGAAAAACAAGGAGGTAGGACTAGATGAAGGACAGCTAGGTGGCACAGGGTATAGAATGCCAGGCTTGGAGTCAGGAAACATCTTCCTGAGTTCAAATCTGACTTCACACATTTTAACTCTGGGCAAATCACTTATCCCTGTTTGCCTGAGTTTCCTCATTTGTAAAATGAGCTGGAGAAAGAAATTATAAACTACTCCAGTATCTTTGCCAGGAAAACTCCAAATGGGGTATTGAAGAGTCAGACACAACTGAACAATAACATTAAGGACTAGATGACTTTGAAGGTTCTTTCTAGTTCTAAATCTATGATTTTATGATCCTAATCTGGGCTGTGCCACTTACTATTCTGTGACCTTAGGTAGATCACACTACTTTTGTGGGCCCCTTCCCTAAAAGAAGTGGTTGGGACTGGATCCTGAAGGACCCTTCTGTGTTTTCTGTCGGCTTTCCACTTGTACTTCCACCTGTAAATTTTTATTCATTTTGAACTTAAAGACAAAAAGACAAAAAAAAGAGAGAGAGAGAGAGAGAACATTTCCATGTATACAGCACAATGTAAAAAGAGGATTCAACGTAAAACCACAAATTTCCATTTCACACTGTTTACTTTTTTTGGGAAAAACTATGTAATAAGTACTACACATTGTTTTCAAAGCTATCCTGCTTTTTTGTGCTCCCTTCCTTTGTTCTCTGTGGTGCACTTTTTATATTCTTTTCTTCCTTTATCCCCACCCCACTCTGGAGATAATTACCATTAGACACAGATATGTGTATATATGTAAAACCATACTATACATACTTCTACTTCTCAGTTCTTTCTCTGGAGGTGGATGGTATCTTCCTTCATTGGTCCTTTGTAGTTGATTTGAGTATTTATAATACTCAAAATGACTTAGTTGTTCAAAATTGTTCTTAGAATAATATTGCTGTTACTGTGTACAATGTTCTCTCGGTTTTTTCATTTCATTTTTCGTTACTTCACACAAGTTTTTCCATGCTTTTCTAAAAATCAACCAGCTCATCATTTCTTATAGTGCAGTAGTATTCTATCACAATCATATACTACAGCTTGTTTAGTCATTCCCCAATTCATGGTCATCCCCTCAATTTCTAGTTCTTTGCCACCCCTATAAATGTTTTAGGACCATACTAGTTATTTTCCCTTTTGCCTAATCACTTTGGGAAACAGACCTAATAGTGGTATTAGGAATATGGGAATATGCAGTTTTAACTCTTTGGGCATAATTTCAGATTGCTCTCCAAAATGACTGGATCAGTTCACAGTTCCACCAGCAGTGAATTAGTATCCCGTTTCCCTCCACATCCCCTCCAACATCTGTCATTTTCTCCTCCTATCATTTTAACCAATCTGATAGGTGTAAGATGATATCTTGTTTAAATTTGCATTTCTCCAATCAATAGTGATTTAGAGCATTTTTTCCTATGACTATAGATAGTTTTGATTTCTTCATTGGAAAACTGCCTGTTCATATCTTTTGATCATTTATCAATTGGGGAATGACCCATATTTTTATACATTTGACAAAGTTCCATATATATTTGAGATATGAGACCTTTATCTGAGATACTGTCTATTAAAATTGTCTCCCAGTTTACTATTTTCCTTCTAATTTTGGCTACATTCTTTGTACAAAAAACTTTTTAATTTAATGTAATTGAAATAATCCATTTTACACCTCACAATGCTCTTTATTGAAAAATTGTTCTCCTTTCCATAAGTTTGATGGGTAATAGGTTCCATGTTCTTCTAATTTTCTTGGGATATCTCCTTTTATATATAGGTCATATATCCATTTTGAACTTGTCTTGGTAAATGGTGCAAGATATTGGTCTATTCCCAATTTCTGCTGGACTGCTTCCCAGCTTTCCCGACAATTTTTACCAAATAATGAATTCTTATTCCAGCAGCTTAAATCTTTATATTTGTCAAACACAAGATTACTACAATCATTTGTTACTGTGTATCGTATGTTTGCTCTGTTCCTTTCTATTTCTTAACCAGTACTAGATAATTTTGACAATTACTCCTTATAGTTTAGTTTAAGACCTGGTGCTGTTAAACCTCTTTCCTTTACATTTTTCATTAATTTTTTTTAATATTCTTGACATTTTGCTTTTCCAAATTAGTTTTGTTATTTTTTCTAGCTCAGTAAATTTTTAAAAATTTTAATTGGGATGGCATTGAATAAATTGATTAGTTTAGGTAAACTTTTCATTTTTATTCTATTGGCTCTGCCTGCCCATGAACAATTAATATTTCTCCAGTGATTTAAATTTGACTTTATTTGTATAAAAATGTTTTATAATTATGTTCCTATCGTTCCTGTTAGATATATTAATAGGTGGGCTTTTTTTTTGTTGTCTACAGTTATGGGCTATCTCTTACTATCTCTTCTTACAGGATTTTATTGGTGATATATAGAAATGCTGATGACTTACGTGGGTTTCTTTTATACCCTGCTACTGTACTAAAGTTGTTTATTGTCTCTACTAGCTTTTCAGTTGAATCTCTAGGATTTCTCAAGTATATCATCACATCTGTGCAAGAAAAGAAAGTTTTATTACCTCATTGCTCATTCTGATTCCTTCAATTTCTTTCTCTTACTGATGTTACTAGCATTTCTAATGAAATATTGAATAATGTTGATTACAATAGGCATCCTTGTTTCACACCTGATCTTACAGGGAAGGCTTCTGGAGCTAATTGCTTTTGAAAAATTACAAAGCAGTTACTGAACTTAAGTTTCCTATGAAAGCAAAGACCCATAAAAATATGAAATTTTTACTAGTGTGGTGGCAAGACATTGCTTACTCCAGCCACTCCAAGGGTTGCTATATGGGAATAAGATATATGGCAAGAAGATCTGTTGCTATATGACACCCCAGCATGGGAAGAACTAACAATATGTAGCACACAGAGGTCAATAGAGAGACTCATGGTGGGTGTGGCCAAGTTGCAACATGTAACCATGCAAGAATTCTGAAGAAGAAAATGAATAAAGGATGTCACCAAGGAATTCCTTGTATGGCTGGAAGAGATGATGGTCAAGAGTGAAGGATGACAATGGACAGAGTATGCCAATGATACTCTTATGATATCAAGAGAAAATGAGGAAGACTTCTAGCACATTGGGTAAACTTCCTGTAATGCACTTCTGAGAGAACAGGATGACAGGTCTCAAAGGAAGCACAGACATGGATGGGTTGTGATTTTCATGGCTAGAAAGAACTCCTTAATTTTTGAGATCATAGATTCACTTGAGTGTGGGTATTCAAGAGGTCTATAGATCATAGGATTTTGATGAGGAAATGACCTTATAGATCATGTCCAAATCCTTCTATATACAAAGAAAAAACTGAGGTCCCAAAACAACATCTCTTAATATTCTTCTTTCCACTCGAACAACTTCTAGTTCTGTCCCTCATCACTTTTTGCCTCAACTAGTGTAGTCACCTCTTATTGGTTTCCCTGGCTCCAAATTCTCTTCTTTCCAAAACATCCACCACATAGATGTCAGAGTCATATTTCTAAAACAGATCTGACTGTCACCTTGCTACTGATAAATCTTCAGTGGTTCCCTTTTGCCCCTAGGCTATGTTACAAAATTCTCAGCCTGCCACTTAAAGTCTCCCACAGTTTAGTTCCCACCTACCTTTCCAGTCTTATTTCATATTATTCCCATTCATACATTTTCAATTCAGTTTATATATCCTGTTGGTAGCTGGTCAAAGAACACAACATTTCATATTCTGCCTCTAGATTTTTTCACAAGTGATCTGTCTTCTCTAGGACGAACTCTTTCCTCCTCCATCTCTTAGAATAGCCAGCCTATTTCAAAATACATGCCAACAGCCACCTCCTTCATGAGGCCTTTCCTGATTCCTTCTTCTTCCACTGTTAGCCAGGCAGGAAACAAGCACTTTTTAAGTTGCCAAAGACTGTGCTAAAAACTGAGGCATTCTAAGAAAGGCAAAAAACAGCCACAAAATGAAGTTCTTGTTCTCAAGGATCATACATTTGAATGTAGGAGACAACACATATGTAACTAGGCTCATAGAAGATATATACAGAGTATAAATTAATCTGAATGGGGAAAACAGTATTAGCACTCTCTCCTTTTTGAAATGGCTTTGTGTTACTTTTCATTTACTTGACTGCGTTTTTTTCTCATCCCTGTAAAATGTAATTTATTTGAGATCAGGGATTGCTTAATTTTTATCTTTGTGTATCTAGTGCCCAATGCAGTGGCTTGACCATAGTAGAAGTCTGAAAAATAAACATGTGTTGACTTGACTTTAAGTAACTGGTAGCACTCAGTAAATAAGCAGAGCCCAAATTCAAACTGAAGTCATTCGATTACCAAGTAAGGGTTCTTTTTCACTTTCCCAAGCTGATATTACAAGAATTGACTATTCATAGATCCTTTAAGATAAGTCTTGACATCCTAGGACAGTAGCTTAAAAAGCTATCATTCTTGTGTAATTTTATGTGTATTTTATATGTATAATAATTTTATGTGTACTTAGGCCAGAAAGAGGTTGAAGTCAAACTGTGAAGGATCTCAAATGCCAGGCTGAGAAGTATATATTTTATCCTACAGATTATAGGGAGCAAATGAAAGTTTTTGACAAGGATTAAGGTATGGCGAGACCTAGGTTTTATGAAAATTATTTAGGGACTGCTTCACAAGAAGATTGAGAAGAAGAGAGGCTGGAGGCATTGAGCTCAATTAGGAGACTATTGCAGTAGTCCAGACCAGAAGTGATCAGATCGTGGAAGCCACGAGTACAGAGAAGGGAACAGATGTGAGCGATGCTGTGGAGACAGTTATATGTGGGCCTTTGGCAACTGATGGGATGGGGGTGGTGTGTGGCAAGGGAAAAGTCAAAGATAACTCAGAGGTTTTAAATCAGAACTACCAGGAGGCACCATCAAAGAAAGAGGGAAGTTAGGAAAAGTGGATTTAGGAGAGAAGATGATAAGCTCAATTTTGGACATCTTGATTTTAAGGTCTTGGTGGATTTGACATCCAGATGAACATATCCAAAATATAATTGGAAATGCATTCTGGGCAGGTATTAAGGTTATAGCCATAGATCTGAGATTCAACCTCACATGTGTGATAATTGTAGGCTGATGAAATTTCCCAGGAAGAGCTGTAGAAAAGTATAAAGGATTTAGGATAGAGTCTTGGGTGGGTGGGTATATCCATATATGCCAGAAGGGCACCTGAAAGATGATAAGGGGCCTGAAGGATGAGAATTCTGCTAAGGAAATGAGAAGGAACTGAGGCAGATAGGAAGAAAGGAGAGCTGTTTTAGGTCAAGGGAGAAGAGATTATCCGGAAGGAGGGGGTGGGGTTATGCTTCAGTACTCTGAGGTACTGTGATTTCAAAGGGAGGTGTGGGGGATGGGTGGGATACTTCCTTGAAGAAAGCAGGTTGTAATACCTTCAGTAAATCATAGTTTATAAATAATCAGTAAATGTCCCATAGTATCATAAAGCTGGAAGTGCTAGGAAATTTAGAGATCATTTATCCAGTCTCTCCTTCATTTTCAGATAAGGAAACTAAGGCATAGAAAATGAAAAGCTTTATGTCACGCCTGTAACAGACAACAGATCCAGGATTCAAACTCAAGCTTTTCCATTGAAGGTAGTAATCTTTCGATGATAGTTGATGCTTAGTTGAGGTAGTTTCTGATCAATTTTGATAACAACTTCCAGGAGATTTCTCTGGGAAAATAAAAGAAGAGAAAAAAAAAGAGATTATTTTATTTTTCCTCTTAGATACAGTGCCATAATTCTTTTTTTTTTCTGTATTGTTTAAGGAGGCACAATGGGCAGCTCTGTCAATAGTGTTTATTAGTTTGCCTGTCTTCTCCCAGGCCCTCCAGCACTGAGCATTTCTTTTGCAGCCCATTTGCTATTGCTGTATTGCCAGTATTATAATAATACACACGCCTATTTTACCAATGAGGAAACAGGCTCAGAGTTGGGTCTTAGTCCAGAACAGCCAGGATTTGATCTCTTCCAGTCTGCCTGTCCAGCAGTATTTCTATTGTCCTTTCACATACATTCACTTGAGACCCCCATGCTGCTGTCCTCATCCAGCAGGAACTCCTTCAGAGTTAACATCACCCAGTGAATTTCTTATTGCAGCTGCCACCAAGTTTCAACCCTGTTTCCCAGGAGTCAAAGAAGCTGAGGTCTGAATATATAAAGCCTGAAAAATAACAGTGAATAGATCCCATTCTCAGAATATTCTTAAAGGGTGTGGAACCTGGTTTTTTTGGACATTTGGCCTTTCTGGGACATTTGGCCTTTCTCATTTTGTCTCTAGTGAGGGGGCAGGGTGGGATGCAGTATATGTTGGTGTGTGTGTTTGTGTATGTATGCTGAGCACAGGTTTCATATTTGATGGATGGATCCATTTAATCATTGCAAGTGTAAGTGGTGTGTGGATATGTGTATGTGGGGGCTTTTGGAGCTTTTCATGAATTAATATTATTATTATTTTTGGTAACTCATGTTTGCCCTGTTTCTGGAGCTCTAGCAGTTATAAATCTCCATTCTCTCTGCACTGCAGTGTTTCTCTGAGCAGCTGCATAAATCCAGAGAGACAGGCTGTCACGGCAGCAGACTCTACAGAGATCAATACTCCTCCTGGCAGGAGATGGGCACTAGCTGACCCCAGAGGACAGTCCTTTCTGTTTGTCTGACCAGAGAGCCTTCCTTTTTTCTGAAGTTAACTATTGTTACCAGTCCAATTGCTATTAGTCATTAAAAAATGTGACTCAGAGAAAGATTAAGCATGAAGCCCCAGCCCCCAAGAGCAGCCGTCCAGGTTTCCCTGTAACCACCTTCCCCGTCCGGCCGTTATCCTGGCAAGTGTCTTCTGGGGTGAACGCCAAGGAGTAGCTTTGGAGAGCCACTGGCTGCTCCCTAGCCCAGAGTTCTCTTGTTTGTTTGACTTTTCACTACTGCGCCCTGCTCCTGCCTCCCTGGATCACTTAGGGAGAGGAGGTGAAAAAGTAGAAGCTCTCCGGCTGCGAGAGGGTTTTCCAAATGAAAAGGGGTGGGGAGGGGAAGGGAGACCGGCTTAGGGGAGGGGGCTCTTGCCGAGGGGGAAGACCTCACATTGTAATCCAATGACATTTCCAACGTGGGGGTGGGGGGCACTCGCTACGGCTCTTGAAACCTTGGCTGCGGGCCCAGCTGGGAATAACTCTCTTCGCATAATTCGCGTGTTTACCAGGCATGAAAATTCTTGCTTTCGGCTTTTTTTTTTTTTTTTGAGACTCCCACCCTGCCCCCGTCCGCCGCCCCGTCAGCCCCTTTTGCAAGTGAAACTCTGTCTAAAAAAATATTGGCCCGGGGCGCAGAAAGTTTTGCATAAATTCATAAGTGATGAATGGCTGATTTTAATGTTATTTGGGTATTTGTCAGAATCTAACAAATATACATGGGGACGGCAGTTCATAAACTTAAACATCTCAATATCCCCTTTCTTCTGGAAATAAATTACGTTTGTTTGCTCTGCTTGGAGTCTTAAAAGGTAGCCGACATTAGGAATATTTTAAAAGCCATCATCCATCGAGCATGTCTCCCAGGCGCCACGAAGATTAAATGGAAGAATCATAAGATGGAGGTCTTTAACTTTTAATCCTTTTACAATGAAGCCTCAGATAGTCGCGGGGGCAGGGTGCCTTCTCTGGGGGGGAATAATGCCGTTATTCCTTGGCACTCAGTTAATGAATACCCTAAACGACGAGATAGACAGAGACACACAGAGAGAGACAGGCAGAGACACACACACGCACACACACACACATACACACACACACACACACACACACACACACACACACACACACACACACACACACACACACACACACAGAGACAGAGACAGACGGAGAAGGGGAGGGGGCTGGCTATTGAAACGAGGAGCCAAAGAGGCTGGGCCTGGGGTGGAGGGTGGGAAGAAATCCTCGGGCTGGGCTGGAGGGACGGGATAGGGATGGGGGAATGGCGGGTGGGGGGGGAGGGCTGGGGGGGGGTAACCCGGCACAGGGGAACCCAACGGAGGTTGCAGATAATTAGCGTGAATTCTCGGTGACTTGGGAGAGTCCCAGCGGGAGCCGAGGGAGGAGGCGTTACAAGGAGGGGGTGGGGGTGGAGGTGGGGGGTGGGGGGTGGGGGCGGGAGGTGGCAGGGGGGGTGGGGTGGCTATCCGAAGGGAGGGGAGCCAGGGAAAGGAGAGGAGCTTTGGAGTCCAAGAAAAATAAAGGGAGTGTTGAGCCGCAGTGTCAGGTAGCTGGCCCACGTGGAGGGTTAGCGCTGGGTGTGCTCAGTATCGCCCGCCTGAGAAACGGAGAGACCCAGATGCCCTGCTATGCTAGGTTGCTGCCGGCCGAGCTGGCTAGGGGAGGAGCGCAACACCAGAGCGGCGGTGGGGGGTGGGGAGGAGGGGTGTCTTTCTTTTCGGGGGTTTGAGGGGGCGGGGGACAGTGGTGGGTGCCGATGGGAGAGAGGGAGGAAAGGAGGGGACAAGGGTAAGTTTTTTTCTCCCAGTTCTATTGATCCATTAATCAGAAGCATGAGATTCTGAAAAGAACACTCCCCTAAGGCTAATCATCCTCCTCCTAAGTCCTCGGTGCAAATCGTGTTGGAAACCAATTCTTTTCCTCGGCTCTGGCGCCCCCACCCCCACCCCAAGGCATGTATTGGTGTGAAATTGCTAAAAGGCGGCTTTAGTGGCAGCTTTCCCTAGTCTCCACCCCGCCCTCTCACCCACGCCACTGAGACCTGAGCTGCGAAGTGCCTTGTTCCAGGGAACCAGCCTCCCCCGCCCTAGTCCAAACCCCGCGGGATCTCTCCAGATATGTGACAAGACTGGAGGGGAGGTTACCTGGATCTTTAGGACATACTCTCAAATATCTTTAGCCTGCGGCTAAAAGGCATATATACACACGTCTTGGACTCTGGCAGTACAGAAAGGGGGGCTGTGTGTCTGGGGGACTCGTGTGTGTGTGTGTGTGTGTGTGTGTGTGTGATCCTCTCTCCTAGTTTAAAGCATATTACTCCTACTCGCACCTTGGCAGCGTTCCTAGGCGTTGCTTTCTAGGCGCTCAAAGGGTTAATGGGGACTAGATCTTGGGGTGGGGTAGAGGAGAGGCGGGAGGGGTGTTGGGATCTGGGTGGGCGCTCAAATCTCCCTCCTCCCCTCTTCCCCCTCCCATTCAGAGGGGGTCAAGTTTCAGCTGCACTCCGCCCCCAGGGTAGGTGTGAAAGACACGTGTCCCCATTGTGAACAGCCTGTCAGGCAGGACAAAGCGGCTGTCTCCCCCCACTCCCCGCCCCCCGTCCCACAGCCCAGCTTAGGGTCAGCTCCGGGAGGCCGGCTGGGTGTCGAGGTCAAGACGAGATGGAGTTTTAGTAACAGGGAGAGGAAAAAAAAAAGTTGGAGTTCGGAAGGAGCCATGTGATTCCAAAAAGAGGTGATTTGACATCACCGTGCACCCCCTCCTCACTTCACCGCATTGCCTGTCCCCCCTAACCCCGCCAGCGGCCGCTGAGAAACTCATTAGGAGGTGATAACCTCTTCTTCACCCCCAATGGAGGAGAGTCCTGGGAGCTGGAGAGGCTCCTTCTCTCCATTCAAGGAAAACCCACGTGAGGACCCCCACCCTACCCCACTACCCTCCTCCCCCAAGGTCCGCCTGCCCACCGGCCACCCCCCCCCCCCCCAGCCAGGAAAGAGGGTCAACAAATAGACTGGCAGTGCCCAGGCGCAGAGTCGGTTTTAGTGGTTGACTTTAATTCTGCTCTGCACTTCTCTCTCTCTTTTACTACACGGGATGATATTATAAAGAATAAATAGCAGGTGCTCTTAATTTACAATGATTAGTCATTCCATTTGTTCTCTCTATTTACAATAGCTGTAAAATAACATTGAACTCTATAGCTTCTGCGAGATCCAAGGAAAACAAAAACAAAAAACAAACAAACAAAAACACTTTCCGAAGAATGGAAAATAGCTTCTTCTTTTTAAAAGTCCTTCTACAAAAAAAATTTTTTTCCCCCTCTCATCTTTGTACTTAAAAAAAAAATAACTTTTTCTGCTTCGCCAGGCGAAGTGCTCTGGATATAAATAGCAGGGTAACATTAGCAACAACCAGAATAACAGTCTCTCTCTCTCTGCTTTTTTTTTTCCTTTTGTCTTTTTTTAAAAATACAGTAGAAGCCGGTAACTTTGAACGTATAATACTGACCTTTTAATAAGTAAATTAAAACTGAGACCGTATATACACACACATACATTCCTACACAGTTAACAGTGCATTACATGAACCAGAAAGCTATGTCTCTGTAGCCAAAAAAAAAAGTTCATTGAATCCGATCTGGGAGGGTGGCAGAATAGGGGTGAGGAGGGCGGCGAGGGGGTGGATCGAGAGTTGGGGTCTGGGCAAGAGGGACCCCGAGTTCTAGCAAGAGCACTTGCATTCCGAAATGATGGGGTACTGGATGGGGATCCAGCCGCAACGCTGCCCCCCTCGCCGCTGGCACCGCCACCGCAGCACAGTGAGGTGCACCGACTTGGCCGGCTTGCAGACCATGCCCTCCGGCACGGAGCAAGAGCGCTTGCTGAAGCAGCTGCCCACTTTCACGTAGCGGGGCCAGAAGCGGCTGCCCAGGTCGTTCCACGCGTAGAGTACTGGGCAGAAGGTCTGCGACCAGAGCCACATCTGCAACTTCCTGCGTAGCTTCTTGCTGAGCCGGTGTTTCTTGCCCGGGGGCAAGCCCTCCGAGAACTCCAGCCCTTTGATCTCGCTCGGCATGGCCCCCGACGGCCGCTGCCGCAGCAGCTGGTCCAACTCCGCCAGGTCCTCGCCGCCCCCGGCGGCCCCCCCACCCCCGCCTGGCCGGTCCTCTGGAGGCGCGGTGGCCATGAAACCCGGGTCGTAGTGACCCCCCAGCAGGGAGCGGAGCAGCGTCTCGTTTAGATCCTTCTCCTTGGGGTCAAAGATAGGGTCCGGATGCTCGATAAGGTCCACCAGGGGCAGGTTGTCGCTGGGGGCCGGGCGGATGTGGAGGTAGTGTTGGCAGCCCGCCGGCCCCGCCCGGAGCCCCAGTACCACCACCACGGCGTACAGGGTGACCCCCAGGCTGGGGCACCGCTCCATGCCTCCGGCGCGGGGCTGGGGCTGCAGCGATCTCCCTGGGTCCCCCGCCCCACCCTCCCCACCCCCCGGACGAAAATCACGCCAAGCCCCCTCAGGCGGTCTTCCCTCTCGGGAGCAGCTCACCAAAACCAAGGGGAGCGGAGGACCGACAGCATGGGAGAAAATCCTGGTCCCTCTGCCCTCCTTTCTCCCACCGAGGGTGGTGATAGGGGTGGGTGAACTTTCTTCTAACTCGTCCTCTCTTTTTTAGCTGGGGAAGGGGCGCATCCAAAGTGACTCCAAGGACAGCGGTCGTGGCTGGGGTGTCCCTGGCTCGTCTCTTCTTTCTCCGGACTGCAGAAGGCGCGGGGCGCGGGGACTCGCCTGTCTCGCTCGGTAGCGGTGGCGTGGCTTTTCCCTCTCCTCCTTCGTTTCCTGCTCACAGTGCTGCCTTGCTTCTCGGCAGGGGCGCTTCAGGGTGAGTGTACTCCTGTGTAGGGGTCCCGGGGGCGCTCCCCCCAGCCTGGTGTTCGGGGCTCTGTAGGGCAGTCTCCAGGAGCAGCAGCAGCGGCGGCGGTGGCGGGAGTAGCGGCAGCGGCAGCAAGGACAGGAGCAGCAGCGGCGGCAGCTGCGGCGGCGGCAGCAGCAGCAGCGATAACGGCGGTGGCAAAGGCAGCAGCTGGACCAGGAGCAGGAGCCGGAGCAGGAGCTGGAGCAGCAGCAGGAGCGAGAGCGAGAGCAGGAGCTAGAGCAGCAGCAGCGGCGGCGGCGGCGGCGGCGGCGGCGGCGGCGGCTCCTCGCACGTTGGCACCGGTTTGTCTGTCTCGAAGGGTCCAAGCCTTTAAATTTCCTGCACTTTCAGCTCCATCACCATGGAAACCACTGACTCTCTCTCTCTCTCCCTCTCTCTCTCGTTTCCCCCTCCCCTTTCTTCCCCCCAAACAACCCCACCCCCCCACTTCTCCACCCCCGAGGAGCCGAATGAGCTTGGATGCAGACTCCGGGCAGCGGCAGCTTAGGCTGCGCCGAGTTTTGCGACCCGCTGGACGGAGATGCCGGGGGAAGTCAGTCGACAGTCCGGCTGCCCGCCTCAGTACAGAGGCGGCGGCGGCGGTGGTGGTGGCGGCGGCGGCGGTGGCGGCGGCGGCGGTGGTGGCGCTTGGCAGGTCTCCGCGTAATTTTCTTTCTCCCCCACCCCCCTTCTCCTCCTCCTCCTCCTGCAAAATGCACCGCCCCCCTCCTTTCTCCTAGGGCAATGCAACCGGGGCTCTAGGCGTCCCGCCAGGTCCAGTCCAAGGGGGGGCTCATTGCAGCGGCGGGGACCGGCCGAAGGGAAACAGAGTTGGCAAGGGGGGGAGGCGAGGGTGGGGAACTGCTAGAGGAATAAGGATGATTCCTTTCTCGCTGTGCGCTTTGCAAAGGGAGAGGCGCAGCGGAGCGGTCTCTGAGGTTTGTCTCTCGCGTGGAGTCTGAGCAAAAAAAAGTGTGCATGGATGGAGTGAGTACTTGCACTGGCCTCCGTCACCCGTCTTGCCTTTTTTTCCCCTCTCCCACTAGACAGATACACATCTGTGCACCCGTACAGCGCCGGAGGTCCACTGCGCCCAGCGTTTGTCTTGCCCCGCACGGGAGTGATGTAATTCCTAGGAAGTATTCCTGCCTGGTCCCTGGGCCAATTGAGGGGGGGTGGCGGTCGGCTCTGCACCCTCCTACTTTTCCTTGGCCCTGTAGACTCTGCGCCCTAAGTGGCGGAGCCACGGAGGTGCGTCTGACTCTGCCTAGCCTTTCCTCTCCGGAACGTTTGGTTCTCGCTCTGCTGCTCCCCTCCCTTGGGGCGGGGCGCCCTCTGCTGGCTTTTGCATGACCTTGCAGTTGGCCGAGACCAGAGGAAGAGCCCAAGGGGACTTTGTGTTTTGGGGTTTACTTTGATGAGTTGCCTGTCCTCTTGTATTTATGGGTGCTCTTCTATTCACTTTTGTGTTTCAGGGCGATTGCTTATAGGAGGTGAGGGTGCCTGGGCTGCTAGCCTTATTCTTAACCTTCTGAATGCTAACCTCCTCTTTCATTTACAGGGAAGGCAACTGACCCTCGAGTGAGTGCAGTGTTGGTGTGAAAAACTCTTCAGCAAATTGACTTTTCCTTAGCTCATATTAATGGACTACAGAATATAAGCTCCTTGAAGGCAGCAAAGGGTTCGTTTCTCTCTTCATAAACTTGGCCCTAAGTACAGTGCGTGGAGTTTCTACAGTAGGGGCTTAATAAATGCTTGTTGGTTAATTGTTCCAGTGATCTTGCCCCTTCCCCCTATGGCTAAATCAGCAGTTTCTCCTCTGAGGAAAAAATAGCTGGGGATGGTGGCATAGAAGCCAGAATAGTCGAATTGGTGATCTTTAAAGGTAGCACCTCTCCCTTCGCCCACGTTGGTGCCTTGAGGCCCTCCCAGTTATGTCTCAGTCTTTCATCCAACATGTGAAAGAACTAACCTTCTGCTTCTGTTGCATCTGTCTTAGGGAAGAGTGTTTGGATTCAAGCAAATTCACAAAATGTCATAATTGGTAGATGGGTTTGGAGGGAGCTGGGAGCACTCTCCCTTCCAGAAAGGATGGAAGGCCCAGGGTCTAAAACTTTTGTTCTAGGGTGTAATTTTCATGGTCAGGACACATGTTTTAGGGAAGCAGAAGGTAGGTATATCAAGACCCCAGAGGGAGAGTAAACTTCTCATTAGTATACAATCACACAGAAAGGGTATTGGGAACTTCCCAAAGTGAAAATTCACCTTAGTGAAAACAAATTTGACTTTTCTTTACAAGAGATTTTCCCTCCACAGATAATCTCCAAAGGCTTATCTTCCCTTTTTCCCTCTTACTATCTAAAGAAGACAGTGTGTGTGTATATGTGTGTGTTTATAATGTATATAGTCATATATCATGTCAAAACATATATCTCTTACTATCTCTCTAAAGAGGACTATATTATGTGTATATATGTGTGTGTATAGTTACATATCATGTCAAGTCATACTATATCTTATCATATCTCAATCTCTGCAGTCAGCACTGTCACATCTACCACTGTACATTATAACTTTTCTAAATCAGGAGTGGCTTAGAGTCAGGAACCTGGCTTTAAGTCCTCCTCATTAGACAGGGTATTGGGAAAATCACTTCACCTAGGAGTTGGATGATAAATTCCAGCTGAGTTATCCATTAGGAGGTAATAAGGTACAGTGAAAAGAGTGCTGCCTCTGGAATCAGAGAACTTGGATTTCAATCCTGCCTTAGCTTCATACTACCTGTGTGATCATAGATGCTTAATAAGGTTTCTGACACACAGCAGGCACTTAATACTTGTCAGTTGACTGACAAGTCACTTAACCTTTTTAGACTTCAAGGTTTCTTTCTGTAAAAGAAGGGGGTTGGGCTACAATGGTCTCTAAGGTTCTTCCAGCTCTAAATCTGTGCTCTATGGTCTGAATTACTAGAAGAAATTCCCCCACACTGATGAAATCACAGATTGGGACCAAAAAAATTCAGGCATATTGGAAGAAGGCCAGGATGAATTATACATTTTGAAAAGTAGATGAGATTTTGATACTTTGAAGGACTGACAATTTCTAAAACCAGGCTAATGAAATGTGTAATAGAGGCCCATTTCAGTGAATGGGAAGTATATCAATAATATGTGTTCAAATGGAAACTTCTAAAATGTTTGGGGTTTGTTTTGCAAAGACCTCTGGCCTTGGAGTCAATTTCTAGTTAGAAATACATCCCTTGTTAAATGAATTACATTGGACCAGCTTTACCCTATCTGGGGCCTCACTTTCCTTTTCTGTGAAATGAGAGTGTGAGACCTGGAGATCTCTCTGCTTCCTAATATTCTGGAAATCTCTAGGTATAAGCTTCTTGGAAATAGATGATTTTCTTATGTAATTCAAATATCCCTTGGCAATCTTATTCGGGTCCTTGATTTGCTTATGGAGTCTTTCTTCCACAGATAGGATTGTTCTAATATTTGGCCTAGTACTTCGTTCCTAAGATTGCCAATTCTGGATTTGACTGGGCATTGGGAGAAGGGTTGTGAGTTACTAATCAATCAACAAGTATTTATTAAGCAACTACTATGTGTCAGGCACTGTACTAAGCACTGGAGATACAAATACAGTGAATGAAACAGTTTCTACCCACAAGGAACTTATATTTTAATCAAGAGGGGAGACAATAAGTACATAGGCATAAGTATGGAATGAGTATAAGGAGGCAATTGAATGAAACAGTTTACTCTCCTTCTGGAGTCTTGATTTATGCAAGTTCTGATTTTCTGCAATATGATGTATGCCTGCCATTTATATAATGCTACATAGTTCACAAAATCATTTCCATAAAATCATAGAGTAGCAACATTTTAGAGCTGGAAAGGAATTCTGAGGCCAATTAGCCGAAATCCTATATAAAGGGAATCCCCATTGTAACATAAATTACAAGTGGCCATATGCCAGCTAGTTCTGAATTTGCAGTCTGGAAAAACTGAGTTCAAATTCCACCTCGAACCCTGGGCAAGTCGATTAACCTTTCTCAGCCTCAGTTTCCTTATCTATAAAATGCCTATGACAATAGCACTTACCCCCAGTTCTATACATATGAAATAATGTCAGTCAATAGACATTTATTGATTGCCTGCTATGTGCAAGGCACTATGCTAAGAGATGGGGATACAAAAAAAAAAAAAGGCAAAAGACAGACCTACTCTCAAGGAGCTTAGAGTCTAATGGAGGATTCAAGATGCAGACAACTAAGTACTTTGCAAACTTTAAAGCAATATGAAAATACTGCTAACAGCAACAATAATAATTATGACAATAGTAATAATGATTACGAAGACTTTCACAGAGGAGGCACTCACAGCTGCGTGGGTTAGCTCCTCCACTTTGAGACAGCTCTAATTGTTACAAAGTTCTTTGTTTTACTAATGTTAAGCCTAATTTTGCCTCTTTGTAACTTCCACCCACTTCAGTCTGATCCTCCAAATACATGCGTTCAGCTGTGATAAACTCTCGGAGTCCTCTCTCCTCTAGGATAAATATCCTTTAGCTATCCTTTATATGAAGTCCCCTACCCCACTCCCTGCCCCGATAATCCATTTTCCCTCCTTTGCTACTTAACAGTTATTAATGATCCTTAAAAAATTGTCATGCACTGAAATGTCAAGGGCACCACTCTCCAGTTATATAGGTTTGCTTCCTTGTTCAAGCAAGCAGTCAAGTTATCTCCTACTGCTTGCTTTTCCACCCCCATATAACAACTAGCAACAATAAGAAATAATTTCTATAGCACCTACTGTGTGCCAGCTGCTGTGCAGAGTGCCGTACAAAGAATATCACATTTAATTCTCACAATACGCCTGGGAGATAGGTGCTATTATTATCTCCATTTTAGAGTTGGGGAAACTGAGGCTGACAGAAATTAAGTGACTTGATCTGTGTCACACAGCTAGTAAATATCAAGTCACCTAAGCCTCTTTACCTCAACTGTAAAATGAGCTGGAGAAGGAAATCTTGGTATGTTTGCCAAGAAAACCCCAAAATGGGGTAACAGAGTCAGATGCGACTGAAATGACTCAACCAAAACCCCCACAGTATCTCTCAATGCCGTCCTCTTCTTTCTCATGCAGATCCCACCCCAGTTCAGAATCTCGCACTTTCTTGACTTCATTTCATTTATTTATAAATTTATTTATAAGCTCATTTATTCCGTCAGTGAGTGGGCTAGTCAACAAGCATTTGTCATGTGCTTACAATGTGGCAAGTACTGTGTTAAGCCCTGGGTATACAAAGAAAGGGAAAACAGTGGTTGACTGCAAAGAACTCACATTCCAATGGGGCAGACCAGATATGAATAATATCTTGTTCTATACAAGAGATATACAGAGTAGATGGAAGGTAGTTTCAGAGGGGAAGGCATTAGCAGCTGGAGTGGAGGGAGGAGAACTGGAAATACCTCTAGAAGTTGGGATTTAAGCTGAGTCTAGAAGGAGCCCAGAGAAGCTGAGAGTCAGAGGCGAGGGAACAGTATTTTAGTCATGGAATACAGGGTGCCATATGTGAGGAACAAATGTATGCAGTTGGAGCTATATGAAAATATATATACACATATTTATCTGTATCATATAGTGCGCGGAGGGGTCAGGTTGTGAAGACCTTTAAATGCCAAACAAAACTTTTATCCTAGAGGGAATAAGGAGCCACTTGAGTTTACTAAGTAGGCAGGGTGACATGGTTAGACCTACAATTTAGGAAAATCTGCTATATGGATGACGGATTGCAGGGGGAAGAGGTTTGAGGTTGTGAAACCCATTAGGAGATTCTTACAATAGTTCAGATGAGAGATGATGAAGGCTTTAAATAGGATGGTAGCTGTGTGGATGGAGAGAGGGGGGCATGAGAGATTTAATGAAGGTAGAAATGACAAACTTCTGCAACTGATTAAATATGTAGAGTGCGGAAGAGTAAAGAGTTGAGAATGACAATAAGGTTTTTGAATCTGAGTTTCTGGGCAGATGTGGTGGTGATCTCATCAATAATAGGGAAGTTCAGTAAAGGAGAAGGTGTTTTGGAAAAGATGACTTTGCTCTAAGCAATTGGGTTAAGTGACAGTTATTAAGGGTCAAGTGTCTGAGACCAAATTTGAATTCAGGTCCTCCTGACTCCACAGCCAATGCTCTCTATCTACTGTACCATCTAGCTGCTCCAAGTTTTGTTTTCAACATGTTGAGTTTGAAATTTCTTATAGAACATCTAGTTCAGATGTCTGAAAACAGTTGGTGATGTGGGACAGGAGCTCAGGAGAGGGATCAGGACTAGATATATGGATCTAGGAATCATTAGTACAGATAAGATCATTGAATTCGTAGGAACTGATGAGATCACCAACTGAGATATTATAGAGAGAAGAAGATGGCACAGAACAGACCTTGGGGAATATCCACGGTAGGTGCGCTTGATATATATATGAAGATCCAGGAAAGGAGAAAGAGAAAGACAAAACTAACAGCAGTGTCATGGAAACCTAGGGAGGACAGAGTATTGAGGAGATGGTTAACATTGTCAAAGGTTGCAGAGAAGTAAAGAAGGATGATAATTGAGGAAAATGCCATTGGATCTGACAATTTAGAGATTGTGGGTGATTTTGGAAAAAGGTATTTCAGTTGAATGATGAGGTTAGAAGACATTGTAGAGTATTTAGAAGAGAGTGAGAGGAGAGGAAGTAGAGACCTCTATTGAAGACAGTTTTCTCACTGACATTACCAGAGAAGGAGAGGAGAGATGTGAGGTGTTAGCGAGGACTGATAAGTTGTCATTTCTACCCTCATTAAATCTCTCATATATATATCCCCTTCTCCCCATTTTTCACAGCCACCATCCTAGTAAAGGTTCACAACCTTTTTTTTAAGGCTGGGAAGACATGGGTGTATTTGAAGGCAGTAGAGAAGGAATCAGTTCATAGGGAGGGGTTGAAGATGAGAGAGAGAAAGAGGGGGAGGGGGGGGAGAAGAGAGAGAGAGAGAGAGAGAGAGAGAGAGAGAGAGAGAGAGAGAGAGAGAGAATATGATACTGGGAGCAATCTCCTGAGAAGATAGAAGGGAAGGGAATCAAGAGGTTGCTCTCAGCAAGGAGAAGAGCCATCTCTTGATCAGAGATAGAAGTGGTAGAGATGGGGGAATTTTTCTGCATGATGTAAGATGAGGAGGAGAGAAGATTTTGGTAAACGTCCTCATTTTTTTTCTATGAAATGTGAGTCAAAGTCCTTAGATGAGAAGTTGGGAAGAGGCATTACAGTAGGAGGCTTGAGGAGAAAAGAAAAGGCTTGGAATAGCTGTTGTGGAGAGCAGGATAGCAAATCGATTAGTAGGGATCAATAAAAATCAATTAGAAAGTTTGACATGTTGCAGTGAATACCCAGTTGAGATTAGATAACATAAATTTTTAGTGTAACCAATCAGCATGGTTTTGTGGTTTCCTCTAGCTCTATTCTGCTACCCAAAGATAGGGGCATAAGAAGTAGAAGCTGGTAATAATATCAGGTTGAGGTTTGGCAAGGTGATCGGACAAGGGGGCAAGGCAATTGAGATTAGAGGGTTGTATAGAGTTAAACTATTTTTGAGCAAGGGTTCAAGATAATAAAAGGATTTGTTCTGTAAAACTTAGACTCAGTCAAAAGGTCAAACCCAAGGACCTAGAAGACCATATGTAGCCTCGAGGCCAAAGGTTCCCCACCTCTGGTCTAGGTAAACTCTATCTATAGCGTTCCTGTAATTTGCCATTTTAGTTCTGGCAAAATTTTGTTGTTCTGTTTGACTCTCCATTACCCCATTTGGGGTTTCTTGGCAGAGATACCGGAGTAGTTTACCACTTTCTTCTCCAGCTCATTTTACAAATGAGGAAACTGAGGCAAACAGGGTGAAGTGACTTGTCTGGGTTCACACAGCTAGTAAGTGTCTGAAGCCAGATTTGAACTCATAAAGATGAGTCTTCTTGGTTCCAAGGTAGGCCTAGTACTTTATCCATTTTGCCACCTAACTGCCCCTGGCAAGACTTACCTTTCAAGAAACCATTCTGGCTCTCTGTAATCATCTCTTCCCTTTTCTTAAGTCACTTAATAATGTTTTTAATGATCCAGCTTAAAATTTTCCCAGGAATCAAAGTCAAGTTCTCTGGCCTATGGTTTATGGACTTTTCTTCTTTTCCCTTTTCTGAAAATCAGCATAACATTTACAGTACTCCAAACCTGTGGTCTATCTCCAGTTCTCCATGATCTCTCACATGTCATGGACAGTGGCTCATTCAGGCATTCTAGCTGATAAAAATAGATAGCATTTAAATAACACTTTAAGGTTTGCAAAATGCTTTACAAGTATTATCTCATTTTTGTCCTTACAACAACTTGGTGGTAAGTAGTAATTGGCAGAGTTTGGATTTGAACCCTGGTCCAGATGGAGCCTTCTTTCATTCTGGAGATCAGTCATGGATAGAGAGAAAAGAGGAGGAAGGATGGTCTTGAATTTTTTCAGTCATATATTTTACCTGGAATTTTATTGTGTATTTGCTCTGTAGAATCAGTCAATCAACAAGTATTTATTAATTCGCTATTAGATACTCTATATGGTGCTTGGTACTGGGGATACAATACAAAGGATGAAGCAATTCCTACTTGAAGGAGCTTCCATACTGATATAGACACATAGACAGATATGGACAGCATAAATATGAAGTGAATACAGATATGTACAAAGCAGTCACATAGATGATAGTCTGGGAAAGAAGGACACTAGTAGCTGAGGGAAAGGAGAAATCATGAAAGGCTTCTTGTAGTTGGAAGATCGTGTTTGAGCTGCATCTTTAAAGAAGAGGGACTCTTTTTGGTGGAGGTAAGAAGGTAGTGTAAGGCCCTTTGGTGCAGGTGCTATGCGTGTACAAAGATAGAGATGACACGAAGGTTCCTGCCCCTTATGGTGTTCCAAGTTAGTGCAAATGGACTGGCCCTTCAGTTTCACAGAAAAGTTTGGGAGCTTTACAGAGAAGGCATTGTGCTATTTTATTTTCCCTTTGTATGTCTTTCCCTATCAAAGATCTAGAGTCTCATTGCTCTAGAATTGCATTTTAAATTTCTGTTAATTTTTCTCTCCCTCCCTCCTCCTCTTTATTCTTACTCCTTTTCTTTCTCTTCTTTCTTCATCTTTCTTCATCATCTTTCTCCTCCTCCTTGTTCTCCTCCTTCTTCTCCTCATCTTCCTCTTCTCTCTTTCCCTCCCTCTCCTTCATTTCCTCCTCCTCATTCTTTTTCTTTGCCTTGTTCCCTTCCTCTCTCACTCCTTCTCTTTCATCTTTTTGTCTTATGACAGAAAGGTAAAGAAGTACAAAAATCTATATGCAACTAACTATAGATATAAAAATGACAATGTAGTGTACATTTCTTTGGTACTTCAAAAGAAACAATTTCTTCCTATGTAGATCTCATGTAGATCACACCACTTTACAGAGAGCTGACACAGCCTTCAAGAACCCATTGTTCTTGGGGCATCTGTGCAGGATTCTAATGGGATCTGAAGTATGTGATATATGAAAGTATGAGAAAATCTGATTACCAAAAGAACTTAAAAATAATATTTACAGTTGGTTTATTCTGTTTCCTTCCTTCCTTGCTTCCTCTCTGTCTCTGCCTCTGTCTCTCTCTCTCTTTTCCTTCTTTGCTTTTTTCTCTCTTCCTCTCTCTTTTAAATAAGTTTTATTGATACCCTTTTCTTCCCTCCTTAATCTTGGTGCATTCCATCAGAGATTACTTCCAATATCATAGCTATATCTTGTTTGTCTGTTGTCTCCCCCATTAGATTGTGAGCTCCTTGAGAACAGGGATAGTTTTTAAAACCTTTCTCTGTAACTCTAATGTTTAGCGCAGTGCTGGGCACTTGGTAGGTGCCTAATGAATGCTTGTCAGCTTGGCTTGTTGACTTACTTTAGAATACTTTCTAGATAGTTCCCTTTCCGAGGATAGAACACTCCCTTATGACAAAGAAAAATGATTAAGCAAAAGCTACACCAGACAGCTTGCAATAATCTGCTCTGTGGTCCTCTGCCACTCTACTCAGAAGAGGAGAACATGTTTCATTATGCCTGTTCTCCATGACAGTGATTACTTTTTAAAAAATTACTCAAACTTCAGCTTCCTTTTGTTGATTTTCCCATTTACTCTGTTGCATAAATTGTGTATATTTTTCTTTTTATTATGTTTACTTCATTTTGTGTCAGATCATTTATCCATCTATCTGTCTATCCATCCATCCATCAATTCATCCATCTACTTCTTCAGTCAACCAATTAACAAATATTTAATGAATCACTTACTATGTGGTGCCCTGGGATAAAGAGAAGGGCAAATACAGGTCTTGTCCGTAAGGTGAATTCTAATAGAATTCAAATCCTCCCATTTGTCTCTGAATTTCTCATATCACTATTTCTTATAGCCCAGTGATATTCCATTGCACTCCTAAATCACACTTTGTTAAGTCATTCCTCAGTGGACGGGCATCTACTTTGTTTCCAGTTCTTCACTACCAAGAAAAGTGCTACTATGAATAAGCCCATTCATCTTTGAGAGCTCCTGGAATTGTGTTTATGGCAGGAGGTCAGAGAACCATTGACTCCTAGGGCTGCACAGCAGCTTAAGAAGTCATCTCTTTAATGTCTTCTGGCAAAATCTGGCCCAAACCTGTATAAGAACTGTCATTGTTGGATTATGGCCTTAATGGCACCAACAGGGTTTCATTTGAAAGGTCAGTTCATTCAATCATCCATATGTGTTCATTCAGATAACATTGATTAAGCACCTTACTTTGTGCCAAGACACTGTGCTAGGTTTGGTGATACATAGATAAATAAGGTACAGAGACTGTCCTTGAGGGCCTTACAGTATAGTTGGTGATAGGGACATAAATGAATGTAGGATCATAGTTTCTTAGGAGTACAAATCTCAAGCTGGAGGAGACCTCACATGACAATGAGGTCACCCCCACCTCCGTTCTGCAGATGAGAAAATTGGAGCCCAGGGAAGTTGTATGGCCTAAGGCCATACGAGTAAATTATCATCATTGGCAAGATTTGAACTCAGGAGCTCTGAATCCAGAACGAATGTTTGCTATGCAAGAGTTTATGAAGGGAGGAATCCTTTCCAGCTGAACCAATTGGGGAAGGCTTCATTGAGAAAGTGGCACCTGAGCTAAGCTGGAAGGAGCAATAATAGGGGTGAGGTGGGTGTCCTATCCAGGCATGGCACACTGGTGATAGCATATCTTGGTTCAGGTAAACAAAGCAAGAAAAGAACAAGGGTTGTCAACCCATATCCAGCCTGGCTGGAGAATGAAAGGAGGGTAAGTTTAAGACAGCCTTGGAAAGGGGATTTGCTTCTGGGTTCCAGTGTCATTCCTGAAATTCTCTTGCTTGTGGACCTTGTGAAGTTTTAAAGAAAGCCCCCCTCCCCTGCTAATAATAGGGTTCTAGGTATTATGGGGAAGGAAATAGGGAAAGAAAAAGGAAAAGAAAACCCCCAAAGGTGAGGGGTGGGGAAAAAAGCTAATAGGAAATGAACTTTTGAGAAAAGAAAGGTTCAGACAAGAGAAAAAAAAAAGACGAATTGGTTTGTTCATTGCCTGGGTACATTCCTATCCTCTGTCCCCTGTCTAACTTTCTGCCCTGTCCAGCTCCCCAACCCCCCATCTGGCTCCTTGCTGGGGAAGGGGGAGACTGTCTCCGGAGTCGGTCCGCTCATTCATCTCCTGATAAACTGTTTATCTGAGATTTAAGGAGGGCGCCTCTCTTCCAGCCTTGGAGACAGAATCCTGGGTGTGTTTAGCTTGTCACGGGGTGGTGGGTGGTAGAGGGGGGAGATGTCAGGCAGGGGACATCATCTCCCTCCCCTTCCTCCCCCTACCTTTTCAGCTCATGTACTCCTGACTTCATGTCTTTACTACATTCGAACCTATATGGTAGGTTTTCTCTTTTTCTTTTTGCTACAACTTCTGATCTGAACATGGAAGTGAGCTCTTACAGAGAAGCAAGGCTTCCTCTCCTCCTTGAAGCTTTATTCCACCCTGCCCCCATCCCAAACCAATGCTCTTTCCTTCCTTCTTCACCTCTCTTTGCTTATTATCTGCTTCCTTGCTTTTCAGAATTATTCTCTCAAAGGCCCAAATCTACAATCAAATGGAAAGTGGGGCTCTTACCTTATCCCTGGGGACATTTTTATTCTGGAAAATCATAGGTATAGAACCAGAAGAGATCTTGGTGGGCAGAGAATATATCAAATTATTAAGGATCTGGGATTTCATCCCCTTACCCCATAAGAGGTCAGCTAGGTGGTGAAGTGGAGTACCAGGCCTGGAGTCAGGAAGACTCATCTTCCTGAGTTCAAATCTGGTCTCAGACACTTACTAGCTGTGTGACCCTGGGCAAGTTACTTACCCCTTTTTGCCTCAGTTTGCTTATCTATAAAATTAACTAGAGAAGGAAATGGCAAACCTTGGTTTTCACCAAGAAAACCTCAAATGGGGTAACAAAGAGTCTGTCGCAACTGGAAACACTGAACCACAACCCCATAAGAACCAATAAACAAAAAGCAGCACCCACCCATCTGCACTCACCAGATCTTCTTCCCAACTCCACCCATACACAGCTCCTCAACTTCTCTTCCACTACCTTTCCTTAGCTGCAAAAAAGATTAGTGTATTTTTTTAAGTAGTCATATCTACAGGTACCTCCTCCCTACCTGACCACTCTGGAGATATCACATAGAGCGAACCCTGTTTGAATCAGCAACCTCCTGGAAAGCCTACAGGCCTGTGTCTGAATATCAGCTTTCCTTTCTCTGCTTCCCATTTCTAGAATATTGATTAAAAGAAATGTTTATTGAGAGGCTATGACCTCATCTCTAACCCTCCTTACCCCTCCTCTCCAAAGTTAAAGACAACAATGGAGATTTGTTCAATAGAGCAAAAAAGAAAGTGAAAAACCATCCTTGTACCAGGTAAAAGAGGCAATTCACTGCTTCCAGTTACTGTATGACCTAACATATAAATTCTTTTTTAGAATTCTTCCTCCCTGTCCTTGGGCCCCACCTCCAGGAAATAGGGCCATAGGCTCGAGAACTGGAAGGCACCATAGAGATTACGCACTGAATAGATTTGAGGTGAAAAGACCTGACTGAGCCACACGGGTCCTGAATCTAAGCCTTTTGACTCCAAATTTGGGGTTCTTCCTAATGCTAATAGGCTAATAATTCCAGAGAATCTTTAGAATCTTAGGGATGGAAAGGCCATCTAGGTCCAGTGATGGAATTATAGGTGTACAAAGCATGGGTTCATGTGCTGGTAATATCCCCAAGGGAAAGGGCCATTGCTGATTCTTGTCCTAGAGTGTGTCAACAACTAAGGGATATACAGCCTACTTTCTATGCATGCCTATGGATGTACTCTCTTTTAAAGTCATTCATGGGTGACCATTCAACTTCTGTTTGAGCTGTTCCAGAGATAGGGCTGCCCACTGTACTTCTGGGCAGGTCTCATTGTTGGAAGGGCTTAGGATAGATGACAACTAGAAAGGACAAACACATTCTTGTTCTTTTTCTCAGCTAATTGGTGCAGTGGATTGATAGAGTGATGGATTAGAAATCAGCAAAATCTGAGTTCAAATTCTACTTCAGATGTCAATGTTGTAACCCTGGGCAAGTCGCTTAAACCCCCAGTCTCAGTTTCCTAATCTGAGGAACTAGGGATAATACACCTTGTCTACCTCATAGGGTTGTTGTGAGGATCAAATGAGATAACATGTAAAGCAGTTTGAAAATCTTTAAGTGCTTTCTAAATATTATTATTATTAATTACTATTACTGCTGCTGCTACTACTGCTACTGTTATTACTACCACTCCTACTACTCTTACTTTGCTTTTTCTGGAAGTGGAAAAAAATTAAGATCTCATCAGTTTCCCTAACTCTTTTGTAGGGTGGTTTTGAAATCACTTATTTCATGCACATTCTCTCTTCTCTCTGTCTTTCTCTGTCTATCTCTCTCTCTCTCTCAGCATGTGTGACATCTGAAGACCAAGATTATCTTGAAGTAAGTGCTTACCTTTCCTAGGCCTCAGTTTCCCCACCAGTAAAAGGAAAGGGTTGGGTTAGATACCTCTAAGGTCCGTTTTATCTCTAGATCTAAGATTCTGGGACTTTTGGAAGGAGTCAGTAACTGAAGATATGAAGCAGAATCCTGCAGGCTGAGAGGTGAAGGAGTTCTCGAGAGGTCATGTTATTGATTACCTTTCAACTGCGTCAGAGCATCAGAGCCACCTTGGACCCATGATGGTGCTTTTAAGACTAGTAGAAACAGAGGAAGCACAGTCTCCCTTGGTTATCTGTTTCAGTACTTGTTCAGGAATGAAATTAATCTTTGTATGCTAACTTAAACCTTTTACACTTCAATCTAGGCAAGTGTAATTTCTCATTCAGACTTTAGGATAGAAAAAGAACGAATCTTCATCACTGACATTTATATGGCACTTTGAAGTTTGCAAAGCACTTGACACATGAAGGAAGAAGCTGAGATAAGGAAGACAGTTTTGAAAGTAATGGGGAGAATTTGTATATACTTTTCTTTTTAAAGGAAGCAGTATGAAATGGAGGTTTATAGTTTCCTATGCAATCCTCTTTTTGTATTCCCCTATGGATATGAAAATGCCCCAAATATCCTATATACAGCTTAGTGCCCCTGTCATTTCTTTATTTGAGTTTGATACCACTGAACTCATCTGAGTCTCACAGCACCTGTGAGGTAGAGACTGACCCTATTTTATAGATGAGAAAACTGAGGGTCAAAGATATTAGGTCACTTGCCTGTGACGGTCCAATGGATGCCAGAGGGAGTATTTGAATCCTAATCTTCTCAGTTTATCCAATAGATTCCTAAATCTCTTCTCTCTTAGCTCTAAGGCCCAAGTTATGGAATGTTCTTATGGGTCTAGTTACTCATGTGTAGGAGACTAGGATGTGACCAGGAGATATCGCAGGCCTAGTTGTCAATTTCTGATGGTTGTTTCCTTAGTGTCAAGGGCTAGTGGTTTTGAACTTGCCATCATTCAAGATGTAAAATCAATCAATCAGATAATGAGCATTTATCAAGTGCCCACCATATGCACTGTGAGCATACATTCTAGTGAGGGAGATAAATACTTATAGAAATATATATACAGCATAATTCATAATAAGTAGTTGAATACCGGGCAGATCGGGAGGCAGGGCATTAGCAATTGGGGGTTCAAGAAAGGGTTCATGCTGAATGATGATGGTGAACCTTTTGATCCTCCACGATTCCACCCCTACTATCTGGGGGTGGATCTCTGGCATTCAACTTTTCACACTGAGCGACAGATGAGACCTTGGAAAAAGGGAGAGGAGGAAAGGTTGAATATGTGAACTTTGCAAATGGGCACTGGGTCCACAGGCTTAGGCATTGGAGGGGCTTAGGTTTGTGTTTAAAAGAAATCAGACTCTGGGAAAAGTAAAGATTTGAATAAAATTGGAAATATCAAGTCCACCAGTCAGCAATTCTTCAGCCACTTCTGTGGCTGCTCTTTATGGCCATCAGATTGGGATTTGCTGATGTGGTTAGGGCGGGGAAAGGTGAGTTAAAGTAATTTTAGGGGGCTGTGTAGGTTTCTGAAATGAGGGGGAGGCACATTTTCCCCCCAGGTGTTCTTTATTTCTGGTTCCATTGAATGCCTTGGTGGTAAAGTAAAGAGAAAACAGTTGTGGTTTATGATTGATTTTTATTGACATGATGGCTTATTTTAATTAGAGTGTGTATGTGTGTGTGTGTGTGGCATGCACACATGACCTACATTATTTCAAGGTGATTTAATTGCACATTTTAGGACTTGATAGAAAAATGTGATTGCTTTCATAAAAAATATATACTAACAGAAAACTACAACAAAACACATATACCCTACACAATTTGGCACAACAACAACATCGTCTTGTCTAAAGGACAGCCCTGATCATGTCACTTTACTACCCAAAAACCTTAAATGGCTTCCAATTGCTCATTGAGTAAAGTTCTGACTTCTCAGATGAATATCCCAAGTTCTCCATTACGTGGCCCACTAATGTGCCCCTAATCACATAGCTAGTAAGTGTCAGGAACTGAACTGGAACTCACATCTTTCTGCCTCCAAACCCAGCACTAGATTTGGTGTGTTTTGGTCTCTTTCACTGCTTAATTCTCTGGTCTCACGTGATTCCTTTGTAAAACAAGGTACTTGAGGTAAAGCATTCAATGGGGGTACTTTTGTATGTGGATGGAAGAAACAAAGGTAGATTAAGGCTTAATATCAGGAAGAACTTCCTAACAATAGAGTTTATCTTCAAATAGATTGGACTGTCTCCGGAAGTAGTGGGTATGCTCTCACTACTCCTCAGGCATGTTGTAGAGGGGAATTCTTCTCCCTGCACAAGCTGGACCACAATCATCTCTGAGGCCTCATCCAGCTCTGAGATTTTGTGATGTTCCAGACGTACTTTCCATGACCCCCTTGGGTATGCAGCCAAACTCCACTGCTGCGTATTTTCCGAATATTCTCCCAGACTTTCTGGCCTTCCCCACTTTTTTTGACTTAAATTTTTTATTAATTCCTTTTTTATATCAATTTCATTTCCAAAATATATTTCTATTATCTTCTACCTAGAGACCCATTCCATGTAACAAAAAATGAAAAAAGAAGGAAGAAAAGGAACCGTGGTTCAGCCAAATTAACCAAGATGTCAACTGATTCTTGTGAAAAGAGTGATTTTCCACACCTATAATCCCGAACTTCTACAAAAAAGGGAGGGAGGAGTTAATTCATCAGTTTGTCCCACAGGTTAACATTCTCTTCACCCATTTCTGACTGCCACAGTTCTACTTATCCTTCAAGGCCTAGTTCACATTCACCTCCTTCATGAAACCTTTCCAGATTCTCGGTAACTGGCTGTGCTATCTTCCTCCCTTCTAGCTTTAAATAAATATAAAACTAGACCCACCTTCAACAACACTTAACCTTAATTCTGAACTGTTACTACAGTTATTCATGCACTTGTCACATCCCCTGTACTAGATCAGAAGATCTTTAAGGGCACAGAGTATGTCATTTATCTTGGTCTCCTTCTCCTGTCCCTAACATGACACCTTCCACATTGTATATGGTTTAAGTACGTTACCCAATGCTAAGTTTTTTTTTTTTGTTAGTAGTCAAAGACTAATATTGAATGATCCAATGCCTTCTTTTTCTCATTAATTTTTTTCTCTGATTTTTTTTTCAATTAATTTGTCTTCACTCTCCAATCCTTTCTCGCCAAGAAAATCAATGTTATTTCAGCGATGCTGCATGGCCTGCCCTCTGGAGTGAGCTGGGAAGTGGAGATCAGTGAGGACCAGAGTAAGATCCATTCTCTTTAGGCTGGGAAATAAGAAGTCAGCTCCTAGGCTAAAGAAAGAGTTAGGAGGTCTCATGCTACAAATATTTCTCAGTTTCAGTCACTGTCAGGGTCTCATTTGCTCCCTAGGTTCCCAGGACATCTGCTTTCTGGCCCATTGCTATCTTCTGTTTCTCTGAATTGATATTTGACTTCGTTTAGAGATTCATCAGTGCAAGCAGCTGAGTGAGGTTTAATTATGGATAGTAACTCCTCTGGCAACCTGGTCACGTAGGATATAGTCCTTATTTCATCTTCTTCCCTTTCCCGCTCTCCCTCAGCCTCACCTCCTCATAATGAAGCATGACTGTCGTAAAACATGGCTTTTGATCGAACTCCTTCTCATCACTTTCAAGACAAACAATGTCTCAGAAACCCCCTACTGCCTTTATTTTTCTTATATCTAGGGTTACGTCTTGGGTGTCTTAACCCATCTTCATTTAAAAATGCCCTCAATTAGGAAAAAAATACCCATCCATTTAAAAAATATATAGTTTGAAGGACATAGCATCGGGTAAAGAGAGTGAAGGAGAGAGATGAAAGTAAACCATTCCTTCTATGTTCCAAAGGAGAGCTCTCCCTTCCCCACTAAACCAGCGTAGCCTCCTGCCTACCCCCAATATTTCCACTCTTTTATTTAATAGGACAAAGATTCCTTGGTTGTTGTTTCACCAATGTGATTATGTGGGTGTATAATACTAAAAATATTTCATAATATTTAATTATTTTAGGGACCACATTTTTAATAAAGAAAGCAACTTTTGAGAGTGGGTGGGGGATAGGCAATTGCACTGAAGGTTTAACTCCTGGCCTCCCCAATTCTGGATAAATTCAAAGCATTGTACAATTTTGTAATTTTTAGGTCAGGGCCTTGTTCCTTACAGAATAGCTTAATCATGTTAACCAGTTAATATGAAGCTTGATTAGACCCATGGTGATAATCCCTAAAATGCTCTGAGAAGGGGCCCGTGCTAGGGTTGGGAAGGGGGGAGGTGGGAGGTGGGAGAAGAAGGTAGCTTTTGGGGTCTCAACTCCATCCAGTATTGTTTTAAAAAGTGGATCATAAGTGGAGGGGCAGCTGAGCACGAAGAGGAAAAATGTGAGGCTGCCTTTCTTCAAGGATTTGAGTGTCTTTGGATGAGCCTTTAAAAATTCAACCAGGGGTAAGAAAATCCTGGCAGATCATATTTTATAGAAATATGCCTTTATTCCAGGCCTCCAGAAGGACAGGCAGCTGTGCTTCAGTGAAAATGTCTACGACCTAGGTTATTTAGCAAGTACAATGTTTACTTTTGAGATGGTGACATTGTCCAATCCATCTTTTAAATAGAAGGCTAGAGACTGGACCTGTGATTTCATTGATCTAGGGAGTTCCCCAGGTGAGAAAACCACCTCTGCTGAGCTTGGTGGGAACTTCCTCTGCAGGTTAGAATTTGAAAGAATTACTTAGAGAGTTGAGAGGTTAAATGATTTGGGCAGGATCCATAGACAGTATGTGTCAGAGGTGGATTTGAATTCTGGTTTTCCTTGTTCTGAGACTATCTGTTATCGCCTCTCAATTGAAATACACCTCATAAGTATTTCAACAATGCCATCACCTTTGAGGGCAGTTGGCATAAAGCATTTGACCATCCTCTTACTTATACCCAACAGACTACAGTTTTCTGGGATGGAGTAAACTACCCTAGCCCTTTTCTTTAATTTCATTCTGTGGTAGGAACTAGGAGACCTCAGGATTCAGAACTATTCCTTAGTGAGTATTCAAAATGCCAGTCTGTTCACTTACTTGATACTGGTAAGCCCCAAGCTGGGGAGTGAGGATGCCATTTTTAGTTCCTTGGGTTATTTGCCTGCCTGTTTACCTGTCAGGAGATAACTGGTTGATTTAAAAGCTATAGAGATAAGACGATAAATACCACAGAAAGCACATGTCAATAACTAGTCACTCAAAATGAGGTTAGTGAGATTTGAAACATATCTCTGGTGGAGGTTGCCTCAGTTGTACCTTGAAGTTAGGGACATGCCCATCTCCTCTGCCCTCTTAGTTAATGCAGTGCCTGCAGAGACTGATGGTTGCTTTTAGAGGGCCATAATTCAGCATAATTCATCTCCATAATTCAACATAATTCAACCCTATTGGAGATCAACTCCAATAGGATAGCCACTGGGAGAAGATTTTTTGATTAGTACAATCCCTGAAAAATATGCAAACATGCATGTATATATGTATATACACATAAATACATGTATGTATATATGACATGCATATGTGTAATGTAAGTACACATACATGTACACACAAAAATGTGTGTGTATATGTATATCTATCTATCTAATCTTCACTTCACCATGACGATGAACCTGTCATCTCATTGATGTGGAAACCTATTCCAATATTCAAGTCATAAGAGGCAGCATTGGAATCCAGGTTTTTCTGACTCCAATCCACTCTCTATCCACTGTGATGCCATACTGTCTGTCTCTCTCTATGTTTCTATTTGTCCCGGTGTTTATAAAATTTATTGTTGTTCAGACCTTCGATTTTATCTGTACGGGGAAAGTCCTGGTGTGGAAACTGGTTCTCCTGAAACAGATCAGCAACTCACTTCTAACTTATGTTCTTAAATTGCTTGGGGACACAGGTCACATATAGACTATGCAAATATCTGTGTGGTATGACTATCTGTCTTTCTGCCATATCTGTATATGTATCTGTCTGTCTCTATGTCTCAGTCTCTGTCATCTCTCTTTACATATTTGTGTATCAGTCTGCATCTATCTATCTCTCTAACATCTCTACGTATCTATGTATCTGTATCTATCTATTTATCCATCATCTATCTATATCTTTTAAATCATCTGATTTTCTCCCCACAGGTACACAAGAAGCAAAAAAACCCCAATTGGTTTCCTTACTCCTCGACTGGTCCAAATCAAGACTTGCCAATGTTGGGCTGGTGAGCTGCTCTTTGCAAGATGGATTCAGCTTTTTGCACATGCACTAAAGCACATTCCTGGATCTAGAGGGTCTATTACTTCTTACAGCAGAAAGAAGCCAAAGGCAGGGGTTGAGGGAGCTGACTCTCTCCCAAAAAACAGCAGTTTGTTGGGTGTGGGGTAGAACTCTGAATGATCTGAGCTCATTTTACTGAGGCAACAGCTGCCAATGACACAAGGGGACAAAGTCAGCTTCTGCCCTTGGAAAGGGAAAGCCCTTAATTCCCCCTCTCAATCCCTGAGACACCAAGGGACCGGGCCTCACTTGAGGTATTCCTGACTCCTTTCATGTGGTATTGCTTCTCCCTTGGGGAAGTGCAGTTGTACTGTAGCCCTGGAGACCCATTCTCTGGATAAACTAGGCTCATTCTCCAGACCAACTAGATACTTTAAAAAAATCAGGATCATTTTCTCCAAATCTTGCTTTCAGAATATTCTGAGTTCTTCTCTACTCTGCTAGACCCTTCCAGAAAACAGACTAACTATTAAACACACACACACATACACACACACACACACACACACACACACACACACACACACACACACACACACACACACACCATTTGACTTGAACAGGTTGGGTGTCTGGACTGATCACCAATAAGAAAGCCTCTGGAACCAGGACCAGCCACGTCATTCTGTGCTATCTAGACTTGGCACAAAGAAGGTAATCCTAGGGCTACATTCTTGTGCAAACAGTTGGCTAATTTATTGCATTACAGGTTCCCAACCCATGAGTGTCCAGGACTAAGGCTGTAAACTTTCCCTAAAGAAGACTAGTTGAATTGGAAACCTCAGGCTACTAGATAGTGATCAGGGACGTTTTTGGGTGCCATCATTTAGGGTTACAGGGTGAAGTCAAATCCCCTTATTTTATAGAAGTTCAGACTGGTAAAAAGTGGAAAGCACATTGACCATGGAATGTTCAAGTTCAGCCTCTGAAGGTTGCTACCTCTGTGACTTTGGGGTAATGACTTAACTTCCTTGGGTCTCATTTTCCTCATCTGTAAAGTGAAGAGGTTGTACTGAGTGTCTTCTGAGATCCCTTCCAGAATTAAATCTATGATATAGGAAGAAACATTTATTATTTGTCCGCTATGGTCAAGGCAATGGCTGCAGTGGTGGTTGTCCTTTGTGCTTGAAGAGGACCCAAATGAGATTACTATGTTGGGGTCAAAGTAGAGTATGTCCTGTGACTGATCAGACCAAGATGAGCTTGGAAGGGTCTAGCATGGGTCAGGCGCAAATAGTCCATATGAGCATTTGGAGTGGAGATGTGTCACATTTCTTTTAAACCACCACAATTGTGCATTGTACTATACATGCAAAGACAAAAAAAAATAGCTCTTGCCCTCAGGAACTTACATTCTACTCTGGTGTGTGTGTGTGTGTGTGTGTGTGTGTGTGTGTGTGTGTGTGTGAAACAACATGATAAGTAAATACAAAATATATGTAAAGTGATTTCAGGGACAGGCAGGAAACCAACACCAAGGGAGGATTAGGAAAATCCTTAAGCATAAGGTGGCCTATGAGCAGAGTGCTTTTCTTTTTAGCCAAGGTTGTTTCTAGCCTCAGAGGAGTGTTTATTTGTAAACCCTATTTTGAGGTACTCTACATCCAATCTTGGTTTCCTGAGTGCCCTGTTTTTGCCAAACTTGACTGAGAGACAATATGACCTGATAGATAGGGAGTTGGCTTCAGAGTAAGGGAGATGTGTTTTTAAGCGCTTCAGTCCTGCCTATGATATATACTGTGTGACCCCGGACAAGTCACTGAACCTTGGACTATAAATGGCAGAGAAAGTGCTGACCTTCGTTAGTAGAGGGAATCACCTCATCTGAGGGTTCCCTATATCAGAGAAATCATAGATTTAGTCCCTCTTTATGAACATTCAGGGCCAGAGGAAATTCATTCGAAAGTTTTCTAAAAAGAAATATAAAAAAGTATACTTTAGGGTCCTACCTCTTTTAGGTACAAAGGATTTTTTCCCATTAGTCTCTGTAGCCAAAGCCCAACTCCAACCATCCCCTTGGTATATAGTAGTTTCCCTGTAAGCAGCAGTAAATCCAAAGAACCTCAGAATCCTAAATTAGCCCCCCTTCCCCCCTGGCTCTTCGATTGGGGAAACTTGGTTTAAAATTTAAGTAAAACCTTGATGCTCCTCCCCAGGTTAAGGAATGGCTCCAGCTCGCCTTTCCTAGGATGCTCTGTCTCCAGAGGAATGTGATGTATGTAGTATGTGGTGTCTGCAAACACAGAATGCCTACAACTGCAATTAGACTAGTTCAATAGAGGTGTTAGCCACATTTCAAAGTCTGAACGGCCTCATCCATGAAATTCATAATGGGATGAAAGTTCCATTCACAGACTGACAACTTCAAATGGAATTTGGGTAATCTTTTATTTATTTACAGGAGGGGGAGGAAAAAATAATCCCATGTCCTCTCCCCTCCCCCCTCGTCCCCAAGCCCCAAGGATAAAAATGAGGTTTGGGATTAAAATATGAGTGAAGCAATGCTATATTTAAATTTGCTGTGGAAAAATGGATCTTCTTGTCAGCAGGAGGCCAGGGCAATAACCCTTTCTTGTAAACCTCCTTTCTCCAGTCCCCCAACCCCAGCCAGGCTCCCTTTCTGGACTTTTTGACTGAGATGAAATGCCCCATAGTGTCAGGGGCTATGGGATTCCAAAGAATCCTACCAAGACCCAATACTAATTGGGTCCAATTTATCCTGCCCCAGGACTGGACCATTAGTAGTTTGTGATTGAAGACACTGCCTGGATTTGCTCCAGGAGCCAGAGCAGGCCTTTCAAGATTTTCCTCGGTTGCCTATTTTAACTGATGAGGATTGCTGTTTAATTAATTCCCTAGCTCCCCCTCTTTTTAACCTAAGCTTACCTAAGTCATTATTCCATTAGCTGCCTCTTGGTAGATCTTTCAGTAACTTAAGTTCATCTTATTTGCACAAAAGCGGCCGCTATTTGCAGTATTAAGTGAGCCATGAGAGCAAAGGGTGGGGATTTATCCGTAATTACAGTAGGGTTCTTGCTTGGATCCCACTGCTTCTTTCATTCAGAGTCTCTGGCCAGAGCTGGCGCCAAGATCCCCGAGCTGCCCTGTGTTTATGCCATTGAGACTGGGACAATATTTCAGTGTGGAGCCAAGCCACGGGGATCCACTCTATAAAACCCTCACTAAAAATAGCCGCTCCAGTCCTTCCCATCCCCCACTCTCCACGCCCCCCCCCAGCTCTCTGCCCTTCTTCCGCTCCCCCCAACTCCCTGTCCTTCTTCCCCCTCCCCCCAGCGCCATGCCCCCCTTCCCCCATCATCAGCAGCACCCTTCTTCCATTCCCAGGGAAACAAGCATGCAAAATTGGCGGATTCTACCAGCTCTAGGGTCCCCACAAGCTGCTTTCTTTTTTTTCAGCAGCTTTAACTCGGAATAAAAGGCATCAATTAGCAGCCCTTAGAACTGACAGGACAATTAAAACTAAGTTGCAAAAAAAAAAAAAAAAAAAAAAAAAGTGTGTGTGTGTGTGTGGGGGGGGGTTGGGGTGGAGAGACAGACTTCCAACGCATTCTTGTTGGTGACAGCTGCATCTCTTACGGGTTTTTAGGAGGCTGCATGTTGCCTGCTACTAGCAGCTTAGGGGCGCTTTTCCACTTCCGAAGTGAGAATGTGGATGAGAAATAGATTTCCCTGGGCAAATGTGGGTTCCCAGAGTCAGTCTGAGTGAGTTGGAAAAATTAAAGGGAAACCCCAAATGACAACCAGGATTGTTCCCAAATCCCTTATTGGGTCTCAGAAAATTCTTATCATAGCAAAGAATAAAATACAACGAGATCTTGGGGATGAGTGAGGAGCTCAGAAAATAGGAATGGGTGGTATAGGATTGACAGGGATTGATTGTATTGCATGCCATCTCTGCTTTTTCTCCTCAGAGCTAATGATATCAAGGGCATTGCTCAAATTAGACTTTGCATTTTTGGGGTCAGTTGCTAGCACAGGACTCCAAAGTTATTTTTAAAATCCTCCCAGACTAACTTTGGGATTAAAAAACAAAACAAAACTACTGTTAAACAAGAACAGTACTTGTCTTACTACTGGGTGACCTCTGCTCACAGATACTCCTGGGTTTGGGATGTGGCAACCTGTGAGGGTGTGTACATGTGGGAAGATGAGGGAGGGAGGATTGTCTTACACAGATTGTGATTCATAACCAGGGCAGTATTGATTTTTGATTTGTTGTTGCAGAGGCAGAATGCAGGAACAATGAATTTGATTGGTGCTGGGTCTATTATTGGGGATGAGAGATGAATTTGTCTATTAATTTTCATTTAGTAACATAATCACTATAGTTCTTATACATGTAAATACATTATATGCATACATACATACATACACAGATGTATAGTTCAAGGGGTCTTTCTCAGTATTTTTTTTTTTTTGTGATCTTGTACGTGCTTGTCAGTCTGGTGAAGCCTATAGACCCCTTCTCAGAAGAATGCTTTTTAATAATTGGAGGAATTGCTAAATTTCAGTCTGAGGATAGTGAAAATAAGGATGGAATTTTTTTTCTGCCATTGAAATTGACAGATCCTGTGAAATCTACCTATGAACTCTCAGGAAAAAAAACTACAAAAAACTCTCATTGCAGTTCTTTAAGGTTTCATCATTGTGGGGTGGTGAGCCAGGAGACCTTAGATATCAACTGGTCCAATTCCTTCATACACAAGGAAGTTGAAGCACAGTCACAGAAATATAGAGCAGAAGGGGCCTTAGAGATTACCTAATCCAGGTAATCTTACTTCATTTAAGGGAAAACTGAGGCCCAGAGATGGAGAATGACTTGCCCAAAGACAGTCAATAGCAGAGCTGGGATTTGAATCCAGGCTCTCTGGCTCCAAATCTGGTGCTTATACAAATACTTTGCTCACAGACAACTCCTGTGAGGTACAAGGATGAGTATTAATTTTCCTATTTTACAGGTGAGGAAACTGAGGCAGAGAGAGGAAGAAATTTTCTCAAAGTTACACAGGGGTTCAAATGTAGATGTCCTGATTCCAGAGTCAGGGCTTTATCCCCCACTCCATACTGCCAATGTATGAATGTTGGTATGCTCAGTGTTTTCTAGTTAATTTCTTTCAAATGAGCTCAGTTTTCCAAACTAAACTAAATTCCCTGAACAGACTCTATTTCCATTTACTTTATATTTCTCCACTGTGCCCAATAAGAGGACTGCATACCCAGTGGGTTCCTGGTACAATTTGTCCACAGAGCCATAACTAGGACAAGGTGACTAGGGCTTTGTCCCAGGGTATCAAAATTTAGAGAGTGTTAATCCTTTAGCTGGTAGAAAAAACTGAGTTTAGCACCTAGTTAGTAAGAATGATTAGTTAAAATAATAAGCTACCTGATAGTGGTTTGCTTTTTCCTCTGGTGAACTCTTTCCAGGACTGATCATGCTCTGTTTCCTCCCCAGCTGTAGCCTTCCTCAAAGTGGCTTGGTGAAGTATATATGTGTGTGTATGGTGGGGGTAAGATGGGAGTGAAGTCTTTGCTTATAGGAGTTATTTTCTCTTTAAGGTCTTCTCTCCCACTCCACTTGATTCTGTCTTACAAAGTTGATTTAAGGGTACCTTTCTTCTTTGTCTGAAGAACATTTTGGGGACCTTGCTATAGATATTAGAATTGGTACATATGACTACTGTTGATTGACAGATATCAAACTCAGGGAATTAAGACCTGTGAAAAATAAGTGGAAACTTGATCAATAGTTATATCTGCTTGCCTTTCTCTTTTGATAAAAGGAAAGAGAAATGAAGCCTTAATTTGTTGGGGTCTCACTTTCTTTAACTTTTACTTCTGAATATCTCCCTTCTTCACCTCTTCCAGAGCTCCATCTAGCACAGTACAGTGAAAAGAGTGATAGATGTAGAGTTGGAGAACGTGGGTTTGAATTCTAACTCTGCCATTTCCTACCTTGTGACCTAGGGGCCACCATTGAACTTTTCTGGGTCTTAGTTCTTCCTGGAAAATGAGGAAGGTGGTACAAAAGGACTCCAAAAGTCTCTTCTAGCTCTAAATCTATGCTCCCATAACTTAAAAGAAGGGAAAAAACCCAAGCCAGCATGTCAACTATGTCTGATAGCATATTCAATATTCTACCACTATATGTTCTTCAAAGAAAGGAGGGAAGTATATTTTCTCAACATTTTTCCAGACCCAAGTTGGATTATCATAATTGCACAGCCTTTGCAAACCAAGATTTTCCCAGAAGGAAACCGAAAAAACAAATTCCTCAAAGAAAATATAACCTGGATTGTGGAAATTCATCGATCATGTGACCTTGAGCCAAGACTTTAAAGAGGCAGTGGAAAGAGTATACTGGCTTTGGAGTCAGAAGATATTAACTACCTCCTCAACTTTGGGCAAATCTATTCACCTTTCTGGGCCCTGTGTTGCTTCATTTGTAGAGTGGTGGAGTCAGATGAACTCTATGGTGCATTTTAGTTCTAAATAATATCTAACTCTGGATATCTAATCCAACTTGCTTATTTGAAGGATGAAGAAACCTTTCTCTACCCTCCTTCATCCCAAGCCATCCAGGCAACGTTTAACAAATGTTTGGTTTATTATAACTCAGGTGCCCCTTCCTCTGTGACACATTCTCAGCTTCCCCCCAGTTAAAAACATTCTCTCCCTCTTGAAAATACATTTTATTTACATATGTCTATGCTTCAGTCATCCTAAAATCATTTCTGTAGTGATTCCTGAGACTTAGGAGATGCTTGGGTAGTATATTATACCTAGAATTCATTGTATACGCTGATGGAATTAGTGCAAATTACTTTTTACTTTTTGGTGTTGTTACTTTAGTTTGGTGAAAGTGGTTCAGTTACGCAGCTAGGTGGTAGAGTGGATAGAGCATTGGGCTTGAAATCAGGAAAAACTTGAGTTTTAATCCAGTCTCCAAAGCTTCCTTACTGTGCAACCCAGGACAAATCACTTAACTGCTGTCTGCCTCAGTTTCTTCATCTGTAAAATGGGGACTATTATAACACCTACCTCCTAGGGTGAGGATCAAATGAGATAATATTTGCAAAGTATTTTGCAAACCTTAAGGTACTATACAAATGTTAACTATTATTATTGTTACTTTTAGCAGAACTCCTAGTGTGGGATCTTAGAAGGAAGTTATATTTTATTTTTAAAAGCTATTATTTAAATTATTAATTTATTATTAGTTATTATTATTTAAAAGTTTTATTGGTGGCTTAAAAAATCATTGCAATTTCTGGAAATTACCCTTTCCCCTCCTCCTACCCATTATGAGACCCTCCCTGTAACAAAGAAATATAATTAAGCAAAAACATCCAATATGGCTACTTGATGTAACAATGTTTGCAACATTCTGCTATAGTAGTTCCTCCCATCTTTACCAAGAGGAAGACAGATCATAGATTTAGAGCTGGAAAGGACCTTTAGAGATAATTTTGTTCAGCCTCCTCATTGTGCAGAGGAAGAAACTGAGGCCCAGAGAAGTTAGGCCATGTAGGTAATTATTAAAAAAAGTCAGGATTCATATCCAGATTCTCTGACTGCAAAGATAAGGCATGTCAGAATATAAGAAGCCAGGGAAATGGGATTCTTGCTGAAGCTTGAGTGCCCTGCCCTTTCCCTCTTTCCTCACCAATGAAATAACGCCCATAAATGCTCCAGTCTTACAGAACTTATGAATCATATTCCTTTGTACTCTGGGAAATTCTTTAAAAGTTTGAGATATGTTGAGAGATTCCTGGCTGCATTTGAAATACTTGAGGCTTTAGGAGATGTGGCATTCTATTTGCAAAGAAGAACACATAATGTCCATTTCTAAAGAGAATATTCCAGTCATAGCCAAGCCTGAGCTTATATGCTAGTTCAGCCACAAGTTAGGATTCTAATATGAGACTCAATTCATTAAAGGAAGGCTCATTGTAGATGAGTTTCATTTGGATCCCAGCACCGAAACTCTTTCAGACTTATGTCTCCTGAAGGCAGAATCTTAGGGGCAGCTAGGTGGCATAGTGGGTAGAGCACTGGGCTTGGAGTCAGGAAAACTTGAGTACAAAACAGAAACTTACTAGTTGTGTGACCTTGAGCAAGTCACTCGTCCTCTATTTGCCTTAGTTTCCTCAACTGGAAAATGGAGATAATAATAGCACTTCCCCTTTCCCCCCAATATTGTGAAGATTAAATGAGGTAAATCTAAGGCACTTAGCACAGTGCCTGGAACATAATGAGCTATATAAATACTAGTTATTATTTTTATTATTACTGTCATGCCATCTTTTAAAAAAATAGCCCAAAGGAATATTTAAGGTTGGTTGAAGGACAGCAAGAATCCGAGGTGTATCAGATCTTGTGTTTTAACCCACAGTCAAAGGAGAGCTAGAGAAAATACAGCACTTAGGTTCTTCCATCAGTAGTGCTCAGTTAGGTTTTAAGTATTTTTCTAAGAATCCTCTCCAAACCTCATGAGCCTCCACCAATGTGTTTTATCAGCCAAACATAGGGTATTGTTCATTAAAAATATAGTTAATTAAGTAGCAGTATAAATAAAATAATAATAGAACATTTCCCCATAAACCCTGGTATTCACATGTGTTGGACATATGTGACCAGCACACCTAACATGAAGGGAGACATATGCAGGGAACCTGTGTGACCAGGCCACATGATCGGAGCAACAACTCATGCCTATAATACTACAAAGCTGTTAATGTCTTCTACTGACCCCATCATGTTGCTTAATGCTGGACCTACCCGTATTATTCTTGCTGCCTCCTACCAGGAGAAAATGTGACTGGGTATTTTGGCAGCCCCTCCAACACTGACTATTCTCATGATTTATTACCTTTCCTAAATTACTAACAACACCCTCACCTTACAGATGAAGAAACTGGGGGCAAGAGAGCTGAAATCCCTTGAGTCCTAGGATTTGCTCCCTTCCTCCATTCCTTTCCCCAAGCTTCCTATCTAAAGTAACAGAATCAAATCATTTGAAAGTGATTCCTATTAATTAGCCTTTAAGATCTGAGAAATAAAAAGTCAACCGTTTGATGTCACCAGCAAAAAGTTGTGGTCTCTGCCTTTGACACTTACTCCTTGTGTGACCTTGGCCAAATCATTTAACATATCTGATGTTCAATTTCCTTATCTGTAAAATGAAGGTATCAGACTAGGTGTACTCTAAGATCCCTTCTAACTCTATGACCTTATAAAACAGAACTCTGTATTGCTATATGATCATGAGAAAATCACTTACCTCTCTTTAAGCCTCAGTTTCCTCATCTGCAAATTTTAGGTAATCATATGTGTTCGATCACTGCTTTACAATAGGTAATATTGCACGTGGAGATAATGCACGTGGAAGGGCCTTGTAAATTCTGTTACAGTAGCAATCAATGTAAGCTATAAATGAGATAATGAGATAATGCTCGTGGAAGGGCTTTGTAAATTCTACATTAGAGTAACAATGTAAGATATAAATGTCATCTAAGGGTGGGGGAGGGGAGGATAAAAAACAGTGGATTGTGTGATTCTTTCTCTGGAGGAGCTCACGGAGGGAGGTGATGACAGCTGCACCAAGCATAAGCATTGATGAAAAGGCATAGCTTAGCTGCAGACCTCTGGATATAGGACTTGTTCCTGGGGCACCATCTATTCCATCTGGTGGTGCTACAGCTGACTAGGGAGGATGAAAGGCTACAATTACTGACAGCAGTTCGCATTTACATGTACTTTAGAGTTTGCAAAGTACTTTCCTTACATTATCCCCTGTGAGTTACTTAGTCTAAAGAGGATAATATAATTTACCCCCATGATTCTCTATCATCAGCTGTGTAGTTCAAAGACTGGCATTCCTATCCCATTCTACCATAGCCTCCCATTGTGCCCTATGGATTTCCTATTCTATTGTTAACAAACTGACCTTCATGGTAGACCTATGCTCTCTCTTCAGAAATTATTTAGCATGTATTTTGCATTTTAATTTTCTATGTACATGTATAAGTATCAGTCATTCAGTCAACAAACATTCATTAAATGCCTGATATTTACCGGGCACAGGACTAGGAAGAAGAAGAGATTATGGGCTGGTCATGGGGCATGAGTTAAGGATGATGAATGGAAAGCTAGAGTGTTCCCCTGGTACTGTTAAGAAGTCAAATGAAATCAAGGAAGGTATTCTGAATTTTGAGTGAAGCCTTTATGTTGAACCTGTGGGAGGATGTGGACAAGATGTGGCAAAATATGAGAAAACAGGGAGGAACTGTCATCTGTATCACTATAGGGAACATCTATATTGATGATATCACATATCCATTTGTATATACACAGTAGACTGTTAGCTCCTCCAGGCAGGGGCTGTATCGCTTTTGCCTTTGTATCACCAGAACACAGTAGATGATTATTAAAGGCTTGTTGAGTTGATCACAGATTTAGAGCTAGGAGGGGCTTCTCTAGGTCAACTTTGGCTCAATTTATAGTCATTTTTGTTGAGGATGAAATGAAGACTCAAGAAAGTTATGTTGATGTGATTTCTTCAAGGTTTCTCAGGTAGTAAGTGGTAGAATTGGTATTTTAAGATCTTGCGATTCCAAAGTCAGCACTCAGTTAGTTTGGAGCTTGTTCCCCTATGATATGGCTGACTCTTAAGTAGAGGATAGCACTCCTTTGGTGCTCCCATGTTTACCTCCCTGCTTCAAATTCCCAAACTTTTGCCTTTTAAGGGTAGAATGGAGCTTTTATGTTAGGTATTAAAATCATCTTGCCCTTTTGTGTGCCACTAATTTAAGTTTATAGGATTGTCAAATAACAGATGAAGAGCTTGAAGGGATCCCAGAGGTTATATCATCTAACCCCTTCATTTAAAAATTACTTTTAATTAAATTTTCTAATTTTTATTGATATATTTTGTTTTTATACCACACACATTCCTCAAAATATCTCTGTTCCCTCCCAGTGATTCATTCCCTATAATAAAAAAAAAGTGAAAATAAAACAGTTCAACAAAACTAACCAACCCACCAAACAGGTCTGACATTATATGTAGTGTTCCGCATCCTAAATTTCCCACCTTTGCAATGAAGGGAGATGCATTCTTATATTTCTTCTGTGGGATCAAGTTTAGTTCATTATCATTTCATAGCATTTATTTTTATTTGCTTTGTTGTTGTTTCTATTTACATTATTGTAGTCGTGTGTAGTGCGGCATTGAGGCATACAGCGGATAGAACGCAAGGTGTAGAGTTAGGAAGACTCATCTTTCTGAGTTCAAATCCAGCCTCAAACACTTACTAGTCATGTGACCCTGAGCAAGTCACTTAACCTTGTTTGTCTCAGTCTCCTCACCTGTAAAATGATCTAGAGAAGGAAATGGGAAACCACTCTAGTATTTCTGCTAAGAAAACTTCAAATAGGGTCACAAAGAGTCAGCCACAACTGAACAACAAGAACAAAGCCATAGTTAATGGTTTTCTTTGTTCTTGCTTATTTCACTTTGCATCAGTTAACGTGTCTTCCCATAATTCTTGCTGTTCATCATATTCATTGTTTCTTATGGTCCAGGGATCTTCTACTACATTCATGTACCACAACTTAGCCATTCCCTTATTGTTGGCATCTACTTTGTTTTGAGTTTTTGCTACTACAAAAAGTATTGCTATAAATATTTTGATGTCTGTGTGCTTTGTTTTCTTTTCTTTTCTTTGTCTTTGACCTTCTTGGAGCACATGCCTAGCAGAAGGATCTCTGGGTCAAAAGGTATGGTAATTTTAGTGATTTTCTTAACATAATTCCAAATTGATTTCCAGGATACTTGGATTAATTCACAGCTCCAACAATCATGAGTTAGCCTGACCATATTTATGTAGCCTCTCCAACATTGACTATTCTCACGATTTATTATCTTCCCTAATTTGCTAGCAACCCCTTTGCCTTGCAGATAAAGAAATGGAGGCCCAGATAATTGAAATCACTTGTCCAAAATTGTGTAGTTAGTGTCAGTCTACATACCCTGACTCCAATCCATTGTCTTTTTTTCAATACACCATTATGCACATCAATCTGCTTTTTGCTTATGGGTCCTGCACCTCATGTGGGCAGCTAAGTGGCACAGTGGATAGAGCACCAGGGTCAGGAAGACCTGAATTCAAATCCAACCTCATATACTTACTAGATGTATGACCTTGGTCAAGTCACTCAATCCCACTTGCCTCAGTTTCTTCATCTGTAAAATGAGATGGAGAAGGAAATGGCAAATCGCTTCAGTATCTTTGTTAAAAAGAAACCCAAATGGGGTCACAAAGAGTTGAACATGACTGAATAACAACAATAAATATTTGTAAAGTATTTATAAAAATATTTATGCACATTTATGAAGTATACAGGTTTATAAAATATATGTGCTATCTTGTTTACATTCTAAAACACAACAATAGACATTTAAAAGGATGAGATATAGATGAAATAATATTCATTCTAGAGTCAGAGGGAGTCATTGGAGTTGATCGATTAGAGGAGTGAAATGGTTAGAAATGTACTTTAGGAAAATCACTAACAGCTGAGTGGAGGATGGAGTGGCCACTCGAGACAGAGATGCCAAGTAGAGGCTCGTGGCAATCGTCTAGGTGAGATCTGATGAGGGCTTGAACTAGGGAGGTGGCTGTGAGAATGGGGAGAAGGCTAAAGACTTGAGATGTGTTGTGGTTGACAGGATTCTACAACTGATTGGATTTGTGGGGAAAGTGAGAGTAAGGCGTTAAAGATGATATTGAGGTAACTGGCAGGTTGGAGATGCTCTTAAGAGTAATACAAAGTCAGAAGAGGAGTGGGTGTGGCTAAAATAAGATACTGAGATATGAGATAATGAGATATGCTTGTTCAGTCCTATGAGAAGCCAAGATAGAGAGGATTGGTATGTAGTGAGGTAAAAGCAGGGATAAATGAGATCTTACCAATAACACTTGTCATTGTGGGTGTTGTAGGTAGTAGTTAGGTTACAATTACCCTGAGAGCTTCCCTAGGGTGGCAGAGAAGAGGGAAGGTTGCTGAATTAAAAAATAATGGAGAAAAGCTGAAGGTATGGCCGAATATTGGACATTAAGGATAGATGTGACTGAGTTGAAAACAATCCCCATGATGGTGGCTTGTGAGTTATCTTTTTTTACCCTGTGATTGGTTGATCACCCACCCTTTGGAGGCAGTCCACTGACCCCACTTTGGAGGCCACTGCTCTAGAGATGGACCTGAAACTCCATTGAGTCAGGGAATATTGAAGACTGCAGAGAGTAGCTATTCAATCATTATGAATTAAGTACCTACTATTTCTATTACTAATTGAGGGCACCACCATCCTCTCAGCCACTCAAGTTTACAACCTTGGTGTTATCTTTGTCTCCTCAATCACATTTGCTCAATATGTCCAATCTGCTGCCAAGTCTTATCCTTTCTACCTTCATGACATATCTTGATTATATTTCTTGGTTACATCTCTTTCTTTTCCCATTCTCATCTCCACTTCCTTCATTCTGACCTTCTTCACCTCTTTCGTGGACTATTACAATAACCTCATAAATTACAAAACCTCTCCCTCCTTCAAGTCTTTTTCCTCCAGTCCATCCACCACAGAGCTGCCAAAGTGCTTTTCTTGGAGCATATGTCTGGTTGTGTAAGTCACCCTACTTACACAAGAAACTCCAAGGACTTTCCATTATTTTCAGAATCAAATTTAAAATGCTCCATTTGGAACTTAAAACCCTTCACAACCTGGTTTCTTCTTACCTTTCCAGTTTTATTATACTTTACTCTCTTCCACAGACTCCATGATATAGTTACACTGTCCTACTTTACTATCCCTCACATACTGCTCATCTCCAGACTCCATGTCTTTGCATGGCCTGCTCTCCATACCTAGATTTATCTCCCTCTTCACCTTCTTATTCTGACTGATTTCCTTGGCTTCCTTCAAGTCTCAGTACAAAACCTCACCTTTCTGCAAGTGGTCTCTTCTAATTCTTCCCTCTTACCTTCTTCTCCCTTCCCCACCAGTTAGTGCCTTTCATCTGAGATTGCTTTTATCTAATCTATCTATTTATCTATCATCTATCTATCTATCTATCTATCTATCTATCTATCTATCTATCTATCTATCTATCTATCTATCTATCATCTATCCACCTATCTCTATCATCATGAGCCACATGTACATGCATATCATATATGCAAATACACACATATAAATACACATAACTTGTCATACTTGCACATAGTTATTTTCATGCCATCTTTTATCATCAGAATGTGAGATCCTTGAGGTCAGGGATTTTGTTTTTTGGGACATAGTACAATGCTTGGTACATAGTAAGCATTTTTTAAAATGCTTGTTGGTTGACTGGGAATAGAAGCACAAAAATACAATAATCTTCACCCTCATTTTGAGACCTGAGGAAGGACGTGGACACAGAGTAGTTGCAAAGAAAAACCTATTTGAGCTCAGAATTATTCTCTAATAACCTCTTCTCCTTTCCAGCCTCTATCCGTCATCACCCCTCTTTGTCTCTTTAGGGAATCTTCTCTCCTTTATTTTTTTTTCTTAAATCTAGCACCAGGAAGGATGACTCAAAATCCTGCCTTAGGGCATGAAAATCACCCCAACGTTGGGCCAAATCCAGTCTAATGAGGAAGGCAGGAGCATAGACAAGACGACTGCAGGCTGAGTCCTGCTGTTTTAATTTAACTACCATTGGGAGTAGGGGAAACAGTGGAGGTATCCAGCAAAGCCTGGCCTGACCCCACACAGCTTCGAAGGTCTTGTGATCTGGGAACTTAATGTCTGTCCCCTCTAGAAATCCCTCCACTTCTGATCAACAAACAAGCAAATCGTTTTCATTTGTTTGTTTCTTTTCACCCTGGGCAGATAGTAAAATCAGACCACCAGGAGATTGTGTGCCACCTGAGAAGGGCCATAAGAAGGGGTCCTTACATGACCCAAAGGAGTCCTGCAATAGGTTGTCTCTGGAACTTTAATATCATCAGTGACTCAACTACCAATTAAATGGATTATTTAATCAGTCAAAGCACTAATCATTCTCAACCCAATTTGCTTGATGAGGAAGCAGAGAAAATATCACCAGAATAATATCAGAGGGAAACCAGGTAGGGGTTTTTATTGTTTTATTGTATTTCAGTGGGAAAACCACTGGATTTGGAGTTAGAGAATCTGGATTCAAATTCAGGCCCTGTCACTTAGTACCTATGTGATCTTGGCTAAATCATTTAATTTCTATGATCCTCAGTTTCCTTATCTGTAAAATGAAGGAGGCTGGACTAAATGGTTTCTAACGCCCCTTCTCGGATTTAGAGCAAGACTAGAAATTGCCAACCCCCTCATTTTACAGATGAGGAAACTGAAGGTCAGAAAGGTTTAAGTGCCTTATTTAAGGTCACACAGGTACTTGTGTAATATTTCTTTACAGAAAGTGGTGTTAGTCAGTGATAAATTCTACTGCCATTTTATCATAGCAGACTTGAAGCAGGAAATACTGCTAGTAAAGCTAGCTGAAAGAGGATGTTTCTAACCTGCTTGATGAGTGTTTAAGACAGTTTAAAGACTTTAGCCCTTCCGTGATTCCTTCTTTATCTCACCCTGGGGGTAAATAACAGGGATGCTAACCCAGTCGGTTAAGGGCAGACAAAAGTGGTTGCCTTCTGTTTTCCCAGAAGCAGGATACTTTGATTGCCTGAAAGCAGATGGACTACAAATTCAACCTCCCTAGTTTTTATTCTCCTTTCCAAAGGCCAAGCCCCTGAACACAACACACATTTCCAAGTCGTTTTTAATTTGGCATGAAAATGACTACTACATCTCCAGTGGGAGCCAACGAAATTAATGTGAAACACACGGCTGGATCACCATGGCCTACTAAGTGTGGCAGTGAGCCGTGGGGGGAAGGATAGGGATTAAAAGTGCTCCCCCCCTGCCATTTCCTATACCTATGGGTCTTCAAAGGTTTGAACTATTCATCTGAAAAACTGAAAGCCTTCACAAACCTTCCCCTGCTTGGATGCTATTGAAAGAAGTATGGAAAAGAATTTTGCTAGACATGGAGCCCCAGATTCCTTGGGAAAGTTGATGTCCATATGACTAGGAGTGTGAGATATGAGCATGCACTTCCTCACCTATGTTGCAAAGAGAAAGGTACGGCCCAGAATTGTTTTCTAAGCACTGTCTATTGAAAAAGTTCCTCTGGTTTTGGTATCAAAGAAAGTTGATAAGGAAAGAAAGAGAGAGAAAGTGAACAAAGGAGATAAAGAGAAAGATGAGAGAAAAAATAAAGAGAAAGACAGGCAAGGTAGGACATTTATGTGGTGTGGTAGAAAGAACACAAATCTGGGGATGAGAAAATCTGATTTCTGCTGATATCTTTCCGTGTGATCCTGGACAAATAACTTTACCTCTTGGTGCCTCAATCTTTTCATCTAAAACATAAGATTGGAAGAGAGCAGGGATTCTTAACCAAGGATTCTGTAGGTAGATTTCAGGACATCTGTGAACTTGCATGGGAAATTATGTTTTGATTTTTTACTAATCCAAAGGCAATCCAAAAGTTTTCGTAGACTGTCCAAGGGTTTCATGGCACAAAAAGGGCACCTAAATTAGATGGTCATGAAGATTCCTTCCAACTTTAGCACTGCACAGTCTTATGATAAACTACCAACATATACGGGACTTAGGAAGGAAGGGTAAGGCGTAATAGTGAAGAACTTAAGAATATCAGTTACCCGCCTCTAATTTTCCTGGCACCTTTGTGTTAATGTCTTTATCCTATCTCTCTGTTGGCTAAACTAAATTCAGCAGCTGCAGACATGCTAAACAAGCTGGCATTGGTGAGTGGACCAGTGTTGCCATTGTCTAACCTTGCTGTTTAAAGTACAATTCTTCAGGAAAGGCTTCTCTGATTAAACCTACCAGGTCTGGTCAGTCTGCATCCCCTCAGCATTTCGGTGTCTGTTTTGCAGTATAAAGTACCTGTTTATATACATATTTAACAAGACTTCAGTTAGATTTCGTAGGCATGTATCCCATTCCCTTGTTTGACTGTAAACCACTGGAGGGTAGGAGAATGTTTTCTACTTCTTTTGTTATACTGCTTAGTAAGGAACTTTACACTCAGTGAAAACTCAGTACAGATTATTCTTGTATGTGAAGATCGACTCAAGATACAGAATGAGGCGTACATTCTTGGACTTGGCCAATGAAGGAATTAATTTTGCATGACTGTATATATTTGTTTTTCTTTTCTCTCTTTCTCTCTCTCTTTCTCTCCCCCCTTACCACCTCTCCCCTGCATTGGTAGTGGGAGGATAGAAAATAAATGCTTGTCAATTAAAAAAATTTTTTTTTAAAAAGATGACACCATTGATCCACTGTCCAGAGGATTCAGGCAGACAATTCCTCCTGTCGTTAGTCGGGCAGAGCTGTTTTGAGCAGTCCACATTCTCTCATCTAAGGCTCCTTTGGGAGACATCTGGCTATGGTTAGGGAGTGAAACCTAGGGTTGTTGGATAGATCTTGCTGGCTAACTGACAACTCTCTGGTGAGTATTTTAGGTCCAGGGCTCTCCTGCTTAGGAAGTGAGTCAGGTTTTGCTTGCATCTTTTTTCTGACTTTGTAGGTTATAAGTTTTGGGTTCAAATTTGTGCTCTATTTCACTGTCTGGGGTAGTGATGCTGAGTCAATCATTTCATTTCTCTGGGATTCAGTTACCTCATGTAGAAAATAAAGGGATTGGATTAAAGGATCTCTTTTTTTTCTTTTACCTGGACTATTTTTAAATTTTTTTTAATTTATAGAATAAAACAAGTATTTCCATGACATAGTATAATAAAAAAAGATAATTACACATAAAACTGCAAATCTTTTAAAGCTTCTTCCTATTCTAACATTGCGTGATTCCTAGGCAGAGGCTACTACATATGATCTTTATTCAGCCTTTGGATATCAAGGAATAATGTCTCCAAGTTCACCATCTTCTCTTGCAACTCCACTGTCTTCCCTGGATTGGGCTAATTAATTGGCTCTCACTCTGGCAGTTCCATCCCCATGACTATGCATTACTGTTGAGAGACATAAGAGTCCTAGCCTGGGGAGCAGAATACCTAGGGTCAGGTCCCTCCTCTGCCAGCCACTTTCTGGGAATTCATTTAATATGCTTTTATTTGTTCATCTATAAAGTGGAGATGATAACTCATTCTATCAGCCTCACAGGGCTGTTGTGAGGAAAGCCCTTTATAAAATTTTAAAGTATCATACAAATGTGAATTCTTACTATGATTTGAATAAGAACAATCTCCAAACCTCTGTGTTAGTCAATAAGCATTTATTAAATGCCTCCTATGTTCCAGGCACTGTGCTAAATGTTAGGGATACAAAGAAAGGCAAAAGACAGTATTTGCCTTTGATGAACTCACAGTCTAATGGAGAAAATAACATGCAAATGAGTATGTATAACAACAAGCAACACAGGGTAAACAGGGAATAATTAACATAGGGAAGGCACTAGAATTAAGAGAAATTGGGAAGGATTTCTTGGAGATATGGGATTTTGGCTGGAACTTGAAGGATGGTAGGGAAGCCAGGAGGCAGAAATGAATAGATAACATTGCAGACGTGAGGGACAGTCAGTATTTTGGGGGGTGACAACGATCCCAACTTTACTAGATCTTTTTCTTTAGGTTGTTCTCTAGAGGAGTTCTGAACCTTCAAGGGTTCTATTTCATTGGAATCTCTAACCCTCCATATTAAATGAGATCATAGAATTATAGATTTGGAACTGGGAAGGGACCTTCTAGTTCATCAGGTTCAACAGATGAGGGAGCTGAGGCAGAGACTGATTAGGTGACTTGGTCAGGATCATACAATTAGTCATACAAGTGTCTGAGGGGAAATTTGAACCCAGTTCTCCCTAACTCCAACTAGCACTTTTTGCACCACTCTACAATGTTTTCTACCCTGGGAAAAAATGAGATTGTATTTTTTTATAGAGGCATGGTTGCAAATGCTACTAGCAAGTGAGGAGTGATCCCTGAAGCACTCATATGCCTCCGCCTCCCCTGGGACTTGGAAAAAGGAAGCTGATTGTTTCCAACAGTTGGGGAATGACTGAACAAACGGTTGCATGCAAGTACATAGGGTATGATTGTGCCATAAGACATAATGAATCTGAAGAATTCAGGGAAACTTGAAAAGACTCGTACTAACTGATACAGAGCAAAAGCAAGTAGAACCAGAGGGACCATTTCCATGATAACTAGGATAATGTAAACAAGAACAACATTGAAAGATGTCTAAGCTCTGGTTAATGCAAAGAAGCACCATGACCTTGGAGGACTGATGGTCTTGGTGAAGAGGTGGTAGAGTATAGATATGAAAAGAAGTACACACATTGTCAAATTTGCAGAGCACTTGGCACGATGCTTGGCACCTAGTAGATGCTGTATAATGTTAGCTATTATTGCTGTTAACATTATTAACATTGGCCAATGTATTGATTTGTTTTGCTTAACCATACTTTGTTACAAGGGAGGGCTCAATTGGGAGTGGGATGGGCAGTCATCGGGGAGTGACAAGGATGTAAACTGACTCTGGAGTTAGAGGATTTGGGTTCAAATCTTCCTATGATGCTTACTACCTGTATGACCTAGGGCAAGTTACTTAACCTCCCTGGACCTTAATATACTCACCTGTAAAATGAGGGGACAGAACCTGATAGCTTCTAAGGTCCTTCTAGCTTTATATCTAAAGATCTATGTTAAAAAAAACCTGCATCAGTAAAATATTAGAAAAAAGTAATATTTACCTAAATGACAATAATACCTACCACATATGTGGTTCTTTAGGATTATAAAAAACCTTTTAATGTAATATCTCACTTGAACCTTATAACAGTCCTGTGAGGTAGGTATTATTATCTCCATTTTACAGAGGAAACTGAGATCGAGAGAGATTAAGTCACTTGCCCAGGGTCACATGGCGAGTCACGCCAAGACCAGCACATATGTACTATATCACCCAGCTGTTGATTCACTTTCTGGGCCTCAGTTTCATCACCTGTAAAATGAAGGAACTAGATAAGAGGACCTCTAAGGTCTCTCCTAGCTCTTGGTTTATGATCTCGCAATCTTATGTTACTTTACTAAAACACTCAGTTTTTAAGGAGCGTCAAGCCCTCCACATCCTTGCGACATGGGTGAATTTGGCGTTGGGACTGCTCCCCAGTCGATTAGTTCAGGGGCATCACTGGGCCACTGCCCGAGGAACCTTACCTGGGCTGCTGTGAAAAGTATTTACTGAAGGGTATTCTTTCAAAACCACTCCTTTGCTTTTGACCACTTTCGAGCATTCTTTCTCAGAACAGGAGTTCAGTTGCAAGCCTCTCTTATGCTTGGCCCAAAGACAGCTCTTCTACTGTCAAAACCCTGTCTCCTCCACTGGCACAGAAATCCCCAAGTAAATGAATGTGTTGTACATCAGGAGAAAATATTGTGTCCTGGCTGGGTTTATGTTGATTGTAGCCCAGTGGTTTGATGATTACCACTGCTTGAGCCTGCATATTTCTTTACCCCAAACCCAGCAGCTGAGAGGGCCAGGTCAGGCCCTAGGCAGCCTTCTCATTCAGTGTGGACTTTAGCCCCTGAAAGGTGCCCTGTAGCTGACAAAGTGCTGTTGATCAGCTGCCCTGAGCCCGGAGAGGACTTCAGTGGATAGCAAATTGCCTTGTAGCAAAGAGGCCTGGGTGAGACAAGAACGCACCAGTATTCTGTCCGAGGGAGCTTTACGAATGTCAGGGTCTGATGATAAGTACTTGGCAGAAACTGTACCTTAGAGAAGCTCGGATATGGCACAGCATTCAGCCCCGTGCCTGGGCCCGGTCCCCGTGTGCTGATCATTGCTGGCGTGAGTTGGTCTGTGGCTAGCTTGGTGCTCTGTGCCCAGTACAACGGAGGCTCTGAGGAAGACCACTCTGTGGAGGCATCCGAGCAAATAACTGATGATGCTTCTGCGGAGGCCCACGGGAGGAATTTGGTGCTAGAGCTTTGGCCTGGACACCACATCAATGACTGACTGTGGACATTCAAGGGGATGGGGGGCAGGGCTTGAAAGATTTATAACTTAGAGTCCTATTTGGAGGGAAACTAAAGCAAGCGCAACTAAATTCTGGTTTGGACTCAATGGCTTCTAAGGTCCTTTCTAAGCTTCAGCCCAGGGATTTTTAACTTACTTTGTGTTCTAAGTTCCTTTGGCATAGCCCATTGAAGCCTATGGTCTCCCTCTCAGAAGAATAGTTTTGAATGCATAAAATAAAATAAAGAGATTACAGAGAAAACCAGTAATATTGAAATATGATTATCAAATGAAAATAAAAACAAGTTCATGGACCCCAGGTTAAGAATCCCCAATTTAGATCTATGAAAAAAGGTAACAATAAAATATGTTTTGAAATGGTGTTTGAGGAAGGCCTCAGGACTGAGCTGACCATTACCAGCTTTTGACAGGGTTTTTCCAAGTCCTTGAATCGAGGTTGAATTCCCCTCCAGGTAATAAGAGACATGCCCAGTGGTGTCTGGGGCAGCCCATGTACTTTTCTCACAGTGGGCTGAGCAGCAGGGAACTGAAGGCACTGAACGCCTTGTGGCCTGGCTTCCTGGACTAGCTCAGCCTGGTCTGGAGGAGGTCATTCAGTCTGGGATGAAAAGAAGAAAGGGGTGTGTATGTGCGTGTGTGTGTGTGTGTGTGTGTGTGTGTGTGTCTGTGTGTGTGTGTCTGTGTGTGTGTGTGTGTGTGTGTGTGTGAGAGAGAGAGAGAGAGAGAGACAGACAGACAGACAGACACAGACAGACAGAGACACAGAGAAAGAGACAGCTAGAGAGACACACAGAGAGAGTGAGAGACAGAGATAGAGACAGACACACAGAGTGAGACAGGCAGAGACAGAGACAGAGAGACAGAGAGAGGAAGAGAAGCCTCCAGATGAAATTTTGGGGCCACTATAAGTTAACGTGAAATTTTATTGAGGTAGCCAGGTGATGCAATGGATACTGTGTTTGGCCTAAAAAAAAGAAGACAAAACCTGAGTTAAAATCTGACATCCAACCAGCTGTGACCCTGGGTGGATCATCCAACCTCTGCCTGCCTTAGTTTCTTCTGTAACATGGGAATAATAATAATACCTACTTCTCAGGGTTGGTTTTTTAAAATTTTATTTTTAATTTATGAAATAGAACAAGCATTTCCATAACATAGTATAATTTAGAAAGATCATTGTACAAGACAATGCAGATTTACTATGTAACTTACTTTTTTTTTTCTCCTTCCCCTTGCCCCGCCCCCGCCCCTCGCCAAACCCTAGAGTTATCTACCAAGGACCAAATGATATAATATTTGTAAAGTGGTACATAGTTGGAGGTCCATGAGGAATCTGAGACTTAGAGAAATTAAGCCTAGGATCATATACTTAGTAAGTAGTTAAGGCAGGATTTGAGCTCAGGCAAGTCTTGATAACTCCCAAGTCCACCATGCTATCCACTTTACTAATGACCTTCACCGTGATTTCATTATTCCTTCAGCCAGTGCAGAGACCTCTGCCTCAGTAACTGGTCTTCAGGAGCTGCTATGACCAAAATAATGAGTCACCAGTTGACCCACTTTCTGGTGGGGACCTGAGCCCCTCTTTACTTATCCAGCTGGGTCCCTGGGCAACACTACCCATTGGGTTATTGGGCCAACATTCCAATCATCTCAGGCTTGGTGATAGGACCTTCTCAAGGGTTCCCTATCCTGGGATGACCTTTTAGAATTCAAGGTCACCTCCATGACACCATGAGGTTTTGGAGAAGGATTCTAGTGGAGGCCACATCCTTTGGTGGTGCCATTTTATGCACAGTATTGATTGAGTTAACACAGGCTTTACCTCTGCCCTTTAGTCACTTAAAATCTCACATAAGCTCTTTGTTGTTGTTCAGTCATGTCTGGCTCTTTATAACCCCATTTGGGGTTTTCTTGGCAGAGATACTGGAGTGGTTTGCCATTTAGTTCTCTAGCTCATTTTACAGATGAAGACACTGAGGTAAGCAGGGTTAAGTGACTCATCCAGGGTCATACAGCTAGTGAGTGTCTGAGGCTGAATTTGAACTTACATCTTCCTGACTCCAGGCCTGGCATCCTATCCACTGCACTATCTATCTGCAAATAGGTTCTACTGAGATGGGATGATCTTCTAGTTGCATGTATACCTGTGAATATAACCTGTATGTAGTAAGCAGTGTGGTATAGCTGGAGAAAAATGAACTCTAGAGACAGAGGAACTATATCCAAATCCTGTATCACTTTATTGTGATCCAGGATGCTAGTGGAACCAATGTGGGGTTGAGTTAACCCCTACATTCCCAGCCCTGGACAACTGGGGTTGCTGTGAGATGAGACAGTGGTGCAGCAACTGTAGAACAGTTTCATTTATGGGAGAAGATTGACATGAGACCCATCTGTGTGTCTTTTGGGTAAGAAATACTTTAAAGCAATTCTAGTAGGGAGTTCCTGAGACCCTAAGAACTTATGGATCGCTTTTGTCTCTTTGCAGTCTGCTAGGTGACGCAATGGACAGAGTGCCAGGCCTGAAGTCAGGGAGACTCAGCCTCCTGAGTTAAATCTGGCCTCAGACATGTACTAGTTTTGTGACCCTTCCTTAGTCCCTTAACCCTGTTTGCCTCAGTTTTCTCATCTGTAAAATGAGCAGGAGAAGGAAATAGCAAACCATTCTAAACCACTACTAAAAAACTCCAAAGCACCTTAAATGGTATCACAAAGAGTAGGGTACAACTGTACAGCAATGGGCTTCTTTTATCTGGTTACTTTGCTGAAAGCTCTTATTAAATAAATTATATAACAGAATCCTTTGAGTGGACCATTGCACTAAGTATGAAACTGATTGGAATACACTTGCTACCCTTGTGATCATTGACAAGTCACTTAATTTCCCTGGGCCTCAGTTTAATCATCTGTAAAATGCAGACCTTTAAGGGAGAGACCTTAAATATAGGATACAGGATATAAGATCTAGAAGTCAAGCATGCTTAGTGTCACTCTCCAAGTGGCTAGAGCTCAGTGGCATACTTAGACCCAGGCAGCAAGGAGGATTTGTCCAGGGGAGAAGGAATCTGGCAGGCTAATCTGATTGGGTAAATCTACACCGATCACACTCCTTAAGCTCACTCGGTCACCATCCAGACAGGGGTGGGATTTGGGCATGGAGATGAACAATTTTCTGGGAAACACTTTGGCACTTGTGAACACTCTTTCCTGTTGCATGGAGTGAGAGCACTTGCAGATGAAGAGCAGAAATACAACATAAATCTGTACAGTGTCACAGTAGCACACCCTAACTAGCCTCCTTGCTGCTCTCCAACGTCCTCATTCCATCCTCCATCAGTCTTCATGCAGATTGTCTCTGCTCCTTAAGATTTAGAATCCCTTTCTTTCAAGACCCAGCTTAGGTGCCATCTTCTCTGTAAAGGTTTCCTCATCTCCCGTATCCCCCTTTTTTAGGGACTCCTTTCCTCCTCAAATTGTCTAGCATTTACTTATTCTTGTTCCCCTTGCATCTCCTCAATTAGAATGGAAGGTCCTTGATGGCAGGGACTGTCTTGATGGCAGGACATTGTCTTCTTTGCTTTCCCATGCTTAGCACATCATTGATTCTTCAGCAATTAGGTTGTGTTGAATTGAATTAGACTGAACCACATAAAAAGATGAAGCAGAATCAATTTCATTAAATCTTGGAGCTTGGTGATAATGTCCTAAAGAATCATAGATTCTTCAGATCTCAAGTGACTGTGAAATTATCAAATTGGACCAGTTTCTCCATGTGAATTTCTTAGACAATGTCCCTGACAAGCAGAGATCTGGCCTCTGCTTGAAAACCTTCAGTGAGGGGGAGCCTGGTACCTTCCTAGGAAACCTTTTTTTACTTCAAGATAAGTCTTATTGGCTAAACATTCCTAGTTACTTCAACCAATTCACATGTGAAAAAGCCTTGAGTCTGTTTATATTACAGGTTCAACTTCCTCATTTTAAAATATGGAAATAAATCTAAGGAAGGGGTGAAGGAATTTGCCCAGTCATGATTACTGTTACTTAGAGGCTAAGTTAGGACTCAAATTGGTCTTCTGGTTCCCTGCCCACTGCTCTTTCTTCCCATTGAACTAATATGGGTTTCTCATTTGGAATAAAAACTAGATATGTTGGGTTGTTAGTGTAAGGGAATCCCATGTGAGGAAGTTCTCTCTACCCATGCAGGTTGGCACCTTTTCTGTAACTTGTAGTCTTTCTGTTGTTTTTACTTTGTTCTCAAAGAGGACCAACGACATTAGAAGGTGAATTCTTGACTTACAAGTGAATTAGATTTCAATGAGGCAGGGCTGTGCAAAGTCATCAACCTCACTCTCTCCTCCAGAGTCATTGAGTCCAGTGGCAAGACGTAGGTCAAGACAACTGGAACTTGTAGTCTTAGAGAGTGGCCTAACAAAATGAGAGGCTAACTGCTCTGCCCTGGGTCACACAGCTAGAAAGTGTCAGATGTAGACCTTGAACCCAGGTCTTTCTGAGTTTGAAGCCAGCACTCTATTCACTCTACCACACTGTAGGATGGTTTACAGGATTTTACAGAATGATTAAATTTTAAGGGTTTTCTTTTTGAGTGAATGATTTTTTTTCCTCAATTTTAGTGGAGGGAGGTTCAAGGTGGTGTCATTAGGTAAGATTTTAGGAGTTTTTTTACTGGTAGGTGATTTGGGGTTTTATTCTCTTTTTTTTTTTGAGGCAATTGGGGTTAAGTGACTTACTCAGGGTCACAGAGCTAGTAAGTGTCTGAGGCTGAATTTGAACTCAGATTCTCCTGACTCCAGGGCCGTTGCTCTAACCACTGCATCACCTAGTTGTTCCTTTGGGTCTTTATTCTTACCCCTTCTCCTCTGGTCTCTTCCTTCTAGTCCTCAGTGCCCACATACTGCCCCCTGGATGGCTTTCTTCCAACAACTGATTGAACTTTAGCCATCTTAGATTCATTTCCATCAAAACCCTGTTCTCTGTTAACACAACAAGTAGAATTAACTGGTTAGTGTATTATCTATTTTAGGCGACACATTTGCATTTTAATACCAGCCTTCTGGAGACACAGTGCCACAAACCAGGTGTATGCTCCTAATGAGACCATAGCAAGTCAGTGGAGAAAGGACTTTGGGATAGGTAACTTTGGGTGTCTCTTGAGTCATGTCACTTAGGGTCTGTCTGTTTTGCCTTATACAGACAGGCATCTCATAGCAAATGAGGAGTTGGGAAGCTGTCCAACTGGATGGATGGGGTAGAGGGGGTTTGAAGTTAATAGCTCCATCACTTTCCCCACCAAGATGCAGTCCCTGATTTTTTCTTGTCTGGAATCAATCACAGTCTGAGCCTGGAAGTGGGATCCAAATCAGGATGGCCTATCTGAGGGTACAACCTACTGACACCCACCAGTCCTAGATCCATAGAGACATGGTACATTAGAGATGGAAGGGACCTTAAGGTCTTCCTCTTATTGCATGAGTACATTGTCCTTGGAGTTATTCATATATTTCTTATTCTTATTCTCTATTATACTATATGTTCCATGTGGCAGGGACTATGTCCGCTTCTCTGTAGCCTTTTCAGAACCAAGAACAGTGTTTTGTCCTCAGTCAATACTTCTTAACTGATTGAATATAATAACTGCATGTTATATATTATAACTTGCCCAAAGTCATAGAGCTAGTTAGTGATAGAGTTGAGGCTAGAACCCACATCTCCTGACTTTCTATGCCAATGATTTTTCCACAATACCACACTGTCTACTTGTATTCTATGCTGCTCTCCCTCTTCTGAAATCTCACTTCTTCCATGAAAATTTCCTGAATTGCTCAGGGGGTGACTGTTGGCTCCCCTCCCCTCCATTTTTGCCCTTCCAGGTGGAACATTACTTGTAGTTCCCCATACCTAGCTTCCCCTCTCCTGCCCTTCTTCCTCCTTCCAGTTTGTATTTCCTTCCACCTCTTGGGAATCCCTAGCACCCTTCAGGTTAATGTTTTCCATTAATTCCAGCAGCTCCTTAGCTTGTCCTTCATAATTTGTCTTGATTAAGTATAGTCATGATTAAGTGCTAACTCCTACACTGAGGTCTTTCTTGATTCCTTCTCCAATGGCTACTGAAAATTATTTTGTGTAAGGGGAGTTGACTAGAGTAGCTCCTAATCAACTTGATGAGATTGCAGGCTGTGGACTTTTGCCTGAATGAAACCTCCCCATGTAGGTGGTCATACATTCTGGTTCCTAGACAAGTGGGCATAGGGAACCACTATGATTGGTTTCCCAGTGACTGGGGCAGCCTCCAAGTTGGCTATCAACTAAGAGTTGTGGGATGAACTTTTGTTAAAAGAGTTGATCCTAGGGGCAGCTAGATGGCACAGTGGATAGAACACTGGCCCTGGAGTCAGGAGGACCTGAGTTCAAATCTGGCCTCAGACACGTACTATCTGTGGGAGCCTGGGCAAGTCACTTAACCCTGACTTGCAAAAAAAAAAAAAAAAAGAGTTCATCTCTCTCCCATGGTATATAAAAGTGTATTAAGATAGCATGTTGGGGCCTTTGAAGTTCCAGGCCAGAATACAATAAGGAAAAGTGGTGGAGGAAGGAGATCTTTCTCCTCCCCTCCCCACCGTCTTCCCAATCAGGGTGACTTGTAGCAGAAGCATATGGCCAATATGAGAGGTAGAATTCCTAGATTTCCAGAGCTCATACTCTGCCTTTATTCTTCTTTTTCTGAATACAGGTCAGACACTAAAGTTACTGAGAATGGATTTTCCCAGTCCTGGGGGCAACCTTGTAGGTATTTAGGGGTTGGAGAAATTCCAAGTTCTAGAGTTCCTGAATTTGAACATTTGGACACTATCCAGAGAAGCATCCCTCGTGGAGAAGGACCCTCTGTCCCTGATACTACCAATACCAAATGCTGACCTACTGCTACCCCTGACCAGATGAGCCCAAGAAGACTGAACACAACAGTTCTCTTCCCTGAGCCCCCACCCCCAGACCCCGATTTCAGCCTGACCCCTGAAGCTATCTTCCAAAGGAGCAACCTTTACAGTGAAGGAATCTGCCTTCTTTTCCACCATTAAAGTCAACTGTTGATCAGCTGCTACCAATGATTGGCTGAAGTCAGGATCCTTGGGAATAGTACCATCCCAACCCAGATCATTGGACGAATTCCAGCCCAGCCACCACCATGCATCCATCATCCAAGGAAGCAACCATTGTGGATATGAGACCTGGTAACTGTCTCTGCAGTGACTGCAGCCACAACTACTGAAGACCTGGGAAACAGAAACTCTCAACACCAAAATCCTTGGCACTGCTAAATTTTTGACAACAGAAATGGAAGTGGTCTTATCAGAGTCAATGACATTAAGGAAAATGCTGTACCACAAAGATCTGCTGGGTCTTTCTATCTGATTTGCAGCTAAAGCTTCCTGTATGGGTTACCTCCCTCTATTAAAATATGACATCCTTGAAAGCAGGAACTATATCACTTTTCTGCTTTTATCTCAGGGCTTAACATGTATAGAAAATATTTAATAAGTGTTTCCTCATTCATTCACTCATTTATATATTCATTTCTTCATTCCTGTTTACCCTGTGCAGTTCTCATGCATGTTTTGTAAATCATCCATAAGGCAGAGAACCTTCCTTGAATTCTCTTGACATTGAATAGGGCTGTTCATTGGCTATTCCTTGTTTTCTTATTTGCAGCATGGAGGTTTTCTAAGGTTATGCCAATGGAGTGCAAATTCTACCATGCTGGGAAGTCTTCTAATATTGTCACAGCAACAGGATATGTTTGCTTCCTGGGGACCAGCCTATTTAAATACAGAGAGGTTTATCACCAGTAGGATGGCCACTTAGTGAAGAATTCTTTAACTATAGTAACACATTCTACATTCCAGGCAAATTAGCATACTAGCTGGTTCCCAATATCAGCACCCCATCTCCCCTGGCCTGCAATAGATTCCCTCTGGACCTCTGCCTCTTATAATCCTTAGTTTTCTCTAAGATTCAGATTGGGTTCCACCTCCTATGGAAAGCCATTCCTGATCTAGCCCTAATTGTTAACAATTGTTTTCTCCTCAAATTACCATGCATTTACTTGTGTATATCACTCAATCAATACTTATTTATTACTTATTATGAGCTAGGGATTATGCTAGGCCCAGGAGATATAAGTGCAATGAAACAGTTCCTACTCACAAAGGATTCCAGTGGAGAGATGACAAATTCATATAAAAACATAACAACACAAATATAAGGTGAATAAATTCAAATATGCACAGACTAGTTCAGTATAATGCATTTTGGGAAAGAGGGCACTAGCAATTAGGCAAAGTATGAAAGGTTTCCTGGAGAAAATGGTATTTGAGGGGCTTCTTAAAAGAAGAGAGGGGTTTTAGGAGATGGAGGCAAGGAGAAAGTGTATTCTATGCTTTGAATAGAGTCAATACAAAGGCATAGAGATGGCAGATAGAGTATCATATGTGAGGAACAAAGAGAAAGCCAGTTTGACTGGATCACCTAATGTGGGAGGAGAAGTAATGCCCAATGAGATTCAAAAGATAAATTGGGCCACATTGAGTAGGGCTTTAAAAGCTAAACAGAGGTTTATATTTGATCCTGGGGTAACAGGAAGCCATTGAAATTGATAAGAGGAATCATGTGGTCATATCTGCATTGAAGGAAAATTACTCTGGTAGCAATATGTGGGAATGATTAGAATGGGGAGAGGTTTGAGGCAGAGACTAATTAGATAGTTGCTGAAATAATCTAGGCGAGGGGTGATAAGGACATGAACTATAAGTGATAACTATAGGAGTGGAGAGAAAGGGTCAAAGGGGAGAGATATGAAGGTAGAAATGGCAATGTCTGGCAATTGATTGGATATGTGGTGTGAGGAAGAGGGAGAGGGAGAAACTGAAGACGTTCTTGCAGTTATGAATCTGGGAGATTGGAAAGCTTGTGGTACCTTTGATAGAAACAGGAACATTTGTAAGAGGGGAAAGATAGTGAGTTCAGTTTTGTACGTGTTGTGTTTGAGGTGGGTATATGACTTGCAGTTTGAAATATCTAATAAGTAGTCAGTAATTCAGGACTGATGCTCAGGGGAGAGACTGGCACTGGATATATAGATCTGGGAGTCATTTGAGTAGAGATAATAGTTAAACCTGTGGGAGGTGATCTCACTGCCAAGAGAGTGTAGAGGGAGAGGAGAAAGAGGGCATAGGACAAAAAGGGTCTCAGGGGCTATATAATCCAATTCTACGTCCATTTCATGTCTATATCCATTTTATGGATGAAGAAAGTAAGGCCCAGGGAGGTTAAGAGATACCCAAGGTCAGGTTAGTCAATAAGCAATTATTAAGCAGTTACTATATCATCAATTAGTCAATAAACGTTCATCCAGAACAGTGCCCAGCACATAATAAGCACTTAATAAATGCTTGCTGACCTAACTACTTGACCTTAGGTGTCACTTAAACTCCCTGGGTCTCAGTTTCCTCTTCCTTAAAATTAGAGAATTGGATTAGGAATGGGGATGTAAAGATATAATCACTGATATCAAGGCGTGAATTGGAACACAAAGACAGGGGCTCTTCTAAGTCTGTAGGCTGAAGATGACAGTGCATACAAGGGGAGGACAAAATGCTGTGAGATCAGAGGAAAGGGATCATTTCCAGCTGTTGGCCTCTGAGAGAATCTGAGTGTGTGTAGCACTGATTTCCTGGAGAGAATTTTTGGCTGCTGTTATGATGGAGAGTCATTTTGGTCTGGGTTCCTGAGAAGGAAAAACAATTTTTCTTCTTAAAGAATTGAGATGATGAGACGAAGGAAAGGAGGCAGGAGCTTTATGCTCTCCCCAGACAGGCTGGTTTTGAGCAAAAGTTGGGGGGAGGTTCAAAAAGAATGAGGAAGCTTTAGAGTACCCACAGTCAAGCTGAGCTGCTCAGGAAGAGGGGGACATTCAGGGTATAAGCAAGAGAATGATTTACATTGACAAGGCAGATCTTTAAGGTATGGGATAGGGAAAGAACATGGAATTTAGAGTCAGAGAAATTGAATTCAGATTTTATCCATTTTACCTGTGTGACAACGGGTGAATCACATACCTTTTCTGTGCTTGAGTGTCCTCATCTGTAAAATGATCAGACTTGGTGACCTCAGAGTCCCTCCAGAGCTATGTTCTTCACAAAGACTTTAAGAGGGGTAGAGTCAATGTTATCACTCTCATTTTTTTCCTTCCAATTATGTCTGATTCTTTGTGACCTTACTTGGGGATTTCTTGGCAAAGACACTGGAGTGGTTTGCCATTTCCTTTTCCAACTCATTTTACAGATGAGAAAACTGAGGCAAAAAGGGTTTAGTGAATAGCCCAGGGTCGCAAAGCTGGTAAGTGTCTGAGGCCAGATTTGAACTCAGGAAGATCTTTTGGATTTCAGGCTTTGTACTCGATGCACTATGGTGCCACCTGGCTGCCTGACTTTAATTTTAGGGTTGACTAAAATGAGGATGAGAGAGGTTCAGTGACTTGTCCATGGTCACATAGTTAGTGTCTGAGGCTGGATTTGAACTCATGTTCCCCTTCCCATCTTATTTATTTACTTAGTATAGAAAGAGATTGAAAGAACTATAAGTACCCAGATAAAATTAAGACCTTTGCTGACTGTTCAATAGTTCTCTATTACTGCTTACTCTGGTCTTGTTTTTTTTTTTTTTAGTAATAATAGCTAACATTTATATAGCACTTTAAGATTTGCGAAGTGCTTTGAAATGAGATCTCATTTTACACTCACAGCAATCTTAGGAGGTAGTTATTATTATCCCCATTTTACAGGTGAGGAAACTGAGGCAGGCAGACATTATAAGTGACTTGCCCAGGGTCTTCTAGTTAGCAAGTATCTGAGGCCAGATTTGAACTCCTGTTTCTTTGAATCCAGAAATTAATTTATTCATTAATTTAATCGCTTATTAACTAAAATAGCACTTGTTTTTGTCTCATTTATGCTTCAATAGTTCAAAAGCTTTCTGGCAGTTTGCTATTTTCTTTCTTCAGCCCAGTCAATTCTGATTCCTCAGAGAGGCTTAGCATCAAAAGTCCTTAATTTCTAACTTGCAATTAATCAGATGGAAGGTTTCACTCTATTTAGTAAGTTAAATATTTGGTGTCAAACCTGAAGATCCCAGAAATCATGTAAAATACTCAGCTCACTTCTAGTTCAATGGTGGTCTCCTTGACTCTGAGTCAGGGGCTCATCATACTATTCCAAGCTGCCTTTTCTCTTCCATGTTACTCCCCTACACAGAGAGAGATCTACTAAGTCAAGATTTGGATAGCATTTAGGGGAGCAGTTTAAACCTGAAATTTGGACCCAGATTGAAACAAACTCACTTCATCTGTGATCAAAAGAACTGCGAGAGAGACCTTTGTCAGAGTAAGGGCTTAGAGGTAAGAATGAATCAAGAATTACATGTAGAAATGATTGTGAAAGTACAATCCATATCAATCAATTAATCAATAAACATTTATTAAATACTTGTTGAGTACCAGATACTGGATGAGGATACAAAAGAAAATTAAAAACTGTTCCTTCCCTCTTACATTCTAACAGAGGAGAGAGCATGCATGTGTGGGGGTGGGGGAAGGGGGAGAGGAAAGTTTGAATTTCAGGGTGCTTGTTTGGGATGAATTGGTAGGAATCATCCCACTGATCATTTGTTGAGTTGTACTGCCTGATTCTGAGAAAGAAAGACTTCTCTGGAAATAATTGGATCAAAGTAATGAAGAAAGTTCTTTAATTTTTCTTTCTTAAAAAATAAATTTTCTTGATATCTTTTGTTTTAATATCACCTTGATTTCCTTCTGTATCCTTCCTCCAACCCCTCCCAGAGATCCATTCTTTGTAACAAAATACCAAAAAATAAAAAATAAAGCTCAGCAAAAGCAGCTAACACATTAAAAAATTGTGATATTAAATACCATGCTATATGTATACTTCCCTCACCTTTGCAAAGAAGTAGAGAAAAAAATATCTTCCCATATTTTTTGCTTTGAGGACAACCTTGGTCACTATAATTTTGAGGCAACCTTGGTCACCGTTCTTTTGTGGTTGTTCTTTCCATTGTCATTGTTGTAGTCATTTTGTGTATTGTTTTGTTGGTTCTGTCTCAGTTCATATAACTCATTCCATACTTTGCCGTATTCATCATATTCATCATTTCTTAGAGCACAGTCATATTCCATCATGATCAATGTACCATAATTTGTTCAGTCACTCTCCAATTCATGGGCATCTACTTTGCTTTCAGTTTTTGTCACCATGAAAAGTGCCATTCTATATATTTGTGTGTACAAAGCACTTCCCATTTTGTCATTGATCTTCTTGGTGCATATGCCAGTCAGTGGAATATCTGTGAAAGGGTGTGAACATTTTAGTGACTCTCTTTACATATTTCCAAACTACTTTCCAGGATGGTGTGGACCAATTCATAGTTCCACTAACAATGCATCATGGTGTCCATCTTTCCATAATCACTTCAACATCGACCATTCCCTCATCTTTTGTCATCTTTGCCTATTTTGCAGGTGTGAAGGTTGTTTTGGTTTGCATTTCTATTTTTATGAGAGATTTGGAACATTCTTTCATGTAGCTGTAAACAGGTTGCATTTCTTCTTTAGGGAGATGAGAAAAAACATTTATTAAGTGCTTCTTATTTGTTCACATCTTTTTATTTATATATTAGGGAATGGCTTTTGTCATATATTTCTATTATTATCTACATATATTGGATGTCAGAGTCTTGTCAGATCAATCATAAACATTCATTAACCACCTACTAAGTGCCAAGCACTGCGATGAATATGAGGAATACAAAAAGAGACAAAAGAGTCTCTGCCCTCAAGGAATTTACAATCTAATGGGGAGACAATATACAAATAGATATATACAAGATAAATAGAAAATAATTAGCAGAGGGAAGGCACCAGATGATACAAAAAATTTCCTCCAGTCAACTACTTCTCTTTTCTTCATAGTTGCATTAATTTTGTTCATGCAAAAGTCTTTCAATTTTGAGTAATTGAAATGATCTATGTTTTTTCTTTTGTAATTGCTTCCAGCCCCTGTTGGTTGAAGGGCTACAATGTTGTGGATTTGAGTTCATTCTGGCTTCTGATTCATACTGGTTATGTAACCCTAGGCAAGTCACTTAACTTCTCAGTGCTCTGGGCAACTAACTCTCTAAGACTGGTGCCATGTTACATTGGTAGCTGGAGTTTCCTCATTTGAGAGATCTCCACACAAATGAAATCATCATTCTAATAATTTTTTAACTTCTCTATCCTTACCCATACCTGTGAAACTTATATAATCTGCTTCCCTTCTAATTTTTATGGTGCAATCTTTAGTACTAAAATCACATATTAATTTTGACTTATTGTGTGTATTATGCAAAATGTTCATCCAGACCTAATTTCTGCCAACTTGCTTTGCAGTTTCTCCATCAATTATTGTCTATAGGGGAGTCCTTTTCCAGATAATTTTTATTTCCATATTTATCATAGAATGAGTTATTAAGTTTGACTATTTCTGATTCTTCCTTGTCTATTCAGTTCAAATGATCTACTTTTCTATTTTTAACAAGTACGGGGGCAGGGGTGGTGGTGTGGAACCAAGATGGCAGAGTAGAAAGATGGACATGTAGAAGCTCCCCCACATAGCCCATAAAATACCTGTAAAAAATGACTAAACAAATTTTAGAGCAACAGAAGCCACAAAACGACAGAGTGAAAGAGATTTCTAGCCCAAGACAACCTGGAAGACCAACAGGAAAGATCTATCACACTGGGCACAGAGTGGAGCACAGCCCAGCTTAGACTGTGTGGCCAGGCAGGGACAGGACCTGGAAGAGGTTTCAGGAAGCCACCGGCAGCAGCACTTCCCAGATTGCTCAACCTACAAATGCCAAAGACAGCTTCAAAGGTCAGTGAAAAAGTTCTTTCACCCAGGAGAAGGGAACGCAGTTTGGACCACCAGGCAGCAGCCACTACAGCAGCAGCGTCCATTTTTGGAGCCCTCAGCCTAAAGCCCCTGGGGGAATTGGACTGCTTATCTGGATCTCAGCACTGAGCATGGCCCTGGGGTAAGGAGGAGCATAGGCATGGTGGAGCTGGAGGCAGTTGTGGAGAAAGAATTCTACTACTCCCAGATTCTGGGCAGAAAAGTTTTTGGTTGCTCCCAAATCAGTGCATGGGACGGGAGAGGAGTAAACTCCTCTCCCTTGATTGTGCCAGCTTGGAGGAACTGAGAACTTACACGCCCCCAGAGTATACCCTCCTCTTGACAAAGGACTCAAAAGTCAAGTAACTGACTGGGAAAATGCCCAAAAAAGGGGAAAAAAATAAGACTATAGAAGGTTACTTTCTTGGTGAACAGGTATTTTCTTCCATCCTTTTGGATGAGGAAGAACAATACATTCCATCAGAGGAAGTCAAGGCTTCTAAAACCTCCAAAATAAATATGCAATGGTCTCAAGCTATGGAAAAGCTCAAAAAAGGATTTTGAAAATCCAGTAAGAGAGGTGGAGGAAAAATTGAGAAGAGAAATGAGAGCGATGCAAGAAAATCATGAAAGGTGAGTCAATAGCTTGCTAAAGGAGACCTCCAAAATGCTGAAGAAAATAACACCTTTAAAAATAGCCTAACTCAATTGGCAAAAGAGGTCCAAAAAACCAATGAGGAGAAGAATGCTTTGAAAAGCAGAATTGGCCAAATGGAAAAGGAGGTTCAAAAGCTCACTGAAGAAAATAGTTCTTTCAAAATTAGAATGGAACAGATGGAGGCTAATGACTTTATGAGGAACCAAGAAATTATAAAACAAAACCAAAAGAATGAAAAAATAGAAGATAATGTAAAATATCTCATTGGAAAAACAACTGACCTGGAAAATAGATCCAGGAGAGACAATTTAAAAATTATGCGACTACCTGAAAGCCTTGATCAAAAAAAGAGCCTGCACTTTATCATTCATGAAATTATCAAGGAAAACTACCCTGATATTCTATAACCAGAGGGCAACATAAATCTTGAAAGAATTCACCAATCACCTCCTAAAAGAGATTCGAAAAGAGAAACTCCTAGGGATATTGTAGCCAAATTCCAGAGTACCCAGGTCAAGGAAAAAATATTGTAAGCAATTAGAAAGAAGCAATTTGAGTATTGTGGAAATACAATCAGGATAACACAAGATTTAACAGTTTCTACATTAAGGGATCCAAAGGACTTGGAATATGATATTTCAGAAGTCAAAAGAACTAGGATTAAAACCAAGAGTCACATCCCCAGCAAAACTGAGCATAATACTTCAGGGAAAAAAATGGTCATTCAATGAAATAGAGGACTTTCAAGCATTCTTGATGAAAAGCGTAGAACTGAATAGAAAATCTGACTTCCAAACACAAGAATCAAGGAAGCATGAAAAGGTAAACAGGAAAAAAAATCATAAGGTACTTTCTAAAGTTGAATTGTTTATGTTCCTATATGGAAAGATAATATTTGTAACTCTTGAGACTTTTCTCAGTATTTGGGTAGCTGGAAGGATTATACACACACACACACACACACACACACAGAGCAAAGGGTGAGTTGCATGAGACAGGATGGTATCTAAAAAAATAAAATCAAGGGATGAGAGGAATATATTGGGAGGAGAAAGGGAGAAATGGAATGGGGCAAATTATCTCTCATAAAAGAGGCAAGAAAAAGTTTTTTCAATGGAGGAGAAAAGAGAGGAGGTGAGAAGAAAAATGTGAAACTTACTCTCTTCACATTTCACTTAAGGAGGGAATAGCATGCTCACTCAATTTCATATGCAAATCTATCTTACACTGCAGGAAAGTAGAGGAGAAGGGTACAAGTGGGGTGGGGGAATGATAGAAGGGAGAGAAAATGGGAGGAGGGAGTAATTAGAAATAAACACTTTTGAGGAGGGACAAGGTCAAAAGAGAGAATAGCATAAATGGGGGAACAGGATAGGATGGAGGGAAATATAGTTAGTCTTATACAACATGACTATTATGGAAGTCTTTTGCAAAACTACACATACATAGCCTATATTGAATTGCTTGCCTTCTCAGTGTGGATGGGTGGGGAGGGAGGAAGGGAGAGAAGTTGCAACTCAAAGTTTTAGGAACAGATGTTGAGAATTCTTTTTTCATACAACTGGGAAATAAGAAGTACAGGTAATGGGGTAGGTAATGCCCTACAAGAAAAGAGAGAAGATGGGGATAAGGGAAGGGAGAGGTGTGATAGAAGGGAGGGCATATTGAGGCAAGGGGCAATCAGAATGCAAGGTGTTATGGGGTGGGGGGAGGGGAGAGATGGGGAGAAAATTTGGAACTCAAAATTTTGTGGAAATGAATGTTGAAAACCAAAAATAAATAAATAAACATTAAAAAAAAACCCAAGTACCCAATGATTTTGGTGATTATTGAATCATATTATACTGTGAAGTCCAGAAGTGGCATTTCCCCTTCTTTATTTCTCTTGAAATTCTAGATCTTTTGTTCTTTCAAGTGAACTTTATTATTGTCTTATAAAGTCCTATGAACTTTAGTAGTTTGGTAGTTGTTCTGTTTTTTTTTTCCAGTCATGTCTGACCCTTCATGGATCCCATTTGGGGTTTTCTTGGCAAAGGTACTGGAGTGGCTTGCCATTTCCTTCTCCAGTTTATTTTACAGATGAGGAAACTGAGGCAAGCAGGATTAAGTGACTTGCCCAGGGTCATATGACTAGTAAGTGCCTGAAGCCAGATTTGAACTCAAGACGATGAGTCTTCCTTACTCCATGTTCTGTACTTTATCTATTGTACCACCTAACTGTCACAGTAATTTGATAGGTAGAGCACTAAATCCACAAATTAAATTGGGTGGTATTGACACTTTTATGTACTGGTACAGCCCAGGCATGAAAACTTATTTCTTCAGTTACTGAAATTATTTTTCATTTCTTTAGGGAAGATTTTGCCATTTTATTTATCATACACAGTATCTTTTAGTAGGCTAGCACTCAGATATTTTATGCACTGATTCTTTACTTTTTCTGAATGAGTTGAACCTCTGAGATTTGCTTAAAAATATGATTTATCCTGTGAGTCTTATTTAGTCTCTATGATACCCAGGATCTATAAGTTATAGTAGTATTATTTGACACAAGAAGTATAATGCATGCACCTGACATCCAGGAGTTTATCATCTTGCTTGGGAGATAAAACATACACACATGGTATTGTTGAGTAAGTTGAGGTAGTATGTGACTGAGTGCAATTACTATAGATCAATATGGGTTAGAGTAGTCAAGGAAAGCTTCATGGAGAAAGGGGCACTTGGGTTGAGTCTGAAGTATAGTTACATTTTAGATAGGTGAAAGGAAAAGAACGATATTGGAAGAGGCAAGTCTGCTGGGTTGAGGTTCTTGCTTAGAGGCAATAGTGAGCTTGGTGTGATTGAGGGACAGTGTAGAGAACAGTTTGATTGGTACAAGGTAGGCAATGGAGAGAGTGTTGGACCTAGAGTAAGGAGAGACCTGAGTTCAAATGTAGCCTCAGATATTAATTGTTTGATCCTGGCCAGGTCACCTAATATCTGCCTGCCTCAGTTTCCTCTTCTGCAAAACAGACATAATAATAGCAATTAACTCCCAGAATTGCTGTGAGGATAAAATGAGATAATATTTGTAAAAAGCCTCTCAAACCTTAAAGTACTGTATAAATGCTAGCTATTATCATTTGGCTTGGGGAAGCTATTATTAGCATTAGCTATTTTTACTTGGTTAGGTAGATAGGATGGAGTTAGATTAAATAAGGCCAGGGATGGTGGGTAGAGGAAATTTAGATTTAATGAAGAAAGTAATAGTTAACTATTGGAAGTTTTAGACTAAGAAAATCACATAATATAGTAGTAATCCCATAATAGGAAGGAACAGGGGCATGCCACAAGAGAAGAAACTCCAGCAACTGAGAAGTAATATCTAGAGCAGATATTCTTAAATTTCTATGTGTCATGATAATGTGATAAAGCTTATGGACACCTAGAGGTTCGACCTAAAATGTTTACCAGTTGTATGACCCTGGGCAAGTCACTTAATCTTTGCTTCCTCAATCCTTAATTTTCCTTAATCCTTTGTTTCCTGGGGGTAATAATTGGAGATGTCAAATACTTGCCCTGTGGGCAACATGCCTCCAACACTCTTGAGTGCTACAGAACCAGGTTAAAATGTATTTGGGGAATATTTCAGGAAATAAATGGAAATATAATAAAACATAGATAACATTATATTTTAAAACTAAATCAATATGTAGCCCTTAATGATCCTTATGGGCCCTGTTTCTATTTGAGTTTGACACAACTAATAATAGCACCTTCCTTCTAGGGTTGTTGTGAGGATCAAATGAAATAATTTTTGTTTAAAAAAAGTGCTTAGCACAGTGTTTAGTACACAGTAGATACTGTATCAATGCTTATTCCCTACCTTCCTTTCCCCTTTTTGGAATTACACTTTTAAATGCATGAAATAAAATACATGAGATTATGAAGGAAGCCAATCATATTGAAAAAAGGACTTTTTTTCAATTTATTTTCCCTTCCAAGTTCCTGGGCCCATTGAAATCTATCCAAATCTATCCTTAGGGATTTGTGGACTCAAGTTAAGAACTCTTGCTCTATAGTAAAAGGGGAGAGAATCTCTTGGGACATCATGGCTTCTGCATGTGGAAGTGGGTGCTTTTGATATACCATCAGTAGAAAGCACCTTTGGAATCTTGTCTCCCCCTGCCCTGGCCCCAGTAGTAAGAATGATTTTTCAGTGACTTTGTATCATTCTTGATCCCAAGGATAGAAAAACAACCTCACAATTCTTCTAACTAACCACAGAATTTATTGATAATATATAAGCCCCCAGTGGTACAGACATATGTAAAAGAATATGAGGTTACATGTACTAATCAACTCATTTTTTCCTGCTATTCATTCTGGTCCTTGAAGGCAAAATAGCCTAAGTAGTGGTCACAGGAAAGCCATTCTTGTCCAGGGATGTCTGAATGGCCACAGCAGTTAGGGGTAGCACTGTTTTATACTCGAAGAGAAAAAGGCACTGGAAACTTTTGCCAGTGTCTGATTCAGGCTAAAAAAGAGACCTCAGATAGCTTCAGTACACTAATTATGAGTAAACTAGATAAGGGTACACATAAGAGTCTGGGAGAATTACTCGGGTACACCACTGTATCAGTTATTATAAACTGTAGAATCTCTCTACCTTTCTCCATCTCCTTCTCTGTGGGTAAAGGATCCAGTTTCAGCATTTTACACTGGTATCATCTCTACTTTCTTACCCAGTCTCCCTTATGAAGGCTAGTTCATACTCATGAGAAGCTTTACTAGTTAGGAGAGGTCTATAGGAGCTACAAAACAGGTTTTCCTCTATGTGAAATTAACTGATGCATTTGGGGATCAAACATGGGACATTGGTTTCCCTAAGTCTTATGTTTTAACCACTGGAGGTCATCACCTTTAGACAGAAATGTCTTCTAGAAAATACCTCTAACCAATTAATACAAACCTGGGCCAATTAATACAAACAACAGAGACCTTCAAACCCTGATGAGAGGCTGGGTAGAGGAGTTCAACCTCAACCACTCTCTGATGATTTCCTCGTTGATTTTATTTTGGTATTTTGAATTTAAGAATTCTCTCCTCCTTTTTACCACCAAATGAAAGCAGTTTGGGCTTTCTCTTTTAACTAATTATTTCTACAAATTTAGTTCTAAGATGCATTGTCTGATGTATAGTTCCTTGAAGAGAGAAACTGTTTCCCTTTTTGTCTTTGAATCTTCAGTGACTAGCACAGTACTTGGAGCATGATGAGCACTTAAAGTACTTACTGAATTGATCAAATATACTATTAGCACTCTCTCTATTAAGTGCCCTCGAAATTTGGTGCCCTAGGACAAAGTTTGGATTGTCTCTCCTTAGTTACAGTTCTGGGGAGAAGCTTAGTTGCTTCTGTCTTTTCTGGGATTTGAACCCTATCTCTAGGAGAGACCCTAGTCCAGAAGCTTTTAATACCCTCCAATCCAGCATCCCAGGAGCTTTTGAACATCTTCCCCTTCAGTCAAGACCTCATTTTCCTAGGCTTCACCTTAGTGGCTGTTGATTAAATGCAGTCTTAGAAAATCCATGTTCTGGCCAGTCTGAATGCATATTAAAGCATTTCAAAATGTTGGAAGAGGAAGTCTGCATACTTAATATGTAATTTAGCTGAAAGAACTGGAACAACTTGCATTTCAGTATGTTCCTCATTTTGCAAATGAATGTTATTTTCGTAATGGACCATAATGGTTCCCTCAGAGTTATTCTGGTCTGTCATGGTAATGTGGATGATGGTGCTTTAATATGAGTTGACTTTTGACTTCCTGGGTTGTACATCATGGCCGCCTGGCTCCTGAGTACCACATCCCCAAGTGAGTTTTTGCCTTTATTAATTGTTTTTTATTCCTCATTTCACTACTTTCTCCAAGATGAGAAAGAATATGAATAATACATCAACAGGTCATGAACATGTAAATAGGCTTGAAGTGACAAAGAGCTGGTTTGAAAGTCTTGATGAAACTGGGATGGAGGGAAACAGAACTGTCCTTCCAGTCTTTGCTTTTCTTCTCATCTCTGGATATGGAACCAAAAAGAACTCTCAGATCTGCAATTTCTCCCACTGATTTGATCTGTTTCAAAACAAGAGATGTTCATGTGGCAAAAGAACTGGGAGAAGCAGAGGATTCAACAGGATAAGATTTCCTGGGAAGTGCTTTTTGGCTGTCATTGTTCCAGAGGGTGGTTTTTGGTACCGGTTCCTGGAAAGGAAAATCAACCCCATTTTTCTTCTTAAAAGATTATCTAAAAATGTCCTTCTGTAGGCTGTAGGGGCAGGAAAATGGTCCCTCTTCTCTAGACCCTGGGAGGTGTGGCAGTGAGAGCTTCCTCTGGCCACCTTCTGCCCCATCCACCACTATGTCCTCATCATTGCCCTAAGGGTGACAACAATCAAGGACTTGAATCTCCCTTAGATTCACTGGGGTCATTTCTGCCCTGTTTGGCAAGAAGCCCTTTTCTCCAAGGCTTATTCTCTATTGCCAGTCTTTTCATTCTCGATATCCAGTCTGTTGTTACCAGGCTATCTATTCTGGTCCTACTCAACCCTCCCCCTCCCCCAGGCCTTATTCAGTTTGTGTCAATTTCCCTCTCCATCATGTCCCCCTTTCCCTCCTTCTTATAGGCTCCCCTCCTCATTGCTGGTAAGCTCCCATATACTGCCCTGATGTATTTGTTTGTAAAGCTCTTTTGAGAGATGGGAAGGGGTCTCCTCTCACATGCCGAGGACCTTCATGCCTGCCTTCCTCCCTCCCTCCCTCCTTCCCTCCCTCCTTCCTTCCTTCCTTCCTTCCTTCCTTCCTTCCTTCCTTCCTTCCTTCCTTCCTTCCTTCCTTCCTTCCTTCCTTCCTCCTTTCTTTCTTTCTTTCTTTCTTTCTTTCTTTCTTTCTTTCTTTCTTTCTTTCTTTCTTTCTTTCTTTCTTTCTTTCTTTCTTTCTTTCTTTCTTTCTTTCTTTCTTTCTTTCTTTCTTTCTTTCTTTCTTCCTCCTTCTTCTTCCTGTACCCTTCTTCTTCTTCTTCCTCCCTCTCTTCTTCTTCTCTTCTTCTGCCTCCTTCCAGCTTTCCCCCACGATCTCTCTGGGCTCTACCAATTTTCATTTTCACCCACAACCCAGAGAAGAGAGAATTGTTTGTTTTGAGACTAAATTCAACACTTACACCCAGAAAAAAGAAAAAAAACAAATCCTGAAATATGGTGTATTATCATTTGAGCATCACATTTGAACAAAGTGTTTCAGCCTCAGCTGAAAATTACTATCTTGCAGTGAGGCATCAACTGAAGGAGCCATAGTGTCTGAAAGGAGGGAGGAGTTCAGTAGCTAGCAGGGAAGGAAGAGTCAAGTCATATTTTTGCCTGTTTATTTATTCCTTCCATTTTGAAACTGGCAAGTTTGCAGGGAGTGGGGAGGAGAGGGAACCCATGCTGGGTACAAGTAAATACAAAAGCATACTAATTTACTAAAGTATTGGAAGCCTCCAATGGCAAAGACCCCTCCACAATGAAGTAAAAGAGGCACCAATTAAAAACATGGGTCTCATACTGAATGCTAGAGGGAAAACAAGCAGATTGGACCCCATGATGTGTGGATGCACCTGTAGAGATGCTGTAAAGGAAGCCTCAGACATTATTTCTTGCTTTTATCAAAAGATTCACATACACACATGCAGAGGCTCAGCCTCAATCACTATGCAATTCATCCTTGACTGTTATTATTCAGCTGGAGATAAAGATTTGAAGTCTGGGTATCCTAGGTTCAAATACAGACTTTGCCAATTATCTCCTGTGTGAAGTTGGGCAAATCACAAAGCCTTCTTCACCTTCTCCATCACACACTGACCTGCCTTTTTTTACATTCTTTCCTGTTGCATTCAGAGGCAGTACTATAATTTATTTAACTGTGCCCTGAGCCTTAGTTTGCTTATTGGTAAAATGAAGTATTTGGAGGAGATCAGTCAATCAATAAGTATTCATTTAGTGTCTTCTGCATGCTTGCCACTGTTAGACAATGGGGAAACAAGGTCAAAAACCAAAGTCCTTGCCTTTAAGAAGTGTGCATTCTAGTGGGAGAGAAGGATGAGAAATGTACAACTAATTCTGATTAGTGTGAATAATGAATCTCCTGAAGTGGTCCTGCGTCATTTGAACTTGAACTACCTATTTCCTTTGGGCTGGAACCAATGATCATATTTTATATTGTTTTAACAGAATTGGGTAAATTCAAATACTTGGGACTACGTCAAGGGATTAATTATTCACACTAATCTTTAATATTGTATATACAGATACAGATTATATATAAAGTCTTTGTATACAGATAAGTAAATTCAAACTAAACACAGGCTGTTCCAGAAGTCTTTGTGAAGTTTTAAGCTTTAATGGCTTAACATGGACAAGGAACAAAATGTCCCAGAAATCTTAGTGCAGTTTTAAGCTTTAATGACTCATTCTGTATACACAGATTTATACACAATCTGTAGCTGTATGCGCAATTTTGGGAATTAGTGTGAATAATGAAGGGCATCTTAGAAGTCTGAGTTCAGTTTTAAGCATTAATTAGAGATACTTTGTACAAAGTAAATTTGGTAGGGGTGTACTAACATCTGGAATGATCTGGAAAGGTCTTTTATATGAGATGGCATTTAGGACAAATTTTGAAGGAAACTGAAGATCCTTGGAGGCCCAGAGGAAGAGGAATTACATTTTAGGAAAAGGGGACAGCCTGTACAAAAGTTGTTTTTACCCTTTGTTTTCAGAGGACCAATGACATCATGGGGTGATGTCTTGACTCTTCAGTGAGTTGGATTTAAGTAAGGCAGAGTTGCATGAAGTTGTCAGCCTCATTCTCTAAGAACCATCAAAGTTCAGTAGCAGGACAAAAATCAAGATGACTGGGTATGGTCTGGGAAGAAATGGATGACCTTGGCATCTTTGATGTCTGACCAAGTTATAAGTGCTCCGCAGTATCTATTTCAGTCACCTTCACGAACATTGAAATGAATTGTTCTCATCTGCCCACTCTTCCAGGGGAAGTCCTTACATGCTTGGGGTAGATACCCCCATAACTCACTGACAGCTTTGAGACCTGTTGGTTAACCTCAACCTGATTTAGCCCATCTGCTGAGATGATTTACTGGGATATGGATGCTGAACCTTTCACAACTTCTTGTAGCCACAGGTGAGGGTTTGGTGGTAGTTGGACAACCCTGATGAGGACTCAGCAAGCTCTCATACCGGAGGTACAAGCCTTCCTTGAACACCCAATACACACCAAAAGGTACAAAGATCCCTTAGAGGTGAGAGATGGAATGTCACATATAATGAGCAAGCATCATGTGTGTGTCAAGCAGGCCAACTGTCCAGAATGTAGAGTGCAAGAAGCCTGGAAATCAGGGCTAGAGTCAGACTGTGACTATAAACAGAAGAACTTGTATTTTATCCTAGAGAAAATATGGAGTCCTTGGAGGGTTTTTAGCCAAGGAATGATATAGTCAGACTGTAATTTAGAGATATAACTTGGGTAGGTATGTGGAGGGCAGATTGGAGAAGGAAAAGACTGAAGCAAGGTGGCCAATGAGGAGACAGGTCCAGAAAATAGGAGATGTGGGCCTGAATCAGGTTGGTAGTGGCATAAGTGGAGAGAAAGGTTAAGATGGAAGAGAGGTGTGAAGCTTCTAAGTTCCCTCAGATTCTATAAATTTACAATTCTATGATGCTAAAGTGACTTTTGACAAATCTTTTGTGTGTATCTATAATATATAGACACAATATAAGCTTTGATAGCTTAAAATTTCACTAAAACATTTTCCTTGATAATTTCATGAAAGATGATGTCTAGGCTCTCTTTTTGATCACAGCTTTCAGGTAGTCCTATAATTTTTAAATTGTCTCTCCTGGATCTATTGTCCAAGTCAGTTGTTTTTCCAATGAGATATTTCACACTGTCTTCTATTTTTTCATTCTTTTGGTTTTATTTTGTAATTTCTTGGTTTCTCATAAAGTCATTAGCTTTCATTTGCTCCATTATAATTTTTAAAGAACTATTTTCTTCAGTGAGCTTTTGACCCTCCTTTTCCATTTGCCTAATTCTGTTCTTTAAAGCATTCTTCTCTTCATTGGCTTTTTGGGCCTCTTTTGCTATTTGAATTAGTCTATTTTTTAAGGTGTTAATTTCTTCAGCATTTTTTGGGTCTCCTTTCACAAGCTATTGACTTGCTTTTCATGGTTTTCTTGCATCACTCTCATTTCTCTTCCCAATTTTTCCTCCACCTCTCTTACTTCATTTTCAAAATCCTTTTTGAGCTCTTTCATTGCCTGAGACCATTGCATTTTGGAGGTTTTGCATGCAGAAGCCTTGACTTTTAGGTCTTCCTCTGAAGACCTAAATTGATCTTCCTCATCTGAAAGGATGGTGAAAAATACCTGCTCACCAAGAAAGTAACCTTCTATTGTCTTATTCTTTTTCCCTTTTTTGAACATTTTCCCAGCCAGTTACTTGACTTCTGAGTTCTTTGCCAGGGCCGAGCTCACGGCTGAGATTCAGATCAGTGGCTTAATTCCCCCAGGGGCTTTAGGTGGAGGACTCCCAGGATTGCCACTCAGGGCTGAGATTTAGATCAGCCCTTCAATTCCCCCAGGGGTTCTGGGTGGAGGGCTCTAAAAATGGAAGCTGCCACTGCTGCTGGGGCCCCAGACCATGCTCCCCTCTCATGGGTGAAGGAGCCCTCCCACTAATCTTTGAAGCTGTTTGTGGGTTGAGCTATCTGGGAACTGGTGCTGCCACTGGCTCCCTGAAGTCTGTTCAGGGTCCTGTCTTCACTAAGACTTTTGGGACACCTTGGCTATGAATGGATATAAATGAAGACAGACATTTTACATGTGTATGTGTATGCATGCATGCATACATGTAAACAACAATATGCATGTAATATATGTATGTAGTATACACACCTACAGATATAGGTATCTATGTGAGGAGCAGAGAAATCTTAGCCCAGACTTGATAGCTCTTTTCTAGTATTTGGAAGGTTCTCTTTAGGAAGACAGATTTGCGTCATTTGATTTGGCTACATTGGACAGAAAACTAGGAGTGGTGGCCTGAAATTTCAGATAGAATTCCAGATATTGTAAAGAAAAAATTCATGATAACCAAAAGTCTTCCAAAGTGGATTAAGCTACCTCAAAAGGGACTGAACTTCCCTTCCCTGGATAACTTCAAGCAGAGATTTTTAAGGATGTTAATAGAGACAATTCCTTTTTGGGTGTGGATTGGCCTTGCTTGAGATTCTGTGATATTGTAGCTTTGTCTAATCTATACATGTATACATTTCAGTAGACATGCTTGCTATCAATCAAGCATTCAATCAGTTACCAAAGATTTATTAAACCCCTATTATGTGCCAGAAGCAGTGTGGTTAGGGGATACTGAGCTGTCTTTAGGGTCAGGAAGATGTATATGTCAATTCTGTCTCTGATACATAGTATGTGACCTTGGTCAAGTCATTTAACTTTTTAGTGTTCTGGGAAATTCTCTAAGACTATACATTTCTGAGAAAGAGCTGTTCCCAATTAGCAAAGGAAATTTCCTCAGCTGGGAGTCACCTATACTACTAAAATCACAGGTCTAATCCATATCCTTGTTACTGTGTTACAGGCACTACATTAGACTCTCAGGATACATAAGTAGACATGAAATGTATCCTGCCCTCAGGGAGTTTATATTCTCTCTGGAGAAACAACATATACATATAGAACTATCTATGTAATGGGTGTCATTGGGAACATCCCATCTGTTTCCAGTTGCCCTGGCTGGAGTACCCTGTGGAGAATACCAGAAGTTGGGCCTTGTCCTGTGGTACATTTCCCATGATCTTTTCCAATGGCCTTTGTGGACTGGCTCTGCGGAAAGATTTGGTGCTTTGGCTTCATGCCTTGAGCTTTTGTTCCTGGTCCTTTTGTTCCTGGCACAGTTGCATCAGAGAGGATCATCAGCCGGTGAGCTGGGAAGAGACACCCACACAATAGATCCTAAAAGGGAAGTGACCTTGGCCTTTAGATCAGGCGTTCTTCACCCTTTGTGTGTGTGTGTGTGTGTGTGTGTGTGTGTGTGTGTGTGTGTGTGTGTGATGGATACCTTTGTCATTCTGATGAAGCCTGTGGACACCTCAGAGTAATGTTTTTAAGTGCACAAAATAAAATACATAGGATTATACATGAAACCAATTGTACTCATAGTTAGTATTCATATAGAATCTACCATGTGTCAGGCACTGTGCTAAATACTTTACAAATATCATTTCATTTGATCCTCACAACAATCCTGCGAGGTAGGCGTTATCATTACCCCCATTTATAGTTGGTGAGACTGAGGCAAATAGAAGTTAAGTGACTTGTCCAAGGTCACATAACTAGTAAATGTCTGAGACCAGATTTGGATTCAGGTCTTCCTGACTCCACTCCAAGAGTTCTATCCACTATACCACCTAACTGCATATATGGTCTAACTATATTGAAAGATAGTTATCTAAATATTAAAAAATTGTTTTTATCCTAGGTTAAGAGTGGAGAAACGAGTATGATACACACAGATTTCCTGCTGGGCTCCAGGAATGTGATCCTCCGCTGGTGTTCATCCTCTCCCATTAACAAGTCCCTCAGTTCTGGACCCTCACAAGGTTCAGTCCTGAAGAGTCTTAGCCTTTAAACAGAGGGATCAGTCTCTTTTTCTTGAATGAACTCTTTTGACTCCATATACACTAACTTTAAAGTCTTGGGGATAATGAGTTAAAACGTTAGGTTTGGCTCACATCTAAGCTTTTCCCAAAATGGGGGGGAGAGGTAATAGAAATGTACTTATTGTACAATATAAATGAGGTATTGGACAGCTATTTATTTCCTTGACAAAAAAACTCCTAAAATGTTTTGAAAAAGACTTAAACAAGCAGTAGTTATTTACAACTTCAATTATGTGCTCTCAGGGGATCGATACATAAAGCATGAAACATTTTCTAGGACTGCTGAATTGGCATTTAACCTTCAACTCAGCTTTATACTTTTTTCCTTAAGGATGATATCTGCTGCCAAGCCAGACCAGGAGTAAGATTCTTCCTGTCAGCGGTCATCTTCTTCTCCAAGAAGATCTTGGATACATCTTGAAGTGTGGCTAACCCTGATTGAAGGATCCAGAAACTCCCATTCTCTTCTTCTTTGATAAGTCTAGAAACATCTATTTCAGGATTACCTTTCAGCCTCTTATGTTTAAGAACAAAAACAAAAACTGGCAGCTACAGTTTTGAGATCGTCTCATGCCTAGGTTGGCCATTACAAGTGCTATCTGCATTGTGTTAATAGCCCCTGATTTCTTCCAGAATAGGAGAGGGTACCCTCCTCCATACCCCCCAGGGAGAGGCATGATGAATCTAGACAAATTAGGCAGATAGGCAGGGAGGTCTAGTGGGCAGGGTCATTCCTTTTAGGGCCTACTGAGTGGGAGGTTCTTCTTGGACAATTTTTTCTGAAGTACCTACCTCACCCTGCTGTCATCAAAGGGACAAAGGGATTACTCAGCGTTAGCTGCCTTTTCCCCAAACACCAAATCTTTAGCAATGAGCCAGCATAAATGATCTATTGGAAAGGAGCATGGAACATGTGTCACAAGAAGGGGCCTAGCATCAGGTGTGCTACATGGGGTATATTCTGGTCAGAGTAGATGGGAGAAGGTTCCTATAATCACTCCCATTACATGTACAAAATAAATCCAAAATAAATTTTATGAGAAGGGCACTAGAAGCTGGATGAGTGAGGGGATAAGAAAAGACTTCACAAAGAAGCTGGTGCTTGACCTATGCCTGGAAGGAAAGGTGAGGAATGAATTCATCTCGGGTATGGGGTGCAAGACACATAGGTGGCAGGTGGAGTATCATCTGTGAGAAGGTCAGTTTGGCTGGATGGTAGAATGTGAGAAGGGAATACTGTTTATTAGGCTAGAAAGGTTAGGTTGAGTCATTCCCCAATTGATAAATGGCCATAGAATATGAACAGGAAGTTTTTGGATAAAGGAATCAAAACAATTTATAGTCATATAAAAATGCTCTAACTCATTATTGACTAGTGAAATGCAAATTAAAACAACTTTGAGATATCATCTCACACCTATAAGATTGGCTAAAATGATAGAAGGGGAAAATGACAAATATTGGAGAGGATGTAGAAAAATTGGGATGCTAATACACTGTTGACGAATTTGTGAACTGAGCTTACCATTTTGGAGATCAATCTGGAATTATGTCCAAAGAGTTATTAAACTGCCTATAACCTTTGACCCAGCAATACCACTACCAGGTCTGTTTCCACAGATGACTAGGGAAAATGAACCTATATATTCTAAAATATTTATAGCAGCTCTATTTGTAGTGGCAAAGAACTGGAAATTGTGGGAAGCCCATTAATTCGGGAATGGCTGAACAAGTTGTGGGATATGGTCGTCATAGAATACTATTGTGCTATAAGAAATTATGAGCTCGATAATCTTGGAAAAACATGGATGGACATGAAAAAAGGAAGAGCAAAATGAGAGGAACCAAGACAGTCTTGTATGCAATAAGAACAATATTGATTTAAGAACACCTTTGAATGAATAATTAATTTTTTTCTATTATAAATACCCAAATTAGCTACAAAGGACATATGAAGGAAGATGCTATCTGAATCCAGAGAATGAAATGAAAAATAGAAGTATGGATAGAATGATATACACACATAGACACATATTTTTGTCTACTGGTAACCATCTTTAGGGCAGGGAGGATGGAGGGAAGATGAAAAAGAGGAAAAATTTTACATGATAACTTTGTTGTGTATTGAAAAGGAATAGAAAATTGTACATAATAGATTTGCAGTTTCATGTGCTGTCATCTTTTTAAAAATTATACTGTTACGGAAATGCTTTCTTTATTCCACAAATTAAAAAATAAAATAAAAAAAGAAAGATAGGTTGAGGCCTGGCTATGAAGTCCTTAAAAAAGAGTGTATGTTTGATTCTAGAGGCAATGGGGAGCCACTGGAGTTTATTGATCTGGGAAGCAACATGGTGGGACATTGTGTTTTTAAGAAGTTCAGTCTGGCAGTGGATTGGGTGGATTGGGGAGGGGGAGAAACTTGAGGAAGGGAGGCCAATTAGAAGTCACTTACAATAGTGCAGGTGAATGGTGACAAGAGCCTGAACTAGAGAGAGGTGAGTGTCAGAGAAGAAAGTAGGGAGTGGATTCAAAAAGTGTCGTGGAGATAGAAAAATCTACTCCTCATCTTCCCTGTGTCCAGCACTGTCTTAGATTCTGTGGTGAATATAGAAGAGATCCAAGACAGGGTCCTGAATAAGCTTACAATTTAATTGGAGAGATAGAAAAAACACACAAACGGAAATGTTAGAAGACAACTGAGCTCTGTCAACTGTATGATGATGACTTAATGCAAGGCACACAGCAAACTGAGAGATCAACGTATGACAGATGAGTTGGGAAAGTCTTCATGGAAGAGGGAAAATTGTAACTGGGCCTTGAAGGCTGTATAAAATATGGCTAAGTAGAGGGAGTTAATATAAATCTTTTTTATTTGTTATTTGCTATTTTGATTTTAATCATTATTTTTTAAACAAATGTAATGTTGTGATGCAGTGAGGTGAAGCTGTGGATAGAATATCAGTCCTCAAGTCAGGAAGACTCCTCTTCATGAGTTCAAATCCGGCCTCAGACACTTACTAGCTGTGTGACCCTGGGCAAGTCACTTAACTCTTTTGCCTCAGTTTCCTCATTTGGAAAATGAGCTGGAGAAGGAAATGGCAAACAACTCCAGTATTTTTGCCAAGGAAACCACAAATGGGGTCATAAAGAGTTGGACATGACTGAATAACAACTTAACAACAACATAACTTGATGCAAATGATGCCTTGGGAAAATTAGTTGGGAAATCAGTGTGCAGGATAGATTGAAAGGGGAAGAGACTAGAGGCAAGGATATTAACTATGAGCCTGGACCAGCATACCAGATGTGAAGTGATTAGGACATCCATTAGGTTAGTGGAAGTGGGAATGGAGAGGAGAGATTTTTTGAAGTAAGACATTACAGGACCTCAAGGCAGATTGTATAGAGGGGATAAAGGGGAGGGACATCAATATCTATATAAATCTGCAGTTTTCCCTTCCACATCATGGGATTAGGGACATGGCACCCCTGCAATCTGGAAAATCCAGATAAATTTTTTTCTCTCCCTTTGTACCAGAGAAGATGTTTGAATTTTTTCTTTTTCTTTTATGGGATATTTACAGTACCTTATTGTAAAATTTGAGTTGGGTATTTGCTCATAGGCTCTGTGTTGTCTGCTGGGCTTTGTGTGTCATCTGTAGCTCCTACAACACCCCCCGATTTCCCTTTAATTTCTTATGCTGACCTGTGATGTATGCAAGCCACGATGGGAAAAGTAGCGATGTGAAAGGGATAACTGTATAGTGATATCTATTTCCATCTCATATATAGTAATGTCTATTTTTTCCATGTGTTTACCTTTACTAATTAACCAGAGAATACAATTAATTTGAAGCAACAGCATTTAATGAAATAACACTAAAAGAAAACTAGTAATACATCATTTTCCTCCACAAACCTGGGGGCCACTTCCACACCTGCACTTAGCATTAGTGGCAAAACTTGACAAACTTAGGGAATGTGTACAGCTGGGGCACACACTTTGATGGATAGCCCATACCTCCAATAAGGCAAAACTACCAGTGTTCTCTAATGATGTAGTGACATGTCTGGTAACAGAGAGGATGTGCTGAAGGTGTGACACTTTGTTGTCAGAAGCTTAGGAGCCCTTGTGAAATCAAGGTAGCCATTATTGATTGATTAGTTATTAAGAGTTTAATTAATCATAGAAAAAACCATTGTAACCAGTTTCTAAAGGCTTGTAGTATGATACTTGATAGGAGAGTATGTATGTAACTGGATGAAGCTACGTCTTGAACGAGATACAGAAGATAAATGGAGGATGATTCCAACTGGTCAGGAATTAGTACTGGGTTTCTTTGGTATAGAGGAGTATTGAGTTGGTGACTTTCCAAAGGGTGTTGACTAACTGTGTCACCACAGACTCTGGAAGACCATTGTTTCAAGTCAGTATAATTATGGACCAATCATAATCACCAATCTTGTTTAGTTGACACAAGTTGACATTATGCAAAGAACGTATAGAACCAAACCGAATGATTGCATGGGTGGTCTTTGATCACTGAGGGATTGTTGAGCTCTGTTTTTGGTAATTTGGGCCTTACTAATAAATAGATTATGCCTGGACTTTTGTACCTCCATTTCCCTTAACTGTAGATTTTTTGCAGTACCCTTTGGTTCTAGGATGTCAGCAAAGGCTGTGAGACAAAATGCTGGACTTGAAAGTTTTAGGATCATAGATTTTTGAGCCAAGAGAGAACTTGGAGGTCATGTAGTCTGACTCCCTTATTTTATAGCTAAGAAGAGCCCAGAGAGAAGTGAATTATCTAAGGTCACATAGGGTAATAAAAGCTAGAGCTGTGATTCAAATCCAGGGGTTCTCACTCCAAATAGAGGATTCTTTCCACTTTACCATGCTGCCTCCCTAAGTCAGGGAGACCTGAGTTCAAATCTTGTCTCAGATTCTTATTAGCTGTGTGGGCCTGGGCAATTTATTTCACATTCCTAAGCCTCAGTTTTGTCATCTGTAAAATAGGGATGTTAATAGCATGTAAAGTACTGTGTCTACACACACCTAGATGTGTATGTATGTGTGTATGTGTATGCAGGTATGTATTCAGGGCTGTGTTGGAACTCTCTTGAACCATAGATGACTGTCAAATTTTCAATGTGAGCATTTATGTCTCAGGAATCTGGGATTTGGGTTCAATTTTTGGTTCTGACTCTTTAGTAACTGTGTGACCTTAGGCAAGTCATCCAACTTGTCTTAATGCATACTTTTATTTATAATATTGTGCATACTATATATTTAGTATATAGAGCTTCTTCTTTTATAAAATCAGGGAGTTGAACTCATTGTACTTTAAAATCCTTTCTGCTATAAATTCATGATTACACAATCATGGGATTAGGATCAAATGAGTTGATTTAAAATACTTTTTAAATTTAAATTTAAGTACTTTTTAAATCTTAAAGCACTATCTAGGGTTGTCTTCTATGCAAAAGACTTTTGGGTCACCCAATTTAAATGTTAGCTATGATCACTTTGATGATGGTGGTATGAAATTATCATTAAATACTAACTCGGAATCAAATATAAATTATGCATCTAGGAATCTTGAGGCAGAGAAAAGGGAGCAAATCCTACTTTTTCTCCAAGGGGGAGAAGGGAAAGAGAGGCTGAGCTTCTACATTACATCACACTATGCCTTAGCCAAAGGGGTTTTGGGATATGTTTTTCAGTTGTGTCTAACTCTTTGGGACCCCATTTGGGGTTTTCATGGCAAAGATACTGGAGTGGTTGGTTTTTCATTTTCTTCCCCAGCTCATTTTACAGATGAGGAAACTGAGATAAAACATGGTTAAGTGACTTGTCCAGGGTCGCGCAGTTAGTAAGTATTTAAGGCCATATTCAAACTCAGGAAGATGAGTCTTCCTGACTAGGCCTTGTGTTCTATCCCCCAAGCTACCCAGCTGCCCGAGTTGGGGTGTAGTTCCTTCAATGAATCAGCACCTACTCTGTGCTAGGCAATGGGGAAACAACTACAAAGAATAAAACAATTTTTACTCAAAGGGGGCTTACATTCTAATGTAAGGCTATCTTGTTTATTGATCACTTCCCTTATTTTGTAGATGAGGAAACTCTGGTACAGAGGTGAAGTAGAATCTGATAAAATGTAAGCTGCTGAGGGTAAGGTTAGTTTTTGCCTTAGTAGGCAGTTAATGAGTCTTCTTAATTGATGTGATAGCCTATGCTTGTTAAATTATCTCTCCAGCTAATGATACATAATGCTCTGAGGACTAGGGCTTTATGTTTTCAGCTATAGAGTTCAGATTTTGGGGCCTGCTATGGGCTTAATATAAGGTAAGGGTGTCAATCAATTATTCTCTCTTTATATCCTCTCAATACTCTTATGGAGGACAGATATTATTATCATTTCCATATTATTGACAAGGAAACTGAGGCCCAGAGAGGGGATGTAATTTGTCTTGCATATGTCAGAAGCAGGATTTAAATCTATGTTTCTCCTGATATAAAGTTTGTATTCTTTCCCCACACCATGTTTACTTCACTGGGGATGGAGTGGTGTTTGCCCAAGTCAGTTAAAGAGGTTGGGTCCAAGTCCTCTTGGGTTATCTTCAAATGATTCATATCTCTTTTGGGATGAATAAACTGCATTGCTAGTAGTATTTTTTAAAAGAATAGCTTTATTCCTTCTTCCCTTTTGTAAATTTTTCTGCTTGTACTTATAGTAGTCTTCCAATAAACTGAGCCTTTGACCATCTCAAAAGCAAGAAATTTCATTATATACATGAGTTATCAACCAACCAACAAGGTAGAAATTAATTTGTAAAGCTCATCTCTCCTTGTTTAATCAATTTTTATGGTGAAGAGGGATCTTAAAGCACCTTGAATTCAAATCTTAGTTCTGCCTTTTACTTGTCATGGAACTTTGAGCAAGCTGTTTCCCTTTCTCTGGACCTCAGTTTCCTTGTCTGTTAAATGAGATTGATGGGATTAGATGATCTCTCATGTGCCGATCAGTTATTTTGATCTCTGCGATTTTGGAGTAGTAACTGAGTTCTGGACTTGGAGTTAGGAAGACTTGGCTGAGGCAGAATACTACCTAACTTAAACTCTTACTAGCTGTATGACTTTAGCCTCTCTGAGCCTCAGTTTTCTCATATGTAAAATGGCACTTATCTTGGAGTTTTATGGCAAGTCTCAAATGAGAATGCAAGTAAAATACTTTGCGAATCTTAAAGCCTAAGTAAATGTGAGTTGTTGCTTTTAATAAGCTAGAGAGGCAGCATGGAATAGTCACAGTGGATAGAGGTCTTGGTGTCTTGACAAACTTGATTCAGATTACTTAGATTCTCAGTGTCCCAAGCAACTCTCTAAGATTATATATTTCAGAGATGGTGCTACCTGTATCAGTAGAGGGAATTTCCTCTCTAAAGAGGAACTCTGTTGTTGTTCGTTGTAGCTGACTCTTCATGACCCCATTTGAGGTTTTCTTGGCAAAGATTCCAGAGTGGTTTGCCATTTCCTTCTCCAGATCATTTTACAGATGAAGAAACTGAGGCAAACAGCATTATGTGACTCATCCAGAGTCACACAGCTAACGTATCTGAGACCAGATTTGAACTCATGAAAATGAATCTTCTTGATTCCAAGCCCAGGGCTCTATCCATTGAGTCACCTAGCTTTCCAGGGGAAGCTCTGAACACCAAATGAAATCATAAGCCCAGACCCATATGAAACACATCAATTTACACTTCATTCCCCTTTCTTTTCTGATTATATTTTTATCTCTCAGGAATCAAGAATTAAGGGACTGACATGAGCATTTGCCCAACTACCCTCCTTTTCACCTTTAGCAGTTGTTTTTCAAGTGTGAGACTTCCAAAGATCATGTAGTATAATGGAAAGAGGGTCTGGTTGTGTTAAGTTCTATTCACATAACCTTGAGCAAATCACTCCCCTTCCCTGGGCCTCATTTGCCCCCTCCTTAAAGTGAAGGGAGCTGTATCAGATGACCTCTGAGGTCCTCCTGGTTCCCAACCTATGAACCCATGAGTAATGCCTGAGACACTCTTATTCTAAAAAAGTTCATTTCTTCGAAATGGAGGCCATGATCCTAAAATGTTGCTAGGTGGCAAGTACACACTCAAAAAAGTCATTAGTGGAGGGGAAAAATGGGGAACAAGTGACACATGCCATTACCATTCCATGGAAGTCATTTCTTTCTCCTCTTCTAAAATCCGTCATCCCTCTCTCTCCTTAAGCTACTCCCAGTGGGTAGTGGGGCTGGGACCCGATAAAGATTTACATGGTTTGTCTTCTCTCACTAAGCCTCTGAGGATCAAGTGCAGAGGTCATTTTTCTGGTTAATTTGCTTGCAAACTGGTTCTCCTGGGGCTTCCTCACCAGCTGAGGTTGGTGATTCCTGGATGGTTTCTATTGGCCCAAGGCAGCAGGAATTTTGGCTTTGCCACAGCAAAGTAGAACTGGCTGTCAAGGCCTGTTCTAGTCCAGCACTGGAAACACTTTCCATTCCAAGCTCTGGAGGTTTGTTCACCACAAACATCGTCATTGCATCAAGACACCCCCACCAGCAGAGGAAAAGAACCATTTTATCCTACGGGGGAGGGAACTTGAGAAAATGAGAGTCAGGAGGAGATGCATCAGGGATGCTCCTTGAAAAAGGTTAACTCAAACAGGACAAAATTAGCTTCTACTCTCAACTTGCTTATTCCAGTCTAGTGAGCCCAGAGGACAGAATTCTTCAGGATGAATGATGTTAAAGAAGAAAAAAAAAACATACATCTTATTTTCCCTAATGAAACTATTCCCCAATTTATTTATCCAAGCAGTAACATTTTCCTGACGCTGATGTTTGAGTCATAGGTCACAGGATGACAATTTAGAAATGGAAGAGGCCTTATATTTCATCTAGTTGAACCTTCTCATTTTACAAAGAAGGAAACTGAGGCCCACAGAGAGGAGGTGACCTAGTATCATTAGATTTTGAGTTGTTTATAGATTTTTCTAGTTCAGGAGTCCTTAACCTTGTGTGTGTGCGTGTGTGTGCATGTGTGTGTATGTGTGTGTGTGTGCATGTGTGTGCACGTGTGTGTGTGCGTGTGTGTGTGTGTGTGTGTGTGTGTGTGTGTGTGTGATGGATCCCTTTGGCAGTCTGGTGAAGCTGACAGATCCCTTATCAGAATCATTAAAAATAAACCCCAAATACCAATTAATAATAGAAGGAAATGATAAATTTCAGTTAGAGGTTAGAAAGATAAAGATGTATATTTTGCCATCTAAGTTCATGGAAATCCTGAAATTTATCTACAGCTTTTGGGGTCCATGGAACCCAGGTTAAGAATTTCTAATGTAGTGAAGCTCCTTACTTCTCCCGTGCCCTTCCCCCCTGTCTTTTTTTTTAAGAGAAACGACTTACTGAATGCCACAAAGACCTTAAGGTAGACACCAGATTCATTACTCTACTTTATGAACTCTATTAACTGGAATATCTAATTAATTGAAGCCCTGCACTCCCTGATGGAGGGCAGCTAGGTGGTGCAGTGGGTAGAACACAAGGCCTAGAGTTAGGAAGACCTGAATTCAAATCTGGCCTCAGATACTTACTTAGCTGTGTGACCCTGTGCAAGTCACGTTACCCTGTTTCCCTCAGTTTCCTCAATTGTAAAATGAGCTGGAGAAGGAAATGGTAAACCACTCCGCAGTGTCTGCCAAGAAAACCCTAAATAGGGCCATGAAGAGTCAAAACTACTGAAACAACTCAACAACAACAAATTCCCTGATAACAGAGTGTACTGGGTGAGCATGTGCTCATGTGTCTCTGTGTATATTTGAAATATGTATAACTAATGTGACCTGGTTACAAGTGAGGTCATAGGATTATAATTCAGAATTGGAAAGGACCTTGGAGGCCAATCCTCTACTTTTATAGAGGAGGATACTGTGGCCCAGAGAGAGGAAGTCACTTAGAAGATTTGGAGCTGGTAGGAATCTTGTAGGTCATCAAGTTCAACCCCCTTATCTTACAGAGGAAGAAATTAAGGTCCTAGAGGAGCAGTGGCTTATGCCAGGTAGTTTTCCTAGGTTGGGGAAGGGGGAGGGGGGGAGGTGAGAAGGGGAGGACCCTTATTTCAATTTCTAAGACTGAGTACCAGACAGCTGAGGGAACTCAAATATTTATAGTACTCTTTAGACCTTTGTATAAAGTGAATTCATTTGTTCTCTTTGCCTATCTTTCCTCCTTGCACACTTCTGGCTGATGGTTCCCACCAAGATTGTTTCCTGTGAGAACATGAAAATAGCCCGTGTTGCTGGAAAGCTTTGGGGTCAGTAGCTGAAAGAGGGTGAGAGCTGAATTTCACCGACATAGAGAGTAATTCCTATAACTTGGGCCCATCCTAAAGAAGAAGAGCAGTGGTAGACTGTGGACTGTCTCTTCTATTTGATGTTTGTCCTCATTTGGGACTTAGAGGGAGAAAGAGGGAATTCGGGACAGGTGTCTAGGTGACTCAGTAAACTCCAGTACTTTCCTCTGAGTGCCTATATCAAATATAAAATTGACTATTAGACTTTTAAAAGCTTTCATGATGTGGTCCTTTCCTACCTTTCCAGCCTTCTTATGCTTTATTCTCCTCCACACATTCTATGATGCTACTACACTGGTCTATTTGCTTTTCCTTACATGTGATATTCCATTTCCCAATGCCATGCATCTATAATGATTGGTTCCCCACCCCCCCCCGCCACCACCCCACTTTCTTATCTGGGCTTCATAGCTTTCCTGGCTTCCTGCCCACCTTCTGCAAGATGCCTACCCACCTCTCCCTTGCTTCTGACATGGCCTTCCAGTTACACTGTATACATCTTGTATGTACACAGTTATTGTCATCTCCTTGAGAGCAGGAATTTCCCCCCTTTTCCTTATATTCCCAGCACAACCCTGCCACATAACAAATGCTGAGTAAATGTTTGTTGAGTAACATTTACATCCTCATGATATTGGGCCTAGAAGGGATATGAGGGGTTATCTTGTCCAGCCCCCTCACTTAAGAGAAGATGTTCTACAGTCCACTCACTGCTCCCTACACCCAGTTCCCTTCACCTAAAGCAAACACCCTGGGCTCTAGTCTTGGACCTGAGACTTCCACTCAAAGCTAATGGTAGAACAGTTTGGATTGAAGTCAAGTTGAAAATTCATATGAAGATGGAGTTCGGTGATGTGCTTAATTCAATGCCTTGTACCATGTGGTTCACACAAATAGGTTCAGTTTATCTGTGCAGAGCTAGAAATGTATAGCATAACAAAATGACCTCATTGGGACAGGCCAGATGATGGTATCCATAAACAGCCATTGAGGCCGGCAGCTCGGTGAACAGAGTGGGAGCCCCACATGGGGCAGGTAAGCTGGGGAAAGAGAGGTCTAATTGTTCAGTCCTGCAGGAGAGGCCCATTGAACAAAAACCCCACACAGTCCTTACTCATAACTTCCAGTTGCTGAGAGTTTTTTTTTCCAAGCAGGTTAAGCAGGTTTTCCATGGAAAGGTGTGGAACATACCCAAAGCAAGACAATTACAAAATTTTCCTATTCACAGAGCCTTCTTCCTTGCTGGCTAGAACTCTCAGCAAGTCCCCTTTGCCCCATCCCCCACTCCCTTCCACCACCTTTACCTCTTCCCTCACAGCCTCCATACATGGTTCTAGCTGAGAAGAAATAAGTCACAAATTGGGCCTACTCAGCTGAATAAAGGCATTCTCTTCTCCAATGAGCTAAATGCTCCCTTTTAAAAATATATAAAATATTTATTAAAAGAAAAAAAGATCCAAATGTTATTGTAGGAGTTGGCAAAACTCAGAGCCAGAATGAAAGAAAAAACACTCTTGGGGTGGTGATTTTCCCTTCAAGTGCCATTTAAAACATGGACACACAAATACACGACACCTGTAGAATCTGCATGTTAACCTAAGAAGGTTTCCATACACACCCATACCACAGGATTGCAGATCAGGTGATTGTCCTCTCTAGACCAGAGAGCTTGTTTTCTCAAACCTTTTATTTTAATTTCAGTGCACCTGTACCTTCCACCCAAGCTTTGGCCATTACTGTACTCCCCCTGCTCTGGCTCTCAACACGGGAAAGTGAGTCTTAGAGTAAAGTTGGCCTTAGGCCATCTGATTTCCTAAGACAGAGGTTGTTGATTGTTTTTTTTAGTTAACTTTCGGTTGCGTCCAACTCTTCTGGGTCCCACTTGGGATTTTCTTGTCAAAGATACTGAAGTGGTTTGCCCTTTTCTTCTCTGGCTCATTTTACAGATGAGGAAATTGAGGCAGACAGGGTTAAGGGACTTGCCCAAGGTCACACAGCTAATAAGTGTCTGAGGCCAGATTTGAACTCAGGAAGATGATTCCTCACTCCAAGCCTGATGTTCTCTCTCATGCCCAAGATAGCGGTCAAACCTAAATAGAAATGGCGCCACTGAATCCCTACATAAGCTTCCCTATAGGCAGCATGTTGACTTAGAAAACCACATATCAATGTTATCTATGTTTTATTATATTATTATTATTTTAATATTAATATTATTTTATTATTTTTATTTTGTTACATATTTCCCAATTATGTTTTAATCTGGTTCTGCTGAACTCAGGAATGGTATAGCACTCCTGTATTATGCTTACAGGCTGTGTGTTTGACATCACTATCTTAAGAGATTTGGGAGGAGAACACTGAATCTCAGTGCATTGGGTTTAATTTCATTTTTCAGATCCCTGATAATACTTCACCTGCATTTGGTTTGTTCTCGAGGCACTCACGTGCTTTGGTAGGATCATGGGATTGTAGGATCATAGATCCAAGGCTGCTACTTCTTCCTCCTTGAGTAGCTACTTCCTAACACACAAATTAGGCGCCAGCTAGCTTTGCAAAGGACAGAGATGAATGTTGGAAGGGCAGGAGATGAATTGTGGGTGGTAAATTTGGTTTTGGCTTCCCAGCATTCTAGTCTGTTTGTTTGAATGATGGGGTGCTGGTGGTCTCAGTTTTGATGAAAGCTATTTCATTTATTCAACGTCTCCATGCTAAAAAATCCTATTTGCAAGTGCTAAGTAACCTAGTAAATATGGTCTGAATTATCAACCACAGCAGGGGGATATTTACAGTATGCATCTTGAGTTTAGAAGAGATTAGTGTCCCTCTGGGTGCAATCCATAGCCATTGATGTCATTAATCTAACTCCCATTCTGTGTATCCCCATCTCAGGGCAGTTAGAGTTGTTCGCAAAAGATCAGGCAGGTGTTTCTTAAGCGTGGACAGTTTAACCAGACCTGCTAAAGGAAAATCCCCAGGAGGAAAGTGAGCTCCTGTGATTCAAAGTTTGCATTAGAGCTGTGGGAACCTCATTTTTCTGTGTTCGATCAGACACCCAAGGTGGAGACATCACTGGTGGTCAGTCATCAGGTATGGTGCCTCATAGAGTCCATGGGGCAACTTTGATAAAATTTGAGAAAAAACCTTGGACTCTGGATTAATTTCCAGTCATTTATGTTCCATTAATGAGACTTTATCTCTGTTTGTATTTACTATTTTGCACTAGGAATCATGGACTCAGAGATGGAAGGGATTGTAGAAGGCATCAAATAATCAAATCCAATATTCCTTCCCATTCATGCTACAAGTCCACTGAACTTTTCCCATGACCAGAAGACAACCACATCTCATGGGACACTGCGTTCTGTCTTTTTGTTGTTGCATAGTTTTTCAGTCATGTCTGACTGTGACCCCATTTGGGATTTTCTTGGTAAAGGTACTGGAGTGGTTTGCCATTTCCTTCTCCAGCTCATTTTACAGATGAGGAAACCAAGGCAAAACAGTGTAAAGTGACTTGCCCAGGGTCACACAGCTAATAAGTGTCTGAGGCTGGATTTGAACTCAGGTCTCTCTGACTCTAGGCCTAAGACTCTATCCATTGGGCCACCTAGCTGCTCTAGTACAATGTTCAGGGAGAGTATTCATTCATTCCTTCAACTGTGACACTGCACTTTCATCAAAGCAACCTAGAATTCTGTTTGCTTTATTAGCAGTCATATCATATCATTGATAATGTTTATGATAAATGAAAATATAGTTTATGATACATGAAAATACTCAGATCTTTTACTGCAAGGGTTACTCCCAAGCCAGGACTTTACTGTATGCACGCAATTGATTTTTTGAATCTAAACGTGAGATTGTAAATTTAATCTTGTTTTTGGTCCATGAACCTGCCTGGTTAAGATAATTATTTGAATTTTAATTTTGTCACCCACGTATTAGCTATTTCCAAAAGCCTTTTGTGTCTTCAAGTCATTTTGTATCTTCCAAGTCACTGACTAAAAGAAAAAATATTAACACAAGTACTTTACAATTGAGGCCTGTCTATTTTATGTCTGTAGCTCTTCTCTCACCTCCCCAATTATATTGTGAACACTTTGAGGGCAAGAGACTTACATTTGCTAGTTCTTTTGTGACCTCTCACTGATCCCACGGTTCTGATCCCAGCTTGTGCTCTAGCATAATGAATCTGTTCAACTGTTTCTAAATTAAAGCTATTTGAGACAGATGGGAGTCTCACCTCTTGGTAAAGACCATTAGAGAGAAAGATTCCATAGACTCCCATGGTCAGAGCTTGTAGAACCCACCATCTGGAGCTTGAAGAGAAAGGACTTAGAGAGGTAGTTGCTGAAGAATCATAGCTTAAAGAGCCTAAGTAATTTTAAAGGGAGGAACAACTTAGCATTTTTAGCTTAAACTCCAAGTTTGACCATCCGGCCAAAGTAACCATTCGGAGACCTAAGCGTTGAAACAAGCTATATTTTATGTAATTAATATTTACTTCTGATTGGTTGTTCAGCGGTATCTGACTCTTTTTTGACTCATTTGGGCTTTGCTCAGCAGAGATAACCAGAGTGGTTTGCCATTTCCTTCTCCTGCTCATTTTACAAATGAGGAAACTGAAACAAAGAGGGTTAAGTGACTTGCCCAGGGTCACATAGATTATAAGCGTCTGAGGTTGGATTTGAATTCAGAAAGATAAGGAGTCTTCAGGCCTGGTGTTCTATCTACTGCACCACTTAGCTGCCCCTGGTTAGTTATTAGGCACCTACTATGTACCTTACACTGTGTGAAATGCTGGGGATATGAAGACATTAATAACACTGGCCCTGTTCTCAGAGTTTACATTTTATTGGGGAAACAACATCTATACCTACATCTCTAGACACATGCACATACAAACATATAAATACATACACACACACATATATATTACCTACTAAATAAACTAGTAGGTTGTTTTTTTTTAAAGGGAATGTATCAATTAAAAAAACAAACACTTAGCAAGGTTTTGCATCTGATTAGAAGTCTGCTAGTAGTCTTTTTCCCAGCTTTGGGCTTCAGAGAAGGCTTCATGTAGCACAGGGATTCTTAACCTTTTGTGTGGGTTTCATGGACCTTTTTGGCAGTGTGGCAAAGTGGAGAAGACCTTTCCTTGGAAAAATGTTTTTAAATATATAAAATAAGACACATTAGATCATGAAACCAACTTTAATGAAATACAGTGAGTAAAATATTAAAAAAGTGAAGGAACTCCAGGTTAAAAATCCCAGATGTGGGGGGGAAGCACTTTGGAATCAGCTGAGAAAGCTAGGATGAGTTGCACTGTAGACAGAGGCTTATTACTGAGGAGAGCTGAGGGGAGGAGTCTCAGTTTCTTTTGTTTGAGGAGATTTTGTTAAACTCTTGGTTTGGTTTTATTTGGAAGCTTTTATTCACCAGTGATTCTCATTTTATATCTCAATAAACACTGTCTTTTCCTTTTTAAACCAACCTGATCTCTAGGCTACCATTTTTATTTTGTCCATTTAGCAGGGGATTTTATAAGACACTATGTGCTTACATACAGCAAAGATAAACAAGGTAGAACGTGGTGCCCCAACACATGAAGTGCATTGCTTTGGATGGCTGCTTAGTCATTACCCAACCTCAGTGTACTTTTCAATTTGTGCATGTGTGTATGTGTGTGCACACATGCATGAATGCATTGCATGTATGTGTTATTAGAAGCCAGTTTGCTTAGCCATCCCTGGCAATGTTGTTATGCTGACGCTGTTACCTTCTAGCCATTTGGAAAGTGACTCTCTTTCTCCTCAGCCTCAGTTAGAATAATAGGCCTCAGGGAAGAATGATCCCCAATGAACCTATTGATAGGGATTGAGAAATCTGCTGCCTATATAAAGGAGGACCCCTTCGTTTCAAAGCATTTCACTTTCTGGAAAAAGGTAAACTGCATCCACTGTTGTTAAATCTAGTGGTGGCTGGCACATAGTAGGTGCTTAATAAATGCTTGATGAATGATTGGCAGAACTTGGAATGCAGAAGATACAGTATTAATCGCTCCTTTTCCCATAATTCTTAAGAGGGCAAAGATGAGTAGAGCCAACTCTGACCACAGGGCCTTTCTCTTCTGGAGGTGAAATCTCCCGTATATGTTGTCTTTCCTGTATTAAAATGTGACTATCAAGGGAATGTCCATCATTTGGGGAATGGATGAACAAGTTGTGGTATATGAATGTAATGGAATACTATTGTGCTATAAGAAATGACGAACAGGAAGATTTCAGAAAAGCCTGGAAAGATTTATATGAACTGATGCTGAGTGAAAGGAGCAGAACCAGATCATTTCTACACAGTAACAGCCACAGTGTGGGAGGACTGTTTCTGGTAGACTTAGCCCTTCACAGCAATGCAAGGTCCTAAAACATCCCCAAAGGACTCTTGAGGCAAAATATCATCCACATCCAGAGAAAGAACTATGGAATCAGAAAGTAGAATGAAGCAGACTATTTTCTCTTGTGTTATGTTTTGTTTTGTTTTTTCTCATGGTTTCTCCCATTGGTTTTAATTCTTCTGCACAACATGGCTAATGTGAAAATGTGTTTAATAAGAATGTATGTGTAGAACCCATATAAAATTGCATGCCATCTTGGGGAGGGAGTAGAGAGGGAGGGGTAGACTTAAGGAAGTGATTGTTGAAAACTGAAAACAAATAAATTAATTAAAAAAATATAACCTTCTTGAGAGTAAGGATTGTCTTGTTTTTCTGTTTGCATCCCTGACACTTAGCACCATCCTTTGTATGGAGTAAGCACTTAATGAATGATGTTCATTCATGCTAACTATGAGCTAACTAGAAGTAAGAGATGGGATTTTAAGAAGAAGGTCTTCTGAGGTCAGCATGGATCATCCTGTTCTCTCTACCTGGTGGATAGGGGGTGGCTCTCCTTTTTTGGTGTTCTGGAGAATGGAACCATAGGGAAAATTGTGGCTCAACAATTCCCCACGGATGGTGGTGTATAGAAGGTTGCCCTTTTGGCAAGCAGCAGAACAACCAATAAGACTCTTCTATACAACTCTCTGCTAGGAGTTGGGAAATCTGCGTGGCCTTGTGTCAATAACCAGGCCCAGGAGAGCCTGGGCTCTGATCCCAGGCCCTGATCCTCTTAGAAATAATTGCATGTTTCATACTTTTATGATTATAGGTAAGAATTCCTATTTCATTATAGAGCAGTCATTTTGGATGTATTGGAGAAGTGGCCTGGCATAGTGATTGGGGTGTTGGATCTAGAGTCAAGAACACCTGGTTTCAGGTCCTGCCTCAGATACAAACTGTGTGATCTGGGAAAGTAAGTAAACCTCTCTCTTCCTCAGTTTCCTCATCTATAAAATAAAGATATTCAATTCAATGGCCTCTAAGGTCTCTTTCAGCTCAAAAAACAGTGATCCTGTCCACTTGTGGGTATGTATGCACATGTATGTATACGCCTTCATAGTCTTGGAAAGCTCATGTGTTTGGTAGTCTCAATTAAATAAATTCTCTCTCTTCTTTCTGTCCCTTTCACTCTCCCCTTCTTTCAGAATTTCATCATTATTTAGGAGGGCTTGGCCTTCTAGGCACTTGATCCCAAGAGGATCTCAAAACCCTCAGAAGATTTGGGATGAAGGAATCTCATTAACTCTCTCTCTGTGTGTGTGTGTGTGTGTGTGTGTGTGTGTGTGTGTTTGTGTTCTGAAATGCCTATCAAGATGTGGAATTCACCCCTGAAGGCTGTGCCAGTGGGGTGGAAGCTACTACGAAGCTTGAAAAGACAGTCTGCCTGTGGTCCATTTTAACTGTGTTTGGAGAGCATTGTTAGTCATAGGATTGGTCTTCTTTCCTTCCTTCTTCCCTTCCTTCTTTCTTTCCTTCCTCTGTTCCTCTCTTCCTCCCTCTCTTCATTTTTCTCTCCCCCTTTTCTCTCTTCTTTCCTTCCCTTCCTTCTTCCTTCCTTCATTTCTTCTTTCCTTCTTTCCTTCCCTTGTGAAGGGCTTTAAATGCCAAACAGAGGACCTTGTATTTGATCACAGAGTCAATACAGAAGAGTTGGTGCTTTTTAAAGAAGGGAAAAATATGGCAAGCTGGGCTAGCTCTTGCTTGAGCTTCTGACATTATAGAAAAGGTCTTTGTATGCAGCACCATATTCCTCCTGTGATTACCTCCATTTATACAAGTATATATCTTGTATTTGTTTCTGTGTTGTCACCCCTTTTAAGACTGTAAGCTTCTTGAGGGCATGGATATGTTTGTACCTTTCTTTTTATCCCTAGCACTTACCACAGTGCCTGGCACAACACTTAGTAAATGCTCATTGACTGATTGGTATCTTCATTTTTTCCAACATTAAATTCATTTTCTATTAAAGATCCACTTTACCTCCCGCTTACCCTACCCACATTGAAAAAGCGAGAAAAACAAAACCCAATTGGGCATGTCCAAAAATATTTTTCAACCTGAATTCTGGGACTGATATCATGAAAGCTATCCCTCCTACATCAGATAGAGCCCCCCTCTCCCTACTCCCATTCTCAATTTACCGTTGATTGTTCAGTTATCTCATGTGGTAAATCAGAGTGGACTCCCCCAAAGGATAATAGGGGACCTGGGAGGGCAGACTTGATCTGAACTGTTTGCTGGTGAAGTGGATAGAATGCAGGGCAGGGAGTTAGGAACACTATTTCCTGGGTTCAAATCTGTCCTCAGACACTTACTAGCTGTGTGACCCTGGGCAAGTTACTTAACCCAGTTTGCCTCAGTTTTTGTAAAAAGAGCTGGAGAAGAAAATGGCAAACTTCTCCAGAATCTCTGCCAAGAAAATCCCAAACGGAGTTATGTAAAGTTGGCCATGACAGAACAACAATGAAAGCAATGCCTTATATCCCTGAATACCCCACCCAGGGGCTTGGTATCTCCAGAAAAATGCCCACCTTGCTTTGTGAGACTCAGTCTACCCCATTATAGGTTACCAGGTCCCTTTCTTTCTTTCATCCTCCTCCCTCCTGCTCATTGACCAATTCCCTGGCTCATCAGCACCTCCACTGAAGGGTAGACAGAGGGCCTAATAAGAAAACGGGCAGAAGAAATTCAGAGCAGCCAGTGTGGCTCCCCATCAGTGAAACATTTGCGGTATGTGCCTAGAATGAGGCGTTTGTATTAATCTGTGTATTACAAATTAGCCACGCTTTCCCTGTCCCCCATTAGCAAGGCTAATCAAAAGCTGGCTGTCTTTAGGAGCTCTGTGCAGTTAAAAAAAAAAAAAGTGGAGCCAATCTACTAAGGTTTCCCCCACCCCACGTAATCTGGCTGCTGGTGTGCTTTGGGATCGATAAATCAGTACATAACGTGGGGAGGGAGGAATGAACAGCAAATTTGGTGACCTGGCCTTGGGGGAAGAGAAAAGAGAAGGAAAGAAGGGACCTGTGTCCATTTGACAGGCCCGGCAGCAAACTGTCTGCTACTGCCCACTTCACGATGGCAGGCCAAACAAGTCCTGGAATTGCTTAGACCTGCCTCTGTACTCTTAGCTGTCCGGGTAAAAACATCACCTCTCCAGAGGCTTGTGTTGGAGTACAAACCCATGTATTGTCTGGCCCCTGGCAGGCGGGCCTTCGGAGGGGACACTCTAAGAGGCCTATTTTAATCTCTTGGAGCCAGGCCAGGGCTGGAATTCAGCTGCTAGCACGAGGGCCAGCCCCCCCACCCCCATCATCCCCACCCCCCCATCTCCTTGCCCTACCTCCCCCCACCTCCAGACCCCTCCCCTCCCCTGCCCATTTCATTTGCTCTGACCTCCCATCATGAGAGGTGCTGGTGTTCTTTTTTTTAAAAGTACCACGGCTCTTTCATTCACTCTGACCTCCCAAAGTGAAGCAGAACAGGACTCCCTCCATGGGCTACTGGGGGCTCTGAGCTGGCAGGGGGCCAGCCCTTGAGTCTTGAGATTTGACTCCAGATGTGTGCATTGTGTGGTGTGTGTGTGTGTGTGTGTGTGTGTGTATGTGTGTGTGTGTGCGTGTGCGTGTGTGCATGCATGTGTGTGTGAGATCTTTCTGTCCTTTTGGGGGAAAAACTCCCGAGGAGGGAGGTGGGTAGATAGAAGGAGTGGTGTATATGGAGTAATGGTGAAAAGGAAAGGACCCCCTGATCATGACTGCCTCTTGAGATCCCCCACAACCCTACCCTCATCAACTGTTCTTCTGATAAAACTCAGGTGCAGCTTGCAGCCAGACCCCCAAGACCCTCCAATTTTTTGGAAGCATGTGTGTGTGTTGGGGGGGATGTCTTAGAAGAGGGATGAACTAAGAGTCAGAAGACCTAGGTTCTAGTATCAACTTCACCAGCGACTAGCTGGATGACTCTGAGGAAGTTCTTTCCTTCATTGAGTCTCAGTTTGCTCATCTGTAAGATGGGGATAATCTTAAATTTTTACCTTGAAAAGTCATCTCATCCAGCAGTATTAAACTCAAAGAGAAACCTGGACTACGAACCCATAGATTAATGGATCACTGGAGGCTGCATATTGACTTAGTTTTAAAATGTAAAGCTATCTACATTTTCTTAAATGTTTCTCAATGGCATTTTAATCTTGGTAGGGGTACTCAAGTATGTTGTCAGTTTTGACACCTCTGATCTAGTTTAAAGTTTTCATTTTACAGATGAGCTAACTGAGTTTCAGAAATGCCAAATGACTCATCTAAGGCCAAATGGCAGAGTCAGAATTTGAAACCAAGTCCACTTCATTCCAATCCAGGGCTTTGCCCTCTCCACCATGCTCCATAAGGAAACATAGGGGTACAGTGGAAGGAGTACCAGCTCTGGTCTGATGTTTACTCTATATGTGAGCCTGGACAAGTCACAATCTCACTGGGCTTCAGTTTCTCCATCTGTAAGATAAAGGTCTTTGCTTAGAGGACCACGGACTTCCTTTACAACTCTAGATTTAATTCAATTCAGCAAACATTTATCAAGTGCCTACTATGTTCCAGGGACTGTATTAAGTGCTAGGGATACAAAAAGAGGCAAAAGACAGTCCTGGCCCTCAGGGAGCCTGCAAACTATTGGGGGAGACAACATGCAAACAAATATATATGTATATATATATGTATATGCATATATATGTGTGTGTATGTGTATATATGTGTGTGTATTTGCATATATATGTATATGTGTGTTTGTATATATATATGTATATATGTGTGTATATATAAGTTATATACAAGATAAATAGGAAATAATTGATGGAGGGAAGACACAGAAATTGAGAAGCTGGAGAAGGCTTCCTATATTTATGGTCCTATGAGCATCTTTCATACCTAGTCTGTCTATTCCAAGGAGCTAGGAATCTGCTTTCTGGGAATCTTACATCCTTGCCCTTGGTGACCTTGGACAAATCATTAAACCTTTCTTGGCCTCTGCTTCCTATCTATAAAATGAGGGGTTTGGACTAGAGGTCCCCTGTGGTCTAGATCTAGGGTTCTCTGATCTTATATCCCTAAGGCATCCTGACCCAGATGCATTGGGGTTCATTAATGAGATAAAGTATCTGAAAGCATTTTGTAAGCCATTAAGTGCTACATATGCACAGGTAAGACATTATTGTGATTTTTTGGGGTCTCAGTCTAGAGTTGAGAATTATTTATGGATAGATGATGTCCAGACAAAGAATATCTAGGGTGCTTTATCAAAGGCCTGCCCAGCTATCTGCCCAGTTTAGACCCATGAAAGAACACCCACTCCAGTTGGAGAGATATCCCTTTGGTTGCCCCTGGGTCTATGGGAGTCAGTGATTTGACCCCACCTGGATTCTCCTGTGTTCTCTCCCTGGTCACTCTGGACAAGCAACATTTTCCACTCCATACCAGCCTGGCCTCCCAAACTGAGTCATTACCTCGACAGGCTAGCAACTTCCAAAACAAAACTTTTTCAACCAAGGAAAATATAACGATGAGGAGGAAAACATTTCAGGATCAGGTCCCTGGGGACCTGAAATGTACTGGATGTTTTTCAGAGTATGAAACTGCTGTCCGGACTTCATAGAGATGGCGAGGCAAGACAATGACTGGGATTTGGCACAGGCTGAGCCAAAATGGTTCACACGAGACTCAGCTGATTTTCAAATGGATGAATTTTGGAAGATCAGAATATGTTTCAAACAATTGTTGAAAGATTGTACTATGGTATTAGAAGAATCTGTGAAATAAGGCAGCCTACCCCACCTTCCCCCATACTCCTTTTGGTCCTTTTACCTCTTTCCCCAGTTTAGGATTCTGAAAAGGAGGTTCTCGTTACAAGCTTGTTATTCTGACAAAAGGCCTTCCTCAGAGTGGGTTCTGGGACATGGCAAATGGAGGAACTCTTTGAGGGAAGAAGCCTCCTCTGGCACATGCCATGGAAGGGAAACATGGGTTAGAAATCAGCCCCATGTAGAATGGAGCTCTGGCTTGCCTGGTTGACTGCCTGCTCTGACTCATGAACCAAAGGCAAAGGCCCAAGGGGACACCCTGACCCCATCACCCACTCCTTCCTTCTTACATAATAGCACCCTGGCTCATAGAGGGCAAGAAAATCGGAACCAGATGGACATTTTCCTGGAAACATTGGGGGTAGGGAAGGAAAGGGGGAAAGGGAAAGACATATGGGGGAGAAAGACTGGTTTGAGTTTTGCCAAAATTCAGAGAACCATAGATTTAGAGTTGAAAGGACCTTGGTGCTAATTTAGTCCAATCTTTCATTTAACACTTGAGGAAACTGAGAATGAGAGTGATGGGATCACTTACCCAAGGTCATCCAGGTGGTGGAGATGTAATTTGAACTCAAGACCTTTGATTCAAAATCCAAGCATTCTTTCTACTATAGTGGAATTCTGACTGAGTACTGTTTGAGCTTGGCTAATTCCTACTTTCCAATCTAAATATAGATTCAACTTTTCCTTTCATCTGTCCCCATTTATATAAAACCACCATGCCCCACGGTTATCTGTGATGGAATGTAAGAGTCTTGTTTGCTAATGGGGGTTTTAGCTGATTAATTGTCTCTGTTGTCTTTACATGTGTGTCCATGTTAGGATGTCCTAGCATATAAGACCCCCAAGGGCATTCTTAGTCATTCTTAGAATTCCTCTTCTTACTGATCCTAGCATAGCGACATCTGAATGTGGGTGTTCAATAAAGGCTTTGTAACAATAATGAGGATGGGAAGAAAAGTAGAGATTGGATTTTATTGTGGTTTCTTGTAACATGCAGAACATAGAGTCTGGGCAGGCTGGCCTTAGGTATTGCAGAGTAGAAAAAAACATTGGATTTGGAGTCAAGATATCTTGGGTTCAGGGTGTGGCTCTGTTCCTTACTCTCTGGGTCACCCTGGGATTCACTGTAGCATCCTGGGTGTTAGTGTTCTCATTTGTAAATGAAGATTAGACTACATGATTTCTAAGGTTCCTTCCAAGTTCAAAACTTTTGGTTCTTATAACTGGCTATGCCAGTCTTCAGCACTATAGGTTGCTAGCAAAATGTGCAGAGACTTGGGGCATTCCTGCTCTGATTCATCTCCTGCAACTTTGGAGAAGCACAGGTTACTTCCCCAGCGCTTGGGCAAATGACCTTGGCCTTCTTCTTGGGTAGGCTGACCCTGATCAGTGTGCTTTATGAGGGTCAGTTGAGATAATTACCAAAAGGGAAGCCGAGAGAGACTAAGGGGTGTAGGGAAAAGAGTATTCGACAGGCAAGGAGACCTGCATGCTGTTCAGCGTTTGAGGTCTGACACTGAACAGCAGCTATGTGCAAGTCACAATTTCTCTCTGGGCCTTAGTTTCCTCCTATGTAAAATAATAATAAGAAGAACAGCAGTTAGGATTTATATAATGCTTTGTTTGCAAAGTGCCTTATATACATATATCATGCCTGTCAATAGTCTTGTGAGGTATGTGCTATTAAAACCCCCCCTTTAGAGATGAGGAAACTGAGGCAGAGAGATGTTAAGTGATTTGTTCAGGGTCACACAACTAAGAAGTGTTTGGGGTAGGATTTGAACCCAGGTAGGACTTCCTCACTCTAAGACCAGTACTCTATACACCACCTATCTTCCAATGATTGTTAAGGCTGAGCTAGATGACTTAGAAAGTCTAAATGCAGGGATCCTCTAAGTTACTTGCCTTCTCTGAGACTCCATTTCCACCCCCTGAAAAATGATGGAGTGGCAGTAGATGCCTCTAAAGGCCCTACCAGCTCTAAATTCAATGATCCTGTAAATTACTTCCATACTCAAAGGATCAGTTTCTTCCTCTGTAAAATGTGTGTGTGTATGTGCGTGTGTGTAAATATAGGGAGTTGAGAAGACCTGGGTTCCAGCCTGCTTCTGACATAAATTAGCTATGTGAAAAGAACAAGTCACCTAACACTTTAGTGTCCCAAGTGACTAGGACTAAATGCTTTAAATCTGTTTTATACTGAATGACTCCTAGGAATGGAGGAAGACCAGTGTGTGTACAAGGGGAAGACCTGCACAGGGTAATCATTTAAGCAAAGCATCAAACCATCTTTTCTTGGGCCCTTTATGGGAAAGATGGAATATAATCCTTTAGCTCTTTAGCCACTCACACAACACAGAAAGCTAACACCTTTTCTGCAGGAAGATGTAGGATGCACACTCTAGCAAAACCCACCCTTGTCTGAGTCACTTTCCAGATGCCTTAGGGTTGACTAGAGACTGGGAAGTTCATTTGTAGATTTGTAGATTCTCATCAAACACTGATTATTTAGTCATCAAGAGCTACACAAAGGGCGAATATAATTTTAATAAAAGCCTGTGGTTTTCATTGAGAAGGACTTTTTAGAAGTTTTAGATAGAAATGGAGTACTCAATGGAATATGCCTTGTTTTTAAGAGATCCGATGGTTAATGATTGCATAGTCCCCTCTAGCTAGGAAGGCTTTCTCGTGTGGCATAATAGAGAAACTATTGAACTTGAATTCTGACAACCTGGCTTTGAGGTATACCAGTCACTTTCTGGGTTCATGACAGTGACTATGGCCAAGCACTTATCCTCTGTGGGCCTCAGTTTCCTCATCTGTAAAATGGCAGTGGTGATATACTATTTGGAGCTGGAAAGACTTGAGTTCAAGCCTGCCTTGACAAGGCTGTGACAAGAATGGGCAACTTAACCTCTCAGCGTCCCAGTATCCTTTTCAATTTGTTGTTGTTCAGTCATTTTCAGCTGTGTCTGACTCCTCAACCCCATTTTAGGTTTTCTTGGCAAAGATACTGGAGTGGTTTGCCATTCCCTTCTCCAGCTCTCTTGATAGATGAGGAAACTGAGGCAAGCAAGGTTAAGTGACTTGCCCAGTTAGTTGGTGTCTGAGGCCAGATATGAACTCAGGAAGATGAATCTATCCACTTTGCCACCTAGCTGTCCTAGGGCCATCTCTCCTGGGCCATCTCCAATCATCCTGAGGAATATCAGATCACTGGATTCAGATGGCTGTGGAGGAGAAGTGAGACTGGTGACCTGCATAGCCCTCCTTCACTCAAAACAAAGTCAAGTGCAAGTCATGTCATCATTTCTCTGATGGCATGGTCTTCGGCAACAAAGGATGAACACAAAGACAAAGGTTATCAATCTTTCTTGTATGTGTGTCATAGGGTGTATATATGTGTGTCACAGACTCCTTCGAGAGTCTTAGGGATCCTACGGACATCTCAGAATATATATTTTTAAAAAAATTCATAATGGAAGGAAATGCTAAACTTCTGTTAGAGGTTAGTGAAAATAAAAATGTAATTTTCCCCCCATCTAAGTTTATCGACTTTTTCCCCCCTCCTGAAATCTATCCGTGGTGGAACCCAAATTTAAAACCCAGGCTCTAAGACCAGAATAGATGCCACTGACTTAGACCACTGGAGGAACTTCTACACTGGGCGTTTTATACCATGATGAAATCACAGGGCCAGCTTTCTACATAGGTCTTGAGGACAGCACTTTGCATGTTGTAAAGCAAATATAAACACACCACTATAATCCATCTAAATTCCTCTGGATGCAAAGTCATTTCACTAAATACTTAAGGAGTGCCTTCTAGGTACAAGTTCTCAAAAATATGGGTTGAAGTTAATTTCATATTCTTTTGGTCTGCTAGCCAAGGGACATCAAATAAAGGTGTGGATGTGGGACAATCTACGGAAAAGAAAAGAAACTCCACTGCAGAGAAATCATTTAGAAGTTATAGCTGAAGAGACAGATAATATGGAGCCAGGGGATTTCCTTGTGATCATCTCTCACTTATGTCCTCTTCAAATGTACAAGAAAGAAACCTTGAATAGTGTCAGATTTCCCAATAAGACCTTTTCCTTTTATTGAGAAGGGAAGTAAATATTTATTATTAGATGTGTTAGTCGGCACTATATCCCATTTGTGAAACTGAGGTGGAAAGGCTCAACAGTGCTATTAAGGCATATTTCTTATTTATTAGTGTAAATTTGAACATCTCTATCACCTCTCCTCCCAAATTTCCCAGCACAGATAGATAAAAGAGAGGGTATTAAGGAATAGTGTAATCTGTTTGGTTTAGAGGGGGAAAAAAGGAAACTTTTATTTAAAGACAGAATTAGGATAAAAAAAGTCATGGTTTGCTTAGAAAGATAACAATTTGTGTAGGGAAAACAGCACATTCAGATAGGACAACAAAACAGATATCTGAGGACTTGCGAAGAGCCAATCACAAACATGCCAATAGAAGGGCTTAATTCCTTTTGTGTTTGTTTAAAAGTATCCTGTAAAACAGTGCAGGACCAACACATGATACAAAGCAGCATGTTTCCTTCTTGCTGGAATGCAGGCAACCTTTGTCCAGGTTCTTGGAATTAAAATGATCTCTTTGTCATGTTCTGTCACACAGGAGAAATCTTAAACCTCTGCTAGTTTTTTAAAAGGATTAAAAAGGAGGGGGTAACTTAGAGAGGTATAGGATGCATGCAAAAATTTGCTGGACATTTGAACATGCAGAGGGTGTAGACTGGGGAGAGGTTCCTATGACCAACCTCCGTGGCACAATCTGGCAATAGTGTTTGCCAGGGCAATCCAGTAATGAATTTTAAGCTTTTGACCAGTGACAATCACGGAGGAGAAATGGACAAGCTGTCTTTGGATGTTTTAAAACCAGCACGATTCAGATTCATCCCTGGAGAGCCAGCTAAAATCTGAACATTATACATAAATGGGGGGGGGGGGCGGAATAGAGTGGGAGAAGGGGGGGATCATCAGTAAAACTCAAAAAGATTAATCAGCTCTAATTGAGAAATAGGATATACTTCAGGTAAGCCAAGCATTGAGTGTTATAAAGGGCTTAGAAACTGTAATTTTACATAGCTAAAAATCTTTCGAGAGTCCGAAACAAATGACTTCTTCCTTCTCCCCCAAATGAGATTTCAACAGTATTAGGTTAGAATAGAAAATGCTAGTATTAATGAATGCTTCAGAAACAAAACCACTCACTCCAATGGAGCTAACATTTCTTTGTTTTTCTTGCAAAGACAATCAGATGAATATGAAATTATCAAAAATACTTGCCATCAGGAAAACTATTTTTTAAAAAAATTCTCTTGAATCTCCTACCTCTTTTTTGAGATTAGCAGGTGGAAGAGGTAGGTCCATTCCCGGAGCTGTCTTATTGAGGCTATTGGTTATTTCCAATAGCTGCTTGGATTTTTCAAAGTTCGCAAATGTGCATATGACAAAAATATTATTGTGTCAGAGTTTGGAGGTCACCATTAACATACTATATGTGAATAATCTGTATATTTACAGAGGTGTAAAGCACACAAAATTGTGCATATATTGTACCAAAATTTAAACTTCAACATACACTCAGTTGCATATATAGCAACAAGATACAATAAAATCTGAACAAAGACAACCAATAAACACCCAAATTACTATTTACATATAAGGTGGGAAATGATGATTACATATCGCCTTATGGAATGTCATCAAGGAGATGACTTTTTTTTCCTTCCAAGGATGACAATCCCCCCCCCCAACTTCTTAAATTCTCTTTTCCTGGCCCACCTGTGAAATAGGTGCTGGTGACAGAATACCATTCTGATCCCTCTGACTTTGTCCCAATCAGGGATAACGACCCAAGACAGCAGTTTAGAGCGACTTAACAGATCAAATCTTCCATAATGAGGTTAAAAAAAATTTACCACTGAGTACGCTGTCACTGATATTACTCCACTTTCTACCCACATATGTCCAGACTTGACTGTGACAATTGAAAAGAACAATTACCAGGTTAATAGTGTCAATCTAATCACTTGATACTATTCATAGCTAAACTAAAAAGTGGACTTTCTAAAAAGTAACCCCTGTTTCAAAGTCCATTGATATGGGACTCCTTTCTAATTGTTGAAGATGGAGTTGGTCTTCACCAATAAGGAAAGAATCTTATACCAATGGACTTTGGGACTGAGGTTACATTAAAATAAAACTATAGACCAATTCCTGAAAGACAAAGTTCTAAGAACTTTTTTTAAAAGGATCTCTTATTTCCCTTATCAAAATAGAGGATTTTCATAGTCTGGCCAGCTGACTGCTTAATACAACACAACTGCCTTTTGCAATGACCAAATTTGAAATTCACAGGTGACTGAAACAGAAGAATTGGTTTTTTTTAAGGGAAAAAAAGACCCTACTGAAACCAAACCAAAGAAACAGCAGCAAAAGAAGTTTCTAACTTCTGTGAGCTGCTATGGTATAATAACCAGAGGTCCAATCATGGCAAAACCACCTAGATTCAGTGAGGTGTTCTAAAATTAATTCTTCCTCATGACTAAGTTCAATACCTGGGGGAAACAGAACAGAAAGAAAGGAAACAACTCTGAATTCAGATCTTGGACTCAGTTTCCAAGTGGCATAACATCATTTCAAGTATACTATCCTTGCTGTTGGTAAGGCTGTGTTGAAGTTTTGCTTAACAGTCATAAGCCATGTGTCAGAATAGCTAACGGGAGCTGACTGGTCTCTTGAAGCTCTCCCGGATAAGAAAGTATGCTGCCCTCCTTTCCCAACTCTACTTTAAAAAATACCCTAAGGAGAAAGAGAGAGAGCTCAAGAGAAAATATCGGATCTTCTTCACAGGATCTATTTTTTTTTTAAAAAAATATTTACACTGTAGAGTGGACAGTGAAGTAAATAGGACTCAAAGTTCCCAACTTCTCCCCACCCCAAGTGTCCACTTGCCATATATGAAGATCTTGTCTTTAGTTTGTATTGTCTCAGTTGATAATATAAATATATAGAAGTAGGAGAGAAGCACGATTTGCTATAGCTTTGTTATGTCTAACTTGGTTGCAAACTGCAAAACGCTGAAATCCAATGACAGTGACTGGGGTGGGCAGAAAGAAGAATCGATTTTCGGATGGATGTGATTTCTACTTGAATTTTCAACTTGGCTAGAAAATCCCAATATGCCTCCAGCCTGTCTATGGATTAAACATAGTTCTTTGGGCTGGATATATGTTTTTTTTTTTTAACTCTCAAAGAGAAAGAGCTCATGACTTTGGTGAGAGGGTGGGACTCTCCAGGACTATCTCTGCCCACTGGAAAAGGCTAACTTGTAAAAGGGAACAGTACATCTACAAGGCCACCCACATGTGTGGAAAGAGAAGAATTTATGAGAGGTCAGTGCTCTTTTTCCACTTGTCCTGCATAGATTACTGGCGGCAGGTGGTGGGGTGGGTGTTGAGGGGGTGGAGTAGGGAGTGGAGAGTATGCTATTGGCCAGGTTCTTCCAGGACCACGTTTCTTTTGAAGGAAGTTTGGACATAGGGAAAATGTAACTAGGTTTCAGTTTTTACTCTTGGTGAAGTGCTTTGGTATCCTTCTCTAAACTTGAAACATTTTTTAGACGTGGTTAATCTCTAAAACCAAAAGATACCATTTTCTTCTCTTTCCCCAAAATTGTATTGAATATTAGGCAGGGTAGGGAGGTGAAGGGAACATTCCTCCTTAAGGACTCGATTCTTCCATGAAGTGCATCATTATCATTAAGCCAAATCCATGCTTCCAAAATCTTTTGACTCATTTCCCTCTCTGGGATTACCTCCTATATACTTTTCATCTATCTTTTTTGTACTTTAATTTAAAAAAAATTCCACTTTTTCTATTAGATTGTGAGTTCCTTGAGGAAAAGGGCTATGTTTTCCCTAAAACTTAGTATCTTAGTAACGCCAGTACCTGAAGACCCACTAAGTATTTAATAAATGCATCAGGCCAGAAAAGAATAATCAAGCTGACACCAGCTACCTCCCACATTTTCCAGGTTACCCTCTCTCACACAAGTGAAGGTGATGAGATTCATTTGCTCTCCTCAGTTGGATAGTCCTCAGACATAAACTTGAGCTCTTCTTGGTCAAAGAGGCAAGCACCTCTTTGTAAATGCTATGGAGAGGTAAGAGACAGGATAGTTCCTTTATCCTTCCACTATAACATAAGCTCCTATCTGCTTAGGGCTCATGTTTATTTTGCTTCTTTTGTACTCCACAGAGCCCAACCTAAGTATTTAAGGCTTGGTAAATAACTCTGGAAGCTTCTCCCGATGGATAAAGGTTGGGCGATCTTGGCCAAAGCCAACTTAAGCGTAACTATAGAAGATCAGGACAAGATGTTTTGCCTGGAGAAAATCAGTCTTGTTGTTATGAGTGACATATTAAATTAACCAGGCATTCAAAACTCATTTGTTGTTGTCGTTTTTGAAAGAGGTTCACAGAACAACAACAACAACAAACATCGGAACTACTGATCTAGTCTCACAGGTAAAATAGCATAAGCAGTATTCTAAATTTAGGCTTTCTCACTTTAAATCCAGTGTTCTTTCTAGAGTTACAACTGCCCCTCCAAGGTGAGGGATTTGGGGTATGACCCATTACACCTCACCAGGAAAAACTCAGTCACTGTCAAGTCTCACTAGTTGGAATGAAGACCATTATGAATCAGTAAATATTGAAATAGAGAATATTTTCTAAAGGAGTGAAGTACTCTTGCTTTACTTTCAAGGACAAATAATAAACCAGGAGTAGACCTACAAACAGCTAGAAGTAACTTTCATAGATTTTTTTTTAGGCACAGCATAATGATTTATACTTAGCATGTGCACTTTAAAAATGTAAATGGTGTCTCTAAAGAGCAGGATAAAGTTTTGTTTTTTTTTTAATTGATTAAATGGGCTTCCACCACCCTTTTAAAAAATACCATCCAAAGAATTATGGAACCAAAAAATGTCAGAGCAGGAAGGGACCTTGGACAGCATCTGGCTGAGTCTTTCTTTTACATGTAAGGAAAACAGGGGTGGGATGCAGTGGGGGTAGAGGGTGAGGGTAGAGATGTTAAATAATTTGTGGAAAGTCAGGCAGATAATTTGCAAAGTCATTTTCTCATAGATTTTGTGAAGGCAAACATCCTTGGCTGGATTATTATCAATTCCAAATTTGGGTTTTCTGAATTAATGAAATTGTACTTCTTTTACTGTATAATTCTCTCTTGGGCTAGTGTTCTCTGATTTTCCTAGGAAGGATGGAGAAAAAAAATAGTTTCTGCTGCTTAGAGAATATTCCACAAGCAGTTTCTGGCGAGAAACTTGCTTTGGGTTCATGTAAGCCTTGAATATCATTTAGTTAATTAAAAAAATTAACACTGGAAGCTATTTTACTGTATATTAAAAATATAAACCCCAAACTCATCAATGTCCATCCTTATACCCACATACTTCACAAGAACTGTTGAGTGGACAATAATTTATGTGAAAATGCCCTGTAGGTTTTAATGGAATCCTGATTAAATCTGCCATAAGAAAGTGATATGAGGATCCAGAAAAGATAATTTAATCTTGGGCTAGAGGAAAGAGAGATATAGTGTTTAGGGTGAGGGAAAGTTCATTTCATTGTCCTATTGTCTCAAGACCCAGCTCAAATCCCTTCTGTTGGAACTCTTTTCAGGTCTATGAAACTGCTAGGTCCTTCCCACTCTGAAATTATTTCATCTGCTCTTTATATATCTTGCATGTAGGTATTTATTTACATGTTATCTCCCCCATTAGGATGTAAACTCCTTGAGGACAGGATCTGTTTTTGTTTTTCTTTGTGCACTCTCATCATTTAGCAGAATGCCTGGCAAAAGACTTAATAAATGTGTGTTGATTGATTGACACTGTCCTGGTTGGACCATACTGTAGTATTTCTTTCAGCTCTGGGGTCCACACTGACATTCTGAAGAGGGCAATCAAACTGTGTTATATGAGAAATAGTTCAAGGGAACTTGGGATGTTCATCCTGAACAAGAGACAGTTTGTGGTGTGGGGGAGAGGGAGAGAAGGAGTATTTTTCATAGCTCTGCAATGCTGAGTAGACAAAGGTGGTAGGATGATATTAGGGTACACAGTGGGGGGGCAATCAGAAGCTCTGGGTTGGAATCATTTGGTTCTTCCATTATTACCTTGGTGACTTTAATCTCAAGGCCTCTTCTGTAAGATATATGGATTGGACATTATGATTTCTGGAAATCTTTCCAGCTTTAAATGTTATGAGAAGCAGATTTAGTTCAATATGGAGAAGAATTTCCTAATAGCTAGAATTGTCCCAGAGTGGAATGAGTGCCTCCAGAAGTAGTGAGTGGCCCTGCACAGTAGGTCTTCAAGAGAAGGATGGAGGACCACTTGTTGAGGATATTACAGAGAGGATTTTTGCTTATGGGAAGGGCTGGACTTGATTGTTCCTGAGGACTCTTCCAACTTTAAAATACTATCATTCTATACACACTGATAATATACAACCTTCTTTATAATAGAAATAGAATGTGGTCAACTCTCAATTATCTAGATTAATAAATAGGAACTGTAGTATGGATGATTCACAACAATTCCCTTCCCCTCTAAAAGACAATTGTATTTGATTGGATTTGGTTGGTTTTTTTTGGCATCCTAGAGACTTTTTAAGTTTCTCACTTGGTTCAGGTTAATATTAAGATGTTAGCCTTATTTGATATACAACAACTCTTAATGCAGAGATATGAGACACCTGAAATATTTCTAGGGTGAGAGAGGTGAGAGGAGGGGGATGAATATGAGATCAGGCATTATAATTGATCCACTAAATAAGACAGCAACCCTAAGAATAGAGTACACCTGCAGATTCTAGATGGGTTGTATAGTTCTAGAAAAAACATGAAATTGGGCATCAGGACACTTTCAATTCAGGCGCTAATTTGTTGTGTGATCCTGGAAAAGTTGCTTCATACTTTCAGATCTGTTTCTTGATCTGTAAAATGAGGGTTTGAGCTTGGTGGTATTTAAGTTTTCCTCCAACTCTAAAATTCTCTTTTTATATATTCACAATCTGTACCTTGACAAATAGAAATCACATATTTATATTCCTAGAAGCATGGAAAAGTGAGATTAATAACTTAAAACAATATTATCTTTTTGAGTTTCGCCAAGAAGAAGATACCGAAGCAGTATGCTGTTGTTGGGAGGCTAGCCTTGTAGTCAGGAAGACTCGAGTTCAAGTCTAGTCACTAAAGAACATTGGCTGTGTTGACCCTTGCCAAATCATATAATCTCTCAGCGCCTCAGGCAACTCTCTAAGACCATACCTTATTGAAAAGGTACTGATTGGCATTGGTGGATGAAATTTCCTTCTTGGGCGTTCCACATGCTAATTAAATCAGAGATATGATCCCAAAGGAGGGAAAAATACAGATTGAGTTATAGGGACCGTGTGATATAGTGGGAAGAACATTGACTCTAAAGTCAGAGAACATGGATTCAAATCCCATTCCTGAGACTTACTCCTTGTGTGACTCTGGGCAAGTCAGTTTCTTCACTTATAAAATGGGGGGAGTAATAGCACCTATTTCATAGAATTGTTGTGGATCAAATGAGATGATAGACTTATAGCACTTTGTAAACAGTTAAAATAAGTGAGAGGCAATGAGAGTAGAGAGCAGATCTTGGAGCCAGGAAGACCTGGGTTCAAGTCTTACCTCTGATTCATATTACTTATGTGAACCTGGGCAAGTCACTCTACTTTTCAGTGCTTTAGGAAACTCTTTAAGTTGCAGAGAAGGTGCCAGTCTACAGTAGTAGAAGGAGTTTCCTGATCTGGGGGTTCCCTATACTAATAGAATCACAGGTCCAGTCCCCATCCCTTTTTAAACCTTAAAGTGCAATATAAATGTTAGTTACTAGTATTCAGCCATCTCCTTGGGACTTGGGATGACTTAGAACCCATTTTCATGCCCAGGTTCCAAGTTGGGGACTTACTGAGTGATCAGAAAGGCATTTGGGAAATGAGTCCAGAGGACACATCTCAGGATGCACAGGGCCTGGAAAGCATCCCAGTCACTGCTCTGGGTTCAGATTATTATCACATGGCACAGAAAGAAACAGGAAGTATAATAGTCTTCTTACTAGGAAAAATGTGGGTTTTCATATTGACTCATTTGGGCCTTAAAGAGCGCACCTGGGTTTGAAAAAGTCAAATTGAACTGTCTGAAGCTATCCCCTGAACTAGAACACTTAGAGAACCTTAATCTACTCTGTGCCCTGTAGACAATGCCTCAGACTCTTTCTCCAGCCCTTCTGGAAATTCTATTTACTTCATGGGTGTTGGAATAGGATGAAGAGCCCAATGTTTCAGTTAGATGAGTGCTGCCTTTGGAGTCAGTTGACCTGGCTTTGCTATTTACCATCTGTGAGATCTTGGGTCTTTACTGGGTCAGTTTCTTCATCTAAAAATGAGGGGTGGGGTGGGGTGGACTAGATGCCCTCTAGTTACCATCCAACTCTGGATATGGGATACTATGACCTTGCCTTCTCTTGTTGTCTACTGTCTTATCTCAATTTACCACAAGACAGAAGTCCCAAAATCTGACCCTATAGCATATTCTTGGACTGACAACTAGATGACATCTAGATGTTTGAGGCTGCCTCTCAAAATACCTAAAGGTATTATCTAATGAGCAGAGGCACCATGAGTTTATGCCATACTGGTTCTGTGCAGGTATCTATGGGGAATACTGTCAACTCAACCCCTAGTTCATTTCTGGAACAAAAGATAGTAGCTAAATTCCATTCTAGGAACCTGCTAACCACTAACTTTTCTACTGTAAAAATTAAATCTTTTTGAAAATGGGATGGGGAAACGAAGAAATAGTGATTGAGATTGAGATGAGACAATGGCAATAGTGGATGGCATGAGGAAACAGGTGGTCCAGATCCCTAAAGCATGCTACTAAATATTTCTGATCCTGGAGAGGTGGTCTGGTCCCCTGGGCTGACTTCCTGGTCTTTGGACCTTTTCATATCACCCTTGTCTCCCGGAGGGGAGCTGAGTCCAACCCATGGCTTATCGTCATTCACCAGGGCTGTGGGGTAAGGTTCCACATAAATGCGTCGGACCATAGGTCGCATGTCCTGGTACTTGGTTTTCTTCTCTTCAGGGAGGCTTGAGGTATGGGGTAGGAGTAGGCTGTGGTGCCTATCAGTGGGGATCCTGATCTGCTTTGCCTCAGTGGTCTCCTGGGACAAATCTGCAGCCCGGGAGAGGTGCTGAGTGTAGACTCCCTCAGAAAGGGACAGAGACTGTGTTTCACTGTGGATCCGGAGCCAGCGGTGGTGACGGCTGAAGTAGCCATAGTGCTGGTGTTTGCTCAACTTCTTCCTCCCTGAGAAGCTCACTGACTGTTGTGAGCTTCCCGCCATCTTATCAGGGTTCTTGGCCATGAAACCTGAGAGCGTCAGGCTATTGAAATACTCAGCACAGGAATGATCGGTATCTGGCTCCAGAGTCTGGCCCTGGGTGTCCCCCCTCAAGGCCATGCAGGGCTTCATATCATGCACTTGTAAGACATCAGGGGCACTGCCACTCATGCCACTCATGGCCTGATGAGAAATGTCATGGGATGACAAGTAGACTAAGTCCAATTCTCGGGGACTAAGGGCATCGCTGGAATCATAGTCACTGTCGGTGGGGAGAAATACCTCAGAGCAGCCTTCTTCATCTGAACAGGGCTGGGAGTCTGGAAAGAGCAGACACTATCATTAGAAAATAAAAGTCTCTCAAATGTGAAACCCAGAAACCCAGGTTACATACACATCCCTGCACTAGATTAATCAGAGGGAAGGTTATGATGGACTTTTCAGTACTGCAGCAGATAGGCTTCTAAAACTAGCAGTAATCCCCTGTACATTCTTCTACTTTCATGTAACAAAAATACAGTGAGAGGATCAGATGAGATAAAAATGCTTTCTTTTTATTTTAATGTTTATTTGTCTTTGTTGCTATCTTTTGTTTTTATATTATCTTCATTTTAGAATGTAGTTATCCTTTCTGCATCACAATATTTCCCACCCCCATTTGATTTACTGCAAGGTTGACATAAGAAATTAAATGGGAGTTTTGTGGAAGCCACAGATGACATAGAAAGACCAGCAGATGACACAAAAAAGTTTAGGAACTCAAATACATAAAATATATGTTTAGTATTGTATAATATCAACTATTTTTATCCTTTGATATTATACTAATTCAGACTTCTTCTCTGGTATGAAAGGAGGGCCAAACAATTTTATACAGATTTTTCCAGATTGCAGTGGTGTTGTGCCCCTAACCTGTGCAATGTGGAAGGGATAACTATATATCTTTCCCTATTCCCTCCCTGGAAAACCACCTCTTAAAATAAAGAATAAAAAAGAAAGAGAAAAAAGAGTTCAGGATAACTAACCAACACTTCAACCAAACCCGAGAGTGTATGCTGTGTCTCACATCTATGTCCCCACACATTTGCAAAGAAGAGAAGGAGGCCTGCTTGTTATTAACCACCCATTTATGTCTTTCTCTCCCAACTGGATTGTAAGCTTTGAGGGCAATGGTCATGTTTTATTTTACTTTGTTTATGTGCATCACACAGTAGGTCCTCAGTAAATATTGATTGATTTGTATAGGTGAAAGTACCTTGAAAATATTATTAATAATTTAAAATATTAATTATTGCTCTTTGAAGGTAGCCTGGCATAATGAATGGAGGCATCAGGTTGGCATAGAATGGACCAGAGGGTTAGAACTGGAAGAGACATTAGAAGTCATTTGGTAAAATCCTTTCATTTGATGGGGGAGGAATTGGGACACAAGTGGTGTAGTGACTTGTCCAAGGTCGTATGGGTAGAGTGGCAGAGGTAAGTCAAAACCCCAAGATTTCTGATTCCAAAGCCATTATTCTCTCCATTGCACCACACTGCCATATCTATGCCAAGAAGAACCAGTGTTCAAATGGTCTCTCTGACATCTCTCACTTGTAGGGTAAGATAGCTTATTCTTTTCAGACTGAAGAGCTGGGTTCAGATTCTGCCTCTAATACTCTGCAATCTTGAATAAATGACTTGTCTAGGGTAATACAGTCAGTAACTGTCAGAGGTGAGACTTGAAGCCAGGTTGCCCTGATTCTGTGGCCAGCTCCCTAACTGTTATACCGCACTACCTCTCCAAGAGTTATGTACTATTAAGCACTTGGTAAGACTCTTATCTGATGGGGAGAGTTGGATTTTACTACCTTTCTCTCACCCCTAGCGGTGGCCTAAAGCTGATTGGTTGAAAAAGTAAATTTATCTTTCTCCCTATGTCCTTTTCCAATAGATAGCTTCACATAAGAAATAAGGAATTAGCCTCAGAGTCAAGAAGCTAGATGGCCCAGTAGTAGACAGAGTGTTAGGCTTAGAGTCAGAAAGACTCCTCTTCCCAAATTCAAATCTGACCTCAGACTCTTACTAGCTGTGTGACCCTGGGCAAGTCACTTAACCCTGTTTGCCTCAGTTTCTTAATCTGTCAAATGAACTGGAAAAGGCAAACCACTCCAGTATCTTTGCTAAGAAAACCCCAAATGGGGTCAGGAAGACATGACTGAACAGCAGGGACTTCTTGTGGTTGCTACAGTGAACATATTTTTCACTCTATCAGAACTATTGCAACTCTAGGTGATGACTGAAGACACCCTGCTTCTCAGTGCCCAACTGTGAACTCTGAAGCAACAAATGAGTACTTCAAGCAGGGACTGCACGAACACTTATTAAACATTTACTGTGTGCTAGGTAATCTGGGGATACAATAATCTACAGTATTAGGTCCCTTTGCCTTCAGAGAGCTTGTTAAGGCCTGGTAGGTCCACTGCAGTTCCAGCAGTAATTTATTATATGTGTTTGGCATGTTAGGGTTTCAATGTGCTTTCCCTGTTACAAGACATGAGGAGCAGGTTGATTTTAGAAAAACATGGAAAGACTTGCATGAAATAATGAAGAGTGACATGAGCAGATTCAAGGAAGGATTGGATTACAGTAATAGCAATATTGTTCAAAGAATAGCTGTGAACCACTAAGCTATTCTGAGTGTTATGAATATGCAAATCAACTACAAGGGACCGGTGAAGGAAGATGCTATCCACCTCCAGAGAAAGAACTGATCAACGGAAATATACATGGTACGGCTTTACTGTCATCTCTCTCTTTCCCTCTGAAATAGTGGCCTTCTCTAGTGGTGGGTGGAGAGGGAGAGACAGAGAGAGTTCAGAACTTAAAATGGAACAAAAAATAAAATAAAAATAAAAAATTAAATTAAACAAAAAAATCAAAGTGCTTTCTCATACGTGACCTCATTTGCTCTCCATAGTTGGTATTATTATTGCTATTTTATAGATGCAGAAACTGAGTCTCAGAGAAGTCTTCACATGGTTATAAATATTACATTGGGGGGACATCCTTAGTTATGATCTTTATTAATTTGTTATAAATGGATCATAGATTTAGAGCTGGAAGTCAAGTCAACAAACATTATTAAGTGTTCACTATGGGGAGGCACTATGCTTAGCCCTGGAGATAAAAAAGAAAGGCAAAAATAGTCATTGCTTTCAATGAATTGACAATCTAATAGACTCTGAAAGGCACCTTCGTGGCCATACCCTCATTTTACAGAGGTAGAGGAAACTGAGTTCCAGAGAGACAAAGTGATCACACAACTATTAATTGTCTAATGGAATTTGAACTTGGGTCTTTCCTAATTCCAAGTCTGGTGCCCGATTTATTATGCTACACTACCCCCCACTTTGCAGAATAGAAAGATTATTCAGTGAGTCTGCTCAGAGTCACACATCACGTCAGTGGCAGAAAAAGGACAAGAACCTGCGTCCCCTGACACTTAACCTGGAGAGCTTTCTGTGACGTGCCATGTGACTCTGCCCAAGGTGGTAGAGCCTCCCCTGGTACTCAGAACTTCAGAGCCTGGATTTTCTTTTCTACTGCATGATGGCTAGAATCTTGTACGACTCCAGGATTCCCATGCTGGAGATGGATATTGTTTTTTCAACAGAGCTAGGAATTCTTCTGAGTTACAAAATTCCCTCTGCCAATGCAGAACTGCAATCATTCTTGCCATTTATATAGTCTTAGAGAACTGACTTGCCCCAAATCACACAGCCTTTATGTGTTGGAGGAGGGACTTGAGTAGTTATAGTTAACATTTATATAGCACTTATGTGACAGGCATTATGTCAAGCCTATCCCCTGCCCCACCTCCACCCTGCCCCACCATCACCCACAGCTACTGAAGAACCAGAAAAGGAAGCTATCATCACCAAAGTCTTTGGTATTGTTAACTGGCTCAATGTCTTGGTTTTTTATCGGTGGAGATGATATGAAAGAAGATGCATTACCACTTGCTTTGCCGCTACACTCTAAGGACCATAGGGCTTTTCCATCTGATGTCCAGCTGAAATCTCTTAGATGTATTGTCTCTCTCCAGTAGAATATGAACTTCTTGAGAATAAGGGTTGTCTTGCTTTGTTATTTGTAACCACTTAGCATAGTGCTTGACACATAGTAAGGACTCAGACATTCATTTATTTACTGTGCATCTAGGCTAAGGACCTTCCAAAAGGGAATCTCTGCAGAGCAGACCAGCAGACTGCATTGAAACAGAACCTAGGTTGTACTGCGCAAACCTGAGTGCTTGTGGTCAATGTTGTTGAGTCATTTCAGTTGTGTCCAGTTCTATGACCCCATTTGGGGTTTTCTTGGCAGAGATACCGGAATGGTTTGCCATTTCCTTCTCCAGCCCATTTTGCAGATGAGAAAACTGAGGCAAACAGGGTTAAGTGACTTGCTCAGGTTCACATAGCTAGTAGCTCATGAAGATGAGTCTTCTTGATTCCACCCCAGTGCTCTCTCCACTGTACTGCCTAGCTTGTCATCAGTGGTGGAGCTGAATGATGTTTTCCTCTCGTACAAGTTGATAATGAAACCTTATGTGAGTCAAAGGCTCCTCCTGGCTTGGGGGGGGGGGGATCGTTTTTGTTGGAGAACTTAGTAAGGGTCATCTCTGACAAAGGCTGAGCATGTCCTCACAAAGCCTGGCCACTGGGGCAGAGGTTCCAGGGTTCAAGTTACTGTCGATCCTTCCTTTATGGAAAAGGTGGCAAAGTACAAGATATATTGAAATGTAAACACAAGGAATTGAAAAGCATTGGAATATAGTGGTATATAGAGTGCGGGACTTGGGAGTCAGGAAGACAGCCTGCATTTTAATCTGGCCTCAGACAATTACCAGACTAGTTTGTGGCCCTGAGCAAGTCAATGTCTCTGCCTCAGTTTCCTCATCAGTAAAATGGGGACAATAGTAGGTTCTATTTCACCTACTTTGCATGGCTGTTACCATCATACTAGAAAATATATATACATGTTATATATAATATATATGTATATGTATATATGTATGTGTATATGTATGTGTATCTACATATCACTTTGAAGATCTTTAAGCACTAAGTAAATGCCACTTCTTACATGAAACCTTCCTGATCACTCTTCCCCACTTCCCCATCTGCTAATGCCTTCTCTGGAAACATCCCAGCATTTCCTTTTCATTTAATTATACGTGTAACTCCCCTCTAACAGAATTCATATTTCTTGTGAGGGCTGGGGTGGTTTCATTTTTGTCTTTGTATTTTGAGTACACAGCACAGTGCCTGGCACAGAGGATAAAACCTTGTTGACTGATTAAATGTAGAAATAGTGATTCCTTAGTCTTTAAATTTAATAATAAGATTTGAATGTAATTGACTGGATGATTCAGCCAAGGGGCCAGCATCACAGTTTGGTGCTTTTTCCGAGAGGAGGAGGAGGAAGCTACATTTGCACAGCAGAACAAGGATCTTTCTCATGATACATCCTGTTCCCTTGGAGAAGAGCAGCAAATTAATATGCCAGCATCCACTCTGGCTAAGAGAGAAGCAGAAACTTGGCAGATCCTGTCATCAGAGAGGATGGGGTATAAGAACAGAGTTATGTGAATCCTTAAATGAATAATAGAAAAAGCATTTAGTCCAATTGTCTCATTTGACAGATAGAGAAACTGAGGCCCAGAGAACCTGGACCAACTGACTAGTCCAATGCAACACAATGAGTTAAAGGAAGAACTGTCACAAGATCCCTGTCTCTTAACTTTTCATTCCAATGTCTTTTGCAGTCTATTATAATTATGAGAATTGTGGAAAAAATTCAGGTAATCTCTTCCCTACACTCCTGTTATTTCATTTCTTAGCATTGCATATTTGGCTCAGATATATCCGTTTATGTCTATGTCTATGTCTGTGTCTATGTCTGTACGTATGTCTGTGTCTATATCTGTGTCTGTGTCTGTGTCTGTGTGTATGTCTGTGTCTGTGTCTGTATCTATGTCTGTGCCTGTGTCTGTATGTCTGTGTCTAGGTCTAGGTATTGATGGTGGATGGTGATAATAATGTCTATGTATTTTTGATATATATGTATATATAATGTACATGCATATGATAAACATGTATATACGTGTATATGATATAAATGCATATGATGTGTATATATATGCCTGTGTGCATGTAGATGTGTAATATATTAAGTGTATGTATATACACACTTATATATGTGCATGCATGTTATGTATATGCACACAATGCATATATGTCTATGCATGTTTATATGTATACAAGTATATATATGTGTATATATATATATATACACTTGATTCAATCTTCAAAGAGTGTGTGAAAAATCAAGATTTTTGTAAAACAAATCCTACTTTCCCAAGAACCTGATTTCTGGGCTAACATGAGGGCAATTTCTGATGAGTCTTTGTCTTTGTAAAGAACTTCCTACTCCTTCACTTTGACCTGCAAGAAAATCTCCTTGTCATTGTCACTGGTCCTGATGAAGAGCTGAGCTGACCGGCCTCAGGGTGAGTACCTCAAGCACACCCTCAGCTCACTAGGATCCTGAGAGCAAGAACTGACACATCTCTGTCTTTCTATCCTCAGAGCCTAGCACAGTGCCTGGAACATAGGAAACACTTAAAAGACTGTTGAATGGATTTGATAGTAACTTTAAAGTAATCCAGTCAAATTAATAGGTATTTATTCAGTATCTACTAAATGTGAGATACTTTTGTAAGGTGCTAAACACAGAAAGACAAAAGGAAAAACAGTTTTTGCCATCAAAATACTTATAATCTGTTCTATTAGGGGATATAACAGGTACGTAGGTAAGCACATACCTTATGATTTGAAGAAGAGGGAGAGAGGACTAAATGGCTGGGGAATCAGGAAAGGCTTCCTATTTAGGGCTAATATCTTGTCTCTAGTTATAGAGTCAAGGAGGGAATGTAAACAAATCCTTAAAACACACCAGAAAAATTCTCTCCTTTCAAGCAATCTTGTGGTGAATTTGCTGGGTGACCTTGGGCAAATCATTTCATCTCTCTAGGCCTATTTCTTCCTGTATAAAGTGAAGTGTTTGGATTAGTTGGCTTCTAAGGTTCTTTCCAAATCTGGTGGTCTAAAATTCTAAGCAGCAGGTGGCTTTGTACCCATCTAGTATGAGAATGCTTTGGAAAACCTCAGACCAACTCAGTTACTGGAGAAGGGACAACAGGTATCTGTCTAGGACCCTAAATTTGTTCTGTGTACAGTAGGACTTTTGTGATTTTAGTTTATAATAGGTACATTTGGGACATCTGCTTAACAACAAGTGACACAAAACCTTTGCACCCAGTTGCCCAAGACAGGAGAATTTTTGGCCAAGGATAAGAAAGTTGGGAAAAATCTACAGATTGAAGTTGCTGTTTCTTACCACTCACTGCCTTTCTCCTCCGGTTTTCTGGGGATTGGGATGGGGATGGAAGACAGTCAATAGGTGACGATGCTGAGTTGACCTTCTTTTCGTTTTGCTCATTGGAGGGGTCAATTAGTTTCATGATGGGCAAGCCGGTCCCTGGTTGTTTGTACCTTGCATACTGGAGTGCATCTGTGATCCATCTCATTTCACGCCAAATTTCATCTATTTGCTTTGGAACAAAATCATAGAAGATGCTGAGTTATCAAATGAATTTCAAAAAGTTATGTTTTTGTCTTTAATTTCAAAACTGTGAATTTCCTGAAGTATTGGTTTTGAACTCATGTTAAATATACAGAGAACCAGTTAGCTAAGGAAGAAAGTTTCACTTATTTTTGACCTTTTGGCAATTGAAAGACCTGGGTTACTGTCTTTGCCTTTCTGATGTCCAGTTGTATCCTTAAAAAAGTCACCTCCCCCTCTCTGGGCTTCAGTTTCCTCATTTCTAAAAAGATGAGCTTTAATTAGAATATCATCAAGGCCTTCCCAGTTTCCTGTGAAGTTCTTGAGAGCAATGCCTGTCTTGTGCCTTTCTCTGTATATCCTCAGTACAAGGCCTGGCACATAATCGATACAATAAATGCTTGTTAACTTCACTTGACTTGATGATCTATGATTTTACAATCTAAACCCTGCATTTCAAGCAGTTGGTTATACTAGGCTTCCTGAGAGCCAAGATGTGAATGATGCTAGATTAATGTCCCTTTATTTCCAGTTTGTGCCTGAGTGCTGATGGGTATCAGAGTGGAAGAAAAATCATATGATCACTGGTCTGGTGCTGGAAGTGAATTTAGCAATTGTCTAGTCCAGGGTTCCTTAATCTTTTTGCGTCAAAGGCTCTCTTTGGCACTCTAGTAAAACTTATGGATCCCTTTTCAGGGTAATGATTTTGAATGTACAAAAGAAAATATACAGGATCACGACGGAAGTCAATAATACTGAAATACAATGAACAAATTATTCTTTTAAAGGTTCATGGACCTCAGGTTAGGAACCCCTGATAATCCATTTTAAAGATGAGAAAACTGAAGCACAAGGAGGTTAATTTCTTGTTCAAGGTTTCATAAGTCGCCAACATCAGAGGAGGGGGTTGAATTCAGGACCTCTGACTACAGATCCAGCCCTCAAGGTTTTAAAGGTAAGGAAATATTAAATATTACATTTTAGTTTCAAAAGCTCTTTAGGGTTTCACACTCTTCTCCACGTCTATCCATAACAAATATCCAGACCATTGGAGGCAGTGTGGTGTAAAGAACCCCAGATCTGGAGCCAGGTAATCAACTCTGAATCCCAGATTTGACTTTTACTACTTATGTGACCTTGGGCAAATCACTTAACCTCTCTTGGACTCAGTTTCTTTTTCTGTTAAATGAGGGACATGGACTAGATGCTCTCTAAGGCCTCATTTACCAGTATATGTATCATTGGATGACAAAGATTTTCCTCCACTTCTCCAAGGAAACATGAAGCTATGCTGTTGTAAAGATCAGTTGATCAAGTACTAAGGGAAATCAGAGAATTACCATCTACAGTTGGAGTTGGTGTTTCATAAGGGTAGAAACAGGAAGCCAAGAGAACCTAGTACCCTGCTCACTTCCTCCTCCCACATCCTAAGTAGAATGGAAACTCTTTAGGGCAGGGACTTTTCCATTTATATCTTTGTACTTCCGGCAGTTAGAACAATGTCTTGCACACAGTATGTGCTTAATAAATGCATTGATTAAATGCTTGTTGAAGTGAACATTCCTGTTTTTGATTTCTTGTCCATGATTTTTTTGCAGAATTCTTGACTCCTCCATTTTGATAACATTGCAAATTCCTCTAGGTTGGGTAGGTCTGTCCTCAGGGTCAGGTTTGGAGGTCTTGGACCAGGAAATAGCATTGGGTTCTTTCTTCTTGGGGGAGAGATGGTACCGATCTTTCAGTTGCAGGAACTTCAAAGAGGTAGGTACAGGGAGGTAGGCCTGCAGGAGTGGGGAACCTGTGACCACAAGGCTACATGCAGTCCTTTAGGTCCTCAAGTGTGTCCCTTTGATGGAATCTAAATATCACAGAACAAATCTCCTTCATAAAATGATTTATTCTGTAAAACTTAGACTCAATAAAAAGGCCATACCTGAGGATCTAGAAGGCCACAAGTAGCCTCAAGGGCTCAGGTTCCCCACCCCTGGCCTAGGGAATTCACTAAGGGATTCATGCAAGGCTTCTTCAGGCCTTAACTTGTCTTCTCTGTAAAATGGGAGGGATGCACAAGATAAGACGTTCTTAAACGTTTTTGGGGGGGTGTGCGTGTCATTGGCAATCTGATGAAGCCTATAGATGCTTTCCCAGAAGAATGTTTTTAAATTCATGCACTAAAATACACAGAATTGTGAAGGAAATCAATGATATTGAAATCAATCTATTTATCTATCTAAAAACCAAGTTCATGGACTCCAGACCAAATGATCTTAAAGATCTTTCTTAGCTAGACATTTGTGGTGCTAAGGTTGACTTTAATGTGACTTAGCTAAGTAGTTTTAAAAGACGCCCAATTTTCACCCATTTTTGCCTTCTACTGTTGATCTAAAGGTAACTGACAACATAATCCTTTCTGGTCTTAAAGGTCCAAATTCAACTGCTAAAGACTTGCTGACACATTAAAAAAACAACAACCGAGAAAACTCAACCTGTAAGCTTCGTGGATCTCTTTGTTACAATGCTCAGTACCCATTTCTTTTTACCCTGCCTTTAAAAAAATCAATTTTCAACTCATAAATTAATGCCCTCCCCCCATATTCCCACCACTGTACATAGGTGAGATATTATTTTTATTAAAATGTAAGGGTGATCAGCTTTCTCACAACCTAGTTACAAGGTGCCCGTGGGTATGATAGATTGGTCATATTAAATGAGCTGTGTTTCTAATACAGCTTAGGAGCATTTGAAGCATTACAGTATATAAATTATGTCCTAATTGCCATTTCAGCTTCAGCAGCTCCAGAATATGCCAAACTCGAGGCCTTGACAATTTCTGCTCTGGGTGGGCTGTGTGGAGAGTCCGCAGACCTTATCTGTGATTTTCTACACTGCCCCCATTCCCCTCCTTTCTGGCTGTGCCTGCTGGCTTCTCTTCATAACCTTATTTACATAGACTCCTTTGCTCTTTACAATGTTTGGTTTGTGTAGTGACTTCAGCACTGTCTTAGATCTGGAATCATACAAATGCTCTCGTGGCTTGTGGTCACCTCTGAAGGTTGCAGTATGCGGTGGGCTGAGATGTGTGCACCAATAGGTGAGTGGCTGCAGATGGTTTTCATTTGGAGAGGGGCAAAAAAAAAGGCGGGTGAAGGAAAGGCCTGATCAAAATAATCCTAACCCAATACCCAAGGTTTCTTTCTGGGGGAGGGAGGGAAAGAGAGATTTGGGGCTGAAATGATCCTACACCAGCAGGAGTAGGACGACTCCCTGGAGCCTGGAGAATCCGAGAGAGAGTCTGGGTTCTCTCTGGCAGGAAAGGATGGGTTTTTAACCCTTTAGGAACTGGCTTCTTTCCAAGCCATTTGTCTTTTCATCCTGACTGATTGGAGGAAGGGTACCCAGGTATGGGGATGGGATGGAATAGAGTTGGGGTGTTTCAAATTCCCTGCAAGGAGAAAAGGAAACAGGTTGGAGCTCAGATGAATTCCCAACCTGTTCTGCCTTCTCACTGCTGCCTGGCTTGATTGACTCAACTGTGGGAAGAGGAGAGGGATAGAAAAGAAACATGTGGTAGGGGGAGCTACATGGGAGTGGGGGAAAGACATGCGTAAGTGTCATACTGGAAATCAGGAACAATTGTTTAGGAGCCAAACAGAAGAAGCTTCATCAGAGTAAAGAGACATATTGGTCTGTTGGTCTGAGGTATGAATAGAGAATTGGACATGGACATGAACATGGACATGGAATCAGGGAGACCAGAGTTCAAAACTTGCCCCGATGTTTGTTGACTTTTCAATTTGGATCAATTCACTTAATCTCTCTCAACCTCAGTTTCTTCATCTATAAAATGGAGTTGATGATAGCCTTTATCTCCTAGGCCTATCATCAACAAATGAGAGAATCTGCGTAAAGCCCTTGGCTTAACTTAAAGTGCTATATAAAGTTAGGTATCATCATTAGTTATGGACACAGCGGCTTATGTAACATGGGAACAGAGTTTAGAACAGACAATAATCACTGCCCTAAACATGTTTAGAGCCATTTTGGAAGGATGGGAAAAAAAGAGGGGAAAGAGACCTTAAAGACACCTTTCTGTTAATTCAATTAGACAAATGTTACTCCTCTAGGGGATGGGGTTGTTATGCAATATGTGCCCAGAAAAATAAAAAATAATTTCAGGAGGGGGATAGCACTAATGATGGGAGATTGGTTGAAGGTGGCCTTTGAGCTTGTTCCTGAAGGAAACTAGGAATCTTAAAAGGTACAGGTGAAAAGAGAGTTTATACTATTCACAGGGGGATAGCTTGTGCAAAGACATGGAGGCTTGAGATGGAGAATAACAAGCAGGCTAATGTGTTGGAATATAGAGCATGTAAAGGGAGCTAGTGTGAAATAAATTTGGCATACTGTGTGAGGCCTTAGATGTTAAACAGAGGATTTTCATATTTTAACATAGAGGCAGTGGGGAGCTACTGAAGATTCTTGAGGATGGCAGTAACATGATCAGATTTGCACTCTAGGGAGATTATTTTGCCACCAGAGTGGAGGATGGCTTAGAGAGGGAAGAGAGTGGAAGCAGTAAGACCATTTAGTAGGCTATTGTCGCAGTGCTGGCCAGAAAAGATGATGTGAACTAGGGTAGCTACGTCAATGGCAACAACACATTCAGATGTTTGCTAGAAATGCTATGGAAGAAGATTTGATAAGATTTGACAACTGTTTAGATAATATGGGTTAAGGAGGGTGAAGGGTGAAGGATAGTTCCAACATTGTGAAGGTGGGTGACTTAAAGGATGACCGGAAAAGGGAAGTTTGGAACAAGGGGAACCCTTCCTTCAAGAAGAATGATGATGCCACCACAAAGATAGCTGCTATAAATTTCCCATTTTTATGATCTCTTTGGGAAAAGGTCCAAAATATTTATAGCAACTCTCTTTGTGGTAGCAAAGAACTGGAAAGCAAGGGGATGCCCATCAATTGGGGAATGGTTAAACAAGTTGTGGTATATGAATGTAATGAATGCTATTGTGCTATAAGAAATGACGAACAGGAGGACTTCAGAGTGGTCTGGAAGGACTTACATGGAAATGATGCTGAGTGAAATGAGCAGAACCAGAACATTGTACACGGTAACAGCCACAGTATGTGGAGACTGTTTCTGGTAGACCTATTACTTCACAGCAATGCAAGGACCCAAAACATTCCCAAAAGACTCTTGAGGCAAAATCCTATCCACATCCAGAGAAAGAACTATGGAATTGGAACACAGAATGAAGCAGAATATTTTCTCTTGTGTTATGTTTTGTTTTGTTATTTTTTCTCATGGTTTCTCTCATTCGTTTTGATTCTTCTGTGCAAATGTATGTGTAGAATATAAGATTACATACTGTCTTGGGGAGGGAAGGGGAGAAAATCTAAGACTTCTGGAGGTGATTGTTGAAAACTGAAAACAAGTTAATTAATTTTAAAAAAGAGGAAGGATGATGAGTTTCATTTTGTGCATGTAGAGTTTAACTGCCTATAGGACATTTAGGTGGTGAAGTTCAGCAGGCATTAAATTGGAATTAAAGCCCAGCAAAGAGATGAAGGCTGAATATGTAGATTTAGGAGCCATCCCCTCAGAAATGTTAACTCAATCCATAAGAACAATTGAGATCCTCTGGATCTCATGGGTAGAGGGAAATGAGAGGACACAGGAAAAAACCTTGAGATATCATCTCTTTTAAGGGATAGGAGAAGGGTGAAGATCCTGTAAAGAAGCCTGAGAAGACCTGGACAGATAGGTAGGAGGAGGACCAGTAGAGTAGTATTAGGAAAGCTATGAAGAAGAGTGTTTAAAAATAGGAAGTGACCAACCATGTCAAAGGCAGTAAAAAGATTGAGAAGGATGAGTTCTGGGAAAGTACAAATGACTTTTTTTCTTTTGAGATTTTAGCTGTGAAAGGGAAAGAGAGATGAAACAATAACTTGAAGGGATCACAAGTAAAGCAAAGGTTTTTTTAAGAATAGAAGAGAGAAGAAGAAGGAGGAGGAGGAGGAAGAAGAAGAGGAGGAGAAGAAGAGGAGGAGGAAGAGAAGAAGAAGAAGGGGGAGGAGGAGAGGAAGGAAATGGGAAGAGGAAGAGGAAGAAGAGGAAGAGGAAGAAGGAGGAAGAGGAGGAGGAGGAGAAAAAGGAGAAAAAGAAGAAGGAAGAGAAAGAAGAGGAGGAGGAAGAAGAAAATGGAGGAGAAAGGAGGAGATAGGAGAAGAAAGGAGGAAATAAGAGGGGGGAGGGAGAAAGAGACAGAGAAATACACAGAGAAAACAGAGATAGAGAAGATTAAAGGAGAAAATTGCTAGAGAGATAGAAGGGAATGACAGCAAAGATCTAAATAAAAGTGTTGGCCTTGACAAAGAGTATTGCCATCTTTTGGTCAGACTGGAGTAAGCAAAGAGAGAACAAGGGATGATTTGACAAAAGATGTTTGTTTTGGAAAGGCTTGTTCAAATGTACTTTCATTTCTGTTTCAGGAAGTCTAGGATGTACCGCTGTTATTACTCTGCCACATTGCTTCATATAGTTGGGCATAAAACTGTAAGCCAGCCCACTGTTATCTCCTCTTGCTGCATAATTCTATTCCTTTTTCAAATAATCATTTTTCCTTTCCACAATATAAACCCAGGGAGTAGAAGAAAAGAATTTTAATTTCTTCTTTTCTTCCTTCCTTCCTTCCTTCCTTCCTTCCTTCCTTCCTTCCTTCCTTCCTTCCTTCCTTCCTTCCTTCCTTCCTTCCTTCCTTCTTTCCTTCCTTCCTTTTTCTTTCTCTCTTTTCTTTCTTTTTTTTCTTTCCCCCATTCATCTGGGATATTGCAGTTCAATGGTAAGAAGACGAGTAAAGCTAGGGCAAAAAGGGGAGCAGACCAGAAAAAACTCTTTTTGAAGATGTTAAAGAATTGCCAATTCACCATTTCCTACTCAAATTTCTCTCATTCCCTAACTTGGTGTCTCCACAAATCTACATGACCGATATTTATAAAACATTTATACATTTGCATAGTATTTTCAATTAAAAGTTCAATTAAGAGCTATTGTCTTCTGATTTTGTAAAATCAATAATGTGAATTTTACTAATGTTCCCATTTTATAAAGTGAATGGGAGAGACAAGTAGGTGGTACAGTGGATAGAATGCTCGGAACTGCAGTCAGGAAGTTCTAAGTTGAAATCCAGCATTGGACAGTTACTAGCTTTGTGGCATTGTGGGCAAGTCACTTAGCTTCTGTATGCCTCACTTCTCTCAACTATAAAATGGAGATAATTATAGCACACACCTAGTCGTTGTGAGGATCAATGGGATGATATTTGTAAGGAGAAGGAAATAAACATTTATAGAGAATCTACTATGTGCCACATACTGTGCTAAGTGCTTTACAAATATTATCTCATTTAATCTTCACAACCACCCTGAGAGGTAGGTGGTGTTATTAGCCCCATTTTACAATTCAGGAAACTGAGGCAGACAGCGGTTAAGTCATACAACTAGTAAAGTCTGAGACTGGACTTGAACTCAGGTCTTCCCTGACTCCAGGCCCAGTATTTTATCTATTACACCAATTAACTGCCTCTAATAAAGCATTTAGCATAGTTCCAGGTTCATAATAGGTACTTAATAAATGTTTTTTTTCCTTCTTTCATAAAGTCACTTGTCTGTAAGGGCTTAGTGGCAGAGCTGGGATGAGAACGCAGATATTTTGACTCTGAGTTTAGTGCTCCTTCCATGAGGTCATGAGACAACAGTCTGTGCACGCTTATATTTTATCATGTGACACTACCTTTTAGGTCAGCAAGAACTGAATCCCAGAACTATGGAAATTCCCTGGTTCTTTGGCCAAAGAGAAGATTTCCCAGCTAATGCTGACACTGTCCCAGTGTCCACGATCCTTGAAAAAGCCAGATCTCCCTAAAATATGGAATACTTCTCCCCAAATTGGCTGAGTTAACAAGAAGCTGCCATCATCTCATTGTCGCTATTTCTCTTTTTTTTTTCCCTGAGGTCAGCTTCTCTAGTGTTTAATTATCACTCGTTCTGTTTTCCTTTTTTTGAAAGCTGCCAATGAAAAATGAATTGTGTTACTCATCCTTAGGAATGAGCAGATAAGCTAGACCACTGGATAATATCCACATCTTCTGCTTGTCTTTATCTTGTTCATTTTTACTTTGAGATGAGAAGTCACCATTGCCTATGGCTATGGCACAATGGACTCTCATTGGGTTTCTGAGCTGTAGGTTTTCATGGAAATTGATAGGAATCTTTTTTGTTTTGCCCTAGGCATTGTATTTCCTTAAACGGAATAGGAAATATATGGAAAGTCCATGAATGTTCTTTGAACATACTAGCAATATTTAATATTTTTTCAAGGATATAATACCTCTTTCAATTCAACATTTATTTATTACTTACTGAGCACTTACTGAGTACAGGATGTTAGGTATTGGGAATATGTGAGAACTAGAAGGGTATGTGATTTTTTTTCAGCCTGGGGAGTTTTAGCCACCAAAGCAGATGCAACATGTTTATGACTGGGTAGATATGTCATAGGGAATTACTTGAGACACATAATGGCTAAGTGACCTTGCCCGCATTCCCCAGGCAGTAAGAATCAAAAGGAAGATTTGAACTCAGGTCTTTTTGTTGCTAACCCCAGCACCTTATACACCAAGTCATTCTGCATCTATAGATACTAGAGAGAAAATGATATACATACACAAACACACTTCCCCCACCACACACACACTCCTTAATGAATTTGTATTCCAATGAGGGGTTGAAGTGAGGAGAGGATGAAGACAAATAACCTTAAATTAGAAAATTACTAAATCTTCAGGAGAGGTTCAATTAAAAGGGATAAGAGGTTTGGGGGAGAAAGATACGTAGATTTAGAAGGGGCCTAACGATCATTTATCCTACCCTACTTCCCCATTCAACTGATGAGGAAACAGTTGTTCAAGAAATGTGATTTGTCCAAGGTTGCCCAGGTAGTTAACATCATAGTCTTTGGAATGTCAAATTCAATTCTTCTTCCACCTCATCACCCTGTCCACCCCCATTTCTCTAGTTGAGGAGGAATCTGTTGGGATGTAAGTTGGATTCTCATCTCCCACCTCTAACTTCCCCTCCTTCACCTCAATGGGAGCCCACAGTTACCTGCACATAATCTAAGACTTGCTGGTGTCTTTGCTTGGCTGCTGCTACTTCGTTGTCTGAGATTGCTTCCCTCAGGGATTGCTGGGTGTTCAGAGAATCGAGCTCCGAGACAGCAGACAGGCGGCAATACAGACTAATGAATTTCTCCCTGTAGCTACAAAAATGAACTGGAAAATGGACAAGCAAAACAAAACATATTAAGATCTGGTATCAAAATAGAGAAATTCATACCTTGGAGAAAACAAGTTGAATGAAAACATGATTTATTAATCTGATCAGTGGAAAATATTAAGCCATAAATAAATTATAAATGTGCTCTTAAGGGGCCAGTTGTCTGGCTTTAGTCAGAGAGTTTTCCTTTTAAGATTTTTTACCCAGCCTTGGGTAAGACACAGGGAAATGGTGTGGGTTAAAGTCAGAGTTTATGTGGACTTTTCCCTCATGAACAAAGTATATGTTTGTATATATGTATGTATGCATATATACACACATATATATGTATATATATACACATACATATGTGTGTGTATATATATATATATATATATATGCACATATACATTTGTCTGTCTGACTAGTGTCTGTCTATGTATTTTTTATGGGGGGATTTAGACCTGTTATTGGTGTAGAAATTGGTGTAGAAAACTCCTGATGCACAAATAATAACAATACTAATATCCAAGCGCTTACTATGTGCCAGACACTATGCTAAGGGCTTTATAATTTTTATCTCATTTGATCCTTGCAAAAGCCCTGGCAGAAATGTGCTAATGTTATCCCCATCTTACAGATGAGAAAACAAGAAAACATTTGCCCAAGGTCACAGCTGGCAAGCATCTGAGGCCAAATTTGAACTCAGATCTTCTTGACTGTAGGGTAGGTTGAGCAGATTATGCACTACACTGTTGGCTGCCCCCAGGAATATCACTCTCTCAATGCAAATCAGAAAATGTTCTACAAATGACAGTCTTCAAGTTAAGGGTACGTCTCTTGCCCGTGGTTACAAAATCAGTATGTATAGAAGGCAGGACTTGTACCCAGGTCTTCCTGACTCCAAGTCCAGCTTTTTATCCACTATGCCGTGCTGCTTCATACATACATTCTTATCTCTAACCCCATATCCAGCTCCATTCCTATCCTCATCCTGTCTTTGTCCCTATTTCCATCTCTCCCCTTCCTTCCTTCCTTCCTTCCTTCCTTCCTTCCTTCCTTCCTTCCTTCCTTCCTTCCTTCCTTCCTTCCTTCCTTCCTTCCTTCCTTTCTTTCCTCTCTCCCTTTCTCCATCTCTACCTCTCTGTCCTCTCTCATTTTCATCTAGACCTATGTGTGACTCTATTTAAGTTTACACATGCATCTAAAACTACATTGACACCTATATCTACAGAGGAGAGCAATTGTTTTGTTCTTTGTAGTGGTATCCTCAGTGCTTAGCACAGCGTTTGGCACACAGCAAGTATATAATAACCACTTGTTGATTTATTGGTATTTCACATTCATCAAATTAGAAAAATGAGTTTGCTGATCACTTTAAAGAAAAGAAAGGCATAGCAGAAAACTTGAAACCTGGGTTTGATTTTTGAATTTGACTTTCACTGAATGTCAAGATTTGAGCCAGGACTAGAAACACTGAAGCAAAAGTGTGAAAGGTTATTCTTCTAGTTTCTCTATAGCCTATCTTTGAAACCCTGAGTCTCTCTCTCTCTCTCTTCTCTCAGGAGTCTGTCATGACTAGAACTGTTTTTTCTTTCAGCCCTCTACACTGCCCTGCCCCCTCACACACTTCTCACCCTGCCCCCAACACATTTAGCTTCTTTGGAAGCAACTGGGAATTGAGCTGCAAGTGGGTCATGCCAAGGTTGGACTTCTTCCCCTGAGGGCAATGGAAGCCTGGAGCATAGAGATGGGGAGTGGGGAGGGATCAGCTGTGGCCTGAGTCCTTGGCATCATGGGGACATGCCCAGCCTGCTTCGAGGAGGTAGTCCCACCCTGATCCATGGAAGGGTAGCTGGCCCCAGACTACATTCCATACCTACTGACCAGCCTCTGATGAACAAGCCAAGTCCTGGTTGCTTACTTGAACTGCCCTGACTGACCACACCTTGCAGCTTACCCCATTGGTGTCTCCTCCAAAGGGAAGAGACAACTACTCTGAGGCTGGTGAGGGTCGTCCTTTGTCTAATCCTGGGCATTGTGCAACATGGAGTCATGTTTTCCTGAAACCTCATTTGCTCTCTCAGCAGATCCCTGCACTGTTGTCCGTGCTCTGGATTCCAAATGGGCATATTCAGTTAGGCAGCCTGTTGCAGCCTTTTTCATATTTGTTTCTTGGTTTCTTTGGTGAGAGGGGCCAAAGGGAGCATCTACCTCCTGTTCTCTTAGTGGTCAGTTTGGTTAATAGGAGGCAGAGGTCTCTTAAGTCTTTGGTCCTGAGGCTGAGACCTATATACTTGGTACCAGACCCTTTCAAGTAAGTAAGCCACCCCTCCTTCAGCAGGCAGAAGCTAGTATCGAGCCCTTGCTGGACCTGGATGAAGCAGACCCTCTTGCATCTGTCTGCTTCTCTCCATTCACCCAGCCATTACATGACATCAGGCCTCTCTCACCTCTCCTTGGAGCAATGGCAATGCTTTTCTTTTTGGTCTCTCTGCCTCAAGTTTTTTCCCTCTCCCATCTACTTTCTTTCCATACAACTGATGAAATGATTTTTCTAAAACTCAGCTCTGACTACAACACTTCTCATACTCAATAATTAACCTCCTGTGGCTCCCTATTACTTCAAAGGTCCAATAAAACTCCTGTGTTTGACATTTAAAATCCTTCCCAGCCTGGCTTCTACCTCTCAAAGTTTATTATACATTACTCCCCCTCACAAATGCTATGATCCAATCGGATTGGCTTTCATACTGTTTCTCACTCCATCTTTCATCACCATTCAGAGTGTCCTCTATGCCTGAAATACAATTTTCCCTTTATTCTCCCTCTTAGAATCCCTATTTTCTTTTGAAATTCATCTTAAGCTTTACCTTCTAACAAAGTCTTTCTTAGTACCCCCAACTGCCAGTGTTTTCCCCTCTAATTTTTTCTTATATTTACTTTGGGCATATTCAATCTGTACCTATATATTAACATGTTTACTTCTATTCATCAAATGTAAGCTCTTGTCTTTGCCCCTCACATGGTGCCCAGCACATAACAGGTGATTAATAAATGCTTGCTGAATGACTGAGTGTACTGTACATCATATGGTAGGCAACGAGGTGGTACAACAGATAGACCACTAGGCCTTGAGTCAGGAAGAGCTGAGTTAAAATCTGGCCTCAGAAACTTACTAGCTGTGTGACATTAGGCAAGTCATTTAACTGTTTGCCTCAATTTCCTCAACTGTAAAATGAGTTGTAGAAGGAACTAGCAAACTGTTCCAGTATCTTTGCCAAGAAAACTACAAATTGGGTCACAAAGAGTTGAACTTAACTGAACAACAAAATGTCATATATTCCTTTCTTTTATCACTGTCTACTTTTATCCTTGACTCTGTCTCTACAACCACCATGCTGAGTATACCTCAAATGGCAGTGAGGTAAGAGTAGGGCTGCCTTCACAATTTATATTTTCCCCTGGAAACTGGAGAAGGTGGAGCAAAGAAGCAGTGATGAAAATTCAGCCTCATGGCCTGGAAATGTAGGACTTCACCAATCTTGCTTAGAGTAAGCTGTGTACAGTTTTAGAGGTTGTACCTCTCAATATAGTTATCCTCTATTGTGTTGTGCACTAATTTGGGCATTCTGCCAGTTAGAGCCTCCCCTGCACCTTCCACATGCCATTTTTTGGGGCAAAACCTATGATTTCATTGGTATAGAAAATTTCCAATGAAGAAACTCCCTTCGTGAATGTAGATGGGCAACTTCTCTGTAACTTAGAGGCTTACAGAGTTCTCTGGGGCCACTGGGAGGCTAAATAACTTGCTTTAGATGTCTATAGGCAGTATATCAGGCTTTTACTCAGGTTTCTTGATTCTGAGGACCAATCTCTGTTTGCTAGGTCATGCTAACTTTCATAAGCCATTTAGTTCTTCCTTAAGAATATGCCTCTGTTTTCGCAGTTAGTGACCTGAGACACTGGACAACCTATCTAATGTACTGTCTAGTGAAGGGGCCCAATGAATCCAACAATAGATGGAAAGAATGATCCCTGCTCCCTCTGCAGAGGTGAGAGAACTCTAACCCTTATCCCAAAGCCAAGGTCACTTAGATCTTTGCTCCAAAGGATCCCCTTTATTGCATTTTGTCTTGTGCTGTTCTGGTTTAAATTATTCCCAAGGTCTTCCTGGGTTGTGAGACTGTCTGCAACCTACTGCAGGATCATAGAATATGAACCCTAGAAATTTCTGTGACATTCTAGTTTTCTTTTATCCCTAAACAGCCCCATAAATCTGACCTCATGCTTTTCAAAGTAGGGATTATGTCCTGTTAGCACTTAACAGATGTCATCTTTTGGCAGGAGAGACAATGAAATGTCTTAGAGCTACTCTTTCTGAGCTGAACCAAAATTTTAAAATTCTCTCTCTCTCTGTCTTTCTCTCTCTCTGTCTCTTTCTCTCTGTCTCTCTCTCTCTTTCTCTATCCTCTCTTTATCTCTCTTTTCTGCATCCTTTTCTGTCACCTCTGTCTTCCTTAGGAAAAAAAATTAAAGAAAAAGAGAAAATCAGAAGAGAAAAAATATATAGTGAAAAGAAACCTGGATTCAAATTCTAGTCTTGCTTCTTATTGACTGAACAATCTTTGGCCAGTCCCTTCACCCCTCTGGGCCTCACTTTTATAACATGGGGAGTTAGAGCCAGGTAATCTCTAAGGGACCTTATAGCTCTCAATTCCACAAATTCCTATGACAATGACTTAGAAGAGAAGAAAAAAAGTTGAAGTAAGTCCTTTCAAAAAGAGACACTAGACTTCTGGGTCACATGAGCAACAAGAGGACTAAACATTTTATTTGACCTCTCAAACCTTCCCAAAACATAAATTATGTACCAAAGATAAAGCAACTTCTGTTGTTTCCATGGTCTAGGACACCCAGACTTCAGAAGAAGGTTAAAAAAACTCAAACACAAAAACTGATGCTCACTAACCCTAAGCTCACCCAACACCCCTTCCATACTTCACACACTACCAGCAAGCAAAGCTGCTCTAATGGTTACAGGGACATGAAACAGGTTTATATTAAAACCCATTCCTATAACCCAGTCCCTTTTCTCTTCTTTCCAGTGCCATGGAAACCCTGGCTGCAGCCTGAGAAAGTTTGTTTGGGCTTTGACAGTTTGACCACTGCCCTTCAGGAACAAAAGCCTGCCAGGGGCTACAGCCTGGAAGCACTAGTGCTGCAAAGCTCTGAACTACTAGTGCTAGAAAAAACCTGACTTTGAATTGCCAGTGCAAGGTCAGAGAACTGAGGAGCAGGAGGGGTGGACAGGTCACTAGGACAGGGCACTGTATGTGTATGTGGCAGGTCTGTGTAGCATATTTCCAAGCTTGAGAGAAAAAGCACAGTACTCAACTGGGGTCAGTTTTGACTCAAAAGTCAGTTGGGGACAGAGACCTAGGCTATTGAATGATGAATTACTCATTGTGGGAGGAAGCCAAGATGCTTTGAGATCCCAAGGAAACCACAATCAGAGGGGAGGGAGTCAGGAAGTGAGTAATAAGGATAATAAGGAGGGAATGGGGAAGACTGAAAGGATCAAAGACTTCAGGAAGAAAAAATTCTCAGAAATCTTGAACACAAACAGATAAGTCAAAAAAGAAAACAATAACAATGGAAGGAAACATGGCCTCCAGATCTAGTAAACAAGTTCAGGCATCTATGAATAAATATTGCAAAGTAAAGAAAAATGACCTAACTCTTGATTGAAGAGAAAACCCTGTGGAATTTTAGAAAAAAACACAAAACCACAATATGTGATCACTGATTCCTGAGAGGCTTAAAAGAGAAATGAGAATTATGAGAGCACAATTTATGTGCTCTCATAATTATGTGCACATAATTATGTGCAAAAATAATGAGTGAAATAAAAAAATAATTTGAGTTTATAATGTCAAGTCTTACAACAGAAACAAAATAGAGAACAATAGAATGGAAATGCAAATATGCAGAAGTGAAGGATAACCTAGAAGAAGAGAAGAACAAAACAATAACATTAAGAGAAAATATGCTCAGTATGGAAGCAAAACATGTGAATTTCAAAGACAGGATACATAGAGACAACTTAAGGATCATAGGTCTTCCAGAAGAATAACAGGACAAAAAATCCTTAACACTATAATGAAAGAAATAATAGAAAAGAACTTCCTAGTATTCATGAACATAGAAAGTGAAATTCCAATTGAAATAATTCACAGATTACTTCTAGGAAAAAATAAAGTAAAACCAAAATCCAGGAAATCTACAACTTTCCCCTACTGTGGCTAATGCTACAGGAGACTTTGAGGTTAGGGTGGTCTCCCCAGTGGCCATGTCATCTGCATGCCATTTCACAAGTAATTTATGATGGTTTTCAATTATGTCTCTCTAGGATCTCATGATTTTCATCCAGAGTCTTTAATGTTATTTAATAAATGTTAAAGTAACTTTTTTGGTGGTTTAATGAAGATATAATAGTGGTGACTCTAGTGTGTGTGTGGATGTGTGGGTGTGTGTGTGGGTATGTGTGTGTAAGTGGGACGGAGACATTGGAAACTTTTACTTTAAAAAATGTGAATCACATTAATTGACATGCTGGGATCATACTATAATAAACCACCTTTATGCCACATGATTTGTTAAATAAATTAACTTCCACTCCCTCTACTACCCTCTTTGCCTATGATGACAGAAAGAATCAAAGGGGTCACTGGAATGGGTATTTGTAGATTCATGAGTTCATGGACTTAAAACTCGAAGGAATCTTTGAAGTTATCTAATAAAGCACCTACATTTTACAGTTGAGGAAGTCAGGGCTTAGAGAAATTAAGTTACTCAGGTAGTAAGAGAGAGTCAGGATTTGAGCCCAGGACTCTGACTTTAAATCTGACACTCTTTTACACCCTAAATCCCTGACTCAGTGTTAGACATGGAAAGGATCTCATTACTGTCAAACTCCTTCATTTTACAAAGGAAAAAACCAAGACCTAGAGAAAGGAAATAACTTTTCTGGGGCTTATATATAACAAGTTAGTGGCAGAACCAGGATTAAAACACAGTGTCTCCTTACTTTCAGGTCAATTCTTTTTTTCCCCAATATACCATAAAGCCAGTTTTAGTTGGCTACAAGACAGAATGTCAGGAGAGGATAGCTGAAACATAGGAAGAAGAGGGAGGGGGATTACAGGAACATTCTTCTTGAAGGGTCTCAGATTAGATTGACATTAGAGATAGTTTGAGTATGGACCTACTGAGAAGTGGGGGATAGAGGAAAATACTTGTTTAGACCACTTCCAATTCCAAAATTCCTTGACTTCCATAGAGTCTAGATGCAACCCAACATTGGGAGGAGAGAAAGTCCATCCCTCATGGTGCTGATGAAGGTGAAAAATCAGACCTTAGTTTGCACCACAGGGTCATAGGTTTAGAACTGGTAGGGTCATCTAATCCAATCCCCTCTTTTTTACAAAGCATAGGATGAAACAAGTCTTCTGAAGTTTAATGAATTGGCTAAAGTCACATTTATAATAAAAGATGGAGCTGGGATGTTGACTCCAATTTTATCTTTTCAGTCAGTCCTAGCATCAGCAGTTAGCATCAGCAACCCAAATAAAGAATGAATGAAAGGAGAGGCTGGGAGTATTCCATCTCTTTTATATCTTTTGACTGCTTTTTCATGAGATTGATTGTCTGATTTCTTGCAGATTCCAGCCAAGAAGATGATTACTTCCTATGCCATCTGGTCCTGACCCCATGTCTTTATTTTACAAACAAGGAAACAGGTCCAGGGAGATTACGTGATTTACCCAAGGTCAAAAATTGGTTAGCTCCTCTTGTGAGTCTCTAAGCACACACAGTCTCTTACTTAAGCGGAAGTTCTATCCTATCCAACTTGGTTTTGCATTTATTGAGCTATCTGAATGGAAATTAATTTTACTCGCAAATCTAGAATTTCCCATGACTTGACTTTTTTCCAAATGTATTGATGGTTCATGACAGAGTCTCTGTCAGAGAAAACCTGTGGAGGAATATCCTCTGTAGATTTGATGTTCTACCCAGTCTTCACCCAATAAGCTTCATGATAATGTTTTATGTTTTAATAAAATCCACTTAGGGTTGGAATACAATCAAAAGAAGTGTTTCTATGTCTGAGGAGCAGGCTATCAGTGATTCACTAAACTAGTAATAAAAATATATTTACCACATCTCCTATTCTTTTGTGAGGACATGGATGAATGGTACCAGTCAAATTGAAACAGAGGGAAACTTCTTATTATATGATAACAATAGACATTTTCCCTTGATTTACACCTTTTAAAAAACCCATTAAATCTCCCATGTTGTTAACGGCCAGAATTTCCTCACTGTGGGTTGCTTTCCCTACAACCCACCCTCATTTCTCAGAAATACTTAGCACATGTCCCCATTGCTTACTGTGAAACTATATTCAAGAGGCAGAAGGAAGTCCCCTTAAAAAAACAAACAAACAAAAAACCCAACTACCACCAGTTTACAAATCATTAGCACTCTCTTTAGTCAGTCAGTCAGTCTGGAAGCATTTATTAAGTGATCATGATTAGTATATGTCACGTACTGGTGTTTTAAAGATGCATTATCCTCCTCTCCCAATAAATGTGCCAAACACACACACACACACACACACACACACACATTCATACAGAGCAATTCCACAGGAGTTCCTATATAAGGTATAACTGTGGGCTTATCATGTTTAGGGATGTTGTCAAGATTGAGGATTAAATGAAGTGGGCCTTTTGAAAAAGTTTTGCTTACCTGGGTTGAGGAAAGCCTATACTTTCAATACTACTCATGACACTGAGATATAATGAGCATTATGCTAGTCAATTTACTAATTGCTTACTAGTTAGACTATGTGCCCTCAGTTTCCAAAGAAAACTAACAAATGGGTCAACTATATATTCACAAGTTGATCAAAATTAAGGGCATACTCTGTGGCCAGGGAAAAGAGGCTGACTGAGTGAGCCCTTTAGCAAACCAAAGCCATGACGCTAGCCTCCCAAATACAACCAACTGTGGCCCCAACTGGGCCACAACCATTCCATTCATGCATGAGCTTTAAGTGACTGAGAGAGTATGGTTAAATCAATGCTAACCTATCTTCAATTCTGGGAAAACAACTCAAAGCTGGTGCTGCAAGTGATGGTGTAGATGGGTGGCAGGGTGTGGGCTTTGGGAAGATGGAAAAGGGAGAGTCAGTAGTTTTGGGTTCACACGCTAAGACACTGAGTTTGTTAGAGTTTGTGTCTTGTGGTATAGTGGAAAGAAGCGTGACTGTAAAGTCAGAGACCTGGATTTAAATTTCTTCTATGCCACTTCTGGGTTATTTGTCCTTGGGCAAATCACTTAATGGCCTCAGGCCTCAGTTTTTTCCTCTGTAAAAAGTCTCTGAGGTCTTCTAGTTTTAAATATATGAATCTCTGATTTTTCTGTAAGTGAATGGTTGAGAAAGAAATAAAGGAGTTGAACTGGTGAGATCAGAGGAAGTTTGGATCCCTCTGCATTCATACTGAAAATCTCTCCTCCTGGGAAGCTCCCATCTAAGCTGGCTATAGTATGCTGATCATCATCTCCTAAGAGATTTAGCAAGCTTACTCAAGTGAAATGCATAAATCAGATGTTCTTCACCAGGGGTCTGTGAACTTGCTTTCTTTTAATACTTTGATAACTATTTCAATATAACTGATTAATCTGTAATCTTAGGTATTTTATTTTATGCATTTAAGCATGTGATTTTGAGGAGATCCATAGGCTTCACCAGGCTGCCAAAGGGATCCATGACTTTAAGGAACATTAAGAATCTTCAGTATGAGTCAACAGAGAATGTTAACACTTGGACAAAGCTTTTTAAAAAAAAAGTAAGATAAAGCTGAAAAGAATTTGGGGTGGGAAAATTTAAGAATCCAAATGAAATTGGATGGACCACGTTGCTAGTCATCAGCTCCTTTTTGACTTAGATCCTGGCAAAGCCAAAGAGTTGGGGATATGAAAAGGAAGGAGGGGAAGGGCAGACTAACTGAGTCTTCCAATTCTAAATCCCTGAGGCCTGGTTATTACCACAATGAAGGGTGAACTCTCATTCCTGCTAGTAGAGGGGGATGTCTACACTGACCAATAAATATTATTCTGTCTAGAAGGATGATTTTCAACCATAAGAATCAAAAGAGTTAGAGCTGAGAAGGGGTTTTATAAAGCATGTAGTCCAAATCCCTCATTTTACAGTGGAGAATACTTTGGCCCAAACAAATGGCCATATTTTCTCAAAGTCACACAGCTCATTCAGGGCAGCATGGCATAGTCATAGACAACTGACCTCAAAACCAGGAAAATCGAGGATCAAGTCCTACCTTTGACACATACTAGCATGTGTGACCCTGAGTAAGTCACCTAATCTCTCAAGAATATTAAGTAACCCCCCAAGACCTATTATTTGCAGAGAAGATGCCAATCTGCCCTGGTAGGGGGATCTTCTTCACTTGGCAGTACTATACACCAAGGAAATACCGAGTTCAATTTTGTCCCTATTCCTATCACACAGGATGTAAAGTGTCAGAGCCAGGATTCAAACTGAGGTCCTTCATCTTCAGTTCCAGAACTCTTTCCATTATAGTCTGAGGCCTCCCTACCATTAGCAGAGAGGTCGCCCAGGATTTGGTAAGTTCAATGGAAATACAGGAGTTCCTCCTAGCATTGCCTTTGGATAGAGGAGCTATCTTTCCAGGGTTGGCAGTGGAATGGCTACATGTGGTGGGATCCTCACTGGCTTCTAGATGAGATGTTCTGCCCTATTTCTGGACAATAAAGAAGGACACTCCTCTAAATGGCAGTACAGAACAGTGGTGCCTTTCTTCCCTGGAATAACAAGACTTCTTGGCTGAGGAGCTCATTAAATAACTACATTCACACGGAGGCTTATGGGAATACGATGGCCAATATGATTAGTTATGAGGCACAAAAGAGGTGCAAAAAAGAAAAGTACCTGCCATCCAGGTAATGTCGCTTAACAGACAACCTAGGATCCCAGGGTCTGATTAAGAAGGCTGATGTTTATGTTGAATGGATTCTTTGTCTTCTCTAGAAAACAACTGCTATTGATTATTATTATTTCGGCAATTATATTGTTAATGACTAAGAAAATCAAGAGTATATTCCAAGCTTTTTGTTATAGCCCTGACCTGGGCAATAGGCAGTTGCTGTATCTGCTTCTAAATCTAGAGTCTGAGGAGTAATACCCACACTTTCTACCTCCATTTCACTCACCCACTCACAAATCATACAATTCAGTTGAACTGACTGAACTCTCTTGCTAATTGCCTCTTATTGGTTTGGCTAAAAAGATGAAGCATGGGAATAAAGACAAAGCATATTTATTCCCATGCTGGGGGGTGGGGAGCATGTGCGCCAGGGGCCTTCTTGAACACATAGAAACTGGGGCCTTGCCATTCATTTCAGAAAGTCAGGATAAGATCTCATCATAATTTTCAGAAATATGCATCCTTCTAACGATATTGCATCCCAAGAAACCCTGCTCGTCATTGGGAGACCTCAATTTCTGAAGTGATTTCTTGACTGGAATTTTGTTTTACAAATCCAAATTTCATTTAAAAAGAAACAAAAGAATGGTGAAAAAAATATTGACCATCCAGGAGTGCAGAAATTTTCTCCAAAGTGATGCAAACTCTCATTTTTTTTTTTTGGTGGTGTGTGCTGGGGGTGGGGGCTGGGGAGGAGTTCTTTTCATGACCACATGGGTTCTTGTATTTTCTCTTTCAAGAAAAGCAGGGACTGCCTGAAGCCTGATGACTATGAACTTTGTGTCTGGACTCCCCCTCTCTGGACTGCCTTCGCAAGCCTTCAATAATTACCCCTCCAGCACACACCATAGTCAGAGGGTTTTGCTTTCTCACTGACTTGTACACAGTTCTAGGGAGGGCTGTTGCCAAAGCTATCATGTGATTTATTGGTCCTCCACTGGGACAAGGGGGGAACAGATATCACTTTGTGATTCAATTCGAAGGGGGCTGGGTTACTATTTCTAGGTGGAATAAGCTAGTATGTACCAAGTTCAAACATTTGAAGAGGGAGGTTAAGAAATCCTGAGTGCGGGGTGTAAGGATTATTCTGTCCTGGGGCCGTACAGACGTCGTCTGAGGCAGGGAGCAGGAGAAGAAAGGAGACATTGTGACCCATTTCCAACACCTCCTGTGTGTAGAGACGGAAGTGCCTGGCCTGTAGAGGGACACGCGCAGAGAAAAAATAGGAGAGTTACAACATGGCACTTACATAAACAACACCAAGCCGGCATAAAACATCTAACAAAATTACATGACTTCAAGCTTGGAATTTTTATACAACACAAATATTAGGGTTCAGCCCATTTAATAATGCTATATAAAATCAAGATTTAAGGCAGTAATGTTCCACATAAACGCCGAAAACAACATTTATGCTTCTTATAAAAAAAGCAGAAAATGATTGAATTCTGTGGGGTTTTTGAAATGATGAATATAATTACGTGGAACAGCAAAAATGGATTGAATTAAAAATCCACTACTTTCAATTTAGGTTGGTTGGGAGGAAAAATGCAGTTTCTGGCCAACGTCTGAGAAAATTTTACTAGCATCAAAAAAAAAAAAAATTGTTGCATGCAGTTAAGCAGCCTTCTCCCAACATGTATATACAGCCCAAGAGAGTCACCAATGAAATGTGAGCCTCTTCGAACCTGCTAAGCCAAAGAAATCCCTTAATAGAATTGACTATCTTAAGGAGAACTAGTTCTTCATTCCAAGAGTGGCTCCAACTGGAATAATATAACTGTCTGCTAAATGACTCTACTGTCAGCCATCTATCCATTCTGCAAATATTTCAACTCAACACACATTTATTATTGTGCACGCACAATAAGCAAGGAACTGTGTGTGAGCATGACAAGCCCTGGTTATGGACTTCATTCTGTACCATACTGGTGACAGTCCTATGTTGACCTTGCAGTTCCAACTTAAACTTGGATTATGGCAGGGATAGAAGGGCTCTCTCCAAATTAACCAGTTCGTCCCATTGCTTCAAGGTGGGTCAGTTCCAGCAGGTGTTTGATTATGTTGTGCTTTTAAAAGATAAGGGCACATCCACATTCTTTTCTCACTATTGGCAAGGTCTTTGTGCTTATAGGCTCAATCCTTTGGATTTGTCTTTAGGGAAGATGGTGAACATTTCATGGGGAAAACCAAGTCAACTTAATCTTTAAAGCATTAACGCAGAGGACTGAATATTAGAAGTTATAGAACTTCTACATTTGGATCAGGACCAGGAACCCTCCAACAACAAATACTCTATCTGAGGTAAGAGCCCAAGGCATACCATTTCAAATAAAACCACCTTTTAAAAGAGTTGCATTTAGGGTGGGGTGATTAGGGCTTTATTCCAGGGCATCAAATTTAGAGAATACTGAATTTAGAGGGTATGATGACATTTGTACATTTTTAGCATAGAAATAGAGAATTTAGTGCCTCATTGGCAGCAATAATTATTTAAAATGGGAAGATACCTAAAGATGATAAGTTGGGGGTAAGTTACTTTTATTGGCACCCCCTTCTCTACACATTTCTTACAATTCCACTTTTGGGAGTATATCTTACGCTGCTTGTCCCATGCCTAGTTTGTGGTACTTGACTCTGGCACCAATATTCCTCACTGTGACTCTGCTTTTCATTATGTATATGTGAACATGTATGCATAGATGCATATGTGTGTATGCTATGAACTAATACATCTGAATCCCCAAACAAGTCTTTGGTTCTTCTATGCTGTTAAGACTAAGTGCACTTGGACAGAACCCAGATCACTTTTTTTGGTTTTGTTTTTTTAGGTTGGGTTGGTCCCAGTAGGGATTGGATGACCTTGAGGGGAGGGTGAAAAGGGTTGTAGTGTAAGAGTTAATGAGAGCAGGAAAGGAACAGAATATAGAGACATTTATTCACTTAGACATTACATTAACGATATGTAAATGCTATTCAAGACAGCATACAAACAACTATTACTTTTGTTCTGGTTACCTGAGTACATTTTGTGAAAAGATGATCAATACTGTAAAACAGACTACCTGGTGTAGAGGTAGATTGATCTGTTTCAGGAGAGCCTTCACTGCCATCTGGAGCTCATAGGAGAACAACTGAGTGGGGCAGTCAGAAGTATGAGCTATACTTTCCATAGATTCAGGGACAGAAAGTTTCTGGATCCATTCCCACTCATCTCTGCATGGTGAGTCAAGTTAAAATTAGAAATAAAACAAAAGTTAAGTACACAGTACATAGAACTCACAGTAATACATGTGCAGAACCTTGTATCATTCATTTGTGGTGGTGAAAACTTATCTGTGAAGGTGTAACTTGAGCTATTTACCACCCAAAGACCATTCCAAACTAGATCTCCCTCATTCAGGCCCCTTTCACTACCAACTCAACGTGATTAGGAAGGGGCAGGTTTTGTTTATATGTGTGAACATTCCCAGGTCTTAGCTTCAAAATAGTTCAAAATTATCTTCTTGACTATCACTCTTTACTTGCAGATCTTTCCAGAGCTCTCAAGCCCTACCTTTGACTTCAGGGCATTTGGTGGTTAGTTCGGTGATTGGGAAGACTACAGAGAGTTGTAATGCCAGCTGACGCAAATCAGTTCTAGGTCCATTGGAACCATGAAGACCATTCTGGTTTCCTTTCTCTTCCAGATGCTTAAAGTGGGGGGAGGAGAGGAATCACAAATAGGCAACTTTGTGTTGGAAAACAGGGGTCAACCTAGCCTTGCTTCTAACCAGTCCTTACAAATTGCCTATATAACAGTTTCATAGGACACTGAGAAGATCTCTATGATCTGAGGCAAAGTAAATAGAACCAGAAGGATAATTTATACAATGACATTATTATAGAGAAAAACAACCTTAAAAAACTTTAAAACTCTGATGATTGCAATTATAAAACAGATTGCAGGGGACTAAAGGAGAATCATGCCTCTCATCTCCTGTCAGAGAGGTGATGTACTTAAAATTCAGAATAAGACATACAGTTTTGGACATCATCCATGTGCAAGTTCACTTTGATGCATTAAGTGTGGTTCAATGGCCTGAAGTCAGGAAGACTTATCTGCCTGAGTTCAAATCTGGCCTCAGACACTTACTAGTTATATGATCCTGGGCAAGTCACTTAACCCCATTTGCCTCAGTTTCCTCATCTATAAAATGAGCTGGAGAAGGAAATGGCAAACCACTCTAGTATCTCTGTCAAGAAAACCCCATATGGGGTCATTGAGAGTTGGATGTGACTGAAACAACTCAACAACAACACCAGCAAATGTATGCTATGCAGAATTTTTTTTTTAAAAGGAGAGTTAATACATATTTGAAAAAATGAAGAAAAAAGAAAAACAGATAAACAGACAAACTCTCTGTCCTGTCTGTATTCTGCTTGGTTTGCAGTTTCTCCCAATGAGTGTCTGTCTACAAAGGTCACACAATAGGGAAGGTTAAAGAATAGTCATGCTGGTGGGGAGCACATCTGATCCTCATGCTCATAGGAGGCAACCTGTGAGGAGGATGCTAGTTTTGAAATCAAAACACCCAAACTCAAATTCCAGCTTTGCCACTTACTACCTTTGTGACCATGGGCAAATCACTTAATCTCTCTGGGCTTCTAGGCATCTATGAAATGAGGGAGTAGGACCAGATGACCTCTAAGATCCCTTTCAAATCAATATCTAGGATCCTATTCTCTATCCTCCAAATGTTTCTGTTCAAAGATGCTTGGAAAGGATCACTGAAGGGGTATTGGGAGTCACCCCTATTTCTCAGTTTCTAAACCTTCTCATTTGGCCCTGTTTTCCTTTTCTGGTGTTGCAGGGACTGACAAGATGCCCTTAAAATCCCCAAAAGGAAACCCTCCTCCTGATCTTCCTGAGGAAGAAGGAAAAGGAGGTAATGACAAATTTACTACTCATATGTAATCCCTACATGGGATTTCCTTATGAAAGGTTATGACAACCTGGCCATTAATCTGTAGATCAGAGAGCCAAATTAATTATGGTATAAACCAGGGGTGGGGAACCTGCGGCCTTAAGGCCGCATGTGGCCTTCTAGGTTCTTAAGTGTGGCCTTTTGACTGAATCAAAATTGGATTACGTGAAAAGGCTGTCCTTAAGGACCTAGAAGACCACATGTGGCCGTAAGGCTGCAGGTTCCCCATCCTTGGATAAACTTTTAATCAGAAAGCACACTTTCTTTTCGCCAATCACCTCTTTTGCAAAGTCTCCATTCTCATAATCACTATACTATTCTAATTCCTATACAGAAATATGGAAACATGTACCCTTTGTTCCAGTAAGAAAGAAGACTCAAATGATAATGAAACTATATTTGTGTGCATGCCCACCTCAAGTTTACTGTCAGATGTCACAAATACCTTTAACCTCTGATTACTCTCAGAAAACGAACTTTCATGACTTCTATGAATAGTGAGGGAGACTGAAAATAAGGTGTATTTGATTGGCACACAGAACTCTAAAACTCAAAAGTTCCAATGATCAAAATTATTTTTTGGGGAGCCTAAAACAAAATATAAGTTAGCAGGGAGAGGGGGTTTTGCATATTGATCCTGTCTCTAACACATATCAGCTGTATGACCATGAACAAGTCTTCAAACCTATTAGCATGATGTACTACAGATGAGTTACCTATTGACATTGATGGATGAAATTCCCTACACTGATATCTTCATAGATATAGACTCATTCCCTCCACTCTCCAAGGACTCCTCCCCCCAAATTGGTACAATTGTCACTAAACATCTAGTTTTCCTGGGTACATCAAGTACTTAGCAGACTATCCACCAACATGGTAGAATTGGTCTACCATGGTGACATGGTAGAATTGTCATGAGAGGTATAGGCAATTTGTGGTTTTTGCAAACCATTCTGACTAGTGACCAAGGGAAATGTGTTTGGATTAACATTGGAGAATGAATGCAAATCAAATGGTGCTCCTTCTATACCTTCATAGGGATGGGCATAGGGTAGGGAAGGGTGAGTGGAGGGACCGAGCTTATGATTTATTGGTGCAGGGAACCCCCAGTTGAGCAAATTCCCTCTACTAATGCAGATTGGCGCTGTTTCAACCATTTAAGATAGGCAACTTACAGTCTTAGAGAGTTACCTATGACAATTGGAGGTTAGGTGACTTGCCCAGGGTCGCACAGACTGTACATATTTGAAGTGGTACTAGAACCCAGGTCTTCTTGGCTTCAAGGCCTGCTCTCTATTTTATCATGTTTTCCTTTTTTATCCCATAAATTATTATTTTTCCCCAGGTCTTGTGACATTTGTAGTTTGAGATCAGGGAAAAGAATAACAAGATGCTTCTGAAGATCGCCATGCTTTTCTATTTTCACCTTTAAGACTATATTCAATGCATGCTCTTGACAGGAAGAAGGTGTTCAAGAGGACAGTGTTGGTGAAACTTATACAGGGTGGGTGAATTGGATGGGATGCTTCCCCTTGTTGCCTTTGAGATCTGAAATCTTCTTGCATGGCTATTCTGAGAATTAGAAGGAGGAAGTGGTGTCTGGGGGCTTTTAGGCAAAGGTATGGGGATTGGGTGCTCTCTGTTCTGGAAGCCCCTAAATCAGGGGATTGATTATTGGACAGAAGCACTTACTTTAGCTATAGTATATCAATTGGCTTTCTCTTTGGGCACTGGCAGCAGAGACAGAGGTAAAGAACTGCTGGAGGACCAGGCACATAGGGTGACCATTAATTACCCAGGATGCTACATACCAATGATGGAACCTATCTTGAGGTCATTGCTGCAGTGGGAGTAGCCAGATGGGAAGCAGTAGGGTCCAGAGGAAAGGTTGCTGGATTTGGGGTCCTAGGATCTGAATTCAAATTCTTACTCTCCTCCTCAATATCTATGTGATCTTGGACACACTATCATTTAATTTCTCTGGGCTTTAGTTCCTCATTTATAAAACGAGGACATATGATCTAGATGGCCTCTACTGTCCCTTTCTGTTCTAAATCTATGATTCTATGACAGTCATGGGTGGGACCATAGTTGATGGGACTAGAATAGGACAAAATCGGCCACAATTGTTACTCTTGCCAGACCAGTGAGAAGGCAAGGAGTCACTGGTCTTCTTGCCCTGTTTCTCTCTAGTGTGCAGAGCTGACAATAGGTGGGTCCTAAATATGGAGCCTCTTCCCTTGATTTTTGCCCTAACATATGGTAGGGGAAGGAGTAAACAGTGAGTATTTCTGAATGATTCTTCCCACATCCTAAGAGAGAATGCTGGAAAGAGGCTGTTGGAGAAAGTTTTGAGGGACCAAATGGGTAGCATATTGCATGATGAGAAGGCTTAACAGTTCTCCTTTCAATTTGTCTATATTTAATAAACTATGTGACCACAGAAACTTAATTGCCTATGGCTCACTCCACTCCGCATCTGCTACTCTGCCTGGTTTCCACTCCATGGAACAAGACGCTCCTCCCAGCTTAAGCTCATCACCTCTAATCTCCTCATCCTGCAGTTAACTCAAGCCCTGAGTGACACCACCTTCCTTACCCTCTTCTCCCTTCTGATTGGAGAGATGGAGGGTGGAGTATTGAACTCCTCCCAAAGCCTTTATAGAGAGTAGAAACTGTATTTTTTGGCACCTATACACTGTCTCATTTTTTTTTTTCTATTGAGCATGATTCAATTCTTTTGCCTTCAATACCAGAGAGCATCATGGTATAGTGGAAAGATTTCTGAATCTGGAGTCACAAAATCTGTGACAAATGTCTAGGTTCTCTAAGGACTGCTCTGAATTATTACTGTAATTTTAATTGGATACGAGCAGTAATGCTGGCTCATGTCACCAGAACTGGGCAACATTTTCAAAAATGGTAGGGTAAATGCCCTCAGTGCCAAGCTCCTAGGGCATTTGCAAAGGATTCCTGTCCTTCTTATCCTTCCTCTTTCCTGGAAAAAGACAATGAATGTGGGCAATTTTCTCATGGCCCTCAGGGCATCTTCTCTGTTGCTGTCTAGGGAGGACCTAACTTGAATGTTGCCCTGGGGAAGTCCTTTTACAAATGATTCATCTCAGTAATAACTAATCATTGAATTCTATGAATGATTTGGCAGAAGGAACCCCTTTCCCTCCCTCCAAACCCCTCCAGATAACTCACTTGGAAACATTGCCGTTGTCTCGGATCTTTACGTGGCAGAGAATGTTGGGCAATTTCTGAGTGACAAGGACTTTGATCTGATCCACAGAACTGCAGAGTTTCAGGTAACCAAGGTATAATCCAGGAGGGAGACGCTGTTGGCTCCTTTTCTGGTAGGACAAGATGTCCTGAGGGAAGAAAAAAGTTTCACAAGGATTTTTGGATTTTTCTCCTTGTCACAGATTGGTTGGCTCACTAATGCAATTTGGCTGAGAAATCAAGATCTCTGTCATCATCGCTGGGGACTTGTAGAGTTTTACATCTGGGTTAAAAAAGTCAACAGGTACAGGATGGGGGAAATAAAGCTAGATTTCAGTTCAGTATTTGTCGGTAGTGTGATGTGGCACAGGGCCTGGCTCATAGTAGGCGCTTAGTAAATGTGGACTGATGGATTGATGACTGAGCAAAAACAAAAGCAAATGAAATCTTAGACTGTCATGAAAGTCACAGTTCCCTGAAAGAGATAGGTGGGAATTTCACCCGTCTTTGCCCTTATCAGTTCAAGCTGGGAATATTGTGTTCAGTTCTGGGAACCATGCTTTAGGAAACACATTAGTAAGCTGGAGAACAGTCAGAAGAAGTAAAAAGGAGGATTAAGAAATGGTACTGTAAGAGTATCCATTGGGAGAGCTGGGATGTTGAATCAAGAAACAAGTAGTCTTTGGAATGATCTGATGGCTGTTTTTACATTTTTTTGAGGATTGTCCTATGAAAGAGTCAGAATGGCAATTAGAAAGCATTTAGTAATTCAATTAATTTAAATCTTTAATTAAATAAATAATTAAATTAATTATTTTAAAATTAAATTAATAATTAATTAATTAGTTTTAATTGAGTGCCAGGCACTGTGCTAAGTGCTGGGAATACAAAAAATGGCAAAAAAAAAAAAAAAAATCAGTCCCTGCTCTCAAGGAGCTCACATTCTAATGTGGGGTGGGGGGGAGGAAGGGAGAGATAACATGGAAACAGGCAGGTACATACAAAATGTATACAGGGTAAATGGAAAGTGATTGCATAGGGAAGTAACTAGGGTGGAGGGAAGGGAAGGTATGGAGAAAGAATACCAGAAGGCAGGATTTGAGATGAGTATTGAAAGAAGCCAGAAAAACCAAGAGGTGGAAGTGAGGAAGCTCATTCCAGGCACGGGGGAGAGCCAGTGAAAAGTCATGGAGTGCTATGCAATGTGCTATAGAACAGGAAGAAAGCCAGTGGAGCAGGATCAAGGAGTATGTAGAGAACATTACAGCATAAGTAAAGTTGAAAGACTAGAAAGGGACAGGTTGTGAAGGCTTTCAAAGTCAAACAGGATTTTGTGTTTGATCCTTTGGGCAACAGGGAGCCACTGGAGTTGACTGAGTAGAAATGCAGCTTGGTCAGACTTGTACATTAGGAGGATCATTGATACCTGAGTAAAAGAAGGATTGGAGTAGGGGGAGACCTGAGGGAGGGGAAACCCACCAAGCTGTTGCCATGGTCCAGGAGTGAGGTGATAATGGCCCGTAGCAGAGTGGTGGCACTATCAAAGGAGAGAAAGGGGTACCTAAGAGAGATGCTGGGAATATAGAGGCCACAAGACTTAGCAATGAATTGGACATGTGGGTGGGAAGTCATGGATGATACTCCGCTTGCAAATCTGAGTGACTTGGTGGTACACTTGATATTAGGACAATGTGGAATTGGGATGGGTTTTGGGGAAAAGATAATTAAAGAGGAATTAGACTTGTTCTGTTCACTTTGGGGGAAAAAGTAGGACTGGGAGGCAGATTTCAGTTGTTTCTTGGTATTTCAACAAAATCATATGTGGTAGGAGAACAATATACTAAGTTATTTGTGTGGTGACAAAAGAATCGGCCACCTTGGGTTGTGGTGAGTCCCTTCTCCAACAGAAGTTCTAGGACTACCGGTTGGGTATATGGTAGAAGGGACTCAGAGCTAGGATTAGGTGGGACTAGATGCCCTATGTGGTCCATCCTTTTCTGCTCTGAGAGTCTATGTTTCTTTGAGGTATGTGTGGCAAGACTGATATTTGTCATCAAGGAGATTTCTTCTTGGAGTCAGTCTGTGTCCATCAATCAGGTATTGAATCACTTCTGTGCACTGAGCTCCATGGGAGAGGCAGGGGAAAGGTTACATAGAAGAAATCTAAAGGCAGTCTCTGTTACTGGAGAGAGAGAGCCTGCAGTCAATTGGAAAGACAGAGCCCACTAAAGAACAATAATTATAATTAATATTTATGTACACTTTAAGGTTTGCAAAGCACTTTGGATATGTTATCTTCATTCTTCTTCATAACAACCCTAGGAGGTAGGCTCTATTATCAGGCTCATTTTAGAAACTGGGAAAGTTTCACCACAAGAAATTAAATGATTTACTCAAGGTCCCTTAGGAAATGTCTCGATCATGATTTGAACTCAGGTCTTTCTGACTTGAAGCAAGGATGCAATCCACTGACACCTAGACAATGTGTCAATGCAACCTGGGGGTACTTCTCCCATTCTCCATGATCTAACAGAGATTCTTGACATTAGCTAAGCAGTAACATATACCAGTTCTTTCAGGACCAGAAGATGAAGTTCATCTGAGTCAGACGGCTTTGCTTCATCAGAGGCTCTGGCTGTCTCCTTATTAATTTTATGTTTCAACTACCAATTAGTCATTTTTTTGTTCCATCCTTGAAAGGCATGTAGGTGGTGCAGTTCATGTTTTGCTTAGATTTAGAAAGATCTTTCCAATTCTGAGCTGTACACCTAGTAGCTGTGTGATCCTGGACAAGTCACTTAACCAATGTTGTTCTGAAGCCAGCTCTAATGGGGGCTGGTTGTTAAATGCTTAGCATGACAGGGCAGTTAGGTGGTGCAGGGGATAGAGCACCAGACCTGGAGTCAGAAGAGCTGAGTTCTAATCTGGCCTCAGACACTAGCTGTGCCACCCTGGGTGAGTCACTTTGCCTCAGTTCTCTCATCTGTAAAATGAGATGGAAAAGAAAATGATAAATCATTCCAGTATCTTTGCCAAGAAAACCCCAAATAGGGTCAGGAAGAGTTGGACATGACTGAAAAGCAACTGAACACCACCAACAAAGGGTAAATAAGCAATCTTATCAGTGCTCTGCAAGATAACATGGCATAGTACAAAGAGCATTGGATTTGGAGTCAGGATGGAGTTCAAATACTGTCTTAGGCACTGCATGGCACCCTGGTCAAGCCTCTCTGAGCCTCAATTTCCTCATATAAAATGTAAATAATACCCAGAACCTACCTCACAGGGTTTTATGAGAATCAAATGGGTTAATATATGCCAACTGTCTTGCCAATCTTCAAGTGTTAATAATGACGAGCTATTATTGTAGGTACTATTTGCTTATAGAATTGAAAGGATACTAAAATAATATATTCATGTAACACTTTATACTTCCTAGAGCTCCCCTTTGACCCTTACAAAAACTCCATAAGGCAGACATCATCACCATTTAAAAGATGAATGCTGTGACTTGCTCAAGGTAACACAGCCAGTATATGATGGATCCAAGACCAGGATTCTTGTGATCTTAAATCTAGTGACTGTTGTAAGTTTGGTATCATGCTATAAACTTGTAAACTATTATTATTTTTGAAAGGAGTGCTGGCCTATATAAATATGAATTCTATAGCTGTTTATGATGTCATGCAGTATGAGGGTCACTGAAAAGCCCATCTTCCTCTAATCTAACCTAAAACTCTGCTTTTATAATTTCCCTTAGGTTAGATTTACTGATCTCATGTTACTGTCTGAAATTCTTATCATTGATGCCATTTCTTTTGATCAAGGCAGCGCAACCTGGACAAAATCCTTGATGAAACAAAAAAAATACTTGTACGTTGGATAGACTTAGCAAGTTAATGGATCAGCTTAACCAGCAATGGGACACAGTGGGTCAAATCAATTGGGATGAAGCTGGAGGGTGAGGGGATGAAGGATATGGCAGGGGAGGGGGAGAAAAGATTTGTCCCTGGAAGAGCAGGTCTGAGGACATTGTTCTTATGGTAGTTTGGGGGGATATTTAGTGACTTGGTTATATCATGAATGCATTGGAAGCCTGGGAGATAGGCAGGTATACTCAGCCAGTCAATCGATCAATACTTATTTAGCACCTACTATGTGCCTGGCGCTATGCTGAAGATTCTGACAGTGTCGTGTGGGAAAAAGAGAGAAAGGAAGTTGAAGTTTAGATGGAGTGCTGGGTCTAGAATCTGGAAGACTCAAGTACAAATCCACACCTATTATGTGTGGGACTCATGACGAGTCACTTAACCTCTCTGTGTCTCAGTTTCCTCATATGTAACATGAGGGGTTGAACTTGATGGCCTCTAAGATCCCTGTCAGCTCTAAATCTAGGATAATATAATTATCCTCAGGAAAGATTAGCTAATCAAAGTATTGTATCCAGTTTTGATAACCACAATTTAAGAACATAAGAAGAAAGACTTGGAGAAAATAACTAATATTCATGACGGATGTTTACATGGCATTTTATCATTTGCAAAGTAATTTGCATCTATTGCCTTATTGGTCCAGTAGAATTAAGATCTTTGTAAGTAGGGAACTTTTTATTTCTAGAACCTTGCATAATGCCTTGAACAGTTTTGCTGCTGTTGAGTCATTTCAGTCAAGTCTGACTCTTCCTGACCCCATTTGGGGTTTTCTGGCAAAGCTACTGGATTGGTTGGTCATTTCCTTCTCCAACTCATTTTACAGATGAGGAAACGGAGAAAACAGGGTTAAGTGACTTGCCCAGGTCACACAGCTAGTAAGTATCTGAGGCCAGATTTGAAGATGAGTCTTCCTGACCCTAGGCCCAGCACCCTATCCACTCACTGTGTCATCTAGCTGCTCCTGTTTTGAACATAATAGGTTCTTAACAAATGCTTGTTAAATTGAAGGGAATTTCTACCACAACAAACCCAGGAGGGAAGTGGTTCAAGTATTCTCCTTATTTTACAGATGTGGAAAATGAAACTCAGAAATATATGCATCAAACTAACAGTCCATGGAAGACTGCGGTACCTGAATAGCTCTGTTTCATCACGTAACCCACAATTGGTGACACTTTCAACAGGAAACTCAGCAAGTAGCTAAGGGCCTCCTGGGAGTGTTCTGGGTGTGTATATGTTAGGGTGGGGGCAAACTGCACAGTTTATACTAGTCATCTTCGGCACTGTGGGGACTGTCCAGCCTGCCTGGGATCTTGGAAGTCACTAGGTCTTATCTCCAGCTTCACGCTGACATCTGAGCCTTGGCTGGGCCCTTTGCCACGTAATGAGTACCTCACTTCCAGGAGTGCCGACACTTGCCTGGAAACCTTCCCCAGTGGTTCTATACCCCAAGAAAATGACCTGTAAAGGGGTGGGGGCAAAATGGGGGGAGGGTTCAGAGGGGAAGAGAGAAAACGACATCAGGCAGGAATGTGCCAGTCAGCAGGGGTAAATTTTCCACTTGGATCTGGGTGGAAACCTGATCCCGCCTCTATTTTTGGTCTCCTTCTCTAACAACCTTTGCCCAGATTGGAATTTCTCTGCACCTGTAACACATTTTTAATGGAATAAGTCTAGCAGAAACCAGGTATTATATCATGCTGGGGCCTGAATGGTATTTCTGGGAGCAATACTGAAAACCCAAGGTAGCCCAGACCTCAGTTTATCCCTTTGGGGATTAGTGTATTAGTCACCCCGTAAAAGCTCAATTGATTATGATTTTTTAAATGTTTCCTTGAGCATGTGTTTATAAATGATGAAAAAGAAATCTGCGAATGAGCTAGTGGGGTTTTCCTCTGCCTTCTTTATCAATTTTATATGAATCAGAATCCTATAAAATCTAATCTAGAGGCTTTGGTTTTTTTCCAATTAGCCTTTCTGGCCCACACTATGGCTTGTCAGGGCTTAGGACAAAACAAAAAATTGAAACACACACTCACACCGGGCACCCCTTTGGCTAGGGATTAAGTAGATTAGTGGGCTGGATCGCTTGTTGGTCAGAGCAGACCCAGTGGTGCTAATGGGACCAAGGTTAGAGATTTGATTCTTTTATGGTTTTCTGACTCTTTCTTCCCCTCCCCTCACTCTACAATCCAGCTATACCAGTCTATTTGCTTTTTTTCATGTACAAAGCGTCACCTCTCGTCTCTACAACTTTGCTTTGGCTGTCTATTCCACTGCTCTCTATCCTCACCTTCACCTCTTGGAATCTTTGCTTCCTTCAAGACTCGGCTGAACCTCTACTTTATGCAGGAGTCCTTTTCCGGTTCTCCTAGCTGCTAGGACCATCCTCTCCTAGGTGCCTTTCCATTTATTCTAAATGTATTTTGTATGCTCTTTCTTCCTCCCCACTCCTTCTCTCTATCACCCCTTTCTCTCCTCTCATTCCGTCTTTCTCTTCTCCTTTCTGCTTGCTTTCCTTCTCTCTTTTTCCCACCTCCACCCTCTCTCTCCTTTTCTTTCTCCCCTTTTCTCTGTCCTTCACTCTCTGTATATGCACATACTCTCTCTACTATGTGTGTGTGTGTGTGTGTGTGTGTACATATATATTCTCTCTCCCTCTTTCTCCATTTCTTCCCCCTTCACTTTTCTTCTTCACCTCCCTCTCTATATACCTCTATGTATTCCTTATACTTTATGTAGAACTGAAGATAAATATATATTATACACATATTTGTATATATGTGTGTGCATATATATGTGTGTATACATATATGTATGTATGTATACTTCATTAGAATATAAAGTCCTTGAAGGCAGGGATTGACTTTTGCCTTTCTTTCTATCCTTAGAGCTTAGTATAGTTCCTGTCATAGGGTCAGTGCTTAATAAATACCTGTTGATTGATTATGTTTCCCTTAAAGCTTCACACAGGGAAAAAAAATAACACAATCAACACCCAAAACCTGCCTCTGGCCATCTCCTATTAAGGCATCTCCACATTGCATTTGTCTTCTTACTGATGTGTATTACTGGTTATGAGGCAATGAAGAAAACACAGGAATGGGGTGAGAGACTGTGGAGTGTTTGATGCAAACCTTTTTTGCTATGGGAAGAACATTTCAGAGCACATACTCCTACCAAGAGTACACTTCCCATCCTTCAGACCTTCAAATTATCTCAGCAATGAACTGAAGCAGATCCGCAAATGTGAGTGTCAGATCAGAACACTGTTGGAGATTTCCAGAGGATGGGAATTAACTCGGTTACTTTGTAACAGCCTTCCACTATCGCTCACTTTCTCCTATTAGTGACTTCCTTCTAATACATTCATTTTGAGGACTGGCCTCAGACCAGCTATTCTTAGTTCCTCTTCTGGCTCTGATTATGACTGTCCTTATGTCCCCCTTGATTTTTATATCCCTTTAATGAGTTGTCTTCCCTTGTTAGAATGTAAATTCCTTGACAGCAGAGAATGTGTTTCTTTTTAGCTTGTTTTTCTGTCACCAGGGGATAGCACAGTACTAGGCACATATCAGATGCTTGTTGACTGACTGGATTGATTCGCTCAGCCTCAGACACTTACTAGCTGTGTGATCCTGAGCAAGTCACTTAACCCTTATTGACAAAAAAAAAAAAATCAGTTGACTAACTGTGCCTTATTTCATCTGTGTAGCCATAGATCTAAGCTAAAGCTTAAGGAGGGACAGCATACAAAATACATTTAGAATAAATAGAATGGGACCTAAGAGGGGATGGCCCTAGTAACGGATGACCAGGAAAGGTCTCCTGCATAAAATGGAGGTTCAACTGAGTCTTGAAAGAAGCAAAGATTACAAGAGGGGAAAGTGAGGATGGAGAACATTCCAGGAATAGAGGACAGGGCAGAGGTATAGAGACAAGAGGTGACACTTTGTACATGAAAAATATCAATGCCTTTACTTTTGACCTACACATGCTATTATTTACCTAGTTACAAGTTCAGTCACAAAATCCCAGCTTTGGAGAGAACCTCATCAGTGAATGAGGACATCCTGTACTTGAGGCAAATCTCCCTCTACAACCTACCTGGCAATTGGTCACCTGGAGTATGCTCAAAGATCTCCAGTCTCTAATGAAGAAGGAAGTTACTACCTCCCCTCTCCTCCATCTCCATCCCTACTCTAAGACATCCCACTCCACTACTGGATAATTCATTGTTTGGATGTTTTCCCCTCCCATAAAATCTAAATTTGCACCTTAACAACTTTCACACATTATCCCTAGTTCTGCCAAGAAAATCAAGCCCAGTCAACTTTTCACCAGACAATTTTTCAAATGCTTGAGGACAGCCACCATGAACCGTCCTCCCCCCCCCCCCCCCATCCAGCATCCCTAGTTCCTTTACCTGATCTTCACATGGCACAAGGATCTTCCCCATTCTGGTTGCTCTCCTCTGGACATTCTTTAGCTTATCAAGCAATGTAATTCCTCTACTGAAATTCCCAAGATTATTCCAGTTCTGTTTTAATGTCATTTTCCAATGGCCAGTAGTAGCTCCTCTATCCATTTACCTGACTCCATTGTTATGTGTTAAATTTTAACCTCTGACAGGTCAAGAAAGGAGCTGCAGTCATGTTATTGTCTTTGCATGGTAACTATCACCTAATAAAGGTCATTTAGGGATGCAGACAGTGTCAATTCTCTTTACTTCTGGATATGGGAGGAAATTAGTTGACATGGTAGATAGAATCCTGGACTTGGAGTTAGGAAAACCTGAATTCAAATTATTGCTTAAATATTACCTGTGTGACCCTGTGTGAGTCACTTAACTTTTTGGTCTCAGTTTCTTCATTTGCAAAATGAGAACAATAATAGTGGTTACTCTTTAAGTCTTTTGTGATAATCAAGTGAAATAAGTATAAAGTGCTTTGTAAACCCTAAAGTACCATATATGTATAATGCTATCATTATTACTGCTTTTATTATTATTATTTTTAATCATTATAAATGAGGATCCTTCCTAGCCTTACAAGATTCTGGCTGCAGGTTTTCTGTCCTTGATATAGAGCTGGTTGTGTGCCTTCTCCCACCTCCCACCCTGACTTGTTTTGCTACTACTCATTAAAATGACTCTTGGTATTTAGCTACTAAAGCTCTTAGTACAGGGTAGTGACTTCCAAAGAATTCTGATTGCTTACCCCTATCAATAAAACATCTTTGAGTATACATACACTTATGCCCCAAACTGTGGCAGAGTCTTCTGAACTTGTATTGGTCTGATCAGCCGCAACTGGACACATTGTACCTCAATCCCAACATAGTGAATGCATTTTGGTCCTCTTTGAATACCAAGGATGAACAACCCACGGTATGCTTATATTTATTTATGCATCATAGTCATATGCTGCTAAAATAACAAATATTTATATTATTATCTTATGTAAAATATACATTTTTTAAAAGCATGAGATAAAGATGAAGCTATATTTGATCTGTCAGTAGGGAACCACTGGAGTTTATTGAATGGGGGAATGATGCCGCTAAACTTGAAATTTAAGAAAATCACTCTTGGCTGCAGAGTGGACGATGGATTGACCTGAGGCTGGAGACCAATTAGAACTCTTTGAAATCATCAAGGTGAGATGGGATAAGAGTTTGAACTAGAGTAGTGGCTGTATAAGTGAAGAGAAGGAGATGTTTGGTAATTGAATGGTTATGTAGGATGAAAAAATGTGAGGGATGGAGGATAATATCAAAGTTGTGAACCTGATGACTGAAGGATAGTGATACCCTTTAAGTAATAAGGAAATTTGGAAAAGGGGTAAGTTTGAGGTAAATGCTAAGGTGATGAGCTCTGTGATGAAGATCACAACCCATCCATGCCTTTTCATTTCATGGTACTTGTTCTATCTGAAACAAAAGAAAAAGATGAGAGGTAGGACTCTTATTCAGTGATCACTGTTTTTGTTAGAGTTTATCTTCTGAAGAGTGCCCACCAGAGCCACAAGGTAATCCAGGGGATAAGAGGTGGGAATGCTGAGGGTGGAGATAACTACCCTGATGGGCCCACCTGGCTCAGAAGAGGAGAGGTTAGGAGTCTGCATAGTAGAGGAAGCAAGGAAAACTGGGGAACATTGGGAGATAAAGGTAGATTTGGTTGTGTTGGAGACAAGCCCCATAATAGATCATTGCTGGGAGGGTGGGATGTGACCTATTTTTTCATCCTTCATTTGATTGGTCACACAGCTGTTGAGGTCACACTATGTCTCCTAGTTTGGAGACTTGTAGTACCTAATTTGGTACTTGGAGTCAGGACACATTTGGGTTCAAATCCTCAACTGGCTATATGATCTTGGGCAAATAACTTATCCTTTTTGGTTTTCCCATCTGCAAAATGGGGATAATAATGAAATAATAATACATGTCATAAGGATGAAATGGCATAAAAGGTTCAGAAGTGTTCTCTCACTGGAGCATTACACAAATAGGATCTGTCATTATTATCTTTGTTCAAGAGTGTTTGAAATTACACACATACAAGGAAACAGAAAAAGTCATTACCTGGATAGTTATGACTAAGATGTCTAGGGCTGTTGGCTCCTCTGGAGTTGACAGTGATTTTCTCTGGCTCTGTAGCTTTGATATCTGCATCCATTTACCATTGAAAAATGAATAGAGACTTTCCACCTCTCTGATTGTGACTATGACAATGTTTCCATGCCGATCCTTAATGGGCTCGTAGTAAACTCTTCCCAAGTTGTGGGTTCCAAGTAAATTCTAGAAATGAATGTATTATTGATAGCTTAGGCGAAATTGTGAAGAGAAAAATTATGGCTGTCATGAAAGACACAGGGTTATTCTTTGATAATTCTCAGAAACTACCGACGTAGATTTAATGCAAAGATAGACGCTATCATCAAAACATACTTGACAGAAGCCCTTGCAGACCAACTTCACCCTCTGCCTGAACACATTGTAGCAAGAGGCACAAAAATTGCAGTTGAAAATTCCAGCTCAGTACCTGTAAATCTCTTCCCACTATCAGGCTCTTTCCTCTTCTATCCTTTCTCTATATAGCTGCTGGATTGATATTTACATAGCAAAGGTCTAACTATGTCAATCTCTTTATTCACTAAGCCTCAGTGGTTCCCTATTGCCTCTAGAATAAAATACTCACTCCTCCCTTTGGTATATAAAACCTTTCACAATGTGGCTCCACCTTGTCCTTTCAGAGTGACCTAGATTACTTGCTGTTTCTTCTATATAATGTTCCTTTTGTTTTTCCAAATAAATTTTATTAATATCTTTTGTTTACATAACCTTCATTTCCAAGTATATTCCTCCTCCCTCCCTCCCCTGACCTCAAGAGCCATCCTTTATAACAGAGAATAAAGAAGAAGGAAAAAACCAAACAGTTTAGCAAAATGAACCGATCCATTGAGAAAGTCCAAGTTCAAAAGATGACTGAGTGAGGGGAAGCAGTAAAGCCTAACTTCTAATTAAATCTCCTCCACAAAGATCTAGAAAATGCACCAGACCAAATTTTGATCAGGAAGAGCAGAAAAAAAAATCACAGAAAGTAATTTTTTCTAGCCCATGGTGGCTTAAGGAGACAGACAGGGAGGCCTTTGGATACTAGCATTGGGGTCTAGCCAGAAATGTGCCTGTATATAGAGCATTTGAACTCTTTCAAGAGTACTGAGATAAGCCACTAGGGCAAGAGGCACATGGACAGAAAGAGGTCCCAGGGGAACCTGAAGCTAGGGTAGGGTGCAGGAATGAATGCCATCTGGCAGCTCTATATTTATATCCCCAATGCATAGTATAGTATTTTGAATATAGAAAGTGCATAATAAATGCTTGTTCACTTGATTTGACTGTGGGACCATAGTCAAGTCACTTAATCTTTAAGTCTCAGTTTCCTCATCCATAAAATGGGAATAACAATAGGATCTATTGGATTGTTGTATAAATCAAATGTAAAGTGCTTCATAAACTTTAAAGTGCTACAGAATAATAATGATAGATACCACCACCGTAATCATTATCCCCTAGTAAGGAAAAAATCTGGACATCACAGTGGACCGATAAATTAAACAAGCATTGAGAATCAAAATTATGTAAGCTCTGAATTAGGACTTGAAAAATAAGTATAACTTTCAGATATTGTGAGGTCACCTTCCTGCTATAGACTCAGTATCACCCTTTATCAGAGGGTGGAGTTCTATTTGAGGTGATATGGAGAAGGTGGAGGAAGTGAGCAGTAGAGATATGAGAACTCAGACAAAGATTTATTTTTGGAAGATAGAATTTCCCCAAGGAAAATGGAAAAGGTTTGAATTAAGGAAATTCTTTTTTTTTTTTAAAGAATTATGTTAAAGCTAAGTTGTTTATGTATTTTAAAAACCCTTTACTGGCATAGAATGATATTTAAAAACTGTTCAATGGAAAACTTTAATAAGAATAACTTAAAATTTTCTATGTTAGTGCCTCTGTTGAGGCAGCTAGTGAATAGAATGCTGGGCCTATAGTCAATTAGATCCGGTTTCAAATCTGGCCTCGGATACTTCCTAGCTGTGAGACTCTCAGTAAGTCCTTTATTCTGTTTGCCTTAGTTTCCTCTACTATAAAACGGGGGTCATGACTGCACTTACCTTGAAGGATTATTGTGAGGATCTAATGAAATAATATTTACAAAGTACCTGGCACTATGCTAAGTAGTAGATGCTGTGCAAATGCTTGTTCCCTTCCCCTAATATCAGAGAAGTCCTTTTGGAGTATAGAGGAAAGAACTGGGTCTGAAATCAGAGGAACTGAAGTCGAGTCTGTTGCTTACTACCTATGTGACCTAGAGCTTCAGATTCTCCATCAGCAAAAACAGATGCCTTGGATTAGGTGATCTCTGTGGTCCTTTCTAGCTCTAAAGGAAGGACACCAAGGATAGGTAGCAGATTACAACTTTCTGATGCAGGCATGAGGTGTTTTATATATACATACATACATACACATACATATATATATGTATATACATATATATATATATAACATATCCATATATATGCATATATGTTATAACCCTCCAGCTGACCCTGCCTTTAACTTTTGATATGAAAATTGGCAGATGTGTTTCTGTCTTTCTGACAAGGCCTCAAAGGACTTGAATTGCCAATCTTTTCAGTTTTCATCTTTTTGTCTGCTTTTCATAAGCTGGCAAAAATATATATAGGGAGAAGTTTCCCAGAAGTTCATCTTTCTAATAGCAAAAACTAGAATCATCAATACATTCTTAATTCCTGTCAAAGAAACAAATTTGTAATTATTACCTGAATATTTTACAATATTCCAAGCAGGGTGATTTTTCAAGCAAACCAAGGTTTGGCTAATACATTTTTATGTTTCTAAATTAACCAAGTTACTTTAAATATGTGCTTTAAAAATATTGAATGACATTTCAGTTTTTGCACAAACTTTCTTCACTCCTTTCAGCCAGGGCGGGGTTGGGGATAACACAACAGGCTTTTTTTCATTTTTGTTTTTTTTTTCATGGCTTTGACATTTCCAGAGATTTTTACACAACTGGTTCTGGAGGAAAGTAGACAAAGTAATTAAAAATTTGGGTAATGGGTCCTATTAGCAAAGGTCAAAGAACTAATATTACATTTTTTAGTAGAAGTGCCAGATTAGACAGTCTCAGATCTCTGATGAAAGACTGTGTAAGGGAATGTAAATGGGTATTTTCTGGTCGTGCTGAGAAATAGGACAGGAGGAAGCTGAGAGCTGATAATGAGCCCATTAGATGGATGGGAATGAAGGAGACTCATTGGGATGGAAAATACTGCATCAAACACCCTTTTAGGACTTAGTATGTCTCATTGGGAGAATTTTCCTTGATTAAGTGGCTGAAAATGCAGACACTATGACTTCTCTGTCATGCTGTCATTGGGCTAGACACAGTCCAATGGCTTGCTACAAGAATCTACTTCATAACAAGGTCCTTTTGGTAGATCTGAGTCATAGGGTCATAACTATAGAGCTACAAGGAATCTTAGAGCTTAACTATCTCAACTGCCTCATTTTGCAGAGGAAACTGAGAAATTTGCCCAGAGTGTCTGGATAACCAGTAAGTATCTTACCTCTTTAGGTGATTCCCAAGGCAAACATACCAAGCACTGACTTCTGAAGTACAGCTATGAGCATCCCATCAGAGTTTTAGTGGATTGATGCTATGGAGTTTTACAGTACTTTTAAAGAAAGCCTTCAATAGACCAAAAACCTTCTACTGAATTTTCATAACAAAGGGAAAGTATACTAAGATTCACAAATGGATGGATCTGGAGTGAACATTTGATGATGGACAGACGGAGACTAGGAAATCAAGTCCAGAAGTGAGCCAGAAGTCCATAATCATTTCAATATGGCATGGCAGTCCAGGAGCTAATGGAACGTTCTTCTTCCCTCCTCCCTTTTACTTAGAATAGGATTCAGTCTTTTGTGTCTTGCTCTACTTTTCTAATGGTAGCTGACAAGCAAATTATATTCACTTCACCTTCTCATCCCTGCCTTCCCTCTCTTCTCTTTCCCCATATACCTTACCTCTTCTTTTTTCAACGTATACTGGCTTTCTATGAAAGTATTCTAGGAAGACTCTAAAAAAAATTCAATTGTGTCAATTAAATGGACAACCCTCTCCTGCTCACCCCCCATCTCAATCAGCAATGGATAACCCAGCGGCATCCCGCAGACCAGTGACCCCACTCCAGGCAGGGATAAGACTGAGTGCTCAGAACCATAAATTCACATAATACCAGGAAACCACGAAAGGGAAACACAGCAGAGACAAATACTCTGTCTCCCCAGCCAGCTTGGAATTCAATACCATTTCTAGGAAGAGCTCTGTAACCTACAAGTATCCTTGGGGGGCTCTGAGACCTGATCTGTGTGGGCTGATGGTAAGAGAGGATTAAGAATAATTTCAGGATTAAAGGTAAAACCTGCAGAAGCAAAAAAAGTGAAGAAGGAAAAGAAAAAAAAAAGAAATAGGCCACAAAACTACATTGGGAATGCCTACACTTCATCTTCTAAATCATTACCCTGAGTCTACCTTACTCTGTGAGACAATGCTAGTGGCTTTCTATTCTCCAGACACTTTCCTGAACATTTCACAAATTCTTAGAGACTGTATCCATGTCCTTGAAGGTAACCAACGTCATGTATGTCTGTGGCTGGTTGTCAGGAAATAGATCCCTTGTGGAAGCATGGCTGTTAAATAATCAACCACCACTACTTCTTGGGAGCCATGAAAGGAGACGGCCACCTGTCCCCATTCCAGAGTTTATTGTGAATATTTCTGAGAGGGATGAGCTTGAGAGGGAGCCCTCCACAAAGTTATTCTTGGGCTTTTAGAATGAAAACTCAGTTCCTCACCTGTAACTGAGCTGTGGCCGTGAGCATCTTCTGCCTGGCCTGCAGTACTGTGGATGAAGACATGGAAATAGGGACAGTTTGCCGTAACCACCGGATATCTTCCCACATACAAGATAACTGCAAAACAGATCATGGAGTCATTTTTTGTATTTTAATTAACATCTCCACCTCCATTTTATTTATTTATTTTGGCTAGTATATGGCTCAAGTTTTGCATCAAAGTGACAAAAAGGAAATTAAACTTGACCCAGAATGGGTTCTAGGTGTTCGACAGAAATTTTCATTTCCATCTAGTTGAAAAAGGGTTTGATTACTGATAAGACGATCAGATCCACTGTGTAGACAACAATGACTTCATCTGGATCTTTGCCAATCTTATGATTTGAATAGCAGGGTCAAGGGAAAAGAGCATTAATTTGGAATTAGGGAAACTGAGTTTGAATTCTAATTCTGCTATTCACTGTTGGCATAACTGGGAGCAAGACACTTAACCTTTCTGGGTCTTAGTTTTCCAAGTTGTAAAATGAAGGGATTTGACCTAGCCTCTGAGGTCCTTTTCATCTCTATGTCTAGGAATCCATTTGGCTTGCTTTGAAAATTTGAAGTGTAGGTATGATTTGGTAGCTTTTTCTTGAAACATGAACATATTATGGTTGGAAACTGGAGTATGCTGGTAAAATATTTAACAACTATTTTCTGGAAAAAGATATTCATGACATACTTTTAAGTTTAATTTGCATTATTCACATTTTTCTCCCTCACCCTCTTAAGTCTAGACAATCATCATAACAATAAATTAAGTTCTGATTTGTAGCAATTGGAGATTTCCAAGCTGTAAATGTGCACGCTGAAAATTTAACAGTTAGCTCTCATCAGTCATTCTGAGCTGGATGTAACATATCTATGGTTTGAAACGACTTTACATCAGGTAGTTCAAACATCTTATTTTACTGATCAAAAGATGGAGGTTCAGAGAGGGGTTGTGATGTCCAGTTAGTCAGCTGTAAAACTGGGGCTAAGACCTCACTATCCTAACTCTTGAATTCAAGTTCTAGCAAAAGTGTCTCCTACAAGAAGTCTTCCTGATTCCCTGAATGCTAATATTTTCCTTCTACTGATTATCTCCAATTCATCCTGTATTTCACTTGCTTATACATAGTGACTTGATTGTTAGATTGTGAGATCCTTGGGAGCAGAGACTGTTTTTTTGACTTTCTTTGTGTCCTCAGTATTTAGCGCAATGCCTGGCACATAGAAGGTGATTAATAAATGTTTGCCAACTGAGTGATTGATTTCCCCTTTGGAAAATTGAAATGTAGAACCCAAGAATAATGGTCAAGGACTTTTTTTAAATTAACTTTACTGAAATTACTCCTCCCCCCAACTCAGGATGAATGGACGATGATGTATTTTGAGGTGAAAGTATGAAATAAACCCCCAGTATACCTTTGTGAACCACAGAAAATCTTGCGTAATGGAACTGGAGTGAGAATCGTCGATTTCAACAATTGGTATTTGATCTTCATTGGTAACTAACATATTATCTTTATAATAAAATATAACAGCTATATAGAGTCCCCTAGAAAGAAAGAAAAAAGCAAAATAAAAACATCATCCTTAATCTTGTCTGCCTCCACTAACCCTGAATCAGGGAAATATTTTTGCAAAGGCCAAATTCAATATAATTATATGTGCTTATGATTCCTGCTAGGTATTTCCAACACTCTAGGGAGAACTAGTGGAGAAATTACCATCTTCTCCAAACATTGAGAAGAATGAACTTACTACTCTTGGGGGTGAGAGGAGTCACTGAGGGTAGAAAGTTTCATTTTGCTATTCCCAAACCAGTGGATTCCTGGGAAGGCAAGATTACTGGTTAGGGTGTTTCCTAGAAGCAATACTTAAAACGCACCGTTTTAAGGTCTTCACAAACTTGTTTGAGGAATGGAATAGATGTTTCAAGCTCCTTGAGACTGACTGCTTGCGTCCTGTGTTCTGTAATTTTGAACTTTCTGAAACACAAAAAATGGAAGTAAATAAAACCAAACCCGTAGCGGGATTTCAGTTTGTCAGAATAACACTAAGGGTAGAAAATATTGTCCCTCCATTATTCCAGCTCCTCAGTGTCATGTGGGGGGTAGGGATGGGTTGCTTTCATTTTTTCTCCTTTTCTCCTCTCTTAGTGGACCCTCCTAAGGACCTTTTCCCCTAGGCCAGTCCTAATTGGCTACTTCCTTAACTCCAGTCTCTCCTCTTTCCAATCCATTCTCCATACAGATCTCAAATTGTTCCTGAAGCATAGATCTGACCATATTATTTACTTGCCCAATCAATGTCAGTTATTACCTCTAGGATAAAATCTAGTATCCTTGTTTTGGCATTTAAAGCCCTCTACAAAATTCCAACTCATTTTTTCCAGCCTTACAAATTATTATTTATAACCTGAAAGGGAACCATTAGAAAACCTTTATGTTACAATTTTTAGATCAATGATTTACTTGTGAAGTGGGGTATGGAAAGAAAGAAGTTCCCCCTTTATATATTTTTCAATATTTCACTGATTTTTCAAATTTCACTTTTCAGTACTAGAAAAGCCCTCCCTTAATTATTCTCTGATTTTCATTTTAGTATACTAAATGTATGAGTCAGTAGTAGATAGAGAGCTAGCCTGAGAACATGGAACACTTGGGTCCAAGTGTCACTTCAGATATATACTGGTTGTGTGATCCTGGTTAAGTAACTTAATCTTTCAGGGCTCTAGAAAACTCTCTAAGATTATAAGTTATAGGGAAGGTGCTGACCCTGCATTGGTAGTGGGAATTTCTTAATTAAGAAATTTTCCATACCAAAAACATATCTATCTATTTTCCCTTGCTAAATATATCCCAGCACAATGTTGACAAGATCCAATAGTCCATTGTTCTAGAAAGGCCATTGGTAAAGATGTACAATACGCTAAACCCAAAGATGACTTATTCACTTCACATGCGAACAAGATGACCTATAAACTCTTCATACTTAAAATGATAATAACTAGCATTTATATATCACTTTTAGATTTACAAAATATTTTAAAATATTTAATATTTTAAAAATTTAAAAATATCATCTCATATTATCTTCACAATGTCTCCTGGAAGTAAGTGCTATTACTATCCCCATTTTACACATGAGGAAACTGAGGCAAACAATACTTAAGTGATTTGCCCAGGGTCACACAGCTAGCAAATGTATGAGGCTTGATTTGAGCTTAGGTCTTCTTAGCTCCTTTTCCAGTGTTCCATTATGCTGCTTTAACTGAAAGGTATATATGAACAAGAAAGTCTTTGCTTCCTTCTTGTTGGTTTGCTCTTGGTTGTAGATCCTTAGACACTTTAGTGACACTTAGTAGAGCTGGTATCCGCTATCACCACATCTGCCAAACACCGACTTAAATATTGGAAGATTACCCAGGGATTAAGGTGTGTATGAGGGGTGAGGCAAAGACAAAATGGTGTCTTTCATGATGCTGCATTTAGTTATTTGTGTTAGTTCACACACTTTCCTTTGTAGTCAAACTGGCCTACTAACTTCCCTATGAATAAGATCCCAAAGTGGTCCACCATGTCTGGAGCACATAACCAAAGTTCTTCAGAGAGACCTTGGCAGTATTCTTGTATCACTTATTTTGACTTCTGTATGAACACTTGCCTTTGTGTGAGTTCTCCGTAAAATAGTCTTTTAGGAAAATATGCATTTGACATTTGAACAATGTGGCCAGCTCATTGGAGCTGCATTCTTTGTAGCAGAGTTTGAATTCTTGGCAGTCTAGCTTGAGAAAAGACTTAGGGGTCCAGTATGTTATTCTTTCAGGTGATCTTCAGAATCTTCCTAAGACAATTCAAATGGAAGTGATTCAGTTTCTTGGCATATGGTCATGGTATACTGCCCAGGTTTCACAGGCATACAACAAGGTCAGCACAATGACTCTGTAGAACTTCAGTTTGGTAGGCAGTTGAATACCTCTTCTCCCCCACACTTTCCTTTGGAGCCTCTCAAACACTGAGTCAGCTCTGGCAATGTATGCATAGAGCTCATCATCTATGTGTACATCCCTGTAATGTATATTGGCAAGGTAAGTGAACTTATCAATAGCATTCAAAATTTCTTCATTTTCTGTAACCAATGTTTCCATTTATGGATGGTGTTGTGCTAGCTTAATATTGTCAGGTCAAAATAACCACATGTGGCAGAGAACTGATCCACCCTTTGCTGCATCTCAGCCTGAGAGGTTGTTTTGAATGCAGAATCATCTGTGGACAAAAGTTGTGCACCAGTTATCCCTCTGCCTTCATCTTGGCTCATGGCTTTTTCAAGTTAAATAATTTTTCATCAGCTCTGTAGCTTACCTTAAAGCCATTTTCATCCTCGTTGAAGGCACCCTTCAATATCACTGAAAACATCATGCTAAAAAGTAAGGGAGCAAGCACATAGCCATGCCTCACTCTATTGCTGACTGGGAAAACAAGAGACATCATCCTTTATCCAGAATCTGTGCAAGCATGCCGTCATGGAACTGATGTTCAATACTGAGGAACTTTTCTGGGCAACCAAATTTTGCCATGGTCTTCCATGAGTCCTCCTGACTGACAGTATCAAAAGCCTTGGTTACATTAACAAATGCTGGGTAAAGACCTCTGCTCTATTCCTGCCATTTCTCCTGAAGTTGTCAGGCAGCAAATACCATATTGACCATTCCTCTGTCTTTTCTGAGGCCACACTGGCTCTCAGGTAGATCGCCATCTTCTAGGTAAAGGATCAACCTATTAAAGAGGACTCTGGCAAGAATCTTGCTGGCACTGACTAAGAAAGAGACTCCCCTTTTGACTGATGTTTTAATACAGTAGATGCCAAATGACAGATTTTGAATCCCCCCAAAATAAGTGGCGGGAGGGAGCTTGGTAGGCTAGAATGATGAGTCTGACCTGATAGGGTAAAATTTAATAGGCATTAATGTCAAATTCTACATTTGGGTTTATAAAAATAATCATCTTCATGAATGCAGGATGGGGCAAGCATGGTAAGGTTATAGTTGGTATGAGGAAAAGATACTATGCTTTTAGAGTATTGTGCATTCAATATATGTCCATTGGGTAACATAGCATCGAAAACCACTAAATGTGAACTTAAGCTCTGAACAACCTTTCCAACAAATGTCTAAACAAATTTATTTAGAAGGTATATTCTCTCACCCTCCTCCCTCCAGGCTAATAACCACTCTCATAAAAACCAAACATTATTGACTATTAACACTAAGAAGCAATATGCCTTTTAACTTTTACAGTATGGCCTTCGTATTGACTGGTATTTTGTTGATTTCATGTACGTTGCAGTCACTTTGTATATATCGCTGGGTTGTCATTACCCTGGATCACATCCTATAAGTCACTCCACATTTCTCTGAATTCTTTACATTTCATTGTGCTTCTAAATCTTCTCTAAAGAATTCTCCATAGCAGCTGCTTAAGGACACTCCTATCCACAGAGGCAAAGTACTTATTTACGAAACCTCTGAACTGTGTCTGTGCAAGTGGAGGCAATTTAGTGCTTAAAAGTGGTCATTTTAGGACAAATAAAGGGAAATACAAATTTATACACTGGGTAGTGAATTTAGCTCCTTTTTTCCCCTAAGAGGTGATACAGGAGGACAGTATAAGAAGGTTTGAGAAAGGTTTACCTTCATTCACAGATGAATGAATGATACACATTTATTTAGTCCTTACTGTGCACCAAACATGGAGCTCTAAGTGCTGGGGAGAAGAATACAAAATTGAGACAGTCCTTGCCTTCAAGGAACTTATGTTCTCATGGGGGAGCCAACATGTATATCCATAATAGATTATTAAGGAAGGAAACAAGTGTTTATTAAACACCGACTATATGCTGATACTGTGTTAAATGCTTTACAGATATTATCTCATTTAACCTTCAAGACAACCCTGAGAAGCAGATGCTGTTATTACCCCTATTTTACAGAGAATATAAATGAGGCAGACAGAAGTTAAGTGACTTGCCCAGTGTCACACAGCTAGTAAGTATCTGAGGTCAAATTTGAACTTAGGTCTTCCTGACTCCAGGTCCAGCCCTCAATTCACTGAGACATCTAGCTGCTTTATTAAGGAATATGAGCTTGTTCCCTTGAACCTTTTGAGGTTGATGTGATAGATGACCTTTAACTAAAGTTCTTTTCTGATGCCTCAGAATAGATATAAAGGTGTCTCCAGTCTCTCAAAGGGATTGCTAGGGGAACACTCTTGTGCTGGTGAGTCATACCAACCTAGAATGATTTTGAGTTTAGGCCAGTGAGAGGTGGTTATCAGCCTTACTCAGTTCACAAAAAACTTTTCATCAAAGCTGAATTGCTCTATTGATACATATTTTTGCTGACAATTACTTTTCTAAGTAACAAAATGTACCTTGAGGTTCTGTAAGTTCTGCCCCTGACGTATAGTGGCTATGTGACCCTGGGTAAGTCAACCAGTATGTCAGAGCTCTAGATAACTTTCTAAGTCTCTGAGTTTCAGAGAAGGTGTTGATCTGAACTGGTAGAGGAAATTCCCTACAACAAGGACTTCATAGTTCTACTTACTTAACTCATAAAATTAGTTACTAAGGCACTGATGAAATCACAGATCTTTTCAAGTATTTAACTAGATTTTCCCACAAATTGTCTCTTTGAGTCACTGTTAGAGACAGAATATTGGGCTGTGACCATGGGTGAATAACCCAGAGGAGTAATATCTTATGTTTTGATACATAAAGTTTGAAGCATGGAAGGCTGAGCCAAACAGTTAATAACCATGATAGGCTTTAAGATTCTGCTGGCTGAGAATCTCAACTAGCAAAGTGAAATCCAAATGATGTCACAGTCTTCCCTTTGGACTTGACCATATTGCTTGGCACAGAACACTGCCACCAATTAGAAACATAGCCAAATCTCAAGACAATGGCTTTTCATCAAAGATCAGCAAACAATGACTTGTACATAGAGCAGACTTGGCCACCCCCATCTTTGACAGCCCAAAGTATTGAGACATGGTTGTAATTTGTTCTTGTAAAATTGTGTCATGGAGATAATGAGTGACTCTGTGGATTGTAATTCTCTAGGTTTTCCAGGGAATTAAGCTTGTGAACAGATTAATTGGACTTCACTTGATCTAGTGGTTCCTTCATGACATTAACCCTTAAGTCAAAGTTCAGAAACTCATCTGAGTTCTTTATACATGCTATGTAGAGGGATGTTTGTGTTTTTGTGTGTGTGTGCATGTGTGCGTGTGTGTGTGTGTAGGAGGTGGTAGAGTTCATATATATATGTATATATATGTATATATATACATATACATATATATATGTACATGTATATATATATATTATTCCTTTTGAACCAGGGGCATTCTGAGAACTCAGAAGATACTCCATACCTTATAATTAATTGACAAGCCTTTATTAAGAACCAACTATGCATAAGGTAGGAAGAATACAAACACTTTTAAAGTACCTACCATGTGCCAGATACTGTCCTAAGTGGTTTACAATTATTATCTCATTTTATCCTCATAACAACCTGGCAAGGTAGGTGCTATTATTCTCTCTATTTTATAGTTAAGGAAACTGAGGCATAGAGTGGTTAAATAACCTGCCCGAGTTCACACAGATAGTGAGTGTCTGGGGCCAAATTTGAACTCAGACCTTCCAGACTCCAAGCCCAGTGTTCTAAATCAATACTCCTAGAAATAAAAAGAAAAATTAAAAAGTTCCTATCCTCAATGAGCTTATGCTATTTCAGGGGAGACAATGCATACACATATGAATATATATGTATATACACACTGTATATATGTGTGTATATATACACATGTGTATATATGTTTACATTCATGTATATTCATATACATGAAACAAGCTCAAAGTGGTAGAAATGAGAGGATCAGGAAATGCCAATTGTAGGACTTAGTTTTTGAAGTTGAACTGAGGATTAAAGAAACTCAGAATGCTTTGAGAAAGAGGTGAGAAAAGACCATTCCAGGCATGGTAGACAGCTTGTGAAGAGGTTCATGCATTCAACATTTAATCAATGCTTGTGGAATTGAATTAATGATAAAGCCTGGCATTTGTATAAGCTTCTATGGTTGGCAAAATACTTCTCTGCCCCTCTTCTCATTTGATTCTCAAAACAATTTTGAGAGTTAGTCCATCAGAGAACATACCTTTAAGTGCTTACTAAGCACCAGGATGGGGATACAAAGAAAGGCAAAAACCAATCGCTACCCATGAGGAACTCACAGTCAGAAGGGGGGAGACATGTCTATTTAGCTGATGAGAAAATTGAAGATCAGAGACTAACCTGTTCAAAGTCTTATAGCCAGTTAGTGATGGAAGGCACAATCTGAACTCAGGTCTTCACACCCAATCAGGGGTGTGCTGGTGCCTGTTTGAATCAGCTTAGGAGAACTGGTTGCTAAATTTTCAGCATGAGCATTTATACTTTGAAAATCAACAAATGCTGCAAATTAGAGCCTCATTTATTTTGTTGATTGTCTAGACTTAAGAAAGGGATAGAGAAATATTGATGATTTAGATTAAACTTGAAAGCATATTGTGGGTACATTTATTTTATTCAAAGAGTCACTTGTTAAATATTTACCAGCATACTTCTGCCTCTGATTGAGTACTCATTGAGAGATGGGAGCCATATCCAGTCGTACTGATCTATATCTGGTCAATGGACCCAGATGGCTTTGGAGGAGAAAATGAGGTTGGTGATTTTGCAACCCTCCCTTAAATCTGATTCACTTGCAAGTCCTGGCATCATCTTCCTGCTGTCATGGTCTTCTTTGACAATAGAGGACAAAAAGCAGTAGTATTGAGAGGCAGAGTGGTGGGCCAGAGGACTGAGGATCCAAGTCTTACTTTTGATGCTTAACCGGTTCTGTGGCCATGAGCAAGTCATTTCACGGTGGAATTAGTCTGAGTCTGAGATTAGGGGGAATCTGAGATTTCTCACTTATAAAATGCGGATAATATTGACATTATCTACATCAGAGACTCATGAGGTTCCAATGAAATGATGTTTATAATGAACTTTGGAAACCTCACAGCATAATATCAGTGTGAATTCCTGTTTCTGCAACATGAGCAAATGATGCTTGCTGTATGCTAGAATCACGAGGAAGAGTTGTATAGAACGAGCAGGTCTGCTTCTCGTCTATAGGAAGTCATTCATTCTCACCCCTCTGTTGTGTTATCTGGTTTTAGAATGCTATACATCCACATATATCCAGTGCATTTCAAAGCTTAATAGATCTCCTTGTCAGGAGTTTCTTTCATATACTGCACCTCAGATAACGAGATAACAACAACAGCTAGTCTTTATATAGCATATATTATGTGCCAGAACTATGCAAATTACTTTACAAATATTCTCATTTGGTCCTTTCAGAGAAGGGTGGTGTTATCTTCATTTTAGTGGTTAAGTGACTTGCCCAAGGTCACACAGTTAGTGAGTGTATGACACAAATTCTAAATTTAGCTCTTCTTGACTCCAGGTCCAGTCGTCTGTCCAATGTACCACCACCTAGCTTCCTAGACCTGGCAGGATCATTATCTTATAGATGAGTAAACTGAGGCTCAAAAGAGCTAGGTGACTTGCCTAAGGTTATACAGGGACCTAAATCCTTACTACTTAGGCTTATACTGTCTATTTCCTACAGGAAGAAGGATCTACAGGGGAAAAGTTGAGTGGGAATAGCAGATTCATTAGTTCACTCCTGATTATCCATGGGTAAGAGGTTGCAGGGAGAAAAAAGGTTCATCAAATTCCATACATAATTTGACTTATCATTGGAATCAATAACTTTACTATTTCTCTTTTGTAGAGATGAGTCTTTATTGAAATTCCCCAAACTATTATAGGGCAGCTAGGTTGTGCAGTGGATAGAGTGTTAGTCCTGAATTCAGGAGGAGCTAAGTTCAAATTTGACCTCAGACATTTATTAGTTCCGTGACTCTGGGAAAGTCACTTAACCCTGTTTGCCTCAGTTTCTTCATCTATAAAGTGAACTGGAGAAGGAAATGGCAAACTACTCCACTATCTTTGCCAAGAAATCCCCTAAAAGGGTCATGAAGAGTTGAACACAACTAAAAAATGACTGAACAATAGATAAAACTACTTACAAGTAACAAAGCTTGATCTGGTTCAGTTATACTTTTTTTCTTTGCCTAATTTGTGATAAACAGTGAGCAGGGTAATAATGTTCAAGAATGTCAAATCACTCTCCCTCCCCTAGCCTCAGTTTACTCCTTTGTAAAATGAGAAGGTTGAACTAAAAGTTCTCTCTTAAGTCTTATGGTTTTGTGATTCTATGAAAAGCAGCAGGCAACAGCAGGGAGGAATTCTTATATATTAGAGGCTTTATATTATAGTGGAAAGAAAACTAAACTTGGAGTCCAAGTATCTGGGATTAAATCTTGATACTTGATGGTCATGGACCCATGGAAAAATTGTTGTGTCTCTCAAGTCATCCACAAAATGGGAATAATAATACTTGTACTATGTAGCTCACAGAACTATTCTGAGGAAAGTGTTTTATAAACTATGAAGCAACATATGGATATAAGTTGTGGTTATGATTACTAGGTGACTCTCTCCCACTTATATGGCATTTTATAGTAATAATGCTTTGGCACACATTTCTTGATCTGATCTTTACTGTGTGCAGTAAGCAGCATTCTAATCTAGGGCAGAGACACTGGGACTTTATCCCAGGGAACTGAGTTTAGAGGGCACCAAATTTAGAGTTACTGAGGACACTTTCAGTCTTGTCAGAGGCTTAGGAAATGCAGAGCTAAAAGTACCTTGTTAGGAGGAATAGTTTGAGTTCTTCCCCTGCCCTACCCTGCGTTATCATAGGTCTTGAGTCCTGGATGGAGTTTATGGTACTTGCCCCAGGCAGAGAAATACCTAGTTATATCTCTGGAGCTAAGGCAGGGTGTTGTTGTTCAGTTGTGTTCAACTCTTCTCTATCTCGTTTGGGTTTTCATTTTTCTTTTCTTTTCTTTTCAATTTATGGAATAAAACAAGTATTTCCATATCATAGTATAATAAAAAAAAGGTGATTATACATGAAATTGTAAATCTGCTATGTACAACTTGCTATTCCTCTCAAATATACTACAAAATTATCATATAAATTTCTTCTCCACCTCACTCCCATGGCTATGGTTAGGCACAAATAGGTATATATACAAAGATCCTGGAAAGGTTTACTATTTCCTTCTCAATTTATCTCATTTTACAGATGAGAAACTGAGGCAAACAGGTCAAGTGACTTGCCCAGGACTGTACAACTAGTAAGTGTCTGAGGTAGGATTTGAATTCACAAAGATGAGTTTTTCTGACTCCAGGTTTGGCACTACCCACTGTGCCACTTAGCTACCCGGCGGGCAAGGGAGGTTTTTATTTTTTCCATTTTATATCAGCATAATTAAATGATTTGTCCAAGGTGATATGGTTCTTCATTGGCAGAGACAGGGCTTTCTGACTCCTGTGCTGGTATTCTTTCCCCACTGTAGGAGGATGTCTCCATAATTAACAGATTGGTTCATTAATCTCTGTGTACCTAGGTCGTGAGATCCTAGGTCGATAAACTTGAAGGAAAGCACTTTGCAGGTCACAGAGTCCAACCTCTCATTTCTCAGATAAGAAAACTCATGAAGAGAGAGATAAAGTGCCCTCTGTTCAGTTATGAGGTCTGTACACAGTTGCTTGTGGTCCTGGATGCTCGGGGGTGAACCCTCTGATTACTATTGACCCTCAAAACCTCTTCTGACTACATTGATGTTGACTGAGGCCCTACTTGTGAAAAGAAAATCATTTGGGCATGGGCAAAGACTATTTCCTGATGGAGCTGGAATGTCAGAAAGTGTTTGTTGCCATAACTGTCCTGTGATGATACAGAGTTTTTGCTAATCTTTGGTCTGCCTTGTTTGTATTTGATTTAAGGTGAGTGAACATTCTTTGGTTTCAGCCATGGATTTCAGAGCATGGCCCTGCTGCTGCTGAGCTTTCCTCAGTTGAGAGTGCCATGGGTGATAGAGCATGGAAGATGAAAATGTTATGGCAGCTTGATTCCTCCAAATAAAGCTAAGTGCTTCTGCCACGAATCATTACCCATATTGGAAACCTGACCTGATCCCATCTGAGCAGCCCATCAAGAGAAAGACCTTACTAAGAGCTTCTCTAGCTAGAAGAAAACATTGGCTTTGTAGTCAGGGGACTAGAGTTCTAATTCTGTTTCTTTCAGTGAGCTTCAAGTAGCAGGGTGGTACAATGGGTAGAGTGATGGACTTGGAGTCAGAAAATTGTTGTTGAGTCATTTCAGTTGTGTCTGACTCTTTGTGACCCCGTTTGGAGTTTTCTTGGCAGTGATACTGGAGTGGTTTGCCATTTCCTTCTCCAGCTCACTTTAAAGATGAGGAAACTGAGGCAAATAGGGGTAAGTGATTTGTCTAGGATCATGTGGACAGTCAATATCTGAGGTCGGATTTGAACCCAGGTCTTCTTATCTCCAGGTCTGACACTCTATCTACTGTACCACATCATTGCCCGGAGTCAGGAAGACGAGTCCAAATCCAGACACTTTTTAGCTGTGTGACCCTGGGCAAGTCATGTAACCATTCTTAGCCTCAGTTTATTTATCTATAAAATGGGGATAATAATAGAACCCCTTCTCAGACTTGCTGTGAGAATTAAGTGAGAACATATTTGAAAAGTACTTCATGAACTTTAAAGCCTTATGCTAATACCAGGCATTATTAGCTATTATTACTTGCTATTTGTGTGAACTTGGGCAAGTCACTTCACCTCAGCTGGTCTCAGATTTTTCTATGAGATGAAAAATCACTGGATTCCTGAGAATTCTTAAACCATTTTTCTCCCAGTGTCCCTTCATCCTGGTGCCTTCCCTCTGTTGATTATTTCCAATTTATCCTGTTTATAGTTCAATCATATGTAGTGGTATGTATGTTTTCTCCCCCATTAGACTGTGAACTTCTTGAGAGCAGAGACTGTTTTTCTGCTTTCCTTTGTATCCCTAGTACTTACTACAGTGCTGGATATATAGTAGGTGCTTAATATTTATTAACTGATAGATTTTTTTCTGTGTGTCATGGATCATTATGTTAGCATGTTGAAGCCTATCGATCCCTTCTCAGAATAAAGCTGTTATTAGCATTCATAATGGAAGGAAATGCTCATTTGAGTTAGAAGTTAGTGAAAACAAAGATGCAATTTCCCCACCTCCTCCAAGTTCACTTCCTGATTGCCTGAAATTCACCCACAGATCCCTGGGACATCCATGGTCCCCAGGTTAAAAACCACTGGACTTGATACCTTCTGAGGTCCCTTTGGTCTCAATTCCTATGAATTCTGAAATTCCAAGGTATAGGTTGGTTCTGCAGTTTAAAGATTCAAGCTATGTTCATCACTGACTAGAGACGTGTCTGGGGTGAATCTCAAAGTCAATATTTCTGACCAGTTGGTGGAGAGGCAGGAGAACCAATCCGCTGGGTTAAGGTCCCAATAGAGACACCAGGGAACTGCTTTGGGATGTGGCATAATTCTCTCATTCCTCCCCAAACCATTTCTCCTGTGTGTACCCCAAACCCCTAGACTGCACTGATGATTTCTGCAGGAGACACATTCAACAGGGAGGAAACTTAAAGCATTTACTCTCTCTCTCTCTCTCTCTCTGCTTGTTTTTAAATTGTTCCTATGGAGAAAGGAGAGAGAGGGAGGAAAGGAGGGGGTGAAGGAGGAATGGGGGTGGGGGGAGGCTCATCTTAAGGGTTAAAGTAAGATAGTGCTGTAAAGTGATTCCAGATGTACCAATATTAATATCTTTCTCTCCCTGATGAATGAGAAGGTATGACCCAGTTAGGAAACTGCTAAAATTACAGGCGCCACTGAGACCTCAGCTGATGCCCTACCACACAGATTTTTATCCTTACCCCGGCAACTGTAATGCTGATGAGCAGCCCGGATCTGCTGTAGCAGACGCTCCAAAGCTTCATTCTGTCCCTTGTGTCTGGGCTCTCTGCCGTCATAGTCTTTCCAGTCTATTGAACAGAAGAAACAAACAGAATGAAACATAGGGGAGAAGAGGGAGTTCTCTCCTCACTCTGCTCTGGAAGTAATGACTGTGCTTTTTGCTTGGGGGAGATGACTGGTACAGCACCCAGAACACCTATGGAGAGCTAGGAGTTAATACCAATGGTTCCAACGGCTGCCATCACTCAGAGTCCAGTCGTGTCCTACCTATCCTCTGGGGCATAACGGTACTCATCATTACTTTGGGTTGGGTTCAGCTGTTTTAGGACAGAACAAAATGGGAATGGAAAATCAAAGAAAAGGATGGAGTCTGACAGTCCCAATTGCTCTCAGAATCCCTATCTTTGTTCCCCCAGTACCTAAAGCCCTAATCCCATAGCACAGGGAAGAAAGAAAAGGGCGAACATGGCACAGATGAGATGAAATTCATGTTCCCAATGCTTTTATTGTAACTTTCACACTTTTGGCCAAATTGAAGTTTCTTTCCAAGGAAAGAGTGCACATCGGATGCCAAGAAATAGAAATCTACATTTTGCTCTAATGAATGTCTGCTTTCGTTGGCGGGCACAGGAATCTTGTAGAGATTCTGAGCCACCAACCACCCTGTCTGTTCAGGCTCTAAACATACAGTATTAACTTACATGGCAAATTCAAATTGTAGTACCCATCTGAGCAACACCACCCTCCCAACCCCCCCACCTCTACTTACTCCCTGAAATTTCATTCCATTGGTTTTAATGGAGATCAAAAGTAACACCCCTTACAAGACTGGCATCAATATTTTAATTGTGCTGTCTGGGGCTTCTGATTTTTCAGTAGGTCAGGAGCTTCCATTAATTTCTCTTTCTCCTTGATTACATTCCCCCCCATCCACTCTTTAAACAACCCCCCAATTAGTTTCTGAATTTATGTTTCAGATGTTGCAAATTTTAAGACACTCTAAAAATGCAATGCGAATTCTAGCTTAAATTTAATTTTATTAAATTTAATGACCTTGTCACCAGGCAGACACCCACTTAGCTGGAGATTCTCCATCACCATGGGGCCTTAACAGAAGTCATGGAAGGTTACATTACATAAAAATTACCTTCATTAACCAACACAACATCAAATATAATATAATCCAAGAAAATTCAGTGATTCAGGAATCATTCTCAGTGAACTTTTTTTTTGCTAAGTTAGCTATATACCTTTAGAGAATGTAGCTATTCCCTATAGAGATCATAGATCATAGACTTATAGATTTAGAGTTTGAAGGGACATTGGAGGCCATCTCATCAATCTTTTCAGTTCTATAGCTGAAGAACTATGGCCCTTTGAAAGATGAAGAGACTTGTTTAAGATCACATAAATAGTAACAGAGCTAAGACCCAAATCCAGGCCCTATGAGTCCTCTTTGGATCCCTTTCTAGTATACCACAGATACTTGGGAAGATGGAATTTTAGCACATGAAAGGATTGAAACTTTGGGAAAGGGCACTGGGCAAGGAGTCAGTACCTTTCGGGTTCTAACCTTGGCTGGCTTCTAATTGGGCAAGTCACTTCTTTGGCTCCCAGTGTTCCTAACAGATCAAGGAGATTGACAAAGAAAATGACTTATAAATACCCAAATTAACTATAAAGGACATATGATGAAAAACACTGTCTGCATCTGGAGAAAGAACTGATAAACAGAAGTATTAAAAAATAATTTTGTATATACATACATATACATGTATGTATATATGCATATCTATGTAGGCATTTATATGTATATTTATATCTATTTGTGTCTAATGGTGGCCATCTCTGGAATGGGGGGAGAAAAGAAAAAAAGAAATTTACATGATAACTTCGTTGCACATTTTAAAAGAATAGCTAGTTGTACTTGGTAGATTTGCAGTTTCGTGTGCAATCATCTTTTTATTATTATACTATGTTATGGAAATGCTTGTTTTATTCCATAAATTAAAAATAAAAAAAAGTGGTATTTAACTGTCTTTGTGTCATCGACCTCTTGGGTACTCTGGTGAAGCCTGTGGAGCCCTTTACAGAAGAATGATTTTATGCACAAAACAGAATACATAGAATTAGAAAGGAAACCAATTATATTGAAATACAATTATCAAAATATTTGTGAAAAATTCATGGACCCCAGGTTGGGAACCCTTGTTCTAAATGACCTCTAAACCCCTTATAGCTCTAGAATCTATGATCTTAGAGAAAGTCTAGTCTGTCCATTTTGTATGTGCACACACACATACATGCATATATTTTATAGAAGAGGAAACTGAAGTCCAGAGCAAAGGAGTGACCTTAACTAGGCCGCGGAAAGAGTTAACAGCAGTGACAAGAGTAGAATCCATGTTCCCTGACCTTCAAGTTCAGTGCTCTTTCCGTTATACTATTCTAGATATTTTTATTTGGTGGCTGGAAGTTGAGTTGAAACTTGATGTGGTATGATTTAGGTGTGGGCTATCCTAGTTAAAGATAATCTTTCAAAGTTTGTTTTTCTTCCCAAGATACTACTGCATATTAACTGTTCATTAGAAAGTGGGGAAAAGACAAAAATTTTAGGGAATTGGCTTTGAGATTTTTTAGTAACATTTCCTCATTGTATCTGTGTTCACCTAGGAAAACCTCAGTCTTTGATAGTACTTGGCCCATACTAAACCATACATGCTTTTCATTCATTCAACTCATTCAATGACTCTTTATATATGCATAAAGAGAGAAAAATTTCCATTCCTTTTCCATTCTCAAAGGGATGATTTTTCTCCAAAGTCCATTCCATGATTTTTTGTTTTTTTTTTTTAAGGTGATAAACCAAATGAAGATAGGCAGCCAATATTGCTTTCTCTGGTCAGACTCCCAGGAGGCTAAATGATCTTATCACCCTATAAAGGCCAAAATATTCTATTGCGAAAACCAACGTTCTCCTCAAAGTGTGGAGAGATATGATGCAGCCAGCCCCCTGTGGCAGGGAGCATGGTTACGTCAGGAGCCAGCTTCCTCTCATGACTTTTATGATACTTTTATAAAAAAAAAAAAGAAAGCAAATGCAAAAATAGGAGCCCAAAGTGAGTGTTCTACACTATGCCAAGAGTTTTGGAAAGAATGAGTTTTCTCAGAGATGTTTGGAAACCTTTGACTCCTACATAAAACAGGAGACTTCAGGGATGAGGGAGAAAATTGGAAATACATTACAGAAATCCGTAAACCTGACAAGGAACCCACTCAGTGTGGGAGGAAAAGCCCATATTGTTCTACATAATACAGTTCACTGTTCTTGTAATGAGATACTTAGGTTATAACACAATGCAAAGCTTACATTTGCCTGTGATATTAGGTCTTTCCTGATCATAACTCAGACAAGTCTGTCTGGGTCCTTTTCTCATATTATGGAGGGTACCACATAACATAAGTCTATAAAAACACATTAAGACCTTTTTAAAAAAACAACTAAACACTTTAATAGTGAGCTGGAACATATTACAGAATTTCCAATTACTCTGTCATGTTAGAATACACGATCCCATAATAAATATCGAAATACTGAAAAATCTGATGCTCACAATTTCATGCTCTGTTTCCAAATAGAGCCAGAATTTTTTTAATTGGACCTTCAGAATGATAGGGAATACTCACAGCAATTAGTCTTAAATGATGAGATTTCAGCCTTGCCCATTAGCTAGGAGGACAAAGTTCACTCTCATTGAAAGTTTGCTAGTTCCATTCCTTGGCTAGTCTACAGGGATAGCAGTCTCCACTCTGTGGAGGGACACCTTGTTTTAATGGGGTGCCTGGGAGGAATGTGTCTGAAAGAAACTCCAGCACATGGAGCATTCAGAAAACAGCATATCTGATGGGAGAGAAAAATCAGTCATGGGAATGGGAAATACACTATTTCCCTTGCTAATTGAACGTATATTTATTAGCATTTTTTCATTGTCTCTTACTGTTCCTCAAGTCAAAATATCATAGATTAGGTTTAGAGCTACAAGTACCTTAGAGCCCAACAGATTAAGAAACAGAGACCCAGACAGATTTCCCCCAAGTCACACAGCTGGTAAGTGGCAGAGCAAGATGTCTTTTTTTTATATGTAATGTGGGATTGACCAATAAACCAAGTCCATATGAGCCTGCATAGAATGTCTGTGACTACCTCCAAAGGCTTTGTGGGGGATTGCATCAGCCATTCACTCTGAGTGGGAACATAAAGACTGGGCTTATTGCTGAGTCCCCTATTACATATGAATTTGACAAACATCAATAAACATGAACATATCAATATACAAAGAAAACAGAAAAAGATGATTGTATATGAAACCATGAATTTCTAGTACATAGAGCTTGTTTTTAAAAGTATGTTATTAAATCTAATACTTTGATACCTACACAGCTCTGTATGTCTGTGTCCCCTTCTGTACTTCCTTATGCTTTCCTGTGTGTATTTTTAAATATTTCATTGACTCTCATTTCTTTCTTTTCTTCCTTTTTTAAACATCATAACCCCTCATGCTACCCTCCATAACTCTCTCCTCTCCAAAAAAAAGTCCTCTCGCAAAAAAATCCAAGATTAGTCAAGCAAAACAAACCTATATATTTGTATCTGAAAATGCATGTCTCATTTTGTGTCTTTAGTCCATCACCTCTCTGATACGTGGGAATCATGATTTAATATCAGTTTCATTACATTGATCAGAGTTCTTAAATCTTAAAAGTTATTTTTCTTTAGTGTATTGTAGTTATTGCCCCAATGCACATCTTTCCATATTTCAGTGAAGTTATCTCTTGTCATTTCAAATGACATAATTATATTTCATTATATTCACTTACCATAATTTGTTAAATGATTCCCTAACTGATGGATACCTTCTTTGTTTCTGTTTATATTGTAAGACAAAAGTGCTCCTACAAATATTTTATAATATATTAATATATTTTAATAAGTCCTTTCCCTCTTCTTTTACTTTCTTTGCAGGGAGAGGGACATGGGGCTATTAATATACTAAATAGTGTTATCCTTGGGTCAAAAGGTGTGCATCATTTAGTGACATTTTGTGTATACTTTCACATTTATTTCCAGAATGGTTGAATCACTTATATTAGTGCGCCTGTTTCCCCGTAGCCGCTTTAACAGCTGCCGTCAGTGTTGAGGTGGTGTTTCAGTCTGTTTTCACCTAAACCATGATCTAATTATTGGTTCTTACCCTTTATTTGTTTCTTCTTTCTTTCTTTCTTATCTCTATTTTATGATTTACCTCTAAAGTTGAAGACTGTTTTGTTTGTGACATCCTCTTCCTGATACTACCCTTCCTTTTGAACCTCATTCTCCTTATGACCACATATTTCCTTTGTGAACTTAATGTATTTCTACATGTGTGCCCGTGTATGCATGCATATATATATATATATATATATATATATATATATATATATATATATATATATATATATATATATATATATATATCCATTTGATTCATCTTTGTCTGGTTCAGATAAAAGTGAAGTTTAAAAGGTTCTTATTCCCTTCACCCTTTACTTCCATGCTTGTATTCTCTTGTCAAACACTCCATATATAAGAAACACTAAGGTCTTTCCCCTTCTTCTTCTTTTTTCCCTTAGTATAAACCTATTCCTCTCTATTTGGACCCTCTCTTAAAACCAAAGAAATAGAACAAATTCATGTCCAAAAACTGTGTCTTTTTTAACTCTTTTCATGACCTTTGGAGACAGTGGAATTCTGAAAAGATACTTGTTTCTTTCTTCCCTATTAAAATTTAAGCACCTTATCCTTATTTAGCTTCATCCAACTGCTTATATATATTTACCTAAGTTTTTCTTGTTTCCTTTATTTATGTTTCAAAGATTCTACTCAGGTCTTATTTTTTTCATTGGGAATGTCTCAAAGTTTTTTTTATTATCTTAAAGTTAATTTTGCCTCTTGTGAGATTATACTCAGTTTTATAGGGTAAGTTATTCTTATTTGTAAGTCTTTACCTTTCGGAATGTCATATTACAATATTTTCTCTCATTTAGTGTCATTGCAGCAAAGTCTTGTGTGATGCTAATTGTGGTTCCTTGGTATTTGAAATATTTCTCTCTGGTTACTTGCAATATTTTTTTTCTTTTGACTTAAAAGTGCTGAGATTTGGCTATGACACTCCTGGTGGTTTCAATTAAGGTTTTCTTGCAGGAAGTGACTGGTGGTTTCTTTTTATCTTTGTGTTGCCTTTTAATTCTAATAGAGGTATGTGGGTAGTTTACTTTTGTGATTTCTTGAAACTCAAGTTTTTTGCTTGGTCATGATTTTTAGGGAGTCTGATAATTCTCAGATTATCTCTCCTTGACCTATTTTCCAAGTCTGTTGCTTTTGCTAGAGGATGCCTTAATGTGTGCCTTATGTACTTTTTTTACTTTTGACAGTTTTTTAAAAATTCTTTTGTTTCTTACTACCTCATGAAATCACTGAGTTGTTTGTTCTATTGTATTTTTCATGACTTTATTAGTTGAGCTCTAATTTCATTTTCCATTTCTTACTTCAGTTCTTCTATCCACGCCTGGCATCACTGGATCTGGGGCATTCTTTCTCTGAGGCTCTCTAAATACTTTTTGTGTAGTAACTCTTTTCTTCTGGGTTAACTCCTTGTGGTTCTCTTAACCCATAATATTCTTCATTGTCTTCTATTTCTTTATTCTGTTTATTCATATCTCCAGCTTCAGTTTCTGGACTGTGACTTTGTGGTAGGCTCCATACCCTCTTTTACTCTTGGGTTGGGTACTCAGTCCCTGTTTAACTTAGTGCTCCCTGTTATCAGGATGCTGCTGCTGTAGCTCTAGATGGGATGACTGGGTCTAGGCTCTTTCCTCTGCTGTGCTTACTAGCTTCTGTCTCCTTTGTTGGTGGTCCCATGTGGGTGTTGGCCTTCTCTTTGCACAATTCCCATCTAGGAGTGGGTTCCACTTCCCTGCTGTGGCTGCGGCTCTGACAGACCCACTTGGATGTTGGACAATCACACAGTTCTGAGGCCTCTTGCAAGGCCCCCAGTCCTTGATGTGGTCTGCTCTCCTGTTATTAGTCTACATATTCCCAGGTATGTACTATCTCATCCCAGCTTGCAGAACAGTGATGAATGGTGGCTTGCTCTGTCCCCAGTTGCTGTTCTGATAGGCTAGCATCAAGATCCTGTAGGCTTTAAGCTCAGTGAGATTGGACTGTATTTAGGCCCTCTAGCAAGTCCATGGCCAAAGCACCATATATGCAGGTTGTCCCAAAAGTCTTAAGGCTGTTTTTAGCTATTGAAGCTTAAACCTGTACTAAGATTTGAGACACCCTGTATTTTTAAAATAGAATATACACTAGAACATACACTTCTTACATTTATCCCCTTCTCTCTATTCTTCCATCACCATCCTGGTTCAAGCCCTCATTATAGCCTGTGTGAACTATTCAGTCATCTAATTGCTCTCCCTGCCTCCAGTATCTCTTTTCTACAATCCATTCTTCATAAAGTTGACATTTTTAAAGCATAGATCTGACCACACATGTAACTTTTCTACTCAAGAAGTATTAGTAGTCATCTATTGTCTTCAAACTTAAACCCCCATATATTCTCATTCCAGAGTCCAGCCTATCTTTACAGACTGGTTTCCTTCTCTTTCCCCTGAACACTCTATCAGCATACTTGTCATTCCTGCTGTATATCATTCCATTTCCCACCTCCATGACTTTGCTCAAACTTTTCCCCTTACTTGGAAAATTCTGTCTCTTCTCTGCCTTTTAGAATCCCTGTGCCAGTTAAGGCTCAGGTGAAGTGCTATCTCATAGAGGAGACCTTTCCAAAATGTTAGGTAGGACTTTCCCCCACTCCCATTTAAAAACATATTTTGTATTTACTTTTTTGTGTTCATTTTGTCTCCTTTCCTCCAAGTAGAATGTAAAAGCCTCCAGAATTTTTTTTTCCTTTTTGAATCACCAGTGCCTAGCAGAGTGCCTGGCCCATAGGAAGCACTTACACTTAGTAAGTAGCTATTGAATGAACAGTGCTTATTGAATAGGATCTTAAGGCTGCAGCATCCCCACAACTCATGCTTTTGCCAGTTTCCCAACAAGAAATCCCTGCACTAGACTTTCAAGGTAAGCAGCTCTAGGTTTCCAATTCACCAGAGACATGCCATTTCCCTACTTGATTTTGTGCTCTATAGAGAAAATGAGTGGCAGCTTCCAAAACCTATAAGAAACAAAACATGGAACGGTAGAATAAGTTCTCACCCCTCCCCTTCTTTTTTTTTTGGAAGGGGGAAGGAGGGAGGAAAACTGAATCTCCCTTGGTCATGGCTACTTATCAATAATCCTGTGAAAGTCTTGACCTGCTCCATTTCCAACTTGGGCCAGTTCACCCATTCTTAGGAAGCCTGTTGCCCATCCCCCCTACTTTGGGGGTTCCTCAAATTGGGACTGAACTTAGATGGATTTAAATGGATCAGTTTAGCTCTAATGTAACTCGGAATTCCTGAGCCTGAGGGATCCACTAGCTTCAGTCTTTCCTGTAGGAGGGATTACAGACATGCACCACCATGCTTGGTGATAAAATAACTTCTTAAAGGAGGCTGTGTCATTCTCCTGACCCTTCTCTCCAACTCCCTACTGCAGGGTTATTAGGTACTTTCCAATCTTCTCTCATCTCCTGTGCTTTTAACTCTTTCACTGCTCCCCCACCCCATCCCTCCTTAAAAAAAGGTCAGGTAGAGTTTACCTCTAAGACCTTTGAGAAAAATGCCTGTTTGCCCTCTGGGAGAGTCTTAACCTTTAACACATGCTTATTGGACAGCATCTTTAATTTGTCCTCACAGCTGGGATCTTATAGACTGCCCTTTTTTCAAGTGGGAGCTCCAGAGCATGGAGACCCCTCTAGCTGAAAAGGGGTTAAATAACACCAGCAGGACTGCATATGAAATTCTGTGATAACAGATGTGAAAATCCTTCCTTATCACTCATCCGACAGTTTATAGTCACCTCCTAAGTTGCCTCTGGACTCTGGCTTCTTCTAATTAATGTCTAATACTGTATTTCTTTTGTACTTATTCTGCATATTTTTATTTTACTCACATGTACAAGTTGTCTCTCTTGACAAAATATAAACTCCTTGAAAAAAGGATTTATTCCCCCCCTTCTATCCTCTTTCTTTTTCTTCTTTCCTTCCTTGCTTCCTTTTTTCTTTTTCTCCCTCCCTCACTCTCTTCCTCCCTCCTTCCCTTCTTTTCTTCCTTTCCCCCTTCTTTTCTTTCTCCCTTCCTTCTTTCCTCCCTTCCTTCATTCTTTCCTTCCTTTCCTTCTTTTTCCTGCCTTCTTAAACAAAGAATATAGAACATAATTTAATTTTTCCTCTATGACTGGACCATCATTTGGAACATTAATTATTGTGCCATGCTGTGATGTAATAGTATTTCTGTCTCCTTCCTTGCTGTCAAACTGCCATCTGTCACCTTCTGTTGCATTTGGTGTACCTGCCTCTGGTATAGTACCCACCTCTTTCTCATTCACATTTTTTGAACCTTGTGTGTGTTAAGAAACCAGGTAAGTCAACGTGACAATTATTTGTAAAATCGAACAAACAGGCTCAGGGATTCTTTCTGCTAATGGATTTGTTGAGAGATCTTTCCTTCTTTTTAGATTCATTACTTTTCTGGAGCAGAGCTATAACTAGGGTGAGGACACTAGAATTTTTCTTTAGAGGGCTAAAATTTAGAGGGTGCTGACAACACTTGTTTTCCCTCAGCAGGGTAGAAACAACTGAGCTTAGCTTAGCACCTACTTAGAAAGAACAGTTAAAATAGGAAGCTACTAAATGGTAAATGCTTCCTCCCTTTTGTGGCCATACCCTTGATAATGAGATTCCTTCTTCCCTTGCCTGTTCTTTGGTTCCCCAACCAAACTCATATTTCCTTCCTAAACACTGTCTTCAAAACTTTTACTGTTGAGGACATTACCAACCCTCTCAGTCATCCAGACTTGTTACTTCAATGTCATCCTCAACTCCTCACCTTCATTGAACCAACATAATATAATTCACATTGAATCCAATTCATACCCAAATTTTGTTTTTAACCTTCACATTTCATATATTCGTTCCCTTTCTCTCTATCCACACAGCTACCACCTACTTGGTCAATCTTGTCTTCTACTTCTAAGATTTATCCCATCTTTATTTCTGTGCTTCTGTATCATTCATCTCTCTGAGTCTCAGTTTCCTTATCTGTAAGGATGAGGGGGTTTGATCTCTGCACATTCTGACATCTCATTCTCAGGTTAGACCCGAAAATGTACCTATTTCATAATACAATAAATGCTATCAAACAATCTTCTCAGAGAGGCCTTCTAATTCATTTCCCTTTCTCACATCTTTCTTCATTCCAATCCATTCTCTTATTCAGCTGCCAAAGAGATTTTTGTAAAATGACCATGTCAACAGAATGTACTGATCCTTTACCCTTATCTCACTCTACCTCTTCCTTGACTTTCTTTAATATGTGCTCAAATCCTACCTTCTGCTGGAGGCCTTTCCAAGTCCTGCCAGGTGCCAATGCAGCCCCTTTTCAAACAGCCTTCCACGTACTCTATAGCACGTATGTACCTAGCTATTTATATGCTACTTCTCATTTAGAAGGTAAGCTCCTTTAGGGCAGGGATCATGTTTTGATTTCTCAAAGCTTAGCATTATGCCTGAAACAGTGAGTGTTTTAATAAATGCTGCTGATTAGATGGGGCGTAGTAAACATTTAGTAAATGCTGTTGAGTGTCTAGTACGCAGTAGGTGCTTAATAAAAATGCTTCTTGATGAATAATAGATGCACCTGTTCTGCAGCTTAGAGTCAGAAAAATATCCTGGGGCATTCAGAGGTTAAATGACTTGCCTAGCATCTCATAGCCAGGAATAATAATGATAACAATGATGACAACGACTATCATGACAACAAATGGTTAGCCTTGATATAGCACTTTAAGGTTTGCAAAGTTCTTTATAAGCATTATCTAATTTTATCCTCACAATAGCCTTGAGAGATATGAACTATTACTATCCCCATTTTACGAGAACTGAGGCTGATGGAGGATAGCTGACTTGCCCAGAATCACACAGCTAATAAGTGTCTATGGCAGGATTTGAATTTAGGTCTTCTCTACTATGATTCTGTCTCTCTACCCACTGTACCACCTAGCTGCCTCTATATGTCAGATGCATGATTGAAATCCAGGTCCCCTTGACTCTAAGGAGAGTTCCCTAAGCACTCTGAAATTCTGCTTCTCATAGAAGATTGCTTATAGGTATTTATTGTATCCTGGAATAGATACATTTTTGTGTCTGACCTGAGAATGAGATGTCAGAATGCGCAGAGACCAATTGCTCCAATCTCCTCATTTTTATAGATAAGGAAACTGAGTCCCAGAGACGTGAAATGATACAGAATAAGATGAAATGAATCTTAGAAGAGGTTTATTTCTATCTCTTCCAAAGTCACAAAATCAGGTTTTAAACCCAGATCCTCTGAAGCCAAACCTACAAATGTTAGAGATGTAAGTGATCTTAGGGATGCCGTCTAGTCCAGACCCATCTTATGGAGGAGAAAGTGGAGGTTGAGCAACATGCAGTGATTTGCCCACAATCAAAGCTTGTGTTTGGAAGAGGTAGTACTGGAATTTTAGTCCAGGATTCCTCCCCACTTTAAAATTGTGTCTTCTAGAAAGCCTATGGAGATTCTGTTCTTGCTAATAATCATAATGACCTGGGAAATCATGCTTTTGAAGCAATCAGAGTTTACTGCTGTCAGAGAACTATCCCCAAATCTTACTCTTCATTTATTCCCTGCCTAAGCTCTTTTTTTATGGTAAAAATCTGAAATATAAAAGAGGAAAACCATGTGAGTAAATAATTTTTACTTTCCATTTTTAAAGCCAAAATCAGTATGGTCTCAATTTATCATAATGGCATGGGCCCTGTTTGCCAATTTCATTGTGATTCTCTATTAATGGAACAGATTTTTCCTATTGATATGGCAAATATTCAGAAATATCAGCTTTGGAGATCTTTCTCCTCAGGGAATATAAGCTCCCTGAGGGCAAGAACTATTTCTTTTACTCTTTGTATCCCCAACCCCCAGTGTAGTAAGAAGGAAGGACGTAAGCATTTTTATAGCACCTACTATGTGCCAGATATTGTGCTAAATGCCTTACAAATATTATCTCATTTGATCCTCAGAGCAACTCTACAGGGCAGATAGGTGGCACGGTGGATAGCACTCCAGCTTTGGAGTCAGGAGGACATGTATTCAAATCTGGCCTCAGATACTTACCCTTATTTAACATTGATTTCCCACCAAAATAAATAATTAAATAAACAAACAAATAAATAAATGAAACTTTACAAACTATGTTCTATCATCATCATCATCATCATCATCATCATCATCATCATCACCGATCCCATCATATAATGCAGGAAACTGAAGTTAAATGACTCCCCTAGGGTAACATAGCTAATAAGTATCTGAGACTGGATTTGAACTGAGGTCCTCTTGACTTCAGGCCCAATAATCTATCCCCTGAGGTACCTAGCTGCCTCGATACCTGTGTTAATAAACGTTTTCTGATAGAAAATCTGATAGATTCCTCATTCCTCAGGATATCTGACATATGTATGTATGTGACATGCGTTCTACCCTGATCCACTCCCAGTTGACAGAGTTAACTAGCTTTGATTTTGAGGTTCTGCCCTTTCAGGACATTTGTTTAAATACCCTCTCTCAAAGGTATCTTTTTTTTTGGCTTTAGATGGGTCTAGTATGTAGCATAGTGCTCGGCACACAGGAAGCTGCTTCATCAGTACTTGTTGATTTTAGGTGGTAAGGTTTTAAAGTGATTAAGCATGGGAACATGGGTTCAAATCCTGCCTCTGACACTTAACTAGCTGTGTGACCTTGGGCGAGTCCTTTTACCTTTATGCATCACAGGCAACTCCCTAGAACTTACTGGCTAAGCCATTGCCTGGTGGTATTCTACTTCAGCAGAAGGTATTTCCACACTGAGCATTCCCATTTCACGTAATTGTAGCTTCTTCGCAAATTACTGTATTGATTGATCTCATCTGCACAGGTTTGTAGATACAGCACTGGTCCTGGTAGAAGATTTGAGTTTAAATCTCAGACACTTATTAGCTATGTGACCCTGGTCAAGTCACTTAACTTCTGCTTGCCTCAGTTTTCTCAGTTGTAAAATGGGGATAATAAGAGTACTTCCCTCCTAAGGTTGTTGTAAAGACAGAAATGAGATAATAAACCTGCCACATAGAAAGTGCTATATAAATATTATTGTTATTAATTTACAATTGCCTACAACAATTTTCTTCTTTATTATCATTATTATTATAATGTTTAAAACAGGGGTCCTTAACCTTTTTATTTTGTCACAGACCCCTTTGTCACAGTCTGGTGAATCCTTTTCAGAAAAAAAAACATTTTTAAAAGTACAAAATGAAATACATAGGACTATATTAGAAACCAAATATATTGAAATACAGTTATCAACATATTTTTAAAAAATGAATTCACAGATGCTTCATTTAAATGAATGTGAGCAAGAATTTTTTTTTTCTCCTTAACCATGCCACTCGTTTCCAACATAAATAAATAAATACTGTTGTTTAACATTATCAGCCAGATTTCCCCCATGGGGGTGAGTCAGGCAGTTCAGGAGGAGAACTTACTCCTCTGGGCCTTAGGGCATTCTTTTGTGCCTGGCAGTAAGAACAGGCCAGCTAATGGTGCCTTGGGGGCTAGAAAGAGTAATGTCTTCCCTACACTAACCAAGTCCTGGCTTAATAGGATTTTTAAGGAGTAAAGGAAAAAATGTGATATTTTTGAAATACAAACTCTTTTTACACTTCTTTGGATCCCTGACAACAGCAAGTAACAAAGCCTTGCCCATAGGAGATGCTTATTAAATGCTTGTTGAATGAAATCAGGCTTTACTCCATTGGTGGTGCTACTGGATGCCAAAATCCAGGTGACTGAGTTTTCAGTGTTTTACCCAAATATTTTGGCAGTGTAGATACACAGCCCTAACTGACACAGAATTAGTTATTTATTCAGAAGTGTTAAATGACAACAACCCCATATCTATCTACCTGTCTGTCTATCTGTCTATCATCTATCTATCTATCCATCTATAATCTATTTTTTTCAAAGAGAAAATTTTGATCTACAGGATGTTGAAATGAAAAAGGGTGACATTCTTCACCCAGGTCTTTTGCCATTGTTTCCATGTAGCACCGGTGGACTGTCAACTCTGGCAGACCTTGCTAAACTAAAAAAGTTTTGAGTATGGGCCCAGATGTCTGGTTCATTGAAATTTCTGGGTAGCTACAAGTTGCCTCTTTTGATAGACGGTGTTGCATAGTAGATAGAATCCTGAATGTAGAGGCAGGAAGACCTGGGTTCATACTTGCTCATTGTATCTGAACAAGTCATCTAACCTCTTTGAGCCTCAGTTTCTTTGTCTGTAAAATGAGAGGACTGGACTTCATAACCTTTAAGGCCCTTTCCATCTCTAATTCTATGATCCTATTAACCTATGTCCAGAGTTGTCAAGTTGATATGTATGCCTATGTCTATATCTATACCCTTATCTATAACTGTATCCATATCTATGTCTGCATCTATATCTATGTCTATATCCATATCCATATCTTTGCCTATGTTTGCACCCCATCTATATCTATGTCTATGTCTACGTCCATATCCATATCTATATTTGTATCTATATCATCTATATATATTTACCACAGTAACTTGTGAGCATTATAATCAAAGGATCACAGATACAGAGGTAGAAGGGACTTCAAAGCTATTTCAACCCTCATTTTGCAGGTGGAGAAACTGAGGCCCAGGGAATCAAAGCAACTTGCCCAAGATCACTGTGGTGGTGAGTGGCAAACTCAGTACTGTGACTCCAAGTTCACCCTTCCTTCCCTTGCACCATACCATCTCCCCAGTTCCTAAGGAATGGAGTTTTGGTCAGCATTAATGGAAGGAATGCCTATATAGATGAAATTGTGCACTTTCAAAAAGTTGAAATTGGGATCAGAGGACTTGGATTTGAATCCCAGTTATATGTCTTACTCCCTCAGGGATTCCCCAGGCAAATTATGTCCCATTTGTGGTCTGTTTTTCTTGTTTGTAAAATGAGAGGAGGGATGGAAGTGCCTTCCAGCTTTAAATCTTAGGATCATAGGCCTAAATCTGGCGAGGGACTTGAAGAACATCTAATCCAATTCCCTCATTTGACACATGAGAAAAGAAGACCCAGAGAGATGTAATAATTGCCTAAGGTCACACAGATATTTAATGGCAGAGCCAATATTTAAAATGAGATCCAATGATTTCAAGTCATACCCTATTGTCTTATTATGTTGAAGACAGGTTCTTTATTTAAAAATCTAATTCTAAACAAATAGGCAACAACCATCATTTGCAACCCACACTATTTCTGCCTTTCTGATCAATTCAGAACAATAGTTTTCATTATATAGTAATATGTATGATCTGATATCATCAGGGAATAGGGCACTCTATTCTTTTCTTATATATCCTTGTTAACAGAGTTACCATATATACTGGATACACTAGAATATTTTTTTAAAAGAGTGAAATGTATTCAGGAGTCTGAGCTTTCTAATTACAAATGTCACTTATTATTGTGCCAGAGATAAAAAGACATCCTATTGATAGAAAGTTCCTGGAGACATTGTCTGATAAAGCAGAAGATTTTATTTTTCCATTCCCTTAATAAATAGATCTGATTCTTGAGATCAGTGTGAAGCCCCAATATTGACCTACAGTTTATACCAGATAGTCTTAGTAGAGGGGGATTCATAGACATACAAATCATGACCTTCACGCTACCCTCTATGCCAGCTCCAAGACAGTCATGTTCCTCTTAGGAAATAGGGATTGTTCATGAGAGGGATGATAGGGACAGATTGACAATAAAAGCCATGCTGATGGAACAAGAGGCCTGCTAATAAAGTTGGCATGATTTCAAAACCATCACCTACTAGAAGGAGCGGCACAAAGAGGAGTTGTGGTCTGAGCGGGTCCCCATCCTTTCATATTGTAAGCCGAGACTTGGACAAAATAGTGTTGACCCTGCAGAAGGATTGAAATAAAGAGAAAAATTCATCAGGCATTTTATTTCACAAAATGATGTGATGGTAACAGAGTATGCATTTCCATACTTATGGATCTGAATGGAAATGTACCAAAGAATTGAGTTTAAATATTAGGGAAAATCTTGGTGGAAAGTGTGCAGTTTTTTTCAATATTCAGTTTTTCTTTTAATCAATGGAAATTCACACCCTCTCCATTCCTCCAAGAGTTCACTTTATTAGCTTTTTAAAAAACACAAGCTATAGGGTTGAGATCTGTCCTCAGCTGATCTTATCTTAAGGCCCAGGGGTAGAATGGTTGACCCTGGTGTGAATCAAATGTATGGAGCATATAGATAAGTCGGCCTACTCAAGTGTTGGTCTGCTTGAATCTATCTACACATTGGGCAATCTGTAAGTAGATACCCAATAACTGACCATGATTGAAATCTACAATTCTGTGGTCTTTTGCAAATATAATCACCTTATGGTGGCCAAGGATAGCTTAGATTTACCATCTGATTCCTCCCAGAATCTCCATTTCAAGGAGGATGCCTAGGTAGGTTTTGTTTTCATTCCTCTCTAGTATATACTCCCAGTTCCTGGGTTTTCTCTAAAATGTGCATGTGCCAGATATCTCTTCTCTCCCATCCTTTACTCTTTTTTTTTTTTTCATTTTCCTTTTATGTTTTGTCTTTCCTCATTAGAATATTAGCTCCTTTAAGTCAGGGACTATCTTTCTTTTAGCTTGTGTTTATATTCCTAGTGCTCAGCACAGGCTGTGGTGCTTGGTAAACACTTAATAAATGTTTATTGATTTGACTTTAAAAAATAACTCTAAGGAAGTAAAACTAAATAAAAGGTTTTTGTCCTGGTCCTAAGGACTGTGCCTTAGAGTGATCTCTAGTAATTGACTAGCTTCACCCACTACTCACATTTACACATGTACCTCAATGTATGAATGTCTATCTACATAAGTGGATAGAAATATATCCACTTAAGTCTTATAGTAGAGTCTCATTGTGGAATATTAGTGACTCTAGGTTCTTGAACCTGTTACAAGGGAAAGGGTCTATTAAGATGGAAAGGTTTTCAAGAATGTACTTGATAATGTCTATTCGCTTGTTGTTCAAGGACCAGACTCACAATTTCTGATGAAGGTCATCACCATATTAACCACTGAAGAGTGAATTTTTTTCCTCTGAACAACTCTCTAAACTTATCTATAAAGTCAAAGAAAAGCTAAGCTGTAGGTCAGTGAAGGCAAGATCTACATCAAGAAATGCGTGTGTGTGTGTGTGTGTGTGTGTGTGTGTGTGCCAGATGAATACTACATCATCACAGCTACAGTATGATGTGACTCGACACTCATGATGAGAAACCTCAGGCTTTTGAGTGTATTTTATTGTATTTTAATTCTTTTCAAAAATAATAATCTGTATCTAGTATATATGGTGATGCTGTTAGCTAGAATATGCAGTTAAGTAGAATACCTTATTACCCAACCACAAAGATTGTAGATAGAATGAAAATTATAGTTCTAAACTGATCATAAAGTCAGAAACATGTGGGTTATAAATCACAAAGTTTTTGATACATTTATCTAGAAGTAGATTTTTGAATAAATAATATGTCTTTAACCTCATAGTACTTAAGAAATGCTTATTGATATATATAAGGTAGAAAGATGGCCTTGAACTCAGAAAGATGTAGCTCTAAATCTGGTCAGCGACACATACTAACTGTGTATCCCTGGGCAAGTGACTAATATCTTAGTGGGATAGTCCACTGTTAGGTCACAAAGAGTATGAACCTGCTTTGATTGAGGGAATTGAATTGCTAAGGACTTCTCTAAATCAATGAAATCAGAGGTCAGTTATATTAGGATCTCTGTTAACTAGATTATGTAATCAGTAGAATATCCTAGTTCCCAACTACAACGGGTTATATGGGAATGAAGAGAATATTAAGCACCTACTATGTGCTAGGCACTATGTTAAACATGATATTTAACATAAATATTGTTAAACATAAATATTTACAAATATTATCTTATTTGGCCCTCACAACAATCATGGGAGATAGGTGCCATTATTATCTGTATTTTAGTTGAGGAAACCTATGCAAATAGAGGTTAAATTATTTGTTCAGGGTTGCACAGTTTGTGTCAGAGGCTAGATTTGAACTCAGGTCTTCCTACATACTCCAGGTCTAACATTCTATTAAGAAATTAGTAAAAAATTATATATAGACACACATATTTTTATACACACATACATGCCCACATTTTGTGCACTACACACATACGCAGGGTGTCCCAGAAGTTTTAGTGCAGTTTCAGTAAGACTTTTGGATTGTGCGAGTGTGTGTGTACACATTTATGTGACCATATGCAAATACATATGTGTATTTGGGATTCAAACCAAAATGCAACAGCAGTTTAAGGGGAATGTATTTTGATGTTTCAGTTTTGCTTCAGTTCACTCATCTGAGAAAATATGTTTGGTTCTCGTTTGATCTGGCATTTTAAGGAAAAACTTTTGGGCTGGTTTGTAGTTTTGTAAAGAGGACCTGACTGGTCCAGCAGAATGGTACTATTTGGTCTTGCTTTGGGCTCATGGAGGCTTTGGTTCATGTTACTAAGTCATACATCTTCTGTGATATACAGTTTCTTATTCTTGAAAGTAGATTGAGACAGATATTTTTATCAAGAGGAAAAGATTTCTCTCGGGAAATTGTGTGACAGAAATTGATGACTGATCCCAACTGAGCAGGGCTGAGTTTGTTATGTTAACCAGCAGACAGGGAGTCAGAATTGGCTCTATCAGGAGCCTTTGATCCCCATAAAGATTAGACCAGAATCCAGAAAGCAGCAGCTTTCACTGCCTGCCTGAGGCCAGTCTTTTCTGATCTCCCTAGAACATGACAACTTACAAAATGGTTCATGCTGTCTGCTTATTCCTTTGTGAATTTTAGATTATGGATACCAGACATATCATGCTTAATGAGCAGTAGATGCTGCCAGAAGAATAGAGGAGAGGGTGGGGGAGAGTGTTGGCGGTTACTACCCAAATCCCCAATGCAAATGCGGGCAGTGCGAGAGTGGGAAAATCCAACTGGATGATTTGTCATTTACCGTGGAGAGCCCGGTGATTGTGCATCTCAAAGACTGAAGATTATCCATGATTATTTCCCCAGCCAAAGGAGAAAAGTCTTTAGAAATGCTCCACTCCACTGGAAAAGAGAGAGAGAGAAAAAAAAGACATAACTCTAACTTTGTCAAATTTCAGTGAGAGTTACTGAAACTGCCAAACTTTATCCCTCTTAAGAAAGAGCAAACTTTCTTCCTTTTTATTGCATGGGTTCGTTTTATTCCCTGCCTTGGGAAATGGCATCTCAGTGTTTTCTGAGAAACTAGAAAGAAGTTAATCTTTAAAAGAAACTGTAACAGATTTGTCTAGGCAAGGTTCATGTAAGAGGTAGCATTTTAATGTTAATCATTTTACGTAAATCATCTCATTTGATCTCCCAAACAATCCTAGGAGGTAGGTGCAATTATTCCTCCTTTTACACTTAAGAAAACTGAGGCAGACAGAGGTTAAATCTGAAGGTAGGTCTCCCTGGTCTTCAAGTCCAGTACTTAATAATCTATTAGGTCATCTAGAGAGCGTGTGAGATACTCAGGTGAATGTGTGCCAGATGTGAGACAGGAAACTTATTTTGTGAGATATAGTCTATCTTGTAGGCGTACTGTTTGTGAAACATTTGCTATATGGAACTTATGTTGGTTGTTGTCCTTTGTTTTCAAAGAGGACCAAAATGGCATCATTTTATTGAGGTCAAGGTACAGTGCATTGGTCTGTGGCTGATCAGACCAATATGAGTTGAGAAGACTCTACCACAGGTCAGGCACAAATAATCCACATAAATATTTGAAGTAGAGATGTCTCTAAATTTGAGCATTTCACATTTCCTTTGAGAATTGCAGTAGCTCAAAGGAACATATGCAACATAGGTAAGAAACATAGGACATATTAAATACCAACAACTATAGGTATACGTGCACATATGCACATACACATATCTGCACATACATGTGTATCCACATGTATCAATGTGGCCCAGTGGTTAGAGGGTATACACTATGCATCATCACTGTCATCCTGGTTAGCTTTATTAAGCTACAATTTAGATATGATATAGTGAAAAGCAGCTTCCAATTAAGTGCTGAGTTCAGGAAGATCAAGCAGTCAAAGGAGGATTTTGTCTCCTAAGTTAACCTAGAGTTGTCACTGACAAGCCTGTCTTTTAGAATCTGAATTAGGATGTTCATGGTGACTAATTGTAATGCATGAAGGATTTGTGCTAATCCGCTTGAGAAAGTCATAATATTGTCCTTCTCCAAGAAAAGACTGCAAAACCCATCTATGACTCTGGATGAGAGTCTTGTCTACAGACAAGTCTTAGAGATTTGCTCTAGGCACACAGACTTGTCCAGAGTCACGCAGCTTTATTACAGGCAGCATCTGAATCCAGGTCTTCCAAATTCGTAGAGCTCAGCATTCTCTCCATTCTACTACATTATAATAAGAAAAGCAACTACAAGAAGATACATTTGTAAAGTGTCCCTGAATTTGCAAGTACTTTATGTCCTTTGTCTCTGTTGAACCTCCCAATAACCCTATGAAGTGGATACTCAAGTCACTGTCATCCTTATTTTACAGAAGAACAAAATTAGCATTCAGAGAAGTTAAAAGTCTTACCCAGGATCACATAACTAGTAAGTATTGGAAGGAGAATTTAAACAGCAGAATTTGAACACAGGTCTGACTTGCCTCTAAGTTCTACAAGTTATCCACTGTCCCATGAAGCTTTGATTAAATTTTCTTCCTCTTCTGCATAAAGGATAATAGCCCTTTAAGAAAAATTACCTGGGAAGTATTTATTTGGAGTGCTTTGTGAGTTGATGACGTTGCTAATAGCAGTGGGCAGAGACCGAAAAAAATGTTATTTGCAGATTAAGTTGTGTCAGTTCTGGTAGAAGAAATAAAGGAGCAAGGTGAGGGTTTTCTAAAATTAAGTGAAAAATCCAGTGATCAATTTGAAAAACAAAACAAAACAAAACAAAAAAACGAACTTCTGCAGTTGGGGAGAACCTAGTGGTGATGATTTTTGTTTCTTAATCACAGAGATACTTTTTATCTTCTCTTTTTTTCTTTCTTCTACCACAAGGAAGAGAAGAAAGAGAAATTTGAAAAGAAAAGGGCATAAATCACCAGGGAATCATTTCAGAAGTAGTCTATGAATGAAGAACTACACGAACAATTCCTAAACTTAAATATTCGTATCTGTCTGTTGATAGCTACGAGCCCCCAGGTGCTCTGACACTGTGTTACTCTTAAGAAGAAGTAGTGTTGGTTTTTTTTAAACTTCATGCTAAAAATTAGGGAAAGTTATTTAGCAAGAAGATAAATATTAGTGAGAAAGGTAACAAATTTTATCATAGATATTTGTTTCTTCAAAAATTACTCTAAAATATCTTTTAAATACATAACTAAAACAATATAATTAAAGGCAAGGTGGAGAAGCAAAATTCTTGTCAACTACAATGATTAATTGGTAATAGCACACCATCTTTTCTGTTAATAGTCATTTACTAAGCTGTCTTTTTTTTTGAGGGGGAATACACTGTCTGAATGGATTTGTTGGAAAGCATTTGTTGTGTAAAAATGATGTATCATTTGACAATACTTTTAAAAATTGCCAATAGACACATATTTTCAAAATCATATTTCATTGAAATTTGTTTGTCATGAGGATCATGGGAAGATTATATGAACCGATATAGTATGAAATAAGCAGAACCAGGGAACAATACATATACATAATGCAACATGTCAATGGAAAGGAACACTCCTTCCCTCCCCCTGAAAAAAATAAAAGTAAATATTGTGCCATAATAATAACTAAACTATGCTTTAAAGCAGAGATGAGAAGATATATCTCCCTCTATTCTTTTCAGGAGCAGGGAGAGGGAAAGAGAGAATATGGGATGGGTATGGAAAATAGTATATACAGGACAATTCATTTATTCACAACTGCCTTTTTTTCTGTTGAAATGAGTTAATGGAAAAAATCGTCTCCCAAGTTCTTGCTTGATATACACTGGGAATAGAAACAGGAAAGTAAAACAGTTTTTGCCCTCTGGGAGCTCACATTCTAATAGAAGGACATGACCTATATAGAAGATATTAACAGCAGGTCAAACGGAGAGGCCCCTGTGGTCCTTGGGATACAGCCACAAAGTAAATGGTAAGTCACCATCTTGTCATTTCCATAGATAAATCCCATTTGTGTATTATGTTGAACCGTTTGACAGTGACTAGAACTTTCTTTTCCATGTCTTGCATAGGTGTGATTGTTGAGAAGGCATGACTGTCAGAGGTGATCTGGGGATGGGAGATGGGAGGCTCCTAGAACTCTTGGGCCCACTTACAAGGGAAGTGGTGGTTACAGTGCTTTAACTTGCCTAGCCCACATCTATCATTGGCGTAGGGTACTTTGTTGTTTCTGTGAGGCCCAGGAGGTAGAAGGTGATGGGGTTGACCAGTCCCTTCTCCAACAGAGATGGAGGATGGCTCCCAGCACTAGGCTACAGGCAAGCAGGGGTGGCGGTCTGGAAGATAATGCTATTCTCATGGCTCTTGGGTTTCCCTATCAGTAGGTAGAAGTTAACAACAGACTCTGGCCATGCTGTTCTTGGAGCAGGCCAATCTATCTTCTGACTATGATTTTTCACAGGCTGTCCTCCATGCCTGGAATGCTCTCCCCTTTTGTCTTCACTCCTTGGCTTTTTTGGGGACTCATCTCAAATCCTACCTTCTACGAAAGGCCTCTCCTGATCCCCCTCTGCTAATAGTGACTTCCTTCTGAAATTACCCTGAGTTTACCCTGTATATATCTCTAATGTACAGTTATTTGCACGTTTTCTTCCCCCTTAGAGCATGAGCTCTTTGAAGATAGGGACTGTTTTTTGCCTTTCTTTGTACACCAAGTATTCCCTATAGTGCCCAGAACATAGTATGAGCATAATAAACTCTTCTTGAGTTGGTGGTGGTGGGAAGGTGGGTCTCTTTTCCACAGACATTGCCCTCCTAAGTGACAGCTGTAGGATCCAGGGTGAGAGCAGGACCAGTGACCTGGTGGGGTGGGGGAGGGAGACACTGCTATTCCCAAGGCTTCTGGATTTAAAGTCCTGGTCTATTTCCATTGGAGCATGAGGGGAGTTGGTAGAGGTAGTTTGACTTGCCTGGAACATAGTGCAAGATCTCCAGATGTCCAATGCATAAGACTATTCCAAGGACAGAGACACAATGCATGTTGAGATATGCCACCCAGAGAGCCAGTCTGCTATAAACTCATTGCTCTGACAGGTTTTACCTGGCTCTCTCATTTTCCCACACAATGAATTCTCCAGCCATACTGTTTATTATTCTTTGTGACAAGGGACAGCTCACTGAATACAGCAGGGGAAGAAGGATCTATTCATAAATGAAGGTGATGTAAAATGAAAAAATATCAATAACATTTTTTAAAAATTAAAAATAAGCCAACACTCAGAAGAAAACAGAGCCTCCCAGTACCAGTACTGTTCAAAAACTAGAAGCAGGTTTGTAGGGAGCTGGGAGCCTGAAGAAGTGTTATTGGATAATCTTAAGCATTTGATTCAAATTAGTTTTCATTCCCATTTTGGACTTCAAAGGGTGGGAGGGATGGGGAAGAAGATCCACAAAGAGAAAAAAAAGCCTTCTGATTGGAAAGGATTATCATGGGGAAGTCACACTGCCTCCTGCCTCTCTGTACATACTTGGGCAATCTCCCTTCTCTCTTACTTTGAAGAGACATGGAGCAGAAAGCAATTTCTTCCTTATGTAAAGAAGAGGCAGGAGTGACAGAGTGAAAAAGAAATGTTTGTGGAGCTAAGCAGGAGAGCAAAGAAAGCAATTTGGCACCTTCCTTCTGATAAAGTGTAAGCCGGGACCATATTTGCTCAAATACAGCCTGCAGGTTTTTCTCCTCCCAAATCTGATTATATAAACCCTGAGATTGAAGCAGTTTTTTCTCAGATCTGACTTGAAAGAAATGCACTGAAGACTTCATAATGTGTGTGTATACATATACATATGTATACAGTACACCACAGTATATTACATTAAAACATATGCGTGTATATATACATAGGAATATGTTATATATAATATATGTATATATATACACACATATTTGTATACATACATATATAAATGTGTGTATGTGTATATAGGCTTGGAGTAAGAATTGAGTTCATATGTCGTTTCTGACTCTAGTCTTGTGACCCTGAGTAAGTCACTTACTTAATGTTTGTGTGCTTCTGATAACTCCTTAGGACTTGTCTACAAAGTGTGGAGGTCAGGGGTTTGTGATCTGTGTTGATGGACATAGTCTCTATAGAGAATTCCCTACACTAAGGAAATCACAGATCATTTGAATCTCATATGGTCTTTTTATTTTTTAACTTTTTATCTGTTATTTTGTCAGTGTAAGAAGGAAGGAAACAAGCATTTATTAAACTCTTTAGCAATATGATCTCTTTGGATCCTCACAATAACTCTGAGAGACAGATGTTATGATTATATTTTTCTTTTTACAGAAGGAGGCACTGAGGTAGAAAGAGGTTATGTTCTTAACCAGAGTCCTACAGGCTGTACATGAGCTTAGATCTTTCTTAGGATCTCTCTACAGGGCCATCACCTAGCTTCGTCTAAGTGGAGAGAGCAAACAGTGAGGAACTCTCTCTTTCCCAATACAGATCAGCTGCTGTTCTGTAGTCTAGAACTCTAGACACTTGCCTGGGTCCCTGGGAAGGTAAAGCCAATATATGCCAGAGGCATCCCTGGAATTTTGGCCTTCCTTACTTTGAGGCTCACTATCTACTAACTGGGTTGCCTCTTTTTCTTCCTTCATATCCCCAATGCTTACTTAGGCCAGTGCCTGGCACATAATATTTAATAAATTCTTGTTGATTGATTAGATATACTTATACACTTTTTTCTTTTCAAAGCAATCTCATTTTGAGGATGAGACCTGTTTTCAGGGATTTCAGCTACTTTAGAATCAAAAGATAGGAGAGAGTTTCATATAAAAGCTTTTAAATACTAAGCTAGTCTAAAACCCGGAAATGCTTAAGCCTGAGTTAGACCCAGAGTTGAAGTTATGTATAAACAGTTATTTGAACACACATTCAATGTCTGCTGTGTGCAAAGCTCACTGTTCTAAGTTTTTCAGCTCTGTAGATGCAGAGAAGCTTCTAGTGATGTTGGCGGTATTGATTTACACAAAGGCAGCTGGGTTGTATGGTGGATAGAATGTTAACCTTTGAGTTACAAAGAACTAAGTCCAAATCCTACTCCAAACATCTGCTGTCTTGTGTGACCCTGGGCGTATCACTTAATTTCTATCAGCCTCAGTTTCCTTCTGTGTAAAGTCAGGACAATAATTGTATGAACCCCAGTGTTGTGTGTATGAAATGAGATTGCTTACGAAAGCACTTGACTAACCTTGTTGTTATTGGTTTGTTTCAGACCTGTCTGACTCTTCATTGACTGCATTTGAGTTTTCTTTTCTTTTTTTTTTTGGCAAAAATACTGGAGTGGTTTTCCATTTCCTTCTATAGCTCATTTTACAGATTAGGAAACTGAGGCAAACATGGTTAAGTGACTTGCCCAGGGTCGCCTAGATAGTAAATGTTTTAGGCCAGATTTGATCTCAGGAAGACGAGTCTTCCTGACTCCAAGCCTGATGCACTACCCACTGCACTATCTAGATGCCATGGCATCTAACCTTAACACACTAAATAAATGTTTTCCATTTATTATTATTATATCACTAAAACAAATCAGAATATAGCAAAGTGAACAAAGGAGATCAAACAAAGTGGCATGAGAAATTTCAGGAGGAGGGGATCACTTCTAGAAAGGCAGGAATATATGGGAATTTATATTTCATTCCCCCACTGAAGCCCTCCTCAGATGCTTTCTCATTCTGTAGCCTGAATTTTGGAAGGCTCTGCCAGGGGACCACATGTTTTAGAAGGTCCTAACCAAGTTTCAAGTACAGGTCTGGGGCTAGACTGTATGGTTATTATTTTCAGACTAGCCCAGCCAAACTCAGACATGCTTATGTCTAAGAAAACTGAAGACCAAAGACTGGCCATTAGGTGACTTACTTTTTGATTGGAGCATACTTGGGACACTGTCAATGAAGGCCAGCAGGGACTATGGTTGGGATGGGTCTAATGACATCATGGGTTCCTGAAGTGTTGACAGGAATGCAGCATTTCTATAAATCTGATTCTGAACTATACGACACTGTGCTTATAATTAGCAATTAGAGATAAATCAGATATCATGCTTTGTTGTTTTAACGAACCATTTGCTCTTCTAGACAAGCATAATTGAGTGGAATCATTTGCTAAATTCATGCTCCCAGTTACATACACCTTGGGAAATTGGGCTTTTTGGGTGTCTAAACCAATGGAATGGAAGGAGTTGGCTTTGGAGTTAGGAAGACATGGGTTTAAATCCTGCCTCTGACATACTGGCAGTGGGACCCTGAATAAATCCTTCCACTTTCATGGCTCTGGGCACTTCTGAAAGACTGTAAGTTGGAGAGAAGGGAAAGAAAACATTTATTAACTACCTACTATGTGGTAGCAAGGCAGCTAGATGGTGAAGTGGCTAGAGTGCTGGGCCTGCAGTCAGAAAGACTCAACTTCTTGAGTTCAAATCTGAACTCTAGTTGTGTGACTGGGCAAATCACTTAACCCTGTTTGCCTCAGTTTCCTCATCGGTAAAATGAGCTAGAAAAGGAAATGACAAAACAACTCCAGCATCTTTGCCAAGGAAACCCCAGAATGGGAGAGTAGGACATAACTGAAAATGACTGAAGAACAACAAAAAAACCCCACTATGCGCCAGGCACAGGGCTTAGTGTTTCATACATAACTATCTCATTTGATCAACTGAGAAAGTGCTAACCTGTACTGATATGGAGAATTCCCTTATCTGGAAGTTCTGGATTTCAAGAAACTCTCAGGTCTAGTTTCATACCTAAACAACTGACAGATCATTAAGCTGTAGCCAGGCACCATAGAGCATCCAAACTGTAGGAATGGTACCCATGAGGAAATAGTCTGCAAAAAGATAACCTTGTAAACTTTTGCAATGGAAAATGTCACAAAAAATAGTGGATAATTAATGTCACTTAAGTTAAATTCTATTAGTAAAGAGTGATCTTTTAAACAAGTAAAAGTGGACAGTTCATGAGTGTATACGTCTTAAGAGCCTGAGCAGAAAAATCTCAGGCAAAGCCCATATGGGACCTATTCTGTCCATGTGGCTAAGGGACCACTGCCACCTGGTGGCTACACACCTAAATTGCAGGATCAGATTTCTGATTGCTGAAGTTTGCTGACTGTATAACTGAAGGGCAAAATTTGGTGATAGTCATTACAGTAACATTATATGTGATCTATGATTCTCTCATTTCTGTTGGGGTTTTATTTATTGTTAAGAACACGACTATTCCTTAAATTTCTAAAAGTTCTGCCTTCTCAAAGAGAGCTTCTTTTGTTGGCATTGCCGGGTGGGATGTATCGGTTTTCACCTAGTTAGAAAAATAAGTCTTCGAAGTTTAGCTTCTAGGAATGGGGATGTCTCTAGAGGGTAGTGGCTTCCTCTTCCTTGGAGGTCTTCAAGCACAGAATGGATGGCTACTTGTTGGGTATGCCATACCTGTAGCTCTATTCATCAGATACTCCTTTAGTGTACGGGTTAGACTAGATTTGACTTTTGAAGTCGCTCCTGACTCAGATTCCATGAGTCTATGGATAGTATACTTGCTGACACACACAGAGTGAACATTAAGATAGCAACAGAGATACAGAAACAGGATAGCTGCAAATCTTAAAGGGCTGGAAGTTGCCAGAGCCATCCAGTGAGTCGGTGACTGGGTTGGGAATCTGATCCAAACTCTGGATTCTCAGCCCCATCTATTTTTCCCTTGTCCACACAGCCTCCCAAGAAAAAGGAAAGGGCTTATTCGATATTAGCACTTCTGTAGAACCAAACCCAGCATTCTTACTGGCCACACTCACCCTGGCGCCTTCACTAATGAACGGAATTTGGCTAGACTGCCTAGTACTATACCAGAGCATTAGGAACTCTTTCCCAATCAGTCTAATGGTGCTTTCTCTAACCTTTTAAGCCAACCATAGCAAGAAAGAGAGAGAGAGTGGGGAAGAAGAACATGTATAAAAAACCCAGAGAGAGATCAAATATAGTCATTTCTAGAGATGAGAAGATGTGTCTTGCTGAGGTCTGAACCCACTCAACACTTGTGGCTTTTAAATTGAGAACTGACGTGAAAACTTTAGGGCTGTGAATTCTCTTTGGCTCTGACAAAACACAAGTTCTGGGCCGCTCAAATGTTTTTTTTTTCCCCCAATTCCCTTGGTAGTCCTAGAAGCAGGGGCATGAATTACTTTCAAACAAGAATCTTTATTGTTTGCATAGCACAGTCTTCCATTTAATTAGAAAAAGATTTTTTTTTCAAATTAAATTTCCCTAGAAAAACAATGATTTAAATTAAGGGTAAAAATATTTTGTGGGTTGGTTTTTCTTTTGACACTTGAAAGGGCTTCTCCTCCCTCTCCTTCTTACCCCTCACTCCCCCTGCCCCCCACATTTCAATCTATATTGAGAAGTGTTGAAAATGAAGTTGGAATCCTAATGCTGTACGTAGGGCCAGTTTCACTTATCTAATTCAATTCCAATTCGGTTCAATTTAGCAAACTTCATTAAATGGCTACTATAAAACTGAAAATATATATCTGTACACTATACATCATATCTATAATCTGCCATACACAATAGTTTATTTCATATGTGTATATATATGTATGTGTGTACTTAGTACACATATGAATTTCTACGTATCTGAAGAACTTAAGGGCAAATCAGGACGTTTTGAAGAAATATTTGCCCAAGGTCACAGTGTTTTAATCTTCCTATGTTTCAGGCAGCTCTATGGATAATGAGTAGGAGGAATAGGTTTTAAGCCTCTAGGCAAGCCAGCCTAGCCAAAATAGCAAAGTTTCCTGAGGGAGAGATAATAGGCAACATGTACCAGGTGGATTAAACCACCTCAACTACTACCTCCGAAGACAGATCAAGACCCTGTCCCTAAGAATCTCTGAAATAGCCGTGCACACCAGGTTGCGGCCTTACTTTTGGACCAGCCCCCACAGTAAGGTCTGTGGAGAAGGGGCCTGACACCCCTGCTAACACTAATACTAATCACCACTGATTCATATGTAAGCTTTAGGAATAGCAGGATCCCACAGATCACTAGACCTGTTTCCAGTCCAGACTCCACAGCTATCAATAATGAATCAAAAATCAATAATCAATTCATTATCAAATTGATCAACTCTTATGGAGATGGGCTATGACAACAGCTCCATAGGTGCAGCAGCACAGACTGCATCCAAGTGCCCTCCCTCAAAAGCTGAAGATTCAGAAAAGAAATTCTCACCACCAAAGTCTTTGTCAGGTTGGTTTGTCAGATACGGTTTTATCAATATTAGTGATACTAGAGAAGGTGCATTACCATTTATTTGCCTTACTGTTCTGCCCCAAGGAGCACTAGGCCTTTACGAATGATTTGCTGCTGAAGCCTCCAATTTGTGTTTTCCCAAAACCAAGCGTTTCTCATCCTGATAAGAATAGGAGTTCCTTGAGATTGGGGATTTTCTCATTTTTCTTTCTGTATTTGTAATACTTACCACAGTACTCTGCAATTATTAAGCAATAAATGCTTATTCATTTATCTCCCTGGACTTAAATTTCCTCATTTGTAAAATGAGAGAGTTGGACCAGATGTGATGAAAATGATCATTCTAATGACTTACCTACCAAGCTGTAGACTAATTGTGATGGGGGAGGGAGTTTCCACACCAAGAGTTCCTAGTCATGATGAAAAGATCACAGCTCCTTTGTGTGTTCTCATTCTTTCATTTATAGTTAATTCTCTTTAGAGTTATCTGTGTCCATGTTTTATCTTCTAGATGAGCTCCTTGAGGAGAGGGACTCTAGCTTCTTCATTACAATACACAGCAGGTGGTCAAGTCAATACGTATTTTTTAAAAGCACCTACTCTCGTTCAAACAGAGCATCAGACTCAATAGATGTCAGCTAAAAGAATGACCAGGGCCTTGATCCTTCCAGACCATACTCAGACAAATGGCTATAGGGTTTATGCTTTATGGAGTAGATAATGCACAAATAGATAACTAAATATCGACTATATTAATTAGCACCTTAGTATAATGCTCTTAATGGCCTGATATTTCTACCATATTAAACCATTCTCTGGATCCCGTTAAATAGAGGAAGTTGAGGATTTGATAGAGCCCTGGCCTTGAAATTGAAAGACCCATCTTCATCTCTGAAAAATACTGACTTTGAGACCTTGAGAAAGTTATTTAACCCTTCTCTGCTCTAGGTAACTCTCTAGACTTACAGATTGTAGGAAAGATGCATTGGAAGAGGAAATCCCTCCCTGGAACTCCCTACCCCAGGAAATCACAAGTCCAGTCTCCATTTCTAACTCTACTAAATAGACATTATTAGGAAATGAGAGGGGAAATTAGGTGGTATAGTAGATAGAGTGCTGGGCCTGGAGTCAGGAGGACCTGAGTTTAAATCTAGCCTCAGATACTTACTAGCTGTGTGATCCTGGGCAAGTCACTTAACTCTCAGTTTCCTCATCTGTCAAATGAGCTAGAGAAGGAAATGGTGAAACACTCCAGTATCTTTGCCAAGAAAACCCCAAATAAGGTCATGAAGAGTCAGATATGACTAAAACGACTCAACCACAGAAATAAGAAGGCAGTTCAGTACTTTAGTGGATAGACTGGTGGCTTTGTAACCAGGCAGACCTGAGTCCAAACTTTGCCACCACCACCTTCAGGCTTTGTGACTCCAGGCAAGTCACAACCTCTCAGTGCTCTTAGGTAACTTGAAAAAGATGTGAATTACAGAGGATTATGGAGCAATTGAATTTGCCTCACCAGAAAGTAAATCACAAATCAACGGACTGATCCTTATATTCCCCTGCTAAAAAACAAAAATAAAATAGAGCCCTGATGCCTGAAGGTTGGTCCATAGAACACTATTTTAGATGAGTTTTTCCTGCACTGTACCACCATACAGACAGCTAGGTGAAACAGTGGATAGAGTGTGGAACCTGGAGTTTGGAAGGCCTGAGTTCAAATCTGACCTCAGATACTGTGTGACCCTGGGCAAGTCACTTAAACCTGTTCCTTTCAGTTTCTTCATCTATAAAATGGAGAATGACATGGCAAACCCTCCCAGTATCTTTGCCAAGAATACCTAAAATAGGGTCACAAAGACTCAGACATGATTAAGCAACAACAATGAAAACAACACCAGATGGGAAAGTCATATTCTTAAATTACAAAATAGCTAAAGAATGGATTTTTCACTTATTCAAGATTATTTAAAGGCATAATATTCAGATGAAAATTGATCTTCATTTAAACACATTTTTTTCTGGTCAAGAATATCTGAATGATTATAATTCCACCAAATTATAAATGGCAACTGGAGAAAACAGGACCAGCTGACATGAGGTACCATCTTAGTGCCAAATGAACACCACACTGGGGTACAGGAGACTTGGGCTCTCGTTCTGACTGCCACTAATTTGCTGTGTGACATTGATCAAGACATTCATTTCCATTTTCTCCCTCCATAAAATGAGACAGATTGGACTTGATGATCTTGAAGGTTTCTCTCAGCTCTGGTAGCTCTGTAGTTCCTATAATGCATAGTCCAAGTTTACCATGTACATATACATATGAAATAAAAAAATGAATTACTTTTAATAGGTTAATAGGATTACTTACTAAACATTCCCTATGTCCCCTTTACAATTTGTGTAGTCCCTGGCAACACCAGGCAAGGAACTCCTGACACAATTTCCTTAGCAAGCAATGGATTCTGGATTTTCCCTGCGGACATAAATTCTTTGTCTTTTTTTATGGTGAAATGGCATGGAGGGAAAAAGTACATTAAATGCTTACTATGTGCTAAGTCTTGGGAATACAAATAGAAAAGTAAGACAGTCAGTTTTTTCAGGGAGCTCACATTCTAATCAGAGGAAATGAGGTTCATCTGTGGGATCAACAACTAGGTCTAGGAGTTTTTATAGCAGAAGGGCAAGTCAGATGGTAGTACCTAGGGATTCAGAGTTGATAGTAATGACATGGATGGTAATTCCCATTGGATCGTGGATGGGAATTCTCCTTTAGGAGAAGCTTTATGGGTTTAAATGATGATAAGTTATTTTAAAAAGGGTCACCCTTGTTGCAAGAAATGCACTATAGGATAAGAGAAGACTTGGTGAGCATCATCGAAAAACTGGTAAGAAAAGAAATGTCAGTTTCCATATAGTAGTCTGATTTGTGTGTCCTAGATTATACCTGTTTTCTGGATTCTGTGGCTTTCTAAATTATCACCATCATCATTGTTGCCATCATCATCCTCATCCTCATCCTCATCATTATCATCATCATTCTCCTCCTCCTCATACTCCTCCTCTTCCTCCTCATTATGTTGTCACCTGTGACTTCCCTTGTATAGAGAACCTCTAGTTAGGAAGCTCCCTCTACCAATGCAGAACTGTAGCTGTTCTGCAGTTGCCTGGAACATTGAGAATTAAGGTGACTTACCCAGGGCCAAAGAACCTGTAAGTGTTGGAGGCAGGATTTGAACCCAGATCTTCCTGTCTGCAAGACTCTCTAACCATTATTCTAAGCTGAATTAGAATGATAATATTTTATAAATAAAATTAAAAAATATATAATTTCATTTGACCCCCTTGACAATTCTGCAAAGTGACAAGAATAGTGTCCTGATATCCATTTTATACATGAGAGAAATGGGGCTAGAGACCGTGGCTCACTGTCACTCAAGCTGCTACATAAACCCAGGTCCTCTGGCTCCAAGTCCTATGGTCTCCCCATTTTATAAATATATTGGATCTCTATGAATTAA